>NW_025814824.1:58196145-58941145 GCF_022079265.1 Lynx rufus | reverse complement strand
TGACAAGCCAAGCATACAATAACAGAATGCACGTCACATACATGCTGAACACCGCCACTGCTAGCGGCAAATCTTAATGAGAGCGCGGCCAGCCCAGGAGACTTGGGTCCCTGCTGGCACAGCTACTCATCTCACAAAAATCCTTCAGCTCCAAGTCAGTTAGGCTCTGACACGACAACTACAATTACGAAACACAACTTTTTAACAGAATCCTCTGGTGCTTTGTCAAAGCCTCTGTTGTTAGGAGCTGGCCCCCTCAAGTCACTGCGGCAAAACAAAAGATTTAATAAAACAAGCAATATTCATTGATGGTGAATAACATAAATAAAGGAGAATAGAGAGAAAATTTTCGTTTGAAATTTGTTGAATGAAAAGAGACAGGAAAAGCATGCCAGTCCCTGGACTCAGCCACCATCTTGACTTTTCCATACACACATTAACGTAATTTTAGGTGCCTTCATTAAAAAGAATGTCCCTACTCTGAAGCCTCGTCAGCAGGCTCCTCATAGAATTATAGCCATCAAGTCATTTGATTGTCCAGATACTTTGGTAGTCACTGTGTATATACACTACTCAGATACACAAAAATACTTATGTATCTTATTATACATATACTGTACTCTGAATATATGTGAAATAAAATTTCTCCTTCAAGGAGTATTTTGAAGAGAGCATCTTGGGCATAGCCTTCAATCGAAATTCCATAAAGACCACTCTGGTCTGAAATTACAGAAATACACAATTAAAATTCAAGATAAGTCACTGTTTTAATAGTGTTTGTTTTATTTTACTGTGTAAGAATTTGTCATTCACAATAAAAAGGAGCTGTAAACATAGAACAGATATATGTGGCAGTGTGTACAGAATCTACATAATTTTTTTTTTCACCTATCAGTATGGAAAGCCACGCATTGGTCTCTATCTCTAAACTGACAAAATGAACCAGAATTCATAAAAACATCTTTCCATCCAAGGTCAAATTTTAATCAATCCCTATACTCTTAATCCTCTGTAATCAGGGAAACTGACAAGCCTAATTTTTTGCTCAAAGATATTTCTCTTCGATATTCTCCTTAAGTGCAGTTATGAGGGCATAAAGTTTGTCTGTAATAGATTATATTCCAGTTTTATTTGAAAATGTAACAGCTCTTATTTTATAGGAAATTATATCAAAATAACCAGCCAAAAAAAAAAAAATAAAACAAATCATATAGAACTCAAGCAACCTTATTTCCATTTAAAAACTTTTTTCACATCGGAGAATCACAAATCTTTCTGGAGACATCTTGACTAATTCTAGACTACTGACATAAGTTAATTTTACAAATAGTTGATGATGTCTGTAGCATACCTGCTAGTTATTAGCTAAGGGTGTACAATACAAGAACTAGTAAAATGAAACATGACAACGTAGCAGCTAAAATCAGTGACTCTAGAGCCAAAATGGCTGGATTCAAATCCTGACTCTACTACTTACTATCTTGGGCAAGTTATACATTTGTATGTCTGTTTTCTAATAACATGGGGATAAGAGTACCTCTTCAAGGGCTGTTGTGACAGTTGAAGAGTTGGTAAGTATAAACTCCTTAGGACAATGCCTGATGCATAGCAAACACTCAACTGTCTTAAATATTGCTATGATGATGACAATTTGGCACCCTCCATACTTCTGATGCAAAAACTGATCATGAGGAAAGGGCATCAATAAGGTAGCTGAAATAAGTGAAATCTACTGCAAAACAGTCAACTCTTAGATGTGGCCAAACCTAAGAGACTGGTTAAAAATCACCATTTAAGTGAGCTGTTGATATAGATGAAGAGAGTGAGAAAAAAAGATTCAAAAGAAAAGGACAAATGAAAAATACAGATTTTTTCGGGATACAGCTGCTTGCAGCTACCTTCTTTATGGAAAGAAAAGGATTCAGAAATGTTGATAAGCAACTACTGCACCATGTGCAATGTGTCTATTTTTACATTTAACTGAGGCGCACTCAGTAACGTTCTTAGTTGTTCAAAAACACACAGAAAAGAACATGTGGTCAGATAAATCTAATCTCAGATTTTATAGTTAAATTTTGAAATAACAAACTTAAAATATACTGATTACTGGTGAAAATCAGAAGTATTCTATACCACTCTCAAAGTTGACATACTGTTCTTCAGTTTACTCAAGCTTTCTTAATTCCTTTTTACCACGATGTTTAAATAATAAAAATCTCAGCATCTCACTAGCCTTTCTCTCTTGCCTTTCTTTCTTATAATAACTAGACAACTACCACCTGAAGTCTGAGAAAAGTACCTATCAGGAAGGAGAAACCTGGAGGGAAAGATCCTTATCACTTTGGGAATCTATCTAGCCACATTAGTAGTGAATACATAACCCATGTACGTAGGTGAAGGAAGGTCTTATTTTCTGTCTAGTATTCTAACTCCCTCTTTTTATAGCTTTCAGATCTCTCCAATTTCTACAAAAACCCAATACATCCTCTGAACAACTATTAAAACTCTATGTTGATGATATCCCTCAATTTTAACTGCCAGGAGCTGATTTCATTGTCTCTTTGGTACTGGTGCTGACATTCTGAGATAACTGTGAACTCGTTCTCATATGTTCAATATCACAATGCTTCCCTAAGCCCACTAGCAGGTACCAGAAGTTTTAACCAGATTCATAAGAGATAAACTAAAGGTAAAATAATTTTAAAATGGGAGTTCAGAACTTTATTTATAAACCAATTACACAAAGTCCAACATAAGTAACAAATATGTAGAAAGTTGTTTAAAACTACTGAAAGTTAACCTGATTCATCTTAACCAACTACAATGAACTCCTTTTATTTGTAATTATTCACCGATATCCAGTTCTACTTCTCTAATTCTCATGGGAGTCTCCTGGGGGAATTTCCTTTTCATCTTCTCCCAAGAATCTTAGAGCACGCTGGACGTGTCAGGCATACAAGTAATCACCTTTAGGTCCAAAGTTGTGCCAATACTGTAGTAATTTTAGTGTAGAAGCTCGTCCTTTTTTTTCTTAAAAGAACAACATTAAATATTATAAAAGTAATGCATATTCATTATAAAGACAGAAAATACAGATAAACAAAAAATAAAAGTCACCTATATAATACTACCACCTGAGATAACATTGCAAACATTTAAAAATATTTCATTCCAAACTTTTTTCTATATATAAACAATAAACAATTGAAAACCACAAAAACAATACCATTTGCTATAGTCCCAAGAAAAATGAAGTACTTAGGTATAAATCTATGTAGAGAATGTATAAATGATAATTACAAAACTCTGATAAGAGACGCTAAAGATCTAAATAAATGGAAACATGTACTATGTTCATGGACTGAAGACTCAAAATGTTAGAATCAATTCTCTCCATAGTGATCTATAGACTATAATAACAATCAAAGTTCCGTCAAGATTTTTTGTAGGTATACATGACTCATTCTAAAATTTAGATGGAAAGGGAAAGGAACTAGAATAGCTAGAGTAATTTTATAAAATGATAACAAAGTTATTACAATATCTGATTTTAATACTACAAAGCCATTAATAATCAAGACAATATGATATTGGTGAGGGGATGGATACTTAAATCAATGCAACAGAACAGGCTCCAGGAATGAATCCACAGATGAAGACATTTAATCTTTGACAAAGATGTAAATGCAATTCATTGGAGAAAGAATAGTTTTTTTATTAATTTTTTTAAATTTTTAAAAAATGTTTATTTTATTTTATTTATTTTTTTTTTTGAGAGAGAGAGAGTGTGTGTGTATGAGTGGGGAAGGGCAAAAAGAGAGGGGGACAGAGGATCTGAAGTTGGCTCTGCAATGACAGCAGAGAGCCAGATGTGGGGCTTGAACTCACAACTGTGAGATCATGACCTGAGCCGAAGTCAAACGCTCAACCTACTGAGGCACCCAGGAGCCCCAGAAAGGATAGTCTTTTTAACAAATGGTGATGAACAACTGATCATCCATATGTAAAAAAAAAATAAACCTGGATCTAAACCTCACACTTTATAGAAAGATGAACACAAAATGGATCATAGATCTGAATATAAAACAAAACCATAAACATTTTGGAATAATACACAGGAGAAAATCTTTGTTAACTGCAGTTGGTTAAAAAATTGTTGGAAAGGGCATCAAAAGCACAATCCAGTAAAGAGAAAAAAAAATTGATAAACTGGATTTCACCAAATTTAAAAACTGTTCTGCCAAAGAACTGTCAAGAGAACAAAAAGATAAGCTACAGACTGGGAGAATATGTATGGAAATAACATATCTAAAATACCCCTTATATCATATGTAGAAAATACTCTCAAAACACAACAATCTGAAAATAAACACTCTAATGAAAAACCAGGAAAGGATGAGGACACTTCACTAAAAAGGATATAAGGATAGCAAATAAGCACATGCAAGTGTATTCAACATTTTTAGCCATTAGGCAAATTCAAACTAAAACCACAATGAGATAGATACTACACAACTACTAGAATGGCTACAATAAAAAATACTGACAATACCAAATGCTGGAGAGGATACAGAGCAATTGGACTTCTCACTTTGCTGGTGGGAATGCAAAATTGGTTCAGCCACTCTGGAAAACAATATGGCAGTTTTTACAAAGTTAAACATACATAGGACCAGCAATCTCCACTTGGAAACTTACTCCAAGGAAATGAAAACTATATTCACATAAAAGACTATACACAAATATTCATAGCAGCTTTATTTGTAATAGTCAGAAACTATAAACAACCCAAATGTTCCTCAATGGGTAAATGGACGAACTGCAATACATCCATACAATGGAATACTGCAAAGGAATAAATTATTGACACATGGAACAACTCAGATGAATCTCTAAGACATAATGTAAGTGAAAGAAAGAAGCTGGTCTCAAAACTATGTAATGGTGTGATTCCATTTACATGATGTTCTTAAAAACAAACCATGGTAATTAAAAACAAATCAGTGGTTGCCAGAAGTTATGAATCAGGGGAAGGTACTATACAGAGATAGCATGAGACAGTTTTTTGGGGTGGTGAAACTGTTCTATATCCTGACTGTGGTGGTGTTTACATGAATCTATACATATTCATAGAACTGAACACCAAAAGAAAAAAGTCAATTTTATTATTAAAATAAGAATAATGGGGTGGGCACCTGGGTGGCTCAGTCGGTTAAGCGTCGGACTTTGGCTCAGGTCATGATCTCATGGTTTGTGGGCTCGAGCCCCGTGTCGGGCTTTGTGCTGACAGCCCCATCCCCTACTTGTGCTCTCTGTCTCTCAAAAATAAATACATGTAAAAAAAAATTTAAAAAAGAACAAGAAGAAGAAGAATGGGGTGCCTAGCTGGCTCAGACAGTAGAGCATGTGACTCTTGATCTCAGGGTTGTAAGTTTGAGCCCCAAGGTGGGTGTAATTACTTAAGAATGAACATAGGCTAGATTGGTTACTGGAGATACTATTCCTAAAATGATTGTAAGTGGCAATAGAGTACTGCACATTAAACATCAAGATAAAAAACTATAAAATGAATATATATTCATTACAAAAATATAAAATAGGGGTGCCTGGGTGGCTCAGTCAGTTGAGCGTCTGACTCTTGATTTCAGCTCAGGTCATGATTCCAGGGTTGTGGGATTGAGTTCTCTGTCAGGCTCCACACTGAGCAGGGAGTCTGCCTGGGATTCTCTCTCTCTCAAATTAAAATATAAATAAACTCTTCTATAATTCTTTTTTTTTTTAATGTTTATTTATTTTTCAGAGAGAGAGAGAGAGAGAGAGAGGGAAGGAGGGGGAGGGGGAGGGGGAGGGGCAGAGAGAGAGGGAGACACAGAATCTGAAGCAGGCTCCAGGCTCTGAACTGTCAGCACAGAACCTCACATGGGGTTCGAACTCACGAACTGCAAGATGATGACCTGAGCCAAAGCTTAACCGACTGAGCCACCCAGATGCCTCTTCTATAATTCTTAACTATAGTAAACATTTTAGAAGACTTCATTCTAGATTTTTTCTATGCAAGTCTATATATATTTATAAATATGTGCATTTGTATGGAAACAGGATTATATTTCATCTACTGTTTTACAATTTATGCATTTCACTTACTGTACTAGTAACTTCTTTATATTTCAATATTCATTATTATACCATTTTTAAAATAGTTGAAGAGTATTCCATTATATGAAATGTATTGTAAGTTACTTAAATCAGCTGGAATGTTAAATATTTGGGTTGCTTCTAATTTTCATTATAAACAATTCTGAGATGAATGTTCTTATAGATATATCTTTTCTTTTTAAATATTTCTTTTTTAAAAATGTTTACTTATTTTTATTTTGAGAGAGTCAGAGAGAGTGTGAGTGGAGGAAGGGCAGAGAGAGAGGGGGAGAGAATCCCAAATTGTGCTGATAGCACAGAGACGGATGGGGCTTGATCTCATGAACCATGAGGTCAAGACCTGAGCTGAAATCAAGAGTCGGACGCTCAATCCACTGAGCCATCCAGGTGCTCCTTGTAGATATATCTTTGCAAACATCCATCAGTGAACTCCAGAAGCATTATCTTCTCTAACACTGATTACTTTTTTTTAACTTTATTTATTTATTTTGAGAGAGAGAAAGCACAAGCAGGGGAGGAGCAGAAAAAGAGGGAGAGAAAATCAGCACTGTCGGTGCGGAGCCCAGTGCAAACTTGAACTCACGAACTGTGAGATCATGACCTGAACTGAAACCAAGAGTCAGACAGACACTTAAACAACTGAGCCATCCAGGAACCCCTGATTATTAAGACATTTTTTTCTTCCTATTAATTTTTAAGAGCTTTTTACATATTAGAAATAATTATCCTATCATGTATTTTATAAAAATCTTTCCTAAGTTGTGGTCTGTCATTTAATTTTATTAATGGTTTCTTTGGATGGACATTTTTTTTAAGTTAAAGCTATTCTCCCTTTTCCTTTTTGGTTCCTGACATTGGAATGTTTATTTTCTAATAAGAGCATTTAATCCATTTATTTATTGTGATCATTGATATTTCTGGTCCTATTTTTATCCTTATACTTGTAAGCTTTCAAAGTACATTTTTAAAGAATTTTTTCTAAAATTTGTAAGAAGTTTAAAAACAGATCAACAGGAGGTATTCATACATTCACTTTATGCCTTCCTGGTTTCATTCTTCATTGCTGCTAATTTTATTCTCTGATTTTTCCAATAAACTCACAAATGAACAACAGCTTGGCAATGTCATCTATTTTTCTCAGAATGCTCTACCCTCTAGGGATTTCTCTATTGCCTTCTGCAATAGAGTACTTCTGCAATTTAGTACTGCACAGGAGAAGTTTGATGCAAGCTTGATGTTGTGTGTGTGTGTGTGTGTGTGTGTGTGTGTGTGTGTGTGTGTGTAATATGTGTGGATTTAAAATTATTTTTAATTTTTCTGTCTGGATGTTTGTTTGATTTTTGTTTGACATTCAGACATTTCACTAGCATATGTCTAGATAGATGTGGGACTTTTTTCCCCCTCTTGTAGTGGGTACATGCTTTCTTAATCAGAATTTCTTTTGTTCATTTTCCTTTGGACCACTTTTCCTCTATCTTCTGTATTCACACTGTGAAAAATGAATTGGGTTTTTCTCAATTTTCCTCTTATTTCTTTTTTTCCTATTTCTCATAACAAGTTTATTACATTTGGTGCCATCTCATTCCTTTTTAGATCTACCAGTTCTTCACGTATGCCTTAATTTTTTCTATCAGCTCATTCTAAAAAAAAAAAAAATTATTATTATTATTTTTTTTTTAAAGAGAGACTTCTGTCAATCTGGTAGCATTGGGAACTGAGGTAGTATCTACCAAGGATTGTATAGGTCTCTGACAAACTCACTCATGGAAAAGTTTAGTTTTCTCAGAGGTCTGGTCTGTGAGGAACAGGTAAGTGAAAACACTGTAGTTTATTTCATTATTAATTCCTGTGTAAAAGATCACTGGCTATGGAAAAAATAATAAAAGTTTAGAATAATAGACCTACCCTATGACCCAGCAATAGCACTGCTAGGAATTTATCCAAGGGATACAGGAGTACTGATGCATAGGGGCACTTGTACCCCAATGTTTATAGCAGCACTCTCAACAATAGCCAAATTATGGAAAGAGCCTAAATGTCCATCAACTGATGAATGGATAAAGAAATTGTGGTATATATACACAATGGAATACTATGTGGCAATGAGAAAAAATGAAATATGGCCTTTTGTAGCAACGTGGATGGAACTGGAGAGTGTGATGCTAAGTGAAATAAGCCATACAGAGAAAGACAGATACCATATGGTTTCACTCTTATGTGGATCCTGAGAAACTTAACAGGAACCCATGGGAGAGGGGAAGGAAAAAAAAAAAAAGAGGTTAGAGTGGGAGAGAGCCAAAGCATAAGAGACTGTTAAAAACTGAGAACAAACTGAGGGTTGATGGGGGGTGGGAGGGAGGGGAGGGTGGGTGATGGGTATTGAGGAGGGCACCTTTTGGGATGAGCACTGGGTGTTGTATGGAAACCAATTTGTCAATAAATTTCATATATATAAAAAAAAAATACTTCATGAGGTAATTAATTTAAAAGCTATCTTCTTATATACCTGAAATTCTCCCATTAGTGTTCTTAGGGTGTATACTTTTCCTTTAGTATCTACGACCACAGAGAGAATTATTATTTTTTAAAATTTATTTATTTATTTTTTGAGAGAGAGACAAAGAGCGTGAGCAAGCATGAGTTGGGGGGCGGGGAGCAGGGAGAGGGGGAGAGAGAGGATCCCAAGCAGGGTCCACACTGTCAGTAGGGCTCTATCCTGCCAACTCAATCATGAGACCATGACCGGAGCCAAAATCAAGAGTAAGACGCTTAGCCCACTGAGCCACCCAGGGGTGCCCAGGGAGAATTATTTTAACATTATATAGCTAAAAGCTCAATTAGCTCATAACATTACAGAATTTACTTGAGTTCTTGAAATTCTTAAATAGCCTATTACTTTTTTTTGATCAAGGCAATAATCATTAGAAGGCTGTACAACATGCCAAGATCACACTTGTTATTAAACTGAAATTTTGCAGAAATAATAGTCTCTTTTCTGTTTTTAAATAAATGCAATAATACAATTAAAAACAAAACAAATAAAGGCAAAACTAATCATGTCTCCTATCCCTCTTCCAATCCATTACCAGTCAGCTGAGGAAATCTAGTGTTATCAGCCTAGTAGCTTGGTATGCATTCTTCTACCCCATTTATTTTTGTTCATGAAGGAAGATCAGAAATCAATCAGGGGCGTCTGGGTGGCTCAGCTGGTTGACAGTCTGACTCTTGATTCTGGCTCAGGTCATGACCTCACAGTTTGTGGGATTGAGCCTCAGGTTGGGCTCTATGCTGACAGCATGGAGCCTGCTTCGGATTCTCTCTCTCTGCCCCTCCCCCGCCCACATGCATGCATACACATGCTCTAAATAAACTTTTAAAAAATAAAAGAACTCAATCAGAAAACTGTACGAGATTTATAATGTTCAGATGAATTGACCTTTAGTCTGTAATGGTTAGTAAATAAAATGTTTAGCCTTCCAGGTGTCAATGAGAATCTGATTTCCCTTAATTTCACTACCTAAAATTGACAGAAAAGATAACTATGTCCCAGAATTTGACCTTATTATTGGATCTAATAGTGAGATTCAAGTCCAAGTCTATATGGACTTTTATACTTGGACTGAAAATTTAAAAATAAATAAATAAATAAATAAATAAATAAATAAGTATAATAAGTTTGAAATTTAATAAAATTCCCAGTGGTGTACTGCTCTATTTATCAAAGACTCCAGTTTTCCCAATGTGACTGCACTGAAAAGTTCATTTCCACGTCCCACAAAATTCTCAATGAAAAACTAAAGTTTATTTATCCCTTTAGTTTTTAAAGCTGTTAATTTTGGTAGATAGACTTTAAGGGGACAATCCTTTCCCTCTTTTGGTGGAAGTTAGTGGTACAGAGAAAGAGAAAGGTCTCTATCCTCTACAAACTTATTCTTTTAACTTCTATAAAGAAAATGTAAACCTGCTCTCAATCTGCTAGGTCTACTGAAAGTAACTAATGCTAGGTAATGAAGTATGTGCTATAGGGACAGTCAGAGAGACTGGGGGAATTTTTCAGGTTAGTCACAGATGATGAGAAAGTATACCATTTAGTAGAATTTCAAATTAAGGACTGGGTTTTTCTCCTTCAAACTGTAACTGTGCTAAATTACATACCTTCAGTTAAAACTTTTTACCCTCTGAGGTTATTTCCATAAGCATGGATACATATGTGTATATACACATATATATCATGTATATACACATATATATCCATGAAAAGTTTTAGATATTCATTTATCAGGTGATTTGGGAACAGTTCCAATGAATTATTAATTACTAATTCCAGGATTTACTCCTTGAACAATGAACACACATGAATTTTCAGTTACATTATCATGAGTTTTGCATATACCAAACAAGAGGATAAGAGACCTCTAAGCACAGAATCTACTTAACTTCCTTGGGGGTATTCTGGTCTCTCAGGTAAATAAGCATTTTATAAGCCTATTCAACAATTATTTTTTATTAAGCAAATCAATCAATCTTAGTCATGACCCCTTGCGCTAACATTATGTTGAAACAACATCAAAATGCTGTAAAAAGTGAGAGAAATAAAGTATTCTAACCTAAGTCAGATTTTTTCTTTACTCTAAAAAGTAGGTGTAATGTTTAGGTGTCAGCAGAACTACATATTTATGTGAACATACATATCAATCTATTACAGTGATATATTTTTTTGTCTTGACTTCAATTAAGTTTGGTAGGAAAATTAGTTTGTCTATGATTATCTGAATTGTAGAAGGTAACCAGAATTTTAGTCTTATTTTTTCTCTTCTTGATTTGTGTGAAAAAGATGACACAGTATATTCTATCACAAAGTGACAGAGGAGATTTTTCCATATGAAAACTGACGGCTGACAGACTGAAAACACAGGACAGCATCAATACCTATAATACTGATTTAAAATGGAGATATTAAAGAAAATCTCTAAAGAAAATATTAAGGAAAGTAGAACTGGTCATTTAAGAGAGTGGGAGGGAAAATAAGAAAAAGGATTTCCTTTGCCTTAGACATTTCATTTTATTTTATGCATACTATAGGTTATCACAGCTTTTGGAAAACCTGTTGAAACTTGACTTTAAGTATTATGAGTCAAGGTGAGAATTGCCAAGCCTATGTATCAATATGCAGGATTTGACAACTTTTGGAAGCATGACTGGAGGGTAGGTAGGTAAGTGGGGTCTGTTGCCCCGAATTCACTAATTTGCTTATTCAATAATCCTACTGAGCTCCTATGCAGGTGAGGCTCTTCACTTGAAGCTGGAGATATACCATTGAACATGTCTGAAAACAGACATGGAGCTTACATTCTAATTAGGGGAGACAGAAAAATACATTTAGAATGTATAATACAGGTGTTATGGAGAAGAACAAAGCAGGGAAGAAGGGCAGGGAATGTTGGAAGTGCTATCTCAATTAAGGTGGTCAGGGAAGGCCTCTCTAACAAGGGGACATTTGAGTAAAGGCCATGAAGGAGGTAAGTCATTGTGGATACCTGGATATGCAGCAGACAGAACAAAAGGTAGAGGCAAGAATAAGTTTGGTCTTTTAAGAAACAGCAAGGAGACCAGGTGGAGTAAGCAATGGCTTACTATAGGAGATGTGGTCAAGAAGCTAGATCACATATGGTCTTGTTGGTGATTCTAAGGACTTTAGTTTTTACTCTGGGAGAGATACAAAGTCTTATTTGAGGATTTTGAATACAAGATTGATGTAATCTGGGTTATGTTTAAAAAAAGATTACTCTAAGGCGGTTGGCTGGCTCAGTCAGTAGAGCATGTGACTCGATCTCAGGGTTGTAAATTCAAGCCCCATGTTAGGTGTAGAGCTTACTTAAAAATAAAATCTTTTAAAATAGATAGATAGATAGATAGATAGATAGATAGATAGATAGATAGGATTACTCTAACCACCTACTGGAAACTGAATATAAAGGGGCAAGGAAGCAGGGAACCAGTTTAAGAGGCTATTAGAGTAATCCTGGCAGTAGATGCTTGCAGCTTAAGCTAGGGGGACAGTGGCAGAAATGATGAAAAGTGTTCAGATTCTGGATTATGCTGTGAATCATTCTTTCCAGGGCTAAAACAATGTATTAAATTCTGACACAATAGGAAAGTGGCTTTCCATGAGTGGAAGAGATACAGAATCAGAAAGGAGAAATATTCTAGGAATGGCTAGAGACTGCCTTCCTCAATCTGCCTTGCTTTTGAAGGTTAAGAATAGGTAGGTAAGCAAACAAGTGCTCAGAAAATATTGACCCTTGTGTATGTTTCAAGTCCATATTATTTCAGAAAAACTCACGTAGCCTGGTTCAAGAGTTCCTATGGCATTACTTTACAGCCAGTATTTCCAGAGACAGGTGACATGTTATTATAGGCACAGTTTCTTGGCTCCCTCCTATGATCTATGTCATTTTCTATACTTCCCAGTTATCTATGACTTGCAAGTCACCAAGCTTAGTCTTCTGATATTCTCTCATTTAATTTTCACCACCCTGGTATACCTCCCATCACATCACTTTTACATTGTTCTTTCACATGTCTGCCTTTCTTATTATACTCTTAGCTACTTGAAGGCAGGGACCATGTCTTCTTCATCTTTATTTCTTTAGTACTTGGAATACTGCCTGGCATGTAGTAGGCAACCAGCAAATTGTTGATAAACAAATATAACAAGTTTATTTGGGTGATTAAACAGTGGAGATGTTTTTGAACAAAGGTAGAACTAATCGCTATTACACATAACAAAATATTTGAATTAAGGAAGACTTTAATTCAAATCTTGGCTCAGTTACTGAGCTCAATAATTGTGTTTCAGTCAGTCTTGTTTCTGGCCACTAGTATCTCAATAAGACTAGCGAAAGGATAAGAGGCATAGGAATGCCATTCTGTGTTCCTTGGAGTTGACTAAAGATCAAATAAATCTCCTTTTCTTAAATAACTACCTGGAGAAAAACAATATTCAATAATTCTTCACTCTTTATACAAGTATGAAGCCATAACTAGAAGATGGTTGTACTAGGTACTTTACATTTTCTACTAGAAATCCCCAAGATTAAGCTAACCTTTAAAAAAATCACCAAAATTAAACTAAAAGACACTAGTTTTCCATTTTATGTTATGTATTTATTGAAGAAACATTTATTAACCACTACTGTCTGTGAAAGCCTACAGTTTATACTGAGTTCTCATTTTTAAAAGAAATTTTTGACCTGCTAAAAATCAGTATATAGCAGATATTTAAGAGAGCATTTTTTACAGCATCAAATGTTTAATGAAGGGACTCAAGTGTAAGTTATTTTCTTCTACTCATTTAAAAATCTGACCTGGAAGGGGCATCTAGGTGACTCAGTCAGTTGAGCGTCCGACTTTGGCTCAGGTCATGACCTGTGGTCTGTGAGTTCGAGCCTCCTGTCAGGCTCTGTGTTGACAGCTCAGAGCCTGGAGCCTG
The DNA here is from genome assembly GCF_022079265.1 of Lynx rufus. NCBI lineage: Eukaryota > Metazoa > Chordata > Mammalia > Carnivora > Felidae > Lynx > Lynx rufus. The sequence goes on along the minus strand of NW_025814824.1, from coordinate 58,927,497 downwards.
CTTCAGATTCTGTCTCCCTATCTCTATGTCCCTCCCCTGCTCATGCTCTGTCTGTCTCTCTCAAAAATAAATAAACATTAAAAGAAAATAAAAATTAAAAAACAGTATATATCTTATACGGTAGTTGTGAGGATTACATAAACGACACAATCACAAATATCTATAGAGTACCTATTATGTGCTGAGGATACAGCAGCGAAAAAAGTACTCCCCTTTTCCTAGTTAGTAATGCACTTAGCGCAGTGCTTAAAACTCAGTAAGTAATTAACTATAGCTATTATTACCTTGGAAATTTCAGATATACCTTACACAATGGGACTGTGTATGCAAGATGTGTTCACATACTTTAAAATTTTCTGTATATTTAAAAACTGTTGACAAGAGAAGAGAATCTGTGGCAGAGTCAGAATTGAGATTCTTTCCACACTACAGATTCTCTTCCTTTGGAAGGTATCAATGATGCAGGTTAACTTTAGCAGGACTTGAGCCATCTTGCTATCCGTTACATTATAAAACTCTATAATTTGAACCAAATCGCTTTTATGCAGTAGTTAACAAATGAGGCATTTCCAAGCAGAGTTCAGGAAAATTCTTTCATTACAGCAAGAATATGAATACCACTCACCAGTTTTCACTACAAATTCTCTTTGCACATATAACTGGCACTGTGGCATTACAGAGATCAGTAGTTTGGCTATAGGAAAGTATAAAGCAAAAATGGAAGTTTCTTAATCTCCTTAATTGATAAGGTACGGCATCTATAATTACCCAGGGCTTCAGAAACCCTCTATGAATGAGCAGCAAGTTCAGCAGGTAGAAAGATGAAAATGACAAACAAGGGTGGAGGACAGTATTGTCAGAGGGTATGGGCCTTTAATAAGCCACAAGTATTCATATAAAGAGGGAGGAGTAAGGACTTTGAAGCAACCATAATGAGTGAGAAAGAGTTCAATCCTAAACAATGTAATTCATGTATGTGGGTCAAGAAAAAATTAGCAGAGGGGCATCTGGGTAGTTCAGTCGGTTAAGCATCTGACTCTTGATTTTGGCTCAGGTCACGGTCTCATGACCGTGAGATTGAGCCCAGCATCAGGCTCTGTTGGCAGTGTGGAGCCTGCTTGGGATTCTCTCTCTTTCTTTCTCTCTGCTTCTCCCCTGCACACATGCACGCTCTCTCTCTCTAAAAATCAATCAATCAATCAATCAATAAACTTTAAAAAAAGAAAGAAGGAATGAGCAGTAAGCATTTGAGAGGGTTGCAAGGGAAGCAATACTTTCTGTGGAGGGCCAGGTTTTAAGATAAATTTAAAGCATGTATGGGGGACTGGCTGAATAGTTCCAGCAACCTGAGGCCAAAATGACTCTGCTTCAAGTGAATTCTCATGAAGAGCTTCTCAGATGATGGAAGGACTATAAGCTTCTGCAGATGGAGTCAGTGAAGTCCAGGTTTGATTGGGCTCTGGGGGAATCCTACGCAAGGTGGGAAGGCTGGAAAAAGATCAACTAGTGTCCAGAACATTCACCACATAATTATAAAAACACCCAACAAGTTAGATCTTGGCAGATTTAGGGGAAAGGGTGCTGCCTTCTCTGAAGTCGACCACAGCCTAACCCAATCTTAAAACCTTACATTCACTGGGTTATTAATCCTCAAGGCCATTTTAGATAAAGAATTTAACATACATTAGAGGCCAAAATTAAGAAGTTAAGCAGAATGGACTACAGACTTAATTCACAGCTGATTATATAACCTTTTACAAATCATCCTTAACTGTTCTGTGCTAGTTTCTTATTTAAAAAAAAAAAAACAAAACAAAACACTGCTCATGATAATGTCTGTCTGAGACCCTTCTGTTATCACAGGCAAATAAGACCATATTTGTAAGAGCTTATTAGAAGAAAGGAGTAAAGAAATATGCTATTAAATGTAACTGCCAAACTAGAAAATCTGGATAAAAAAAATTATAATTGACAACATAATGTAGAGAACAGAAGTATAAAACCAAGCCAACTTAGGAATTTAATTTTAAAACTTAGTAAATATTAAAAAGTAAGTTTAAGCTACTTTTAAAAAAATATTTCATTTTATTTTTTTAAGTTATCTCTACAACCAGCGTGGGGCTCGAACTCACAACCCTGAGATCAAGAGCCACATGCTCCACCAACTGAACCAACCAGGGGCCTCACTTTAGCTACTTTAGAATGAAATAACAGCATCTTCTTCTTCTTTTTTAATATTTTTTAAAGTTTGTATTTATTTATTTTGAGAGAAAGACAGAACAAGCAGGGGAGGGGCAGAGAGAGAGGGAAACAGAGAATCCCAAGCAGGCTCCACACTGTCAGCACGAAGCGCGATGTGGGGCTCGAACTCACAAACTGTGAGATCATGACCTGAGCTGAAACCAAGAGTTGGACGCTTAACCAAGTGAGCCACCCAGGTGCCCCTAGAATGAAATAACTTCTATTTCCACACCTTGTCTTGAGAATCACATTCAACATCACTAGTGGCCTAAGAAATACAAATAAAAACAATATGATATCATTTTCTCCTTATCTGATTGGCCAAAATTTTAAAAGATCAATTATAATGTTAAGAGCATTCTTAAATACACCTGACAGGTGGTGATACATTGGTACCACCTTTTATTTACTTATTTTTTTAAAGACTTTATTTGTTTAAAAAAAATTTTTTTTAACATTTATTTATTTATTGAGAGACAGAGAGAGACAGAGCATGAGCAGGGGAGGGGCAGAGAGAGAGGGAGACACAGAATCCGAAGCAGGCTCCAGGCTCCGAGCTGTCAGCACAGAGCCCAATGCAGGGCTTGAACTCACAGACTGCGAGTTCATGACCTGAGCCAAAGTTGGACGCTTAACTTACTGAGTCACCCAGGCACCCCAGAAAATTTTATTTTTAAGTAATCTCTACACTGAACACGGGGCTTGAACTTATAACCCTAAGATCAAGAGTCTCACGCTCTACTACTGACTGAGCCAGCCGGCTGCCCCCATTGGTACTATCTTTTGGAAGAACAATTTGACAATATTTATCCATATGTAAATATACATATCCTTTAATTACACAATCCCACTCAGAATCTGACTTAATAAAATAATCTTATACACACAACACACACACACACACACACACACACACACACACACACAGATGTTTACTGCAGCACTGTTTGCTTAAAAACATGGGTTGTAACTATAAATTTAGATGTATTGGTAGATAAACAGCTGGGCAAATTGGTACATCCATACAGTGGAATAAAAATTAACCATAAGAAAGGTAGATCTTTATGAGCTAATACAGTGATACATTCATAAGGAATTAAGCAGAAAAAAAATGAAGCTGTAAGACAATGTATGGGATAGTGACCGTTTTTGTTTAAAAAGACATTTTAAAAATTACAATAGATAACTGATATATTTACATGAGAAACATATATACCAAACATTCATCTTCTAGTGTGTTTTAATCTGAAATTCATATTAACAAAAAGCCGTATTACTTTTTTTTTAGGAAAAGGTTATAGGATATTTCAATATAAATAAAATTAGAAAAATGTTTGTGGCTTTGTATCATGTCTTTGGGAAATACAAATTAAAAGATCCTTACTTTAAAAAAATATATTAACTTCCACAGCCCCTCTGGTCTTTGAAATTGTGACTAAAATCCCAAATGATGTAAAATGATGTCCAAGATAACAATGTGCTTAAATTTAACGTGCTACAAGTAACTGAATGTCTTTTAAATTACCCCCCCCCTTTTTTTTTTAATCTAAAGAAAGAACTAAGGTAAGCAGATCTAAAGTACTGGTGATTTTGTCCTTCTTCTTGTTTAAGACTATTCTATCAGCAAGAACCATCAATAAGCAGCATCAAGCCAGGCTTCAGATAGATAGACCTTTGTATACAACTGCTAAGTGGGTATATATTTTCATGTAACTATGCATGAACAGACATATAAATCTACATGTTATTTATTACATACCTCTTTTATTTCAACCTTTACTTGACAAACACATTAAGCAAAGGGGGCAAGCATGGGTTTACAATATTTGTTGATGCTGCCTCCCGACGAACCATTCAGTAAGATCTGTTAGAACACTGCTTTAGGGGCTCCTGGATAGCTCAGTTGGTTAGGCATCCGACTTCGGCTCGGGTCGTGGTCTCGCATTTTGTCAATTCGAGCCCCACATCAGGCTCTGTGCTGACAGCTCAGAGCCTGGAGCTTGCTTCAGATTCTGTGTCTCCCTCTCTCTCTGCCCCTCCCCCACTCCCTCCCTCCCTCTCTCTCTCTCTCTCTCTCAAAAATAAAGATTAAAAAAAATTTTTTTAAAGAAAAAAAAAGAACACTGCTTTAGATGATCAACAGCCAAAGGGACATGGCTATCATTACACACATATTAGAACAGAATTAGAATAGAATATTCTTTTAGGTAGGCTGACTGATAGTTACAAATTGGCACACTGCCCCCAAAGTCTGGCAAATTAGTTCTATGCAGGATACTCACATCAGCATAGTGGCCTATCATATCACATCGGTCACATCGTTTTCTCCAGGAAGGTCTTTCAAGACATCTGTGAGTGGAAGGCATAGGCAAAGAACAGCCTAAGCAAAAGCGGGCTGGGCAGGCATACTGGAGGTGTCCTCTCTCCGAGCAGAGGCAGCAGGGGCGGACTTTCTATGTGGCAAACAGAAAGTCTCTTTAGCAAAATAGTTCAGTCTCAAATAGAAGATTAACTTTTCCTTTTCTGTATAATTCCATAAAACGTTATTTCCAATTTGAGACCCCAGTGAAGGTTAGATCTTGAGCATAACTGTAAAATCAAACAAAATGTCTGAAATCAGAGCTTTAACACAAGCTATGTGTATTCTGTGGTTGCCAAAAAGGCTTACTGTGCCTGTAGTATCAACTGGCATCTACTTCTTATGCTTTATCTTGTGGGAACACTGACAAAGTGGATTGTGTTTGAGAGGGAAAGCAGGTTGATGAGGATCTGGAAGCTAAGTCATAGGAGCAACAAATACTGAAAGAGGCTGCTTTGCCTGGAGAACCAAAGACAAAGAGGAAATATATGAGCTGTCTCAAATATCTGAAAGACAATCATATCATTTGGAAGAAGGAATAATGGAAGGAATGTTTCTTAAGAGCTTACTGTGTGTCAGAGAACATCCAAGAACTTTAGTTCTATGTTGTTCCAAAGGTTGATGTATCTAACATAATTTACACCAATAAACATTTATAAATGCTTAAAATGGTAACTTTCTAACAATAAAAATTATCCCACAATGAAACAAGCTGTAGAAGGTTTAGAAATGAAAGGGGTCTCAGGAATCCTCATTTTATAGACAAGAAAACAGAGGCACAGAGGGTGAAATGATTTGCCTAAGCTTGTGCAACCACTAATGGAAAGAAAGCTAAAGTTGATTCCAGGTTTTTCTGACTCAAACTTCATTGTTCTTTCTGTGCTACTATTTTGGCTATCACCTACATGAAAATGTAACATGAAATTCACACATATATTGTACAAGATTTGAATTATAAGGTTATAGGGCCCACCCTTAAGACTATAAAGTAACAATGTGGAGAGAAACGTATTTCACATACTTGTGGAAAGGGGCAGTTTTTTGATAAATGGCCACATTTGTCACAATTTCTACAGGTAACATTTTTGTTGGCTGAATAGTATCGGTGGGTCCATCTTCCAGATGATCTATTGTTAACTATCTGGGCCTAGGAGGAAAAAAAAAATTTAAAAATTAATTAATTAATTAATTAATTTTAATTAATTAATTTAAAAAACATTTTACTTTGTTCAAAAGAATTAACAGCCATAGTCTGTTTAATCTAGAAACCAGCAACAGAGAACTTTTGTGTTCTTAAAAGAAATAAAAACTTAAAAGGGGTTGCCATGAAGACAACTCTACTTCTTGTCTGTCCCTCATCTCACTCTTTTACACTTCTCCATATGGTTCCATTTCTTTTGTATGTTTCTCTATTTACAGTTCAGGTCTAGTAGGGGCACTGACATGCATCATTTAGACATTCTGGTGGCATTCAGAGTCAAAGATATCGCTGATTTCTATATAGGAACATACACCATATTTTTCGGACTGAGAAGCTTCCTTAAAATTTTATTTGGGGCAATTTTTTAAAAATGATTTTGTCCTTTATAAAGTTATAAAACCGTTATCACTACTGAATATATTCTTTCTTTTGAACAGCCCAGGGTTACTGCCTATAAACTGGATTATAATTTCTAAGAGACAATGGATAATCTCCTTCCAATAGAGTACTTTTAAGACCTATTCTGCCTACACTAATCCAATTCCAGCTCTCCCATATTCTAGCCAAAATCTAGTGTCTTGCAAGAGAATATTAGCAAAACACACCACATGGAATATCTAAAGGGGAATATGTAAAAATGCCAACCATGCTTTTTTATCTTGTTTGGTAGAATTCTAATCTTTGAAAAAGCTTTTCATCTTGTACTTGTTATTCTGCTGGATTGACCAGGTAAGCCCCACGTAGACAAAATCTAATTATCTCTTAAAACTTCTTTTTTCCAAGTTGTAAAATTGTTCTCTTTTCTAACCATCTGTCACAATTAAGGCTAATAATTGACAAAGACAAACACCTGCCACATGCTAAATATAGACTAACCATTTCCTTACACTGAAGAGGCAGTTATTTCCGGTGTTGATCTTTAGTGGTACCAGGCAATATGGGCTGAGAGGACTCACCACGGCAGAAGAAACAGAAGGGAAAGGGGACTAAATCACTATGGCAATTAACAGACTGACAAAAATCAAGGCTGAACCACACTTCTGAAAAATTCAATCACCATATACTACAATCAAACTTTTTCTTGCAACATACTCAGACCACTGCTATCTCTAAAAAGTTTATCAAATTATCATAATGAAATGAAAGGAAATTTCAAATCAAAGGAAATTATTAATCTGTCATTCATAACTTTGAAAAACAATTTGATTTTACCTCAGCATCTTTGTCACTGATGAACCAATTTACACCATCTTCTCCTACAAAACAAATAAAATGTTACTCAATCTTGACCCTTTTAAAGCACTTATGGATTGACATTATTCAATTTGTTAGTACTGAAATTGGACCCCAAAGGTGTAGTGAGAAATGTGAATACCTTAACCTCTTATCTTGGCTCTGTGTGGCTCTGAACAAATACTTAGCCTCTCTTAACCTCAGTTTTCTCACCTGTGTAATTCATGGGAATAAGAATATTTGTCCCATCTTCCTTAAAAACTACTGTGAAAATCAAATGAGATATGTGAAAATGCTCTGAAAACCATAAAGATATAAACAAATATAAAAAAAAATAAGTGAAAAGCCAAAAACCCAACAACAGATGCAGAAAGCAATCTTATCTAAACTTCCCTTATCTGACTAAAGCAGAGCTTTATGAAAGTCAGCTGCATAGCACCACCCTCCCCCAACCTAGTCTCTAGTCAAGGAAGCGACTGACCTTGGCTTCTAGGACATTCCAAAAAACCCAAGTTGTAAAAATTAGCATCATCAAAAGCCTCCATCCTTTGAAGCCCTAAATACTTGTGTTTATGAAAGTTGGTAAACAAACCTTTACCTCTGGCAACTGAGTTCAGTTGCTCATTACCAAGTGCTCCCACACTTCTGTTAATCTATCAGCAATTAATTCTCAGGACCCTACCATTCAGACTCAAGTAGGCAGAAGAAAGGTTTTTTCTTCCAATATCAGCACTGTGTCTACTAGCTTCCCATTGTAGTTGACTTTGGTAGTAACAGGTTAAAAAACTGAACTTTAAATACCATCTCATGACTGAGGCTAGAAATTAGCACTGTATTTTATAACATCAAACACAGTGGAACAAAACAACAAACAAGGAGGCCAAATATCCAGAAACCGTTGATTGATCTAAAAATACAACTACAAAAACCTAGGGGGTTTGGGAGCCCTACATTTTTCTTTATCAGCTGTTTTCTTCTCTTTGCACTGTCCCTTTACAAATTTGCAAATTGCTGCCATTCCTTTGGTCTACTTATGACCACGGAGGAAGGGACACATGACTAATGCAGAAGCTAAGGTATCAACAAAGGACTGAAAGATTTTTTTTCTCTCCTTGAAGCAAAGTTAAGATTTCTTCCTTCCTCCTATCTATTCCTCTTCTCTATCTCAAAAACACAAATCAAGCTGGACTCTTTTCTTTGAAAGGAGTTTTGAGGAGACATGAAGTAATCTACGTTTCCCCAGGCCTACCAGGAGTAAGTGTCTAGAGATATATTTTAAAATAAAATACTTTTACTAAGAAAACCAAAAGGCTGCTTTACAAAAAGACCAATCCAGAGGAGAGCAGAGATGCTGTGCTGATGATTATTTCCATTGTAAAATTTGGAGGCTGCATCCATATACTGAGAGTGGAGAATACATTAAATAGCAGCAGCTTCTATTCCTTCATCATCACCATCCATGTTATTCTTTCATTCAAAAGATCCATCTAAGGAGCATGCTTTGCTGTAACTTTCAAAGCTGCCTTTTGTGTCTCAATGTCCTTCATCTTTAAAATTCAAAATGACCACTAAGAATCACTTTAATTAAAAAACTCATTTAATACTGTCTTAAAAAAATAAAAACCTAAAATCAGTGAGATGCAAAATAGCAACTGTTATCACCCCCAATTCCAAATACATTTATACTGGAACAGAGAATAGTGAAAAAAGGGAAGGTCTGAGAGAGGGAGACCTGACTCCATTTGGATGGCTTTGGGGCACCTGGGTGGCTCAGTCAGTTAGGCATCTGACTCTTGATTTCGGCTCAGGTCATGATCTCACAGTTTGTGGGATTGGGCCCTGTGTCAGGCTCCATGTTGACAATGTGGAGCCTGCTTGGGATTCTTTCTCTCCCTCTCTCTCTCTGCCTCTCCCCTGCTCACTCTCTTTCTCTTTCTTTCAAAATAAATAAACTTTTAGATTGTTTCAACATTCCTGTGGAATTCAACAGTATTCTAGGTTGTGTACTAACTCCTCTTACAAGCTATAGGATATTCTTACTGTAGAAAACTGATCAACAAGTACACAAAACAGGTTTCAATTACAGATGAAATCAAACTTCTCAGTGGTAAATAAACAAAGACATTGCCAGGAATGCATGAGCCAACTCTTGGTGCCACCTCTGGTTCCAGTTTTGGATGGACACTGGTAACAACAGCTGACTCCTGCCTTTTCTCTATCCTGTTTACTTCTTAACTCTAAATCCCAAACTAACGGAAGCTTTGTCTAAGGGCAACTCAGTAGAACTTCCACAGACAGCCAATTCTCCTATTAAATTCCTGGTGTGGGACTTGGCAGAAACTTGGGTTCCAGTCTTAACCCTATCTCTTATTTGCTGTTTGGCATTGGGCAGTTTACTGATCTTCACTGGGCCTGTATAATAATGGGTTGGATTAAATGGCGTCCATGGTACTGTCTAGCACTAAACTTCCATGATTCTTTTGAATTTTCATTCATTACTAAAATCAAATACATTGTCCTCCAGGCCTTTGCAACTGGCACAGGGTGTCCTTCCTTAAAGACAATTTCCAAGGGGCCTAGAGGCACTCATCTTCCATGTGTTCACCACCCAAGGCCATAGGATATAAAATGGGATTGCCCAAAAGTGTAAAATTAGGACCACACTAAAGATGCCTAATATTAACTCTTAGCTGCCTTATAGCTTTATCTTGCTAATATCTGGGGCAATGATTCTTTTGACTTCAGAACTGTAATCAAAGCAATGGCTGGTAACTCTTTCTTTGCAACAAATCAACTGAATTCAACAAACATATACTGAAAGGTTATAATGAGCAAGGTGCTATAGGGTAAACAAAGATGAATATGAGCTTATAACTTAGTAAAGAAGTCAAATGAAAGGTGAAGAAAAGAGTAAGAGAAGACCATACAAAATTCTACAGTATACTGAGAGGAAGAATAAACAATGTCTGAATTTGGGGGGAAAAAGAGGTAAAAAGTCAGAAAAGGCTTCACCATAAAAAAACCTTTACTGAAGTATAATTTACATATTAAAAAATATACTTGTGTAAAAAATACAGTATGATGCACTTTGACAAAGGCACAATACACCTGTGTAACCACCACAACAATCAGATGTAGCATATCTCCACCAACCCAAAATGTTACCTTGTGCATACCTGCACTTGATCCCCCCCACCCCAGGCAACCACTGATTTGCTTTCTGTCACCATAGATTTGCTTTGCCTGTTCTAGGACTGCATATAAATAGAATCCCATATTATGTATCACTCTGTATTTGGCTTCTTTCACTCTGAGTATTTGTGACATTTGTCTATGTCGTTGGGTAGTAGTAGTACTTTGTTTCCTTCTTCTTGCTCAGCAGGATTCCAGTGTGTGGATATGACAATTTGTTTACCTGCTCATCTCCTGATAACACTTAGGTTGTTTCCAGTTTTGAGCACTTATAAAGCAGCAATAAAACATTCTAGTGAAAATCTTTCTTTTTAATTGACATGCGTTTTCATTTCCCTTGGGAAAATATCGAGGCATAGAATTATTGGATATGGTTAAGTGTATCTTTACCTTATATGAAACTGGCAAATTTTCCCAAAGTGGTTGTGTCATGTTACATTCCCATCAGCGATGTATGGGAATTCCATAGTTTCATAATCTTGCCAACGCTTGAAACTGTCTTTTTAATTTTAGCCTTCGAATGTGTGTGAAGTAGTAATGCATTAGGATTTCAATGGGCATTTTTCTGATAACTAATGATGCTAAGCATTTTTTCATGTATTTATTTGCCATTCATATATCTTCCTTCAAAAACTGTTCAAATTTTTAGCTTATTTTCAAACTTTTTTTGAGAGAGAGAGAGAGAGAGAGAGAGAAAGAATGAATCTTAAGTAGGCTCCATGCTCAGCGTGGAGCCCAATGTGGGTTTGATCCCATGACCCTGGGATCATGACCTGAGCTGAAATCAAGAGTCTGAAGCTCAACGAATTGAGCCACCCATGAGCCTCTTAGCTTATTTTTAAATTGAGTTGTTTTACCTTTTTTTTTTTTTTTTTTTGAGGGGGATGAAGGAGATTGTCTTCCTTTGATTGAATTCTGAGTCCTTTTTATATTCTAGAAACAAGTCTTTTATTAGACATGTGTTGGCAAGTATCTCTCCCAGTGTGGCTTGATTTTTCATTTATTTTTAATAACAGGCTGGAGTTTTCACTGTTGTGGGCCAGGAATTTTACTTGCAGTGTTCTTTTCTTAGAAAAGCAAAACTTCTAATAAATTTGACAACCCTTCCCTTCACAGTTTTTATGCCCAAAGAAATCTCCCTATGCAAGGTTACAAAAGCCAAGTACTTTTTATGTTTCCTTCTAAAATTCTATAGTTTTGGCTTTTTATGATTATTATCCATTTCTCCCCATATGAATATGCAGTTGTTCTAGCATCATTTGTTGAAAAAATACCCCTTCTTCATTGAATTGCTTTAGCAACTTTGTTTAAATCAATTGACCATATGTGGGTCACTTTCTAGAAGTTCTAATATGTTACATTGAGCTACAGGTCTATAATTATACCATATTACAGCTTTACTTCAAAAAACTAAAATCCTGTAGAATAAGTTTTCCAACTCTTTTGCTCTTTTTCAAGATTGCTTTGGTTATTCTAGACCACTCTGATTTCTGTATAAGATTCAACTTGCTTTTATTTTTTCTTTTTAAAGTAAGCTCTACAGCCAATGTGGGGCTTGTACTCATGACCATGAGATCAAGAGTCATAGGCTGTACTGACTGAACCAGACAGGCATCCTTGATTTCTGTATACATTTTAAAATACCAATGTCTACAAAAATAGCCTGATGGGATTTTGACTGGTATTGTGCTACATCTACAGATCAGTTTGGAAAGATATTTTAACAATATCAAGTCTTCTAAAACATGAATATGGCATATCTCTTCATTTGCTTTGGTCTTATTTTTCTCAGCAATGTTTTATGGGTTTCTGTGAACAGGCTTTGCATATAATCATATCCTTGAATATTTCATGTTTCTTTCTGCTACCAAAAAGGTTTTAAAAATAAAACTTAAATTAATTTTTAATTATTTTTTTAAATTTCATTTTTCAGTTTCTGATTACAAGTTTATAGAAATACAACTGATTTTTGTTTGTTCACCTTGCACCCTGCAAATCTGCTAAATTCACTTAGTTCTAGAAGCTTTTTGTAGATTCCTTGCAATTTTCTTTTTCTTCTTTAAATGTTTATTTATTTATTTTGAGGTGAGGAGAGGAGAGCAGAGGAGGGGCAGAGAGAGAAAGAATCCCAAGCAGGATCCACGCTGTCAGCATGGAGCTAGAAGCAGAGCTCAAACTCATGAACCGTGCAATCATGTCCTGAGCCAAAATCAAGAGTTGAACACTTAACCAACTGAGCCACCCAGGCATCCCAATTCCTCCCAATTTTCTGTTTACACTATCATTTCACCTGTGCATAAAGACAATTTTATCACGTCCTTTCTAATCTGTATGCCTTTTATTTCTTTTTCTTACCTCAATGCATTATAAAGAACTTCCAGATATAATACTCAATATTAAGTGCCAACAGAAGTTAATCTTTGTTTTGTTCCAATAGGGGGAAAACTTCAGTCTTTCTGAATTAAGTAAACTGTTTGCTGTAGACTTTTCATTACAGGTTGAGGAAATTCTTTCCCTACTTTCCTGAGAGTTTTTAATTATGAATGTGTTTTAAATTTTATCATATGCCTTTTCTGCATTAACTGGGATGGCCCCATGGTTTTTCCTCTTTCTGTTAATATGGTCAATTACAGTGAATCATTTTCAAATGTCAAGCCAATCTTGTATTCTGGGATTAACCCCACTTGGTTAGGATGTGTTATGCTTTACAATATACTGCATAATTCGATTTGTTAGTATTTTATTAAGAATTTTTACATCTGTGTTCATGAAGGATATTGATTTACACTTATCTTACAGTGTCTTTTTATGGTTTTGATATTGGGGTAAAACTGACCTGATAGGAGTTGGGAAGAGTTTGTGTAGAACTGGTGTTATTCCTTCCTTCCGTATCTGATAGAATTCGCCAGATAAGTCATCTAGCCTGGAGTTTTCCCTGTTGTGGGCCAGGAATTTTACTCGCAGAGATGAATTTTTTTTTTATTTATTTATTTTGAGAGAGAACACGCGCACAAGCAGGCAAGGAGCAGAGAGAGAGAATCCCACGCAGGCTTCAGGCTCAGCACGGAGCCTGACATGGGGCTCATGTCCTGAGATGAAATCAAGAGTCGGATGCTCAAATGACTGAGACACCCAGGCACTCCTGCAGGGAGGTTTTAAAAATAATAATAAATAGTAATTCTATTTCTTTAGTAGGTATGGAAGTACTCACATCTTCTATTTCTTCTTGGGCCAGTTTTGGTAACCTGATTTTCAAATAATTTGCCTATTACTTCTAAATTGTTGAAATTATCAGTACATATGTCTATAACATAGACTTATTCTTTCCTTTTGATTCACCTAATTTGTACTTAAGCCCATCCAAAAAAAATTTTTTTTTCTCAAATACTGTATATTTCAGTCCTAGAAGATCCATTTGGTTCTTTTTTGTATCTTCCATTTGTCTTATCATATTTCTTTTTCTTTAAACCCTGGTGTATGTTTTTAATGGCTGCTTTAAAGTTCTTCCTGGGGGGGCACCTGGGTGGCTCGGTCGGTTGAGTGTCCGACTTCAGCTCAGGTCATGATCCCCCCCCCCCCCCCCCCCGGGCCTGTGGGCTTGAGCCCCGCGTCGGGCTCTGTGCTGATAGTTCAGAGCCTGGAGCCTGCTTCGGATTCTGTCTCCCTCTCTCTGCCCCTCCCCCTCTCATGCTCTGTCTCTCTCTCTGTCAAAAATAAATGAACATTTAAAAAATAAATAAATAAAGTTCTTCCTGGTAATTTCATCAACTCCGTAATTTCTAGGTTTGTTTTATTTGACTGATTTTTCTGCTATTATTAGTGACATCATCCTTTGAACACCTAGTAATTTTTTTTTCTTGGATGCTAGTTATTGTAAATGGTACACTATTAAATGTCTCACTCTTGTTTTTTCACTTTCAAGTGTTAGACTCCGTTTTGATGAGCAGTTAAGCAAATTCCAGACTAGACCTTTAAAGCTTTGTTAGGGTAGGTCCACAGTAGCCTTTACTCTGGAGCTAATTTAGTCTTAATAAAGATGTACCTTCTAGGGTTTCTATTAAACACTGCAGGTATTCAACACTCTCTCTCCACTTTTGCTAGTAAGAACTCAGGTAAGTTCTGGGAATTGTTCAGACTATAGACAGTAGGCTTTTGTCCAAGTCTAGTGGAGTTTGACCTATCCATACACAGATAGGAACACAGTATCCTTGGTATTCATGGGTAACCCTACCCAGATTTCTGGAATTATCTCCCTCCGCAGCTCCCACCCTCCAGTACTCTGCCCCACAGAGTATAGCTTCCTTAGCCTCTCTGAACTCTGTCTCTGCTTCTCATCTCAGGGAGGCTACAATGCTGCACTTGGGTTCCCTCTCTTGGTGCCATAAGGCAGGCATCTAGGCAGAAAGCTAGGTTGATTACAGGGTATATCTCGTTTGTTTCCATATTCTCACAAATCACAGTCCAGGATTGTTTGTTGTCTATATTCATCTTGCCCTTGAAATCTGTGTGTATTTACAATAGCTGTTTTAAAGTCCCTGTCTGCTAATTTCATCATTTCTTGCCAGGGGGTAAAGTCTGGTATAAGTTTACATAACAAAGCTGAAAGAAGAAGTCTTAAATAGTATTTTAATAGATGGAGATGAAAGAGGACACCAGTAAAAAGGAAAGGCACAAGCAACAGAATGGAAGAGGTAAAAGGATACAGCAAACAATACAGCTTGATTGGAACAAAGGGTATGATCATTCCCTTCCTAAGAATTTTCATAGACCTTTTTTTCTTTTAAGTTTATTTATTTTGAGAGAGAGAGAGAACAGGAGATGGGGAGAAGCAGAGAGAAAGATAGAATCTCAAGCAGGCTCCGCATTGTCAGTGCACAGCCCGACGCAGGGCTCGATCTCACAAACCATGAGATCATGACCTGATCTGAAATTAAGAGTTGGACACTTAAGTGACTGAGCCACCCAGGAGCCCCGACAGACCTTTTTATATGGTTTAACTTGACTTTCTACTGGGTGAGCTTTCCAAGGAATAGCATAGCAGGTCTCTTTCTGCCAGAGGTAATGAAGAAAGAGACAGTAAAACAGTAATTCGGTGTTTCTGTTGACACTATGTAACAACCAGAATACTTCATCTCTTCTGAAATAACATTCAAAACAAAAAAGTAAACCCATAACCTTACACATATTTTACACATTTTCTCCTATTTCTGGAACTATTCTGCTATCTTAATTACACACGTGTGCACTCTCTTTCTCTATTACTGCATGGTTATAAACATAAACATCTTTCGTATTTATATGGTGATTCAGAGTCTATAAATTGTTTTAAATATACATTTTATCCTCAGAAACCTGTATGTTATTGCTAAACAAATTTTTACTTTTTTAAAAAATGTTTTATTTTTGAGAGAGAGCAAGCGCGTGAGAGCGTGAGTGGGGGAGGGGCAGAGGCAGGGCCGGGGTGGGGGGTGGGGAAGTGGTGGGGAACGGAGGATCTGAAGCAGGCTCCACACTGATAGCAGTGAGCTTGATGCAGGGCCCCATCATGACCTGAGCTGAAGTCTGATGCTCAACTGAATGAGCCACCCAGGTGCCCCTTTCAGATTTTTTTTTTTTAAATACTCACTTTTATGTGTTTACTTTCTACAAAAATTGGCAACTGATGCTTTCTGTGAAAGGCAGTGCTAATGTAGCTCTTTATCCGTAAGACTGCATTCAGTTTTCAAAGGATGTGAGGAAAAGTCTGGATTAGATATCTTAGGAGGAAAGCCAGGTCCTGCCCTGCTGTAGTTACTTTAGTCTACATTCTGGTGGGTGGGAAAGCTGAAGATTATTCTTTTGCTAAGAGCAGCCACAGACAATTATAGAGGTGGTTCTCTCCACCTTTTGGAATAACTTGACAGGAAATAGGAGTTAATAAAAAAGTATTCTAAAGATCACCAAAGACTACAGAAGGACTCAGTTCAGCACATCCAGTTGGTTATTTGCAGCGAAGGTGCCATGGTCTAAGAAGAATCTTTTCCTGAGCCTAATGCCCTATAGCTCCTTCTTATAAGGAAGTCATAGATACCTTATATTTTCTAGATATCCTAATTTCTAACATCTAAAATTACAAATCTCATTAAATTTCAGTGAAAAGGTTGTTATATATGACTTTCTTAGCATACAGTGGGCTCAATTTGAATATTCAGCAAATCAGATATAAAAACTTATTTTCTCACTACTAATTATCTAAGAATGTAAATGCAGGGCACACCTGGCTGGCTCAGTCAGTATTGCACATGATTCTTGACTGCAGGGTCATGGGTTCAAGTCCCACATTGAACATGGCACCTACTAAAAAAGTATGTAAACGCAACTTTCCTCAATGTATAATATGTTTTCATTTAATGTAGTGTCAAGTTAATTTTCAACAAATATTTATTGAATATCTATCACTGTAAAAGACAGTGTAGGATACACAAAGATGACTAAGACGTGGTGCTTGCCCTCAAGGAACTCACCACATAGTGGAGAAGTATGTGCATTTTTGGGCTAAATAATAAAAAAAAACATTACTGCGCTAAGTAAATAACCATGATAATTTTGTCTTTAAAACAGAAAGATGATTAATCAAGTGTTAAAGATAAAAAAATCCACTATTATTTGGGGAATCAGTTATTTAACATGAAATACTGAATTCTACTAATGAGCAATTAACTTATGACTGTATCACCAAGATGGCCTTCCTTATAATTCTAAGTATGTAAGTCCTAAGTATATAAGTCTAAGTATGTAAGTATGCAATTGTTTTCTCCCCAAATAACCTGTGAGTATAGACAGCTCACAATCAGTGATTGGGCGGAAAAGACAATGGTTGTTGTCTACCTGCAGTACCTAAGGAACCAAGATTTTGGGCCTTCTCAGTATCCTCTCACTTCCAGGATACAGACAAAACTCTGACTTAACTGAGATGGCATTCTTTCACTACCCTAAAACACAGTGAAATGGTCAAGAAAACAAAGAAATGTGGAGAAGGTAATGAATAATCCTCCCACCAGATAACTTGAAGTTAAATAATTTGGCAGCTTCAGCATTAAAGACAAATGAAAAATGTTACATTTCTAAATGTATTGCCTACACTCCCTTTTTATATACCTAATATTTTAAACTAAAAGATGCTGTTTGCAAATTAACACTCCCACTGCTTTGTTCTCTATACTTTTGCTCATTTTATTCCCTTGATCTCCAACATTGTCTCCCTCTTTGCCCAATTTTTCACTTAACCCAGTCCAATTCTGATAACTACAAATTCTAAATGTCCTTTAAGGGCTCAGCTCCTCATAGCAATGGGTAATATTCAGTACTTCTCCCTCACCTGACCCCTGTGAGCATTCACAATTCTCACGGACGATATAACAAAATACTTTCCTAGTTCTTCCCCCACTTCACGGTTTCTTCTTCCTTCATGGACTACTTGGTGTGCTCCACGCTTTGCCTTTTTTTTCCTCATTCCACATTCTTAGTCCCAGCTTACATCATACATGTCCATGGTGGGAACTCCCAAATCTGCATCTCTAGGCCAGATCTTTTCTGGAGTTCCTGATCGATTGGACATCTAGAGTAGACATCTCACAGGTAACTCACACTCATAACCATTAAAAATGAATTCTTCATTTTCTCCCCCTTCCTTGCATTTCTTTTAAAAACAGACAGAAGCTCCCACTTCTCCTCTTTGTATCTTCTATCTCAATAACTTGTACAAATCTATTTTATAGGTTGAAAAACCTATAAAGTCTACTTTATAGGTTAAAAAACCTCAACTCTTCCCTCTCACCTTTCATATAATTACTCACCAAATCCTGTAAATTCTCTCTCCATAACAGCCTCAATACCATTATACTGGCCCAGAGATACTTAGTTTCTCAGCTAGATTATAAAAGTAACTTCTGACTATCTCTAGTGCCACAACTAATTTTCCATTCCACTGTTACTGGAATGTTTTTATTTTTTACATTAGATTCAGGTGTACAACACAATGATTTGATACCCGTCTATACTGTGAATGGAATGTTTCTAAAATGGAAATATGAGTACCTTCTGCCCTTAATGGTCCCTTGATCCCTACAGGATGAATGTAAAACCCCTTTGTATGCCGCACAATGCCTTCCATGATTTGGCCCTTACCTGTTTCTCTAGTTTCACCTTCCTGATCACAGTACTTTAGCTATGCTTAAGAATTTCCTTAATGTGTCCTGTTGCTCTCTGCAACTATGCTCTGGAACACAAGCCATTCCCAACTTCACAACTTGGAACTAGAACTTGGTCTTCAAGTCCCTAATCATGTGTTACCTCCTCCACTGATGTCTTCTCTGGTAACCCTTCAAAAGCAAAGATGATCACTCTCAACTAGGTAACATCCTAGACTTTAATTGTGTCATTTCTTTTTTTTTTTTAATTATTTTTAATGTTTGTTTATTTTTGAGAGAGAGAGTGCGAGCCAGAGAGGCACAGAAAGAGAGGGAGACACAGAATCTGAAGCAGGCTCCAGGCTGCTCCAGGCCCAACGTGGGGCTTGAACTCACAAACGGTGAGATCATGACCTGAGCCAAAGTCGGATGCTTAACCGACAACCACCCAGGCACCCCTAATCATGTCACTTCTATCTTTGTATCTTCCAATTCAAAGCATGATCATTTAGTTATCATAGGTACTCAGGTTTATTGAATTACTTAAATAACATTTCCTCTTTTGATTTTACTCTAGAAGTATTTTCTCCCTCCCTAAAAGCACCTTATTTCTTACCTCTTAGGCTATTAATAAGTACTTCTAAACCGTGTGTTAACAGCTATATTAGTAAATATTTTACCTCCCTCACTACACCGTAAGTTCTCTATGGACATCTATCTAGTTATCAGCACAACTTCTTGCATATTTTGAATTACACTAGAAAAAACAAGTTAGAGGAAAAAGTCGAAAAGGATAAAAAAGGGAAATATTAATATGTACACTTGTGTGAGTAAACACTGTTCTGAACTGGGGGTAAATAAGCCAAGAGACAATTTCATGGATTGTCACTGTACATATGCAAGTTTAATAAGACAGTTCTCTGTGGCTTAAAAAAAAACAGATTTGGAAATTCTAAAGGACCTAAAAAATATTTTTTTAATTTTTAAATTAAAAGAAAAATGTTTAAATGTTTATTTTTGACAGACTGACAGAACGTGAGTGGGGGCAGGGTAGAGAGTAAGAGAGACACAGAATCTGAAGCAGGCTCCAGGCTCTGAGCTGTCAGCCCGGAGCCCGACACGGGGCTCGAATCCATAAACTGTGAGATCATGACCTCAGCCAAAGTCAGACGCTCAGCCGACTGAGCCACCCAGGTGCCCCGGAACTAAAAAACATTTTAAAAACCACTGCTATTGAATAAAAACCACTTAGTAGACACAGAAACATAAGATAACTGGACATTTATAATCATACCTGTACCTACCAGTGTTTATGGAATAAAGATCACAAAGATGAAGCTGCCAGATATTTATGTCCTATCCTTTCCTGAGCCTAACTCCACTATACCAGATATCCCCCTGGGATCTTCTCACTTCGGATAAGCAACTGACCCAGCCACAAATGAAGTTACTATTCCCAACTTCATCAGCAGCATCTGTTGTTTCAACGGAAACTTTTGAAACACACACAATGCCACATGCAAATCCCCTGAGGGTTGAGCTGCTTTATTCACTTGCATTCTTCTCAAACTGCTCTTTATTTCTGTCTCCGTTTTCTCTTATTTATACCATTCTATTTGACACTGGTCACAAAACCATTTTAAGTCATTAAAATTTTGCAGTGTATAACTGGCAATAGTTTAAATAAAACAAATTTTAGTAGAACAATTTGCAAGTTAGGCATCAAACTGTTCCTTATTTTAAATCGTATTAAATTTACCAGAAACAATCTGTATTTTTGAATGTGTATAAACGATAAATGGGGATTTAGCTCTTCTTTTTTTAGAGGTAGAGGAGGAAGAAGAAAGAGGAAATAAATACAGGTGCTTAGCACAGGGTTATAGAGAGCTCTTTTAAAGTTATCTGTTTCATATATAAAAAAAAAATAAAATAAAGTTATCTGTCACATTTTTAAGACCTTTGTATTATCTCCAAAGAGACACAGATACAACCACAGAGAGTTCTCTCTCATCCCCCATTCCTTCCAAAACAATCTGTCACTGAACCACCTGGTTAAGAAATATTTATTTAAAAATAAAAAAACCTCTCAAATTGGGGCACCTGGGTAGCTCAGTCAGTTAAGCGTCCGACTCTTGATATCAGCTCAGGTCATGATCTCACAGCTTGTGGGATGGAGTCCCATGTCGGGCTCTGTGCCAAGCGTGGAGTCTGCTTGGGATTCTTTCTCTCTCTCTCTCTCTCTCTCTCTCTCTCTCTCTGCCCCTCCCCTGCTTGTGCATTCCCTCTCAAAATAAATAAATAAATGATTATATTAAAAACAAAAACAAACACCTTTCAAATTAAACTAAATGACAAGAACAGAAAGGGAAAAATTATCAACAGAAACAAATACGGTAGGATTATGGGAGCTGCTTTTTCCTCTTTTAAAGATACTTCACTTCCATGCTCCCCTCCAAAAAGCAAAAAGGAAAATATACGATGGACATTTGAAATATTTGTAAAATGACAAGAACATATAAAACACATTTAAATTCAATCAAGAGGCTACTTTAAAAAAGATATTGCAGGTTTCTAGAGAAAACTATATAAATCTGGCTATATAAATTTGGTATCTCCTTGCTGGTAAAAATATAGTAATAATCTAGAAGCTATGTCTTTCAGTCATCCTTCTAATTCTGTTTTACATTTCCTCATCCCCTTCCTACATCTTTTTTCACTTTCTTCAACATCTGATTCTTGGCTCACTCCTTCCTTAGTAAAACAAGTCCCTCCGAAACAATTCATTTTTGTTCTTTTTTTTTCTGGGGGGGGGGTGTCATATTTTCTTCAAATCTCTTTCTAAACTTTAAGACCAAATATGTCCAGGCTTACATTTATAATTGCTTGCAGGATATATCACAAATGATTATATAGTCACTGCAAACATAACATATCCAAAGAAAAACTTATCTTCACAGCCCCAACTGAAACTAGTTCAAACACTTTTTTCCCTGTTGTTATTAAAGGCTCAAAACATAGATTTATTTTCATCTTAACCCAATGCTTCACTCCCATTACCCAAACAGGCCAGGTCTTAAAATTCAACGGTATTTCCCTTTAAAATGTCTGAGCCAACAGGGGCGCCTGTTGGTGCTCAGTCAGGGTGGCTTAGTCAGTTAAGCATCTGACTCTTGGTTTCAGCTCAGGTCATGATCTCAGAGTCATGAGATCGAGCCGTATGTTGGGCTCCGCACGATTAGTGCAGAGCCTACCTGCAATTCTTTCTCTCTCTCTGCCCCTCCCCCTGCTTGTGCTCTCTCTCTTAAAATAAATAAATAAACACTGAACAAAATAAAATGTCTAAGCCAATATTTTCTGGTTCCCCTCCAGTCATCACTGTTTGTTCATCACCTCAGATCTAGGAGGTGTCCTTGTACCTTCAACTGCATTTGAAACATACCAGTTAGATTTTCTTTAAATGTGTAATTCTGTATTTTACCATCAGTTTTTTAAAATATTTTTTTAAGTTTATTTATCTATTTTGAGAGAGAGAGAGAGAGAGAGAGAAAGCAGGGGAGGAGCAGAGAGAGAGAGAGAGAGAGACAGAATCTGTGCTATCAGCACAGAACCCGATGCAGGGTTCGATCTCATGAACTGTGAGATCATGATCTCGGCCAAAACCCAGTCGGTTGCTTAACAGACTGAGCCACCCAGGTGTCCCTTGTTAATTTGTATCAAAGTAATACATGCATATGGTTTTAAAAACTCTAATTAATACAAAGAAAGCATAAAAGAAAAAAACAGCAGTTCTCTCCTCTCTGTTCCAGCTCACACTCCTCCAGAGGCAACCACTTTCAAGTCTCTAGCTATTTCTTTTGGTATTCATTTGGATACTTCTAAATAATTTTCCTTCTGTGACTTATGGATTTATCTATTTTATTATTACTTTTCAATGTTTATTTATTTTGAGGGGGGGGCAGTGAGAGAGGGAAACAGAGAATCCCAGGTAGGCTCTGCACTGACAGCTCAAATTCATGAATTGCAAGATCATGATATGAGCTGAAATCAAGAGTCAGACGCTTAACTGACTGAGCCCCCCAGGCACCCCAGGATTTATCTATTTTAAACATTAGTACCTAAATTCCTTTTTAAAAAAATGTTTACTTATTTGTTTTTGGGAGGGGTGAACATGGGCAGAGAGAAAGGGATAGCGAATCCAAAGCAAGCTTGTGCTGTCAGTGAAGAGCCTGCCATGGGGCTTGAACCCTCAAACTGGGAGATCATGACCTGAGCTGAAATCAGATGCTTAACCGACTGAGCCACCCAGGTGCCCCTCTAAATTCCTAATAAAGTAAAAGAGGATTTACTTGTAACATCCTATCTGCATTTCTTCTTCCTCCATCCCCTTTCTTAGGTTAAGGCAATACTCCTGACTATGTAGTGGTATACTGTTTCCTTTCTTGTACAATGCTTTAATTGTCCTGTATTTAATACCAGTCTAGTTGTTTCAATTAGTTGGCCTGAAAAATCTTCTTACTACCATGCTAGCCACTAGCACCTTGTCTCTCTAAAAGGTCAAGTTTGAGTCCTCTTGATATCTTCAGGATCAGAGGAGTGCCTGTTCATTATGTACCTGCTGCATTATAATAGTCCTCACCAATCGTCAAGGTCCAGTGGACCCATTTAATAATTTAAGTCATCTTACAAATAACTTACAGAGACATAAGGAGATAATGAATAACAATTTTACTAGAAACCCTAATAAGAATTTTTTTTTAATTTTTTTTTTAACGTTTATTTATTTTTGAGACAGAGAGAGACAGAGCATAAATGGGGGAGGGTCAGAAAGAGAGGGAGACACAGGATCTGAAACAGGCTCCAGGCTCTGAGCGGTCAGCACAGAGCCCGACGCGGGGCTCAAACCCACGGACTGTGAGATCATGACCTGAGCTGAAGTTGGCCGCTTAACCGACTGAACCACCCAGGCGCCCCCCTAATAAGAATTTAAACATGGCAAACCAAAATTTTTATTTCATGTATATATATCCCTGCTAAATACACCTGAAATGGGGAACATCTTGGAATACAACCAACTGCTCATCGACTGTCATCTATGTACTTGACACACATCCATCTGGTTTGTAAACACTAAACCAGATCTCGAATACATCTCTTCTTCGCTCCATAGTTGCAAGAAATTTTTACTTTTCAATTTATAAACACTAATTACAATGATCAATCCATTAGTGTTTTTTCACTTCTCTATCATCTATTTCTTTCTAGTCACCTCTGCATACACATTTGCCTTCAGTGACTGTCCACTTGAAACAAACCATATCAAGCAAATTTTGGTATACAAATCTCATAAAATATGAAAGCATACAGTCACACATCCTTTTATCAAAGCAGGATGGTACAGGTTCTCATCATAAAATACTGTGTAGTAACGAATTTCCTGTTGAATGACTACCTAGATGAGAATACCTCATTTCCTTTTTTTTTAAAGTTTTTTTAAAATTTATTTTGAGAGAGTGAGAAAGAGAGACAGAGTATGCATGTGAACAGGGGAGGGGCAGAGAGAGAGAGACAGAGAGAGAGAGAGAGAGAGAGAGAGAGAGAATCCTACACAGGCTCCACGCTGTCAACACGGAGCGCAACATGGGGCTCAATCTCACAAACCTTGAGATCATGACCTGAGTCAAAATCAAGAGCCGGATGCTTAACCAACTGAGCCACCCAGGCAGACTACCCTATTTCCTTTTTATATTTAGAGATACATTGTTCATTCATCAATTCTTAAGTTCAAGAAAACTCATATGTAATATCCTCTGAACAAAATCATAGTCTGGGACTTAAAAGACCAAGTTCATTACATCATTAAAGTCTAGGTACTACAGGACATCTGGGTGACTCAGTTGGTTGAGCGTCCGACTTTGGCTCAGGTCATGATCTCACAGCTTGTGAGTTTGAGCTCCACATCTGGCTCTGTGTTAACAGCTCAGAGCCTGGAGCCTGCTTCATATTCTGTGTCTCCCTCTCTCTGCTCTTCCCTGCTTGTGCTCTCTCAAAAATAAATAAACATTTAACAAAAATTTTTTTAAGTCTAGTACTACAATCTGTCTCTTTGCATTGATGTTCTGATTGCTCTAATAACTGTGAAATGTCTTCCTCCTTCAATTTTCTTCTATTTGCCATTTGGGCAGAAAATGTAAAATTCTGAATTCTCATCTTTGTTCAATGAAAGCTAAAAAAGGTGGTGTCTCCAGACTTCTTTTATACATCCTTGAAAAATAATGTAATACTTTGGGCAACACAATATGAAGGATGATGAAGACATTTCACTATCATATCATCCTTCTAGGCAATTCCATCATTCTTATATTTTCTTATTACTTTAGTGTTTTTTAGCATAGTTGGGAATAACTAATGACTAATGATAAAACTATTCTTATGATGATGAAATAATAAGATGTTTCAAAGTAGGACAAAAATAAGATCACTAGGATCCCATGATGTATCTTACATTTATATAAGGATCCAATGGACCCATATAGTAAACCTGAGATAGAGTTTTATTTTATTAAGGAAAGTAAATTTTCTCTCTGTTCTTTGCAAGACCTCTAAGAAAGAATTAAAATCATGAAATATATATTCTTAGAAGTAATCAGAAATGCTAAAAAAAACCTTAAAATTGAGTGTACTGAGCTGGGTGCCATATGGAGGGTTAAACTAAACATCATGATTTTTCTCAACTCTTACCATTCATTCATTTATTCAACAAATATTTATGGAGCTACTGCCATATCCCAGGCAACATTCTAGGTCCTCAGCATATACCAGTGAGCAAACAGAGATTGTTGCCTTTGCAGAACTTATATCCTAGTGGGGGGAGAGGGACAATAAACAATAAACATAATAAATAAATTATATACGTTACCAGTAACAAGTGCTTCAGAAAAAAAGAAAAAGTAGAGCAAGGTAATGGGAACTGGTAGTCTTGGGTATGACTTTCAAGTTTACATAGGGTGGATACAGTAGTCCTCGTGGATTTTTAAGCAAAAGCTTAAAGGAGATCAGGGAATTAGCCATGCACTTCTGGGGTAAGAGCATCCCAGGCAGTAGGGATGTGTCTGACAAACAGCAGGGGTGCCAGTGTGGTTGAGGGTCCTGTAGGCCTTGTAAGAATTCTTGCTTTTATTCTGAGTGAAATGGGAAGTCAATGGAGGGCTATGAGGCAGGGAGAGAAGTTAGATGGCTACTGCAATAATTCTGTGTACAAATGATAATACGTCTGCTCAGGATGGTAGCAGTTGATGTGCTAAGAAATGAAAAAATCCTGAACATATTCTGAAGGCAGAGCCAACAAGATTTCCTGATGAATTAGATATCAATGTAAGAGAGAAGAACAGAGTCAAGGATGACTTCCAGGTTTTTGACCTGGCCAACTAAAAGGATAAAGTTAATGCAACTGAACACTGCAGATAAACATATTTTAGGAGAAAGATGAATGCAGTTTTGGACAGATTGGATTTGTGATATCAGGCATCCAAATTAAGATGCCGAGTAAGCTATTAGTCTTATGTTAATAAGACAGATCTGAACTGGAAATATAAATTCACCAATTGTGGCACAGAGGTGGTGTTTAGAACAGGACTGGGTAACTGTACCCAGGGACTGAGTATAGGGAAAGATGACAAACGGAACAAGGACTTAGGAAGGAATAAGCAGTGAAGTGGGAGGAAACCTGTCGGGAGGAAAGGGAGCTCCCTCAAAGCCAACTAAAGAAAAGGTAGAAAAGAAGAGGTGTCATCAGTTATGGGGAACAACACTGATAGGTCACGGTAAGATAAAGGCTGAGAACTGCCTCTTGGATTTATTTTTAAAGTCCCTGGTGATCCTGATAGGAGAATTTTGGATGATGCAGTGAGGCACAACTCGACTGAAGAGAACTGGAGGAGAGAAACTGGAGGCAGTAAATACAGACAACTTTATTAGTAGTCGGACCACAAAAGAAAGAACTCATTTATAACTTATTACCTTAAACTTCTACCTTCTAATATGGCACCAAATGACTCACTAAGGAGGGAGAATTTGGATACTGCATGGAAAACAAGTCCCATAAGCTACTCAAGTTTCAAGTCAGCTCCAGAAAGATTACTAACAGAATTGTCTTTAACTCCAAAACACAAATATTTATGAAAGTACCTACAATAACTATTACTCAAAGATGAGACTGCCATAGAGCAAGCAAGAAGTTATGGAGATTTAGAAATTATTACATAAAACTTTGAGTTCAAAGGAAAACATATTTTAAAAAACTCATCCTAGTGGACACTATTAACTTCTGTACAAATGTTCATTTTGATATTTGATGCAATTAATTTTAACATGCAATACCTTCAGACAAAGAAAGTATACATAATATATAATGTTCCCTTTTAAATCTTCAACAGACCATTCCAGAGGAAGAAAATTGGGACTTTTTAAAAGAATACAGAACAT
This sequence comes from Lynx rufus, assembly GCF_022079265.1. NCBI lineage: Eukaryota > Metazoa > Chordata > Mammalia > Carnivora > Felidae > Lynx > Lynx rufus. Next base: position 58,900,622 of record NW_025814824.1, on the reverse strand, counting down.
AAAAATAGCTAATTCTGTGCTAGCTACTATGTCAAGCATTTTATGTATTTTTCTGATTTAAACCCTCACAACAATCCTACGGAGGCAGGTATTATTACACTCATATCACAGATGAAAAAAATGAGGTTAATGTGAATTTTTAAATTATTTGTTTAATGTCACAAAGCTTGTAAGTGGCACACTGGAGGTTTACTTCCAAACTATGCTCTTAACCAATATGCTATTATCACCTCTACAGTATTTTTATCAATAGTCTCGAGTTTCTCTAATAATAAAGGTGTTATGGAAAATCTCCACAATATTAAGATACGTAGGACATGGCAACCACTAATGAAACAACTTCTTGAATTTCCAACTGCACTTTTCCACTTTTCAAATAGGACTGTATTCTGATATGAATAATGGTATTATCTGAAGAGCAGGGTTATTCTTCTATTTAGAGAGAATCTTGACTGAGGTTTCAAAAATTGTCCCAGCTTTCTAATTGTGGTTCAGTCTATAACTCTTTTCTTCTCACTCTCCAGTATACCTCTTATCACCTTGCATAGTGTCTGGCACATAGTAGGAGCTCAATTAATGTTATTTAATTAATGAAATTAGAAAAACCAAGCAATTTCCTAAAAAAGATGTCAGTTGTTTTTACTGATCTTTAAAAATCAATTAACATCTCTATATGGCATTGGTTAGCTCTTCTAGTTATATAAACATCAACTACTGAGTATTTGATTCATAGCTTGCTTAACTAGCACAGGAAATACGACTGTTTTAAGTTTATTTACTTTGAGAGAGAGCAAGAGACAGCACACATGCATGAGTAGGGAAGAGGCAGAGAGAGAGGAGAGAGAGAATCCCAAACAGTCTCCACGCTGTGAGTAGAGCCCGATGCTAGATCTCAGGACCCTGAGATCTTGACCTGAGCTGAAACCAAGAGTCAGACACTTAACCAACTAAGCTACCCAGGCTCCCCAATACGATTTTGATTAAAAAGAAAAAAAAAATCCAAGAACAACAATGTCCTTCATAAGCCATATGGACTATCTGGTCAGCTCTACTTCCCCAAATCCTGTTCTTAATTTACAATACTATAACCTATTTGCAGTAATACCAATATTGGAAAATAAGAGAGGAATGAGAGAAGATAAGGAACACACAAGAATGAAACAGACTGGAAAAAGTCAGGAAATAGAACAAGAAAAAGAGAAAGAGAGAAATGATCCCCACCCTAGGTTTACTGAGGTATAACTGACAAATAAGAGAGAAACTGATTTTGAAAGTACCATCTCAGAATAAAAGAGAGGCAGTTTATTATATAAGTAAACACTAGCTATGAATTGAGATCTGGCTCTTCCAAAACACACTGAATAATTTTGTACTAATTACTTTCTCTCTCTAGATTTCAATTACTCATTTGCGAGCATGAATCTAGCCCCTATGTGATCTTTAAGATAAATTCCTACTTTCCCCCTCTCAGGAACCAACTCAAATGGTACCTGTTCCTTCAAAGTCCCCAGAAACCTATCACTCTGTATCATTTTCTCTGTGAATTCTAGTGTTGTACAAAATCTCTGTAAATTCCCATCCACACTACATAGAGAAAGATACACTTAAGAAACTTTTGGTAACAAGTTTCAAATAACAAAGGAAAGCGTTCTTTTTTTTTTTTTAATTAAAATTCTAAATTTATAAATAGAAATATAAATTACTAATGTATGTAAAATATTTATTAGATATTTCCTGCCCCCTGGGAATACACAATACCTTCCACATCAGAAAAAGACTATGACTATTTATAATCCCTATGCAGTACGCACTATTGAGGCCTACTAGGCAGGGTTAAAGCTGGATTTTCAACAGGGCTCACAAGTCCTGAGGTTAAATACACATGAATTAAGGATGTTTAATCCAACTCAAGATACCATCTTTTCATATTTAAAGCAGCTTCCCTTAAACAGGGAAAATACAAAATACATGAGCTGTCCCTGACAGTAAAGCTCCTACAGAGGTAATATAAAGGTTCGTTTTTTTAACCATTTAAATGCATACCATGTTTACTCTCATTTCCAATACATATAATAGGTCCTGCTAAAACCAGAATACTTTTATGGCACAAAAAAAGCTGTAAAAACAACAACAAAAAATTAACAAATTAAAAAATTTAACAAACATCATTGCTTAAATATAATTAGGACTAGCTACATAAAATGAGAAAGGTATAGGTTTTTTGGGGGGTATGTGCATAAACACACATAAATCTGTATACACACAGAGCAATAAAACAGTTAAACAGTTTCTACCTGTTTTTGTGTACTCCCTTTCAGATATTGTTCCCCTAGAGTCTTGGCCTCTGTTGCTGTCTAACTTGAATTCACAAAACTCAATGGCTCGTGGTTTTCAAAGCTTAGGGCTACGTTTGCAGAACAAAGTCGCTTTCTCTCTCTCTCTCTCTCTTTTTTGGTGGGTACAAGTATGGGGACCACAGGAACAGTTAAATTCATGGCATGGCTGGTCTACCACACAGTCGGGGGAATTCTTTAAATAGAGCCTGTCACTCTCTTGGCCCATCAATGGGATTTCCTTCTCAAACTGCTGATTCGTTCAGGTACACAACAGAGGAAATTTCAGTTAACCTTTGTTTCACCCCAGGGAAAAATCTGTCTGAAAGTATAAAATGAATAGATTAAAAAAAAAAAAATAAGCAGCTCAGCCACAGGGCCATTCTCCTAGTGTTCACTGCAGCTTAAGTTAAACAGTAAAAAGGGACAGTGGAATGTTTTATTTCCCAATGGAAAATTCAAGCACAATATATAACTTGGGAATCTAGCAGGGGTCACAGTTTATTTTGACGACTAAACCAATCCAACTGTCCCTTCTATTTAATAAACTTAAAAAATTCCCCTTCTGATAATGTTATAAGAGTCAAGGTTATTTTTCTCTTGTCTCATCATTACTACTATAATCTGACTGAGGTGTCTATAACAAAACTGCATATTCTCAATTTTTGAAACAACAAAAAAAGTAACTCTCAGGAATATTTTCAAATGAAAGTAATAATGGGGACAGGGGAAAATTAGGGATAGAATAAATCAGAGAGGCCTGATAAATTCTCTGTTATTCTTTTTAAAATAAAAATTCAGGTGGGGAGGGACAAAAAAAGGAGCCTACTTTTCCATCATAAAGTTCTGTTTTTAAATAATGGGAATACTTGGAGAGGCTATCGTTAGATTGAGTCATGTGAAATCTTGGAATGGGGAGTAAAAATCTGCTTTGCCTGGAAATCAAGATTAATTCATATCCATTGTTTTGGGAGTGATAAAGACAGATTTTAGGAGATGGCGGATAAACACTGGCTACCTAGTCTTTACTTCTCCCAAATGAACCCCAGGGAACAGAAAAAGCATTATACTATCAATACTTCTTTTTTTTTTTTTTTTTTTAATTTATTCTTGAGAGAGAGAGAGACACAGAGCATGAGCGAGGGAGGGGCAGAGAGAGAGCAGGTCACAGAATCCAAAGCAGGCTCCAGGTTCTGAGGTGTCAGCACAGAGCCCGATGCGGGGCTCGAACCCACAAGCGGTGACATCATGACTTGAGCTGAAGTCGGATGCTCCACCGACTGAGCCACCCAGGTGCCCCACTATCAATACTTTTTATACACACTATGATATTACAATTCATATATATTGACTGCGAGCAGCTAGGGCAGCTCCTAAAAATAACAGTGAGATGCATTTTGCCTCAGAGACCAATGTCATTTTCATAAGAGAAAAAGAAATAATTCAAGGCCTTCCTGCTTAAATTTTCTTACCAACTTTTTATTCATGTGGTAAAATATATACAACCTTGTATTTATCACCTTAACCATATTTAAATGTACAGTTCAATGCCATCAAGTACATTCATATTGTGCAACCATCACCACCATCTACCTCCAGAACGCTTTTCATCTTGCAAAACTGAAACTCTGTACCCACGAAACCAGTATTTTACCAACTTCTGATGCAGAACTTGAAAGGTATGATCTTGATCTACTGACAAGGTCTCAAATTCCTGAAAGTGGAGCTGATGCTGGCAGTATCACATTTTATCCTGAAGAGATTGGAAGACGCTTATCACACAGCTGGCTCAAAAGGCTTAAGACAGAGAAGAGAGACTTAAAAGTTGGAAAGAAGTTGGAACTCCGTGACTTTAAGAACCATACACTTAAGGAAGGACAAAGTGCATGTCTTTATTAAAATGCAAGATCTTAAATGCGCGGACTATTAAAGAACATCACCTATATTTGCATATTTTAATAAAACAGAAGGTCACAGTTCAGCTCTTTTGTGACAGAGTTCTCTAGGCATCCTCAGCCCAGGAAACAGAACCTGCCAGGTAAGTAGATTGGTTACCAGGACCTGAAGGAAAACCATTACTCAATGTATACTTGCTCAAGTTACTGTTTATATTCACGCTTAAATACTTTTTTCCCCCTTGGTAAATTCTAGTCCTTAAAAGCATTCCATACTGCAAAACCCCATACCAAACAGTGTAAAATTGAAGTATGCCTTTCAAAATGAGACTAAATACATTACATGTAGTAAAAAAAAATGTATTTAAGGACCTAAGTAATATTTTGTAGTCTTTCTCCCTGAAAATCTCTTTTATGTACCAGCTTGAAACCAAACACAAATAACCCCTCCCCCCCATATTTAACTGATTGTAGTTACTGTTTTCTACAGAAACAAAAATATAAGTCTGCTCTGTTCCTTTTTTTAAGGACAGTATTTCTAATAGGAAATCCTCTAAAATAAACCCATTAAAACAGTGAAAACAAAAATAAAATAAGATAAAATAACTATTTTAAGAAATACCAAGATTAAAAGTATATGGATTAAAATTAGCAGGAACCATAGAAGACAGGTACAATGACAGAAGATTCCAAAATCATCCATAGAGAAGACTGAATGAATAACAGAATGATACACAGAAGTAACAATACTTTGAACAGTCTAGACCATAAAATCCAAATAAACAGGTGATAAAAATTCAAGAGGGAACTCAAAACAGATTCCTGAACCAGGGAGAGATGGGACTGAAGGTAGGTGAGATGAGGCAGTTGATGGAGATGATGGTATAGAGAAAGAGCTCAGCAAAAGGAAGAACCTGAAAGCCTTTTTAGAATGTTCCATGTATGCTAGAAACGAATACATATTCTGCAATTACTGGGTTTTATGGTCTATAAATGTAAATTATGTCAAGGTGGGTGACTATTATTCTGACCTTCTATGTCCTTATTAATTTTTTTTAATCTAGTATTTCTATCAATTACTGAGAAAGGAGCAGGTATTAAATCTGATTCTAGACTTCCTTTAAACCAGTCGAATTTTGCTTTGTCTATTTTGAAGGTCTGTTTGATTCTTATGCTTTTCCTGATAAGTCCTGATGACTTATCTCTGGTACTACTCTTTGTCTCAAAGTCTGCTTACCTGATATTAACATGACCACTCCAGTTTTCACATGCTTATTACTCTTAATGCATTTTATCTTTTCCACTCTTAAATTTTTTCTTATCTTTGGTTTTCATCAATCTATGAGTCTATTAAAAATGTATAATTTTATCTTTCACCAATTTGGGGAGCTCTCTCCCATTATCTCTTTAAATATATTATCTGCCCATTTTCTTTCTCCTCTCCTAGAACTCCAATGTTACATTTTAGGTCTTTTAATATTGTTCAATGGGTCACTGAAGCACTGCCCTTTTATACTTATTTTATGAATATATTTTTTTTCTGTTTTTCAGATTGGATAATTTTGGAAAAGTTCACATTTTCAGTCTGCTATTAACCTTATTCAGTTGACTTTTATTTCAGATACTATACTTTTCATCAGTTCTAGAATTTCTATTTAGTTCTCTTTTATAGTTTCATTTCTCTCCTAAGACTTCATGCCTATTATTTCACTATATGCATATTTTATACCCTTGAACATAGTCAAAATAACTGCTTTAAAGTCCTCATCTGCTAATTCTAACCTCTGGGTCATCATCCCAGAGTCCACTTACTGCTTTTTCTTGAGCATGCATCAGAATTTCCAGTTTCTTCATATTTCTGGTGATTTGGGGTTGTATCCTGGAATTTGTGAATTACACTTTGTAAACTATGGATTCTGTTATGTTCCTTTAAAGAGAGTTGATGTTTATTCAAGGATCAAAAATTTGGCAAATGCTTATTATATGCATAATTTGGGCTTCTCCCTCTGTGAATTCCTTTTCACTTTCCAGCAGCTGCAGCAGCCATCCTTTTCTGATTCCTAAAGCCAGTATGAATTTCTTTCTGAGTTCTAGCCACTCCCATGTTATATCAATTAGTTATTGCTCAGGCAAAAAGCCATAAAAACAGGAAACTCATCTAACACTAATTTATAGTGTTGACTCCCTATCAGTTTCTGTCAGCTTTTGATTGGTCTCCAATACCTTCAGAAATTTTATGTTTTAAGGTATTAAAGTATGCTTTAAAGTGATATGTATGTGTATATAAATTTATATTTTATATATAACAGTTATAGTATAATATTTTGTCTAGAGTTTAATTATCTTTGGGAAGGCTGGTCTATTATGAACAATTCTGCCATTACCAGAAGCAGAACTTTGGGATTGCTTTTATCGGCATGATGTTATAACCTTAAAAAAAACAAAAATCTTCCGCTCTTTTTAGCTCCATTCAGGCAACAACAGAGTCTATGCTTTTCAGTGTTTTGTCCTTTCACCTAGCTTAGGGTTTGATATATAATAAGAGGTGCTCTGTAAGTATTTGTTGAATGAATGGAATGACAGAATAGGGCAAAATGAAAATCATCAATAAGCATCAAGAAGTTCCTAGGAAGGGGAAAGTACTTTGGGCTGGAGTGATTAGCAATTTCTCATCATTTAAGAAACCTTGCTTTATTCTTGGAGGCAAAGAGATCTACCCTTAGTTTTAAGATAATGTTGCATTATGTATAGGGTTTAGATTGTTTTTTAACTACAGCTTCTCATTTTCTGGATAAGATACTCCAGTCATGAGTTTTATTATTCAAGGGTCCCATATTGGGTATAAATCCTTTTCATCAGAGAAAATGTTACATTTTAGTTCTCTGGGCAAATTAATTATGATTTACTATTTTAGGCCATCTTCTAAATTCCTGGGATAATTATATGAGATTCTAATTTCCAAAACATTCATTTGCAAATAGCTCATGAATACTACCCAATTTCCCAAAAGACAGTATGAAAATGAGCACCCTAAATGATGGGGAAGGCAATTAACATCTATTGAGGGACTGCTAGGTGAAAAGCTCTATAATAAGTGTTTTATCTCATTTAATCTTCTCAATTACCCTATGACATGGATATTATTACCAACTATTTACAGATAAGTAAACTAAAGCTCAAAGCTGGTCAAGGTCATACCATAGGTAAGTGGTAGAGCATTCGAATTTGATAATTTTTGACAATAAAATCAAGCACTTCTGTTCATCAAAAGACAAAACAAAATACTCTATTAAGAGAGTGAAAAAGCAAGCCATGGAGTGGGAGGAGACATCTACTCAATACATAAATGTTTCACATCCAGAAGACATAATAAATCCCTACAAGTTAATAAGACAAATAAACAGAAAGACTAGAAAAAGGCTTGAAATAGGCCGTTGATAAAAGAGGCCACCTAAATGACTAATAAACATGAAACATAAACAGTTTGACTTCATTTAGTTATCAGGTATATATATATATATTGAAACCACAGTAAAACCACCTACCAAAGTAGATAAAGAACACTAACAACATCAAGCACTGGCAAGAATACAGACAATGGGAATTCTCGTATACTGTTGGTTAAAATATGAATTGGTACAGCAACTTTGGAAAAAGAATTTGTCATTATTTACTCAAGTGCAGGATATATATACCATAGGACAAAGCAATTCCAGTTCTAGGTATATAAGTGAAAGAAACACAAAACACATACTTTTAGCAATAGCCAAACTATCCACTTACAGGGGAACTGATAAACTCTGGCACAGTCATACAATGAAATAATCCGCATCAATTAAAAAATTAACAAGAGCGACTGGGTGGCTCAGTCTTTTAAGCGTCGGACTTTGGGTCAGGTCATGATCTCACAGCTCCTGAGTTCAAGCCCCTGCATTGGGCTCTGAGCTAACAGCAGCCTGTTTTGGATCCTGTCTCCCTCTGTCTGCCCCATGCATGCACACCCGCTCTCTCTCAAAAATAAACAAACATAATAAAAAAAATGAAGCACAACTACATGTTATATAAAGGAAGGCAAACATATACAAAAATATGTATCTTTATGAGTCCATGAATATAGACTTCAAAAACAGGCAAATCTAGACAAATAGCTTAGGGCATATAGCAGTAATAAAACTGTAAAGAAAATCAAGAAAAGTATCACAAAGTTCAGGTTAACTCTTGAAAGAGGACAAAGGTTATGACCAAGGAGGGGCATACTGAGGGCTTCATTGTGCTGTAATATCCTATATTTTGACTAGCTGATAATTACATGAGTTGTTTGCTATACAACCATCGCAGTTGATGTTAACTTTGAAAAGAAGACGCTAGAGAAGACTTGCCCAACTAGATGTCAATAATTAGTATAAAGCTCTTATACTTAAGACAATGTGGTCCATGTATGTGAATAGACGTGTAGCCCAAAGAAAGACTTGTACTCATAAACTTGACGTACGATATAGGTGTTGTTCATAGCAAACAGGTGGTTTATTCAATAAAGGGTGCTAAGACAATGGGAAAAAAACAAAATTGGAATTCAGTTCTTACCACATACAAACAACTTCCAAGTGGATTAAAGTTCTAGATATGGAAAACAAAAAAAATTTTAAATTGTAGGGGTGCCTGGGTAGCTCAGTTGGTTAAGCATCTGGCTCTTGATTTTGGCTCAGGTCATGATCTCATGATTTGTGGAATCGAGAACCATGTCTGGCTCTGCGCTGACAGTGTGGAGCCTGCTTAGGATTCCCTCTCTTCCAGTCTCTCTGCCCCTACCCTGTTTGTGCTCTCTCAAAGTAAATAAATAAACATTAAAAAATTATCTGTATAAAAAAATATAGAATACATGTATTTTAAAATCTCAGAGATAGGAAGGATTTTTAAAGAACAGACTATTGGGGCGCCTGGGTGGCGCAGTCGGTTAAGCGTCCGACTTCAGCCAGGTCACGATCTCGCAGTCCGTGAGTTCGAGCCCCGCATCGGGCTCTGGGCTGATGGCTCAGAGCCTGGAGCCTGTTTCCGATTCTGTGTCTCCCTCTCTCTCTGCCCCTCCCCTGTTCATGTTCTGTCTCTCTCTGTCCCAAAAATAAAAAAAATAAAAACGTTGAAAAAAAAAAATTAAAAAAAAAAAAGTTTAAAAAAATAAAAAAAAATAAAGAACAGACTATTAAGAAAAAGACTAGGGGCGCCTGGGTGGCGCAGTCGGTTAAGCGTCCGACTTCAGCCAGGTCACGATCTCGCGGTCCGTGAGTTCGAGCCCCGCGTCAGGCTCTGGGCTGATGGCTCAGAGCCTGGAGCCTGTTTCGGATTCTGTGTCTCCCTCTCTCTCTGCCCCTCCCCCGTTCATGCTCTGTCTCTCTCTGTTCCAAAAAAAATAAATAAACGTTGAAAAAAAAATTTTTTAAAGAAAAAGACTCGGGGCGCCTGGGTGGCGCAGTCGGTTAAGCGTCCGACTTCAGCCAGGTCACGATCTTGCGGTCCGTGAGTTCGAGCCCCGCGTCGGGCTCTGGGCTGATGGCTCAGAGCCTGGAGCCTGTTTCCGATTCTGTGTCTCCCTCTCTCTCTGCCCCTCCCCCGTTCATGCTCTGTCTCTCTCTGTCTCAAAAATAAATAAAACGTGGGGCGCCTGGGTGGCGCAGTCGGTTAAGCGTCCGACTTCAGCCAGGTCACGATCTCGCGGTCCGTGAGTTTGAGCCCCGCGTCAGGCTCTGGGCTGATGGCTCAGAGCCTGGAGCCTGTTTCCGATTCTGTGTCTCCCTCTCTCTCTGCCCCTCCCCCGTTCATGCTCTGTCTCTCTCTGTCCCAAAAATAAATAAACGTTGAAAAAAAAATTTTTTTTTAAAAAATAAATAAAACGTTAAAAAAAAAATTTTTTTTAAAAAAAAAGAAAAAGACTAATGACTACATCAAAATGTAAAACTTTTACATATGAAATGACATCACGAAGAAACTAGTATAGTTGGTAATTTAGATAAAATTCTATCAGCAAAAATTTATGAAGTTGACAGCTATATTATGGCATGTAAGACAGTATCTCTATTCTTCGGAAGTATACACCAAAGTATTTAGGGGAAAAGGGACAGGTATGATGTATACAGCTTACCCTCAAATGGCTCAAATTGTGTGCGTTTATGCATGCACACATACATAAACATATACATCCATCATACAAACACACATTTATTTGTAAGCAAGCACACAAATGATTAATTAAGCAAATGGAGTACAATGTAAACAATAAGTGAATATGGATAATAAGTATACAGGTGTTCTTTGTACTATTTTTATTTTTGCAACTTTCTGTAAATTTAGAATTATTTCTAATTTTTTTTGTTTTTGTTTTTTAAGACATCATTAATTATGAACAATGGAATATGTGTATGAACAATGGTAAAATGTGTTTTTGGTTTTTTTTTAGACATCATTAATTAAAGTTAAAAGAGAAGCCACAGACTGGCAGGAAGAATCAGTCATACATATTATGAACAAAGAGATCATATCTAGAAGAAATAAAAAATTCCCACAGTAAGGGGGAAAAAAGACAACACATAGGAAAAATGGGCAAACAATATGAACAGGCAATCAACAGAAAAAGATGGAAGAATGATGTAAGATTCAATAAACATGAAATAATGTACAACCTCAGTAGTAAGCAGAGAATCAGCAATGTAAACAATGAGATACAGCTGTAAAAAAAATTCTGACAATACCAAATACTGACTAGAAGGTAGGTGAACAAGAACTTATAATTATGCCTGGAGGATACTTTGCAAAATCTAATAAAGCTGAAGACTACCAGATGGCCAGGTAATTCTACTCCTAGCTACACTTTCTAAAATGAGGGGTCAAATAATTTTTCTTAAAAGGCCAGATTATGGGTCATAAGGCCTCCCAACTTCTCAACTCTGCCACTGTAGGCCAAAAGTAGTCATAAACAATATATACATAAATGGGCATGGATGTTTCATTATAGCTTTATTTACAAAAACAAGCAGTTGGTCTGTGGGCCAGCTTGCCAACCTCTGTTCTAGAGAAACTTTCAGGTACCTACATCAAGAAATATGCATAGGGGCGCCTGGGTGGCTTGGTCAGTTAAGCGTCCAACTTTGGCTCAGGTCATGATCTCATGGTCCATAAGTTCGAGCCCCGCGTCGGGCTCTGTGCTGACAGCTCAGAGCCTGCAGCCTGTTTCAGATTCTGTGTCTCCCTCTCTTTCTGCCCCTTCCCTGTTCATGCTCTGTCTCTGTCTCAAAAATAAATAAACGTTAAAAAAAAAATTAAAAAAAAAAAAGAAATATGCATAAACACATACCCAACAGCTTTATTTGTAACTGCAAAATTTTCTTTTCTTTTTTTTTTTTAATTTTTTTTTAAACGTTTTTATTTATTTTTGAGACAGAGAGAGACAGAGCATGAACGGGGGAGGGTCACAGAGAGAGGGAGACACAGAATCTGAAACAGGCTCCAGGCTCTGAGCTGTCAGCACAGAGCCCGACGCGGGGCTCGAACTCACAGACCGCGAGATCATGACCTGAGCCGAAGTCGGACACTCAACCGACCGAGCCACCCAGGCGCCCCGTAACTGCAAAATTTTCTAACAATCTAATTATCCATCAATAAGAGAATGGATACATTAGTGGTACTTCTGTACAACAGAATACTAAAATATTAAATGTGAATGAATAATAAAAATGAATGAATGAGAGGGGCGCCTGGGTGGCTCAGTTAGTTAAGCTTCTGACTCTTGATTTCGGCAAACGTCATGATCTCATGGTCATGAGATCAACCGCTGTGTCCAGCTCTGTATCACGAATGAGCAGAGGAAGGGCAGAGAGAGAGGGAGAGAGAGAATCCCAAGTAGGTGTGGACCTCAAGGCAGGACTTGATCCAAGGAACTGTGAAATCATGAGCCCAAATCAGAGTTGGACGGTTAACCGACTGAGCTACCCAGGCCCTATATTTTCTTTCTTGTCTTTTTGCTACTCTGGAAAATTTCTAACATACAAAAGTTAAGAAGACAGTATTAAAACACCCATAGATCCTGCTTCAACAATTATTAACTCACAGCCAATCCTATTTCATCTATATCCCTCACTACTTCCCCTGATCTCTTACTGAATTACTATTAAGCAAATCCCGGACATGGCATCATTTCATCTATAAAAATTCAGCATACTATGTGTAAAAGATAAGGTCCTTTTTAAACTTAGCTGTAATACCAGGGTGTCTGGGTGGCTCAGTCAGTTAAGTGTCATGATCTTCCGGTTCATGGGTTCAAGCCCTGCATCAGGCTCTGTGCTGAAAGCTTAGAGTCTGGAGCCTGTTTCAGATTCTGTCTCCCTGTCTCTCTGCCCTCCCCTGCTTGCACTGTTTCTCTCTCAAAAATAAATAAACATTAAAAACACTTATTTAAAAAAATTAGCTGTAATACTAGTATCATATTTTAAAAGAACCAACCATAATTAATCAAATATTCATGAGTGTTCAAATTTCCATAATTATCCCATATATTTTTTAAGATCTCCCAAAATGCCCATCGTAATAAATTAATATCTTTTAGATCTCTATGAACCTACAGGTTCTCCCTCCCATATTTTCTCTATTCTTTCCACCTCTCCCCTTTTCCTTGCAATTATTTTATTCAGAAAATAAGGTAATTTATACTGTATAGTTTCCCACATTCTGGATTTTGCTGAATGTACTATATCTTCATGGTATCATATTCTTCCTATTTCTTATAAACTGGTAGTTAGATCTAAAAGCTTGATCATATTCAGACTTTATTTATTTTGGGGGAATAAATTATACTTCAAGGAAAGCATCGTGTTCTTCTTTGAGGAGGCGCATAAAGTTCAGTTGTCTCTTTTTGTCAAACTAGAGCCGTTGATAATTTTTTTTTTTTAACGTTCATTTATTTTGAGAGAAAGAGAACATGTGCAGGGGAGGGGCAAAGAGAGAGGGAGAGAATCCAAAGCAGGCTCTGTGCTGTCAGCGCAAAGCCCAACATGGGGACTCGAACCCATGAACTGTGAGATCATGACCTGAGCCACTGTCAAGAGTCAGATGCCCAACTGAGTGAGCCACCTAGGTGCCCCACTGATAATTCTTTAAATCTATTGATTCCAGGGGTGCCTGGGTGGCTCAGTCAGTTAAGCATTCAAGCCCTGCTGGGGATTCTCTCCCTCACGCCTGCTTGCACGTGCATGCTCATGCTCTCAATCTCTCAAAATAAATAAACACTTTTTAAAAAAATCTATTATTTCATTAGGAGTTGCAAAATGGTGGTGCTCAAACTATTCTTTTTTCATTGTTAGCTCCAATAACTTCTTTGAAGGGAAAATTCCTCTCTGAAGTAACCAAACATCCTTTCTTCGGGTACATCAAGGTACAGGTCTTGTGACTGACACTATATGTTAAGTATTTCTTTAAAATTCTTGAATTTTAGAGTCATCTCTGTTTCTTCAGAATCAAATAGAAATAAAATCAATGGTGCTTCTCCCCACCTCCTTTTTTTTTGTTGTTCTTATTGGAAATGGCTTTCAGTGACAACTTCTTTAGAAAGGAGGTGGGGAGAAAAAAGAAAAAAATTGTATTTTGAAGCATGTAAAACTCCCTGGGAGGCCTTTTCAGCATTGTGATTTATGTGTACCACATAAATCTAAATCTGAATCTTTTCTAATAACAATGTCAAGAACCTAACCACTCTGATAATACAGAGATATTAAATGTTGGAATACTCAAGTCCCAATCCTAAACCTGCTTCCTATACCAGTATTGTCCAACAGAAACATAATGCAGGTCACAAAGGTGAGACAGATTAATTTTAAAATTTCTAGTAGATATAGGAAACAAATAAAAACAGGTTAAGTTAATTTTAATAATATATTTTATTTAGCCCAATATAGCTAAAAGATAATTATCAACACGTTATCAATATGGAAAATTAATGATATGCTTTGCAATCTTTTTTCACACTGTCTTTAGACTACATCTCAATTCTGATCAACCACTTTCCAAGTACTTAAAACTAGTGGCTACCATATTAGACAATACAGCTCTATACTATCCCTTGATAGCAATAAAGTCTAAATGAGACTATCTGTGTTTATAATCACATATAAACCTCCCTTGATCTAACCACTGCTATAAATCCAAATGCCTAGGTCCTTCAAACTCAACATGTTCTTCACTAAACTCATCCTCCTAAAACTGGCCATCTCTCAGTGTTTCCTATTTTTGTATACGTGCACCCATACAAAGAGCACACAAGTCAGAAACCTGAGAATTGTTTTGGTTGTCTTCTTCTCCCTCATCTCCCATATAGAATTCTTCACCAAGTTCTGTTGACTTTAATTTCTAAAATTTTATCAAATTCAGTTCTTTCTCCCCACTGCCACATCACTAACCGAAGACAACATTTCATTCCTGTAACTGGTAAAATCGCTTCTTAACTGGTCTTTCTGCATCTACTCCAGGTCCTCTGACCAATTCTCCATCCTGCAGCTTAGAGATCTTTTCAAAATACAAATCTGATCCTGTAACCCCTGTTTCACCCACTTCAGTAATTTCCAACTGCTTTACAAATATAGACCAAAAACCTTAAAAGTGGCCTACAATGTCTTCAGTTTCTGATCTTTATTGATGTTTCCAGTCTCATATTAGCCCAACATGCTCTCTCTCAGCCTTCTAGTCACACTGGCCTGTCTTCAAGACAGTAAATAAGCTACTATCCCTTCCATCAGAGGAGGCTTGCACATGTTATTTCCTAGGCTCAAAACACTATTACTCCCACTATTACAACTAGTTAATTCTTACTCATCTTTTAGATTTCAGCTTAAATATCACCCATGAAATAGTTCCTTGGCTGTTTTATCTTTCTTTCATAGCAGTGCAGTTCATTTTGCATCCCCAGGCTATCACACAGTGGTGCTCAATACATGCGCTAAAAGACCAAATGAATGAAGTATTGAAGGTGATGCCACAATTACAACTATACAGTTTCATGATTAAGAGAACAGGGATAGCCCTTTGAAGCAATAGAAATTCTGTTGATTTAAAAAACAAATTTTTTTTAATGTTTATTTATTTTTGAGACAATGCAAGAGACAGAGTGCAAGCAGTGGAGGGGCAGACAGAGGGAGACACAGAATCCGAAGCGGGTTCCAGGCTCTGAGTTGTCAGCCCAGAGCCCGACGCGGGGCTCGAACCCACGAACCGTGAGATCATGACCTGAACCGAAGTCGGACGCTCAACCGACTGAGCCACTCAGGCGCCCCAATTCTGTTGATTTTTTGATGTGAGGACAGGGTTTAGGAGGGCTCTGATGATTTAAGAAGTTTACTTCTCCCTGTTTCTCTGCAACTAAACACCTGATAGGTCTAGAACGTGTATGTACCTTACCTTATTGACCAGGTGGGGAAATATGGTTCATCAGTAAACTCATTATCTTATAATGGTAGCCTGTTTGTTTTATGAGACTCCAAGGGTTTTCACAAAACATTCACAAAGAATTTGCTATGTTTTTGACTCTGTGCCAAGCACTATGGGGGCAAAAAGTCTAAAACACGGATCTTGCTCTAAGGAACTTACAATCAAGTTAAGGCACAAAGTAACATACACAAAAGGATAAAGACAAAACCAGTACAGGAGAAAGTTACATGAACAACAGTACCCTTCCAGAAATGCTAATAAGGTTCACGGAAATAGACCTGGGTTGATGTGATCAAAGAGGAAATCTCCCTCTTCAAGAAGAAGACGCAATTTGGTGACTAGGGATCAAAAAGCAAAAAAAGGTAAGAACATTTCTAGCGAGGGGAAATGCTAAAGACAAGGAGTAGAAAATGAAAGAGCATTCTAGGTCCGAGTATATGTTTGGCTAGTAACATGATCACAACAGTAAGCTAGTTTAGATTCATTGCATTTCAATCATGAAATGATTAGCTCTGTCTCTAAGTATCAAAATAGATGGCCACAGACTTCTTTGATGTTACACTGATTATCTTAGCCAAGACCTACTGAGGATTAATGAACATTATGACCTATTTCCCAAAGCCTTTCCAAACTGTGTCTCAATGAACAAATTAAATGTACGGGTACACATTTAATTTGGAATGTGTCTGGGTAGAACATCTCTCTCTTTCAACACAATGTTTTTTGACCAATAATTGTGTGGAAACATTTGATTTCCCCAAACTCAGTATGTATGTTAAAAGTCTCCAGTTACCCTCAAAACACAACTGGTAGAACATCAGAAACACCATAAAGAGATACACAAATGTCACAACAACAATGTAAAGCTCCATTTGGCAACGTTTACCCTAAAGCACTAGTTAGCTCCCCCAATGATATATCAAAACCTTCCTGTTTAGAAGACTACAGTTGTACATGAGCTCATCTGGGTTTCACAGTTTGTCTGAAACAGTTTTCTGCTTCTCTGCCCATTGTGGCCACACCACCACTTCTTATAACAAGAGAAAATGGCTAATTCCAATTCTCCTTCTTAACTTTGTTCAAGCTCCACCTTCCTTGAGTGACAATTTATTACAGAAAATTGCCTTGTTTTTTCACAGTAAACTTTTATCTGAATTACTTTCTAACAAATTTATTTATTGCTGTGTATTGTTTGATGTAACTTTACAATATATAAACATATCGTCTATGGTAGGGCATACAATGTGTACATGCTACTACATAAAAAGCAACCATTTGTTAACAAGTATATTACCTGTTTGATTATCAGGATGCTTACTTTTGCATTTACTTTCCAGCATAATAATGTGTTTCATAGATACAGGCATTTCATTATATTTTAGAAAACTGGGGGTTTGGGATATAATGCATTGAAGTTTTTCCCATTTAAAATAATAGGAAACAGGCTCTCAGAGTAATCTGCAAGCAAAACATCTCATTTTTCAAGAAGGATTAGAAATGTTTGTATTTAGTAGAGACTATGCAAACTAAAGATTAAAATCCTTCTTCAAAGAAATTAGTAGAAGTAAGGGTGTTTTTCCCTGAATGTGGTTTAATTCCTTTTCAACATCTGATGTGACCTGAGAATTAAAATATGTTATCTACCCTTCTTACATGGTAAGGTAAAGGAACAAATGAACCGTCATTTTCTAAAGACAGAATAATTATCCTCTTTTTTTTTTCTAGCCAGATACTTCTAGAGGAACTATCAATACTTGATTTGCCTATCATACTGTTTCAATGTCAATGAAACAATTTTTTTGTTAAATGAGATGAGGTCCCTCTCCTGTCAGGATCTTACCTTTTATTGATTAATTACAAATCGTATTTTCCAATATATTCCTATCATATCTTCTGGGCAATAAATGAGAAAATTCCCATTACCTTTGCTATAGAAAACAAAATGGTGGGTAACTTTTTCATGAACAGAAAGCAGGGAAATCGAATATACTTCCTGTATCATTAATTTTATCTTTCAGAAACACAATTATATATTCCTAGAATTTGCAGGATACAGTTTTTAAACTATTTAAGGCTTACTGGTATTTAAACTTTCAGTTTCTCAATATCAGAAGAAAAAGGTTTTCTGTAATGAGACTTTAACTATCCTATTTATCGGTATGCCTCCAAGAAGGACACAACTCCCATGGCGTTTCTGCCAAAATAGCATAGGTGGAATTTAATCATGAGGAAACATTAAGACAAACTCGAATTGAAAGACATTTTGTAAAATAACTGGCTAGTACTTTTAAAAGTGACAAGGTTATTAAAAACAAAGAAAGACTAAGTAACTATCCCAGATTAAAAAGAGACTATAGGGGCGCCTGGGTGGCGCAGTCGGTTAAGCGTCCGACTTCAGCCAGGTCACGATCTCGCGGTCCATGAGTTCGAGCCCCGCGTCAGGCTCTGGGCTGACGGCTCAGAGCCTGGAGCCTGTTTCCGATTCTGTGTCTCCCTCTCTCTCTGCCCCTCCCCCGTTCATGCTCTGTCTCTCTCTGTCCCAAAAATAAATAAACGTTGAAAAAAAATTAAAAAAAAAAAAGAGACTATAAAGTTATAATCATTAAATGTAATGTATGATCCTAGATCAATCTGGGCCCAGAAAAAGAATATGACAGACTTGACAAATGTGAATAAATTCTGGTAGATTAGTTAATAGTATCCTATCACTGTTAATTTCCTGATGGTGACAATTGTACTATGGAAGCTAATATGTTAACAACTGGGGAAGCCAGGTAAAAGATAAGAGATTTTTTTTCTAAGTCTTAAATTATTTTTTGAGTTTAAAATTATTTCAAAATAAAAAGCTAAAAAGAAAGAAAAATTCAGCCCACAAAATAAGAAAATGTTGGGCTGGATGTTTAGAAATGGAATGTAAGCACATTAAGTGACAAAGATGGCCATGGAATTCCAATTTTCCAATGTCAAACTGCTGCTCTGAGGTTTCTGAGGGAGGGTTTCCTCCTCTCTACTGATGGTTGTCAACATCTGCCCTCTACAGAATACATGTATGCCAGTTATTCTTTCACTCCGGTTTGAGAGCTGGTTACCATGTCATGAATGGAAAACTCAATGGTTCCTATGACTGGTGGTACCACCGAAAATGTTATGTGCAGATGCACGGAGATTTTAAAGTCTGCCTAAGGTTCAGAACTATATTTCTTCCCAATCAGAAAAGTCTCCTAAATTAAAGGACCCATAGGTCTTTATTAGTTCACATGCTCTAATCAGAAATTTTCCTCTCTGAATAGGGTATATATTGCTCTATGGATATTTACATGAATTACAAGTCACGAGTACCTCTTAGAGTTGTGCAATAGTACAGCTTTGTTTAGCTCTGAATTTTGCTTTGGGTGCAAACTATTGGGACTAACGTTTTCTATTATGTGTCCTAAGCAACATGGTAGGCAGAATCTACCTTTAGAAAAACGCATGCATTGGTTAGGAGTTTTATTTCATTCCATATAATAGGAAAGAAATTCTACCCATGTCATACTCAAAGTTTTCTAATTCTCTTGTTTGGAATCTACAAAGTCTCTTTTGTAAGATGGTGAATTTCTTAACTTGCTCAATATTACTCATAATTTTGGGAATATAGTTTCTAATATATGTCTTACCTGAAAAAATATTAATCTGTCATTTTGTAGTTTTTCTATCAATCTATAATTAAATCATATGAAAACACTCTGATTTCCCTTCATTGTAATAAAGGTGCATTCTGACATGCTCCTGTAAAAAACGTCTTCTTAAATATGGCAGTGAAACTTTACATATTAGGCATTTGGAAAGGTCGTTCCTATTTTCTCAGGTGAACTATATAAATGAGATAAGTGAAACCTTCTTAGCTTAGCAATGGAATTAAGCATATTTTCACCATATTTCTGTAGAGAAACAGTTCCAAAGTCTCACTTGAAAAAAACAGTGCATTACGGCAAGATCTTGAGGAAGGGATAAAATTTCAATACGCAGGGATATGGGAAGGATATAAAGACAGAGAAAGATAGGCACCCCCCAAAAAAAGACTGATTTTGGGATGGGCAAAGAAGCAGTGAAATATGGAAAAATCATGCAGTTTGGTTCATGGGAAAGAGTGCTACGGCATAAAGACTAGAAAAATAGCTAAGGGCAGATAACTGAGGGCCTTAAATTCTACGTTGAACATGCTATGCTTAATTTTATAGGTAACGGGGAGCCACTGAACACTGAAGAAGGTCTTTGTAAAAGTGAAAGCCATGATGAGATCACTATTTTAAGATCACTCCAATAGTAATGTGGAAGGAAGGGAAGGAAACAGGGAGAGGCAGCAAAATGACAGACTATTATTATAACAGTCTAAGGTAAAAGATTAGAATTTCAACCACAGCAGGTAACACAGGGAAGGAAAAAGATCAGGGCATTATCTAAGTAGAATTGACAGGATTTGGCTCTTTTCAGAGAAACATACTGCAAGACTTGGATAATACCATTTCAATCAAAACAACTCAAAATCAGAAAATGGTAAATAAAAGCACATCTAGAAACAACTAGGATGAACTAGATTGGGGGTTGGAGGAACGGGAAACTTTCTTTTATGATCTTTGACAATGCCTCCTATTCACTGATCCTAAGAAGTAAAAAATTTAGTCCTGTAAGGTGATTCAAATTGAGCTTTCCACCTACCTTTTTTAAAACTGAAGGCATAAAAAGAAGAGGGCAAATGTAAGAACGAACATTCAGTCCCATACAGTAAAAAAATGAATTGTGTGCTTCTTGATCCTGCCTGCTGAAACACTTTCTCAAGGGTATTATCTAGGGAAGAGATTCATAATTGCTAAATAGATAGCTGCAGTTCTTTACCAGGAGGAAGAACATCTGTTTTCTCTCCTGATGGGATACAGGTTTCCTAGACTACCAAATTTACCCTATATGTTACACTGTGACACACATACATAAGTTCAGAAATATAAACTCAAATGCAGGAATGCACATATCAAAGTTTGTTTTAAGTTAATTTCGAAACATTAGAAGAACCTAGTCTTACACCTCAAACATATGGCTTTAACATTCCTTGTCACAGGCAAGGTCTTCTCTGCTGAGAGTTCAAGTCTAACTGCCATGGAGAGATCCAAAGAAAAGTGCATTATTTCTGAAGGGTTCCTAAGCAATAAAAAGTGAGACAAAGATCTAGTTCCTGCTTGAAATTTATGGTGGTAATTCTGTACTTACAAGAAAGAACTTACATCCCAAAACTATCAATTAAGAATGTCAGGTAAGAACACCAGTAAAATAAAGACTAATATATGTAATGTCTACTTTTCTAGTCCTTTGTGCTCTGGAAGTAAGATTTAATAAAGAAAAAATTTTTAATATTTACACCATGTTTTGGTCTACATGCAGTATACAATAGAAAATGCAGCATATTGAATAAAAGATACTATCCTCCACAAAGAAAGACAAAAATCTTTATTGGTACACAAGTATGACACAAAAATGTAATTAGGTGTTTATGAGAAGAAAAAATTAAGTCTTACATAAGTCTAGTTTAGCAAGGGCTATAATAACCTTTATTCCCCTTTGGTAATGTTACTAATTAAAAAAAATTTAAGTGCATTTTTATATTACAAGTAATACCATTTTCTACTTGTATGCCATTTAACAGTCTATAAAATGCTTTTAACGTTTTTTTTTTTTTTTTTTTTTTTTTTTTTAACAGTACGCTCTACACTCAGTTTGGGGCTTAAAGTCATGACCCTGAGATCAAGAGTCACAAGCTCTACCAACTGAGTCACCCAGGTGCCCCTCTGGGAATTAATATTTCCATTTTATAAAGGAGGAAACTGGGCAAGTTTGTCATACAACTTGTAAGTGACATACCTGGGGCTCAAAATCAGTGTTGAAATGTTCAAAATCATTTGTTCATCATCAATGATAAGTAGAGAGATTTTATAAGTTTTAAGGTTTTATGGAAGGCATATCTCAAAGACTCCTGGGCTCTCATTCATCCATGGTCACCAAGTTCAGGACAGATCTTATCTATCTATCTATCTATCTATCTATCTATCTATATCTTTACTAAGACAAAACCTACTGGTTGGGGGATGAGGTGGCAAATGATCTGGCTCCTGTTGAGGGTAATTACTTCCCACAATTTTGACTTTATTTTCTACATTTAAAAGTTAATCTTTCAATATTTTGTTTCATAAACAGTTTTTAAGTATCACTTAGGGTCCTAAAATCTTTCAGATCTGAGCTTATTGGCTGTCTTTTTGTTCTGGTGGAAATAAATTCTAGCTAATTTCAGAAGGATCCTTCACATACCCATATTAGTCTTTGTACCTATAGTGTTCTCCAAATGTATATTCATAATATTCAATGAAAAGAGTCAATTAAAAAATACAATTACACAAAATTGCCTGAAAGGTAAAATGAGCAATAAATGAAAAGGTTTAAACATTTCCACCTCTAGTCTTTTGACTTCAACAACAGGATTTTTAGGAAAATATATGATATTATCTTCTTTAACAAAGAATGAGACATACAGCTATTAAAATGCATAAACATTTTAGAGATGACATGTCATAAAAAGTCTTATATGAATCCTTAATAGAAATATCAGTAAGTAGCAAGCTACAGATTTAACTAGGAAATACAATAAAAGCCAGAGGATTCTTTTTTCTTCCCATTTTAAAAAATACCTAAGTACAAGAGTATAGAGAGAGATTCCTTGGTAAATCAAGAAAAAAGGCAGGGAGAAACTGCTATTTTTCAACAAGGAAGTGAAATTCTAAAATGTATTCTTTTAAATAATCTTGTATCATAGTTTTGGTGAGAACCAAAGTTAATGCTAATCCAAAAGGCCCACCAGGCCAGGGTGTAAAAATAAGTAAGGATGGGCTTATAAAAAATACACATGAAGAATCTAGAATTAAAAACTAAAAACAGAAGCACTGGTTTTAATAAAAGATCATTAGTGAACTCATCCCTGACACGAAATTAAAACTGAAAACTTGCACAGTTTCCTCCTTTATAAAATGGAAGTATTAATTCCCCGAGTTGGGAAACATTTGATGTCCATCTTTAAGAATATATATGAAATATCTTCCATGAAAAGAGCATCTTGGTTAATCTACTTATTTAAGGTAGTTTTGAACATCTCTTTCCCCAGGAAGGGATGTACATATTAAGGAACACCTTCAAAGTGAATCTTAAAAAATTAGTAAACAAAGGAATAACATAGATTGTGTCCATTAACAATGAAGTAATGGGCAAAAATCTCAGGTAGGAAGAATGCCTACGAGAACATGCAGGACAAAGAAGATGGTCCCATCTTATCTGTCAACAATGTCTTTTTCTAAGACATGAAAAGTAAAAAGCTACAACAGCGCTTTATATTGCAGAATCACAAAATAGGACAGTGTTGGTATGAAAGACAATTAAAACATCTATTTATTGGGCAAAAAGTGATTTTCCTGACCCACTGGGAGTTCTAGAAGGCGCAGATGACCAGGAGAGGGCAGCTCACCACTGCAGCTGTGAGTAAAGATGTGAATTACTTTATTTGCCATCAAGGGGATATTCTACCTTACTTACACTTTCCATATTCAAATATTGAAGAAGTAAATATACTGCCATTAAAAATTCTACGCAGATAAAGTGTAACAGCATAAGTCATTACAAGTAGCTAGTAAGAAATACTTCTGATAAGCGACTTACAACTCATAAAATAAGATGAGGCTCAAGTTCCTGCCCCTCTCAGATGAACAGAATACACAGATCTGGCAATTATAGTCATTATGACTACTAATGTAGATTTGCTACCTTTTATACTCCAATGCACTTTTAGTAAATGACTACTTACAATTTATCTAAAATTTTATATATCCACTTTTTTTTACTAAAATAAATGCACAGAAACACAATGAACTCAATTAAACGTACTACCTCGTATATCAAAAGATTTGGGGGAAACAAAAGTTGCCTCTCTGTACTAACCAATATCAAAACCCAGTACTTCCTCTTGGATTACACATCTCTTTGACATATGTTTTGCTTATAATCTCTGTGTTGCTAGGGTACATTTGAAAATTTCTATTGTCACAAAAAGGATCAAGGTAATCAAATAGGCCTGCTTTGTTTTCATCAAAAGTATGATAAAGAGTTGAAACTTTTCTAATATTAGGATGCTAAATAGACTGGTATAATTTCCTTCTTTTACAGTGAAACCCTCCACTCAAGAAGTATGGAGGTAAAACAATCTAAGCACCTAGCACTTGATAATTTATCTTTTAAGGGTCACAGCGCTCATTTATTAAAAAAAATTTGGCTCTTATTAACACAATAATTGGAAGAAAAGTAATTAGACTACAATATTGTAATATATATAGTAATTAGACTCTTAATATTTCTTATTTTCATCAGTATATTTTCTGCTTCTTATATGTACTTTAAATAAGCTTAGGAGAAAACACTGAAAAAGAACAAAGACAATACTGATTACATAAATAGCTAAAAATTAACTTTAAATATGGAATCTCATTTCTTTGTGAGTTTTAATTTGACGTTTAAGGGCAATACTTCCAAGCCTTTTTCATGTCATGGTGTCCAAGAAAATGATGTTTATATAGCATATTAGGGTAATGGAGGAGGAGGACACTCTTAGTCAGACACGATCTGCCCAGAAGCTCTGAATGTTCCAGGTCCAGGTCCTACCAGGCCACCCTGTGGACAGAGGGAATCAATACCTTGTTCACCTGTAACGTATTCCTGTCACAGCAATGGCTGTGGCACATCAGGAAGTTCTGACACAAGTACCTTTGGCCAAAGGTAAGGAGATAAGAGGAGGATGAAGTAGTAGCCATAATTCTAGTTCACTGAAAAAATCATTTTACAATATAGGAAGTGCACTACGGGAGGCAAAGAAGCAACTGAATGTAAACTGGGATCTCTATGTTTACTCTGACTTCTTTACTTTTCATATACACTGTGTGTTTCAACCCCTGTCCATTTAACAAGGACAAAAGGCATTTAGAGAAACTTCCTCTAAAACATCTACTGCAGTTTTAAAGAAGAAAAAAACCACAAACTCGGCCAGACATCTTGACTTTCTTCTTTAAAAATCTCTCTCACATTGGTACGAAATTAAGGGGGGAAACTATGGTATCAGCAAGTGCCAAAACTCTGCTTACTAGCATTGAGGACCAGTAGGCTACGTATGAATACACAATTAAGTCACCAGCAGTCAGAACTAAATAATAATCCATGCTCTGTTCTCTTTAGCCAAAAGAGAAAAGGGAGGAAAAATAACAAAATTCAAATGATAATTAAAAGATAAACAATAGAACACAGCAAACTAAATCAACAGAGTAATTTGACTGAACTCCACTGCAAAGGCCAGTCTCAAAAGCCCAGCCTAAGTCAACAGTCAACAGTTCTGACCGCTAGGGAACTGGGCTTCCCCACGGCCCCTCATGCAAGTCTCCACTAAGAATGTGTTCATTTTTAAAACGAACTCGGTGAACACCTGTGTGAAAACCACCACCTCTCTCCCCCTAAACATTGTACAGGCCCTATTGAGGTCAAATAGTTCATCTTAGGGAAATACTGAAGAGCTGAATTTAAAGGCAGTATGGCAGCAAACCCTTGAGTAAAACTGGACAGGGAAAGTTTGCTAGGTGTGCCCCGTGACAGCCACTCAGGGGCCTATGCTTGGTTTAATGCTCCACTTTGTCATCTTGAAATTCTTAATAATTTTATCTTCGAACTTGTGGTTTGTAAGTGAAGACCAATAGGACGATGGAACACCAACAGAGGAACTATGCCAAGTGTCAGCATCTGCACCAAGCAGCTGGCCTTGGCTGTCCAGCCCTGACAGGCACACGTGCAGCAGTGAGGGTCAGCCAGGACTAGAGCTGGCAATGGTGGCAGCAGCCCCAAGAAAGAGGGAGGGCTCTTCGTGGGAATTTGCAGTGGAAGGGCAGCTTACCCATCTGCTCCTGGAACCTGTCCAGGTGGCATAATGCACAAGCATTAACTCTCCAGCCCAAGTGTCAGGACGGGACATGGCAGTGCTCAGACAGTAAACTTGGTCAGTAAATTACTGCCATGTCGTATACATGGATATTAACATGTTAGGGAGTTATTAGAATTCCTCATAGAATTTAGAATCTCTAGTTTTGAAAACTGTTGCAACACTGCAAAGTAAATATCCACAGGCTTAGAGAAATTAAAGATTGTCACATTTGATGGAAAAGAACACTTTTCATATGAAGCTTTGAGTGAACCAATTATTAGGGGGAAGACAATTTTAAAATTAATTTTTCCTTATAATTGAAGATATAGTGATAGAATGCATAACCAGAAATTCTGAATTATATACAAGTCATGAAGCCACTCTGGTTTCTTGCACAGCCTCCAGAAGTTACAAGAAATGACAGAAGAAATATTTAAATACTATTGTATAAATTGGCATTTTAAATTAAATTCACACAAAACTGATTCATATAAATTAAATATTTTTAGAAAAAAGTATTCTGTAAAAATCATTAGCTCTAGATGTTCTAAAGTTTATATTTTGAAATAAATTATGATATTTATTACAATGTTGTGAAAGCCTATAAAATGTTGGGGTGCCTGGCTGGCTCAGTCGGAAGAGCATGCAACTCTTGATCTTGGGGTCATGAGTTCAAGCCTCACGTTGGGTGTAGAGATTACATACATATATACGTAAATAAATAAATAAATAAATATTTTAAAAAGCTTATAAAATATTAATAGTGTCAGTAATAATTACATCAGCAGAAAGACCCTTCTCAAAATTAAAAATTATCAAAAATTATTTGCAGTCCGGCATTTGCCAAGAATGACATTACTTTCAATTATATCAATTAAAAATTTAGTTGCTAGGGGTACCTCAGCTGATTAAGCATTGGACTCTTGATTTTGGCTCAGGTCATGATCTCACAGTTGTGAAATCAAGCCCCAAGTCAGGCTCTGCGCTAGGCGTGGAGCCTGCTTAAGATTCTTCCTCTCCCTCTGTCCCTCCCCAGCTTGAGCATGCACTCACACTCTCTCTCTCAAAAAATAAAAAATAAAAAAATAAAAATTAAGTTGCTAAAACTATACATTTTGACTACCTAAGAAATAAATTTGCAGAAGTGAGCCAGAAAAATCACATGATCAATCAGGATACCACATTGATAAAGTATTATTTACAGTATTATATAAAATTATGACCCCCAAATATTTTTTTTGTAATTTGTAACTTCATGTTGTTACTCATGCATTGCTATTACTTCAATGTTTTACAGGTAAGAATATATTGCTAAAGGAAAAGGTGTCAAATGTTAGTACATTTGAACAAGGTCCTGCATTTTCATTTTGCACTGAGCCTTACTAATTATGTCACCAGCTCTGCCCCTGCAAGGATAATCCAACAGTTACTTCTGTGGTCTTGCAAAACTCCTCTGCTTCTGGAGGGCCAATGTTAAACAGACATCCACACCCTCCCTACCTGTTTTGTCCCGACTGTATCTCTGGGCACCCTTCTCTATTCTAACTTCTGTGCTGTGCTGTGGTTCCCAATTCTGGAATCCTGATCTTAAAAAGCCTAGATTTTTAAACACTCATTTTGTACTTTTCTCCCCAATCCCTTCAATTTGTTTACTCTCAGAATAATCTTGAACTAATTTGTCTTTATTCCCTAAATTCAAAATCTTTAAGTTTTATTGGATCTCCTTTGACATACCTCTTGAATCTGTGACTTAACCCCATACCATACTCTCTCATCTTCCTACATAGTCTTTGTAACCTACTGGGGAAAAGATATCTTACTTCACACATTATCTTTATATCATCTCATCTGATTCTCATAAAACCCCTACAAGACAATTAGAGAAGTTCTGATGTAATTATCCTATTTTACAACTGAAAAACTTGAGGAACAGAGAAGTAAAGGATACTGTGCAAAATCATGATGAAAGCAAATTGCTCAAAGTTATGGACAGGAGGTCTGATCAGATACCCTCCATTACATCATGATATCTGGTCTCTTGAGTACTCCAACTTGTAATAAAACTTTCATCAGATCAATTTCTCATCCAAGACTTTCTATACCTACTACCTAGAACATAAATAATTCCCCTAAGTTTAAAATTTTAGGAACAGAAAACCAACTCTACCTCAGATTAGGTTTTAAACTGTATTTTAAACCTGTATCTCCTATTACTCCCACTCTACCCTACGCTTCAGGCTCCTTCTTCTTTGCTAAACTAACAAATTTCTGTTTGTGCCTTAAGGCACAACTCAAATAACATCTCTCTCAAAATCCCTTCTTTGATTTTTTTTTCATCAATAAATAGTCTTTTATTCCTTGAATTTCTGAAGTTTATATATATTGTATGCTCCTATAGTATATGCCACATCCTAACCTTAGAGGGAAGCTCCAAAAAGATTCATTTGTACAGCACCACAAAACTTAGCAATGAATCAATATCTCATTTAGCTTTCAGGATACAGCTAGTCTTACCATTCATTCAAATATTTATTAACTACTATGTGCTGGTACCAAACTAAATGTTGTGGAGACAGAGATATGAAGCCCAGGGACTCCAGATAAAGATGCAGGACTAACACATGCATATATACTGCTCTTTCCCCAAATCTCACCAAAATGACAGAAAAAGAGTTCCAAGAATCCAATACTCTCCAAATTCCTCTCCCCACTCCACGTAACTGTGTGACTGCCTTTTTTTCACTTCAGTAAATGGCTAGAGGTTTATTTTCTAGATATATAATAAGTAAAAAACAGGGTCTCTGGATTGGGGGCAGCAACAGCAAACTGAAACACAAAGATTAACTGGAAATGTACATAATGGATTCTGAGACCCCCAGCTTTCTCTCTCTCTTGGCTACTACAACACTCAACCAGGCCTTTACTCTCCATGCAGATGATCCGAACGCTCTTTCTCCTTTCTAAGAACTCTAGCCAGCCTAAAACATCCTAAAGATGTTCATGTAAGGGGTTTCCCCCCAGAAAAATGACTCAGTGAAATTTCCCTAGAAGAAGGTTGTGCTGGCAAGCACCCAACATGAGATCTGGGCATTCAACCTGTTGTTAAGTTCCCCACTTTCAATCATGAGCAAAAAACTAAGGATTATCAAATATCTGATAAATGCCTAAAATGAAAGCTAAGACCAACAGACACCCAAAAACCAGAATAGGCAACGTGGAAGAAACAGACTGTTCAGAAATATAAAAAAATTAAAATATTTTCTGAGATATAAAATATTATATTGATAATCAGTTTCTTAGGGTGACTTATTTTTAATGTTTTAATTTTAATTCCAATTAGTTAACATAACAGTGTTATATTAGTTTCAGGTATACAATATAGTGATTCAACACTTCCATACAATAGCTGGTGCTCATCACAACTGCACTCCTTAATTCCCCCAATCACCTATTTCACCCATCCTCCCACCCTCTCTCCTCTGGTAACCATCAGTATGTTCTCTATAGTTAAAGGTCTGTTTCTTGGTTTGTCTGTCTTTTTGTCGCTTTTGCTTGTTTTGTTTCTTATTTTTTTTTAAATTTTTTTTTTCAACGTTTATTTTATTTTTGGGACAAAGAGAAACAGAGCATGAACGGGGGAGGGGCAGAGAGAGAGGGAGACACAGAATCGGAAACAGGCTCCAGGCTCCGAGCCATCAGTCCAGAGCCTGACGCGGGGCTTGAACTCACGGACCGCGAGATCGTGACCTGGCTGAAGTCGGACGCTTAACCGACTGCGCCACCCAGGCGCCCCTTGTTTTGTTTCTTAAATTCTACTTATGAGTAAAATCATACGGTATTTGATCTTCTCTGACTTACTTCACTTAGCATTATACTCTCAAGCTCCAACCACCTTGTTGCAAATGGCAAGATTTCATTCTTTTTTAAGGCTGAGTAATATCCCATTGTACACATACTTTGTCTATAATAAGTTTTAAGTTCCCCCAAGTTTTTTTAAACTTAGTTTTCTATATATTTATCACTAAATCAACCAAAAATCTTTTCCAGTATCTAAATTTTCTTTCCACACACAAAGAGGAAGACACAGACAGACACAGCCTTACACACACACTTCAAAAAACATTCAGATAACAGAAAGAGACAGACAAGCAGACACACAACCCTTGTAAAATAAAACACTCATCCTTGGAAAATAAAAACACAATAGCAAAAATAAGAAACTCAACAGAGGAGTGGGAACATAAGTTGATGAAATCTTCCACAAAGGAGGGCAAGACAGAGATAGATAGCAGGACATAA
This sequence comes from Lynx rufus, assembly GCF_022079265.1. Taxonomy (NCBI): domain Eukaryota; kingdom Metazoa; phylum Chordata; class Mammalia; order Carnivora; family Felidae; genus Lynx; species Lynx rufus. The sequence continues at coordinate 58,870,605 of NW_025814824.1, read as the reverse complement.
CAAGTAAGGAAATTAAACACCAAGTCAGGGACCCAATACACAAAAAATAAATGTTCCAGAAAGAGAGAACAAAGAAAAAGGAGGGAGGAAATTATCAAAGAAATAATTAAAAACTATTTCTCAGAAAGGAAGGACATGCATTTCCAGGTTGAAAGGCTCTACCAAGCACTCTGCATAGATGAAACCCAAATGAAGGCACAAAGTATATATGTCCAGAGATTAAAAAAGAAAAGAAAAAGGAAAGAAAAAGAAAAAGAAAAAGAAAAAGAAAAAGAAAAAGAAAAAGAAAAAGAAAAAGAAAAAAGTAAGTCACATTCAACAGATCAAAAGTCAGAGAAACTTTAGACATCTCAACAACAATACTGGAGATTAGCAAGCAATGGAGCAATACTGTCAAAATTCTGAAGGAAAATCATTTTCAACTTAAGAGTTCTACCTCTATGCATCCTTTCTCAGGACATTACTGGAGATGAACTCTCACAAAATGAGTAAGTAAACCAAGGAAGAACATGAAATGGAATGTAGGAAATAGAAGCTCCACCACAGGAGAAAAGCAAAAAGAACTCCTAGGGAAAGGTGATTCCAGAATGATACCCTGCACCAGTTGGTAGGATATAGGGCAACTAGATCAGGATGAAGCAGTCAGAATTTCTCCAAAAAGATGAAAACTGATGGAAACCTCAAAGTGAGCACACTGGGATGAGATTTAAATAATTTAAAAAGAACTGATTTAGTACTAAGTACATGGAAAAGCAAGAAAATAAGACAATTATGTGAGGTAGGGAAGGTAGGAACAGTATAGGAAAGGAATTCATGATTTTATTTATAAAATTCAGGTATTCAATAACATTTATATAGTCACAGTAGTGTAAACACTTGACTACTGATCTGAAAGGACAATTATACAGGGAAGATGGGAAGAGTGCCGTGCCCACATGGAGAGCACAAGGAAGTAGAGAAAAAGAAATCTTACTCCGAACACTTAGAAAATTCTAAAACTGAAAAATCAAGAGGTAAAAATACAAGAATATAACTAAGAGGAACAGAGGTAAACAGCAAAAGAATCAGCTAAAATAATTGATCATATTGACTTTGGGCAAGGGTGAAATGATGGTGGGGAGGGTGATGAATGCTGTTTTTCATAATAAAACTTGGAAACTATTGACTCTTTAAAGCTATGTGCAAATATAACTTGAGAAACATTAAAAAATGATTAAGCCATTGAAGGCTCACATGATAGTGATATATCATACATATAATTATAACACAGGATGGTGTAAGTGCTGTGACAATAATTTATCTGTGTATCTATAGCATTCCTTGTTATAATCTGCTTTGTATTCTGGTCATTTGTGTACAGGTTATTTTCTGTCCTATGCAATGAACTGTAAGGACATTTACCCTGTCTCATTCACCTTTGATAACAGATCTTGACACAGCAAGTACAATACATAGTAGTTATTAAGTAAATACTTCTTGGATCAACAACACAGAGATGCACTAAATAGATGTAAGAAGTTTTTCTTTTCTTTTTCTTTTTTTGCAGTTTTTCTGTTTGTGTTTTAACTACTCAGAAACTGAACCTACTTTCTATGCTGAGAAAACCATTGTCTTATGAGGCATCACTGGCCTCCCATTAGAGAAGGTGAAAATGTAGATATTTGCTTTCATCCTTTGCATACTTCCACCGTTAAGGTATATGTTATATTTTTGAACAGAAGCTGGCAAGAAGACCACAGCAGAGACCGTGTGGAATCCCTTTTGTGGTGGTGGAGTCAGCAGCTACATCCATTTCCAGGTTCTAGGAGTAGCATCAGGTATCCAACACTGGTGGTACTGCTCATGTCAGCAGTGCAAGTCACAGCTTTTGGGACTAACCACAGCAATATCTTCACTGGACCAGCTCTGCAATGTGATCTGCATTACTCTTGAAGAAGGAGCCTCCAAACCTGTCGATCCCACCGTATCAAAAATTCTATAGAAGGGGGCACCTGGGTGGCTCAATTGGTTAAGCGTCCGACTCTTGATCTCAGCTCAGGTCATGATCTCACGGTTCACAAGCTCGAGCGCCATGTTGGGCTCTGTGCTGACAGCATGGAGCCTGCTTATGATTCTCTCTCTCCCTATCTGTGCCCCACCCCAGCTTGTGTGCGCACTCTTTCTCCCTATCTCAAAATAAACAAAAAAACTTAAAAAATTTTTTACAGAAGATCCAATGTCCCTTCCCTGCTTATATTAGCCAGAACTGGTTTCAATTGTTTGCAACTGTAAACCTTGTGTGTATAGTCAGCTCTGCTGACAGCTTAGGGCCCAGCCCATTTTACCTGTCACTGACTGTACCTTGCAAACCCTCTAGTCATGACAGTTTTATAATCCTTTCCCAACAAACGTTCATGTAACCTGTGAAATATTAAAATAAACGTCATTGATCTCAACATCTCTATACAGAAATTTGCAAACAGAAATACTAATTACAGATACTAGCTTACCAGCAAGAAGTGGAAAAGATATTCAGGATTCCTTATTTCTATTTTGTTGTGATTAGTCGCTTAAATAACATTACTAGATTAGTAGTTCTCAAATTTATTAGGTCCCAGGACCGCTATTCATTCATTGTTAAGAATCCCAAAGAGCCTTTGTTTATGTGGGTTGTATCTATTACTGTCTACCATTTTATATACTAAAACTGAAAAAAATTTTAAATAGTTCTCAATTCATTTAAAAATAATAAATCCATTCAATATAAATAACACACATATGAAAAACTGTATTTTCTTCTTTTTTAAGATTTAATTTTTTAAGTAATCTCTACACCCAATGTGGGGCTCAAACTCACAATCCTGAGATTAACAGTTGTATGCTCTACTGTCTGAGCCAGCCAGGTATCCGAACTGTATTTTCAAAAATAAAAAAGAACAAGAACAGTGGCAATGTTTTGTATTTTTGAAACACTTAATGTCTGTCTGGTTTAATAGAAAATAGCTGGATTCACATACCTACTTCTGTATTCAATGTGTTGTGATACATTTTGGTTGAAGTAAATGAAGATAATCTGGCCTTACACTGATAGACAGTTGGGGAAAAAAAACTGCACTTCCATTAGCCTTTTAAGATAAACATAGATACTGTTCACTAACACTATATCAAATTCAACAAGTGGTTTCTTAAAGGGTAGTTACAACGTAAAATCTGAAATTGGTCTATCTTGCACTTTGAACGGATTTTTCATTCACGTATGATTTTTAAGATCACGTATCATTTTTAAGATCATATCGGTCAGGTGTAAAATATTGGTTCACTGAATTACACCTTATTTGCACTTCTCATCTCATCATACAGAATATTAAAAAGATGTACTAAAGCATTCAGATTTAATAAAATTAACTCTTTTTATTGATTCATCAAGAACATTTTAAGTGAAACTAGCCTTTTTGGGCACCTGGGTGGCTCAGTCGGTTAAGTGTCCGACTTCGGCTAGGGTCATGATCTCACAGTTTGTGAGTTCGAGCCCCACGTCAGGCTCTGTGCTGACAGCTCGGAGCCTGGAGCCTGCTTCGGATTCTGTGTCTCCCTCTCTCTCTCTGCCCCTCCCCTGCTTGTACTCTGTCTCTCTCTCTCCCTCAAAATAAATAAACATTAAAAAAAATTTTTTTTAAAACTAGCCTTTTTAAACTCTTTAACATTCTGTGTGTGCATAAATGAAGAATAATGACATTATGGTTTGGCGCATTTGCCTTGATTTGTGATAAGCAGCCAGCAGTTGCGCTCATCATTGCTTTTGCAGCATCGGTGTAAATGTCAACATAGTAAAAAAAAGGCAAATAACTTCTCTGCATTATTATGAAAATAGACTTGACCTCGGAGGCCCTCTGAAAGAGACTCAGGGACTCCCAGAGGTCCACAGACCACACTTTGAGAACCACTGCTGTAGGCCACTGCTAATATAAAGAAAGAGTATATATAAAGTCAATAGGCACTTGGTGTTTTGACAATTTGGGAAGAAATACAAAGATCTATGACCTATAATAATGTGTAAATTCTGACTAATGAATCTGAATGGCATGTTTGACAAGGTTGCTGTTTGGAAGCTAGTCAGTGAACTTAGTAAGTACTAGCATCTTACGATGGTTTTATCAGGTAAATTTTGTTTCTTTCTGAAAAGCATGTCCTTATTAAAAAGTCACCTGCTAGAGCTGACCTGAGCAGGTCAATTAAAAATATTTTTGGAAGGAAAGACGTGTTGTGTTTTTTATTAATTTAGGATTTCACAAAGATCTCAGGATTTTCTGTCCCCTCATCATTGTTAAAAATATCTGGCTGGACAAAGACGCTCACACATTTAGCCTTCCATTATTTACTTGCATTTAGAACCTACCGTCTAACTCCATTCTGATAAAATGAATCAAAACAAAAAGCTAAATCCACACGATATATAACCAATATAGATTTCTAAAGAGCTGATCATGGTGGTACCCATGTTCATCTACTAATATCTATTCAATTATTTATCATCTTTTTTCCTGAAGCAGCTGGATTCAAATATCTAACGTTGGCAAATATCAAATTATATTTGATATATATAATCTAAACAGACCAACAGGCTATTCTGACACTAATTATAGGGCAGAAGCAATAGCAACAATGTGAGTAGTATTAGTGATTATTAAAACATCTTTTGCATATCCCTCTTTACAGTTTTAGAAGCACTTTCAAGTACTTTATCTAATTTCAAGTATATATTCTTAAAGCAGGCAGAGATATTATCTTTTTCATGGATAAGTAATGAACTCACATATTAGTGGGTTTAAACCCAAACCTCTCACTCCTTTTAGTGCTTTCCTAAATTCTATTATTTGAAACTCTCTAGTCCTATCACCTCTTCTACTCTCCCCTTTTAAAAAAAATTGATAATCATAATAATGAACCTAGACTCCTCAAAATTCCAAAAAGCCTTCTAAATTTCCCTAGATAATATTAAAACTAACAAAAAAAGCTTAAAAGTATTTTAAAAGTTCACAGTTCTTTGTAACTGGACAACAAAAGAAGTAATTTTCCATTAAAGATAAACTTTTTTCTTAACTATGTCAATCAACTTTCAAAATTATTGTCTTAAGCTACATTTATTTATTCGGCAAGCATATGAGTACCTACCATGTATGGTAGTTGGTATGAATTCTGTTCAGATTGAAGAAACCTACCAGTTTTTTTTATACAATGGCATTCACTATAATGAATAAGCTATGATTATTCTGGCTCTACTTGCCCTTCATAATCCCATATATCTAAAAAATAGGGATAAGCCTTCTATTGACACCACCATTATTAATACATTCTGCTATATGCACCAATCATTAATGTTTCAATAACATACATTACTAACATAATACGGGGATCAAAGAAGAGGGATTTGGATTCACATTTTAGCAAAATTTAAACAATCAGCAAAATCTAAATTACTTTTCTGCCCTCTGATTTCCAGTCTAAAGTTATAAGGGGACATACAGTAACTCAATTTACACTTTAAAAAATATATGTTGATTAAGATAGCTTAACTTCATCAACACTCTGCCTTTAAAGAGTCAACTTTTAGCTTTATCAAGGAAGTAAGATATTTATATCTATACTTGTCAATCCTACAAGCAGTTTTGTTTCTAATCTTTACTGAGATGATTACCAATAGGTAGTTATTTTATGTTTCCTTTCATATTCATGTAACCTTCAGTGATTAAAAGACCAAAGTGATAAGAAACCTCTTTTCGAGTTTAATGTATTGATGTCAATCCCCTGGGTCTCACTATATAGATGTTGGTATTACATGGTCACTTTAAATGAAAATACATGGAATGTAAATTTTAAATTTATTCTTATATTTTTCAAGCTCATTCAGTTTACTATGTGTTCAGACAAATCTGTATCATGTACATAGATACAGAAGAAGAAAAACTGGATCAATAGAATAAAAAGTATGAAGGGCCATAAACTGCAGTAACATTAATGTGTCTGACTCACCAAAGTTCATTAAAGAAGTAATGTAATTAAAATTTGCTTCCACACTGCCATCTTTTAAATCTTGGAAAGCCAACCTCCACCATACGTGATACAAACTAACAGACACAGACTTTCCTCAGACTTATAAATAGTCATACTACGATTCTTTTAAAAAAGAACTATGATAATAAACGGATAGCATAGTTCCTATTATTCTTCACTTGCTTTTTAGGAAATAAAGGGAAATCACATTCTCTGTTGATTTTTAATAACATAAAAGTTGAATTTTCCAATGAAGTGCTTTGTCACCACAGACCTCCTGGAATTCTATACCTTATGATTGTGGACATCAGCATGCTTATTCTAAATTTCATTAGTCACTCCTTTCTTATGACATTGCTTTTACTTAAGGAAGTGACTAATTTTAAGATAAAAAAGGAAACAAGTAGCTCACTTTACAACAATTTAAGTTTTTTCTGTAATAGTCTGACAATAATTTAGAGTCTGATCTTTTAAACACAGGTATTAAATACTCTGACTCCAGTTGTAATATACTAATAAAAGCAATGTTATCTATCATATAAATAATCCAACTGGTGATTATTATTTGCTCTCAAACACTAACATTTGTATTACAAAATGGTATTAGGTTTGTCTTCATTCAGTGTTATACCAACAGGTGGGTAAGAGGTATTAAGCCAGAAGTGTCTAGCATAAAGCTAACTTAAATTGGGTTGACTAAGTTATGTAAGTTAAAACAATTATTTGCAAGGCTGTTATTACTTCATCTTGAATTTTTAGTTACACTTCAAATTTCACTTTTAACACTAAGTAGAAATCTCCACACATTTTCCTCTAGTGAGTGCAGAAGACTGTTGTGTTTACATTTTATATGTGACTATATGTAATTTCTTTAAAATATCCAGATGACAAGAAAGGCTGAATTAAAGAATTCCAAAATTGGCTATTAAAATCATATTCAGAGTATATTAAATTAAGACCAATGATTGTTACGCTACTTGGCTCTGGCTCATTTGGGATGCATATTTTTACTTTTGCCTTCAGCAAAAAATTAAAGATAAATTTCATAAATACTTGGGAGCTTTTGGTCACAACTTTTCACTCAAGGCTACATCTACTGTTTTCAGAAAAATACCTCAACATATTCTTTTATAAGTCACTTAAACCATGTAGAGAAAAAAAACTTATACATCTTAGACATACTAGAGTAGTTTCAGAGCAGTGGAAAATCAACTTCAAGCTCTTCAAATGAGAAATATAAGATCCTATTTCCATAAATCCAACTTACTTGAAAATTTTACACTATTTGGTATAGTTTATACCAAACTATAAGATATATTATTAAATAACTATATATCCTTTTAGAAGCAGACTTTTAAAAATCACAAATATAAACAAATTATGTTTTACGTACTAAAACAGGCAAGGCAAGAACAAAGATGGAAAACAGAAAAATTAAATTAAAACCAGTAATGTAAGCTAATACTGCTTACATATGAACATCAAGATGCCAAGGGACCCAATACAATCCTCAGTCTAACATTTTCAATGGCACAGACTAGTGATCACACGATACTGGTGATACTCTCTAGTTACCCCTGGCAACCTTTCTCAACTGTAACGATGCTACCCTACAATAGCTTTCACTGGGCAGCTTTCTCTTCACTTAGCTGAATGCTCTGGGACCATCTGCGTCGGCAAGCATAAAAGGCCAGCCTGCCTGTGGGCCCGTCACTCTGAACACCACCTCTCTGACCCTGATTAAATACAACTTTCAATCCTTTTTGTCCTCCCTGTTGACTTCTCCTATTAAGGGAGCCCTTTGACAAAGAAAGCGGAAGAGTGGACTAACTGCCCCCAAGAAAGGTGATGTCTGATACTGCTCAACACAAGGATTAGCAAGCCAATACATAACAAAAGCAAGTTTGGGGGGAGGGGAGAGGTAAAGAAAAAAAATGGTTTTAGCTAGAGCTTTGACTAATTCAGTAGGTACACAATTCAACAAATAGCTATACAAGAGGCCTTCTTTGAAAGAAATAACTATAGCAGAACAATAATTTGGAGAGATACCTTTCAACATCTTGACATAAGGCCATGACATTGACAAAAACACCAGATATTTGTTTTCTATTTATTTAATTAAAAAAGAAAACTTAGAGTCGAAGACAAGAAAGAACAAAAATGAGAAACAAAGAGAAAATGAAAAATCATAATTGCAATTTATTGTCTTATTAGAAAACAAGGTAGCTTTGTTAAATACATTAAATTGACATTAGAATACTTATTCCAATATTTACATAAGTATTTAAATACAGGTGGAAAATTGCAACATTCTACAAAGAACCATTTTGTAATTTATGTCTGGACTGAGAAAACTTCAATTTAAAAGGTCTGGTTTCACAGGATGAAGTACTTAAATACAAAGAACTCATTCTAAACTTTTTAGGCCAATGGAAGCTTGTGAATAAGGTCTACAGTTCCTTAAGATGGTCTGAATTCACCAAATGGCAGCTGCTCAAAATCACCACTTTCAATAATACTGCCACTTTACCAAGTAACTCATAAGCCTCCCTGTCCCCAGATCAGGCCAACCAGTAAATGAAGGGTCTGGTTGGCTCAATCAACAAGTAACTGTATAATACAACCTCCTAACATGCCTTGAAACAAACAAACATTACATTCACAGATACATATATATACAATCTAAGGAACTTTATTTAGGTCTACTTAAAAGTCCAATCTATAAAACTCGGCCACACTTATTTAAAGAATGGCCAATAAGCTTAGAAAAGTCCAATGAGAGAAGGGGGTGGGGGAGAGAGAGGAAAGGAGAGAAGGAGGTTCCTAGGTCACGTGGGACTTTCAGTGCTAAAACTGGGAAAGTCCTGGACAAACCTGGACATCATCCTAGGGAAGGACGCCACACATACTGAGAAACTACTATGTACTAAGTAAGCTTTGTGCCCGATTCTTTCACAGAACTGAACTCATTTAATCTTCACAGTAACCCTACAAGAAAATAATTTTTAAAATGAAGAAGTCTAGCTAACTATGAGGATAAGGACTCTCAAAAGGCTGCACTGTTAGAAGAATAGGGACTTGAATTTGTCTGCTTGTCTCCAAAGCCCATTATTTTTCTGTAACACTATGTTGTCTCCTCAGAAGTTAAATAGAAGGAGGGATGGAGCCATCATTTTCCTTCAGAAGGCACAGCACTTGATAAACCCAGCAAGTCCAAATTCTACACATCCTTGACTATATTGCCAACCAAGAGGACTATAGAAAAACAAAGCAATGTTTGATTAATCGCAGGAATAAAAGGTGGCATCTGAGCTGATAATCAAAGTGTTGAACACTTAGAAAATCTACAGACAAAAACATTCCTACTTTGCTGGGAATAATTCCTTATTGCTAGATTTTCTAGTTTACTGGGCTTGGGAATTTGGGTTCCAGAGAGAACAAGGTAAATTGTACGTTTGATATAGAAGGTAGGGTCAGGCATAGAGAATGATCCTGATCCAGAGCAGGATTCAGATGTAATACTGGAAGGAGGGTACCTTTCCCCTTTGTAAGGTTCTCTGATGTTTCCAGCAGTTCCCACTACCAAGCTACCCAACATCCTGTCACTACAGTCAATGGGATCATAGCACCAACTCGGCAGAAAGGTCCATGACAGCTCTCCTCTCCAAGAGGCCATCCTATCAATCACATAGGTCAGGGTAGTTTCCTGGTAACAAGTAGAAGTAAACCAAAGTATTCAGGTAGTCCAATATCTGGGTCAAATTACAAGTGTTTGGATAGGCAGACAAAAACAAATGCATGATCCTCCTCATTACTCCTATTCTTAATGAGCAGATGCCTTCTATGTGCCATGTAACAGGCCCTGAAAAGGTAGAGTAAAACATGGCTCTATCTGTAAAGCCGGGAATGATAGGTTTCAGAAACATAAAAAAATCATAAAGAATAAAGATAAAACAAACCATACCATGACAAAACAGATATTACATGAGGTCAGTACACTGAAAAATCAGGAGTGGGGGAAGGGGGCCCAACAGCACGTGAAAGAAGGCTAAAACTCAGACAACCAGAGCATGAATGGGAACAACAACAATCTAGACAAGTAGAAGGCAAACCAGTTGAGTAACCCAACTACAGTACAAGGAAATACAGAGGGATTCAACAAGAGTTAAAATTTATTCTCTAGGCAACAGTGAACTACTGAGTTTTTAGAGTAGAGGAAAAATGTATTCAGGTAGTGTTTTAAAAGATTAACTTGGCTGTGACAAACACAGAAATAGAATTAACAATACAGATAACAGACTATGTACTCGTAAAGTTATTTCTCAAAAATCTTTAATATAACTTTCTTTTAAAATCTCTCTCATATTCTATCATAAACACTCATAAAATCACCCCAGGTAAACAATGAAGGTAAGATGGCTCCAATATTAATTAGTACATGATCCAAGGTTCAGAAAAACTCAAATAGTAAGTGCCTTACTATAATACCAATCTACGAGTCTGACCAAAAAAACAAAACAAAAAAAACAAAATAAGGCCACATCATGGAAGACTCACATTAAAAAAAGCTCCTAAGAAACAGAAATTTTGTTGGTGTAGTAATCTCCCTGCTTCTCCTCCCAACCCCCCACCCCCACCCCAAGGTAGATGCATAGGAGATTGGGGGTAGAGACTCTGGTGCAAGGAAATATTCAAGGGTATGAGTAGACTGTGTTCTACAACAGAGAAAGCAAGGAAAGTAATATATATACACTATATGCGCGCACGCGCGCACACACACACACACACACACACACACACATATATATGTTACAAGTGACATCTGCATTAAGAACATTACATCTTGGGGCACCAGGCTGTTTCAGTCCGTAGAGCATGCACTCTTCATGTGAGGGTCATGAGTTCAAGCCCCACATTGGGGGTAGAGATTACTTAATAAATAGAGAAGTTATTTGTTAAAAAAAAGAATATATTGCTATAAAAGCTTAGATCATTACTAGTTGGAAGTAGAGAAAGCTTTTACAAAGAAAGTATCAGTTGCACCAGTTTTGAAGGCTGGTTGAATTGAATTCTTGTACATTGAGATGAGACAAAGCATTCCAGGTAGAGAAATACGAAGAGCCAGAGCAGTAAAATTTGGAGAGTACATGGCTATCATCTGCCATTCACAATAGCAAACTTTTACTTGAATTATGTATGACATGCCTGTTGATTCCATCACGGTGTTTTGGTGGAGTCACATAAAGGCATCTGACAGTGTCTAGCTATATGCAGCAGGTATCCAATAAAAGATAGTTTCCTTCCTTTCATGGAACATTCTTTCTAAGTGGCTTCCAACCTCTTAGATCTGGTTCTGCCAAGGAGAGATTCCTGGCTCCCCCATGTTATCGGGCAGGAAATCAGGATTAACTATAGCTGCAAAGTCTAAAAGAATATAAAGACCACTTGGTTTAACTTCCCAAACAATCTAAGAATCTCTACCGATATACTCCAGGTAGGAAAATAAGAAAGCTGCAGTAACATTATCTTAACTTTAAATTTTAAATTATTTAAATTTGTAAATAGACTGCACATCTAGAGGCAGGGTGATATAACTGGAAATGCATTAGATCTGAAACTTCACCTTTTAGAATCTATTTCCTTAAACACAAAGCTGCGTTAATACCTGTTCTACCTCCTGTGAAACCTGTGAGGATTGTGTGAGAAAAAATGTTTAAGTACTTAAATCTTAAAGCATTGCACAAATATATTCTGCTATCATTCATGTTGGTTTATGTATATCATAACATTAAAAACTAATTTTTAATAGATTTATACCTATAGAAAAGAGTTGAGAAAAAAGTTGTTTTTGCATAAAACTGTTGTAGTATACCTCAGTCTTATGACTATCTTATCAAGTGAAATGATGAAGAAAATATAAAATATCTTGTTTCCAACTTTTTTTTTTTTTTTTTTACCAAAATTGGGCCAGTGGCTTTGAAATCTTAATGCCCTTAACTACTACCTTGAAAATCATGTTCAGAAACAAACCAATATACTGGCTTAGACACTACTGCACCTAGAATAGGGTCAGGCACATAATAGGCATTCAATTTTCTAACAAATTGAAAAAATTAAAATGATTTAAATCCTATCTAAGTACACTCAGATGCAGAAATATCACTCCTATCTAACTCAAAAAGTTTCTTCTCAATTCTCTCTACCCTGGTCCCTTTTCAAAGTTTAATTTGACACTTACTACTAAGCAATGAGACTTTAGAAAAGTTAACTTGATGTCACTCGTTTTCTCAATTATAAAAGAGCAATAATAATACCTACGTACCTTCACAAAGTTATGAAGTGAGGTGTGAGGGATTAAGTGAGCTAAAGAAGGTATTATACATAAAGTACATATAAAATATGTAGAATATATACAAATACAGTGCCTAGCACAAAATAGATAGGTCTCTTTCCTTTCTTATTCCTTAATTACTAAAAGGAGTTAGGTCAGATTTTATTATAAAAAATACATTACAGGGGCGCCTGGGTGGCGCAGTCGGTTAAGCGCCCGACTTCAGCCAGGTCACGATCTCGCGGTCCGTGAGTTCGAGCCCCATGTAGGGCTCTGGGCTGATGGCTCAGAGCCTGGAGCCTGTTTCCGATTCTGTGTCTCCCTCTCTCTCTGCCCCTCCCCCGTCCATGCTCTGTCTCTCTCTGTCCCAAAAATAAAATAAACGTTGAAAAATTAAAAAAAAAAATACATTACAGCAAAAGGTTTACTTTAACAAATTATTTCCCTGTCCCAAATGATGCTTCCACCCTGGTGCAGTTTACTACACCAGTTTTATAGCATTATGGCAATGTATTTAGTACATGTACTCTCCATTACATTAAATAATATCCTATATTGGTATAGCACAGTAAGTATTTCACAATGTGTTCACATTGGTCTTCATGGCCACAAAAACACAATGAATTGGACAATAAAGCACTATGATATGTTGATGCCAAAGATGAAGAAAGTAGGGTAAAGAGAGAAAATGATTTTCCTAAGGTCATCATCTGGTTCAACAGTGAGGACCTCAAAGTAACATTCAGATCTCCTGATTCTAAATGAAGCACAATTTCTACCACTGTAGTTTTTTCATTCTTCCCTTTCTCAAACTTGATCCTCCTTTAGTATTCACTGTCTAGAGGAATAGTATCATTACCTCTCACGTATTTCCGAAAGCAAGCAGTCTCTTTATAGCTGACATGACTCTCACTTGCTCAACCTTCAGCAAATCTCCACTCTCCTGACAAACTGACTTTCCCCAATTGTAAATCTGATCATGTCACTATCTTACTAAAAATCTCTTCCAGAAATCCTTGAGTTTTCTGAACAAACTTACAAGGCCCTTCATAACTTGGTCCTAATTTACCACTCTAGACTAATTTTTATTTTCCATCACCATTACAACCTACCCTTCAGCCATACCTAAGTATACATAAATCTTTGAACAAACAATAGCAGTTGGGCTACATACTTGCTATTCCCTGAACATGCAATGCTCTCTCCCCTCTCCATGCCCATTTCCATTTAGCTTATTTTCCTTCTGATCTTGCTTCAGTTTTCCATCAAGGAAGTCTTATTTCATTTCCCAAAGCTAAATTAGGAATCCTTCCCATGTGCTTCCACAATGTCCTGTATTTACATCTATCAAGGCACTTATCTCTTTGTCCTGTGAGTACCTATTTTTGTGCCTAACTCCTTACCAAGCTATGAGCTACTCGAAGGCAGTATCCCAGCCTAGCAGCACCCACCGCACTGATAGGTGCTAACAATAATTTGTTGAATTAGGTTTACTGTTATAGGTCTTCCAAAAAATTATTTGCTTATTTAATAATTTACTACTCTATTTTAAATTATACTTTCAACTATTTACATGTCAAATTCTCTCTTTTGCTTATTCCAACTTGCTAATTTCTGAGAGCAGCTACTTCTCAAAAATATTAAAAGGCAGAATACTGAACATTAAGGAAGAGCTACATAATTCTACTGGAGTATTTCAAGGAGAACGACAGCCTGAACACAACGGACATATTTAGTTGTGCTGCTTATATTTACATTTAAGTTACTCTACCAAATATAAAATAAACTTCTCTACCTTGTATTTATAATCTTGGTACTGTTGTGTCTAAAAGTGATTCTTTTCCTCTAAAAATGATCTTAAATTTGATTTTGTCTTAAAAATCTGTTTTCTAGAATAATGCATCTCCAATTTTATGCTGCAGAATAATTGAGAAAATAGGGCTTGATATACGTATTTGATATATCAAACAGGATGCAATTCACCTTACAGACAACTTTTTTCCTAAGTGAGATATATCTATCATGTTTTGGTGAGTTCTTACAGGGAAATTAGCTATTATAAATTATTCAATGGAACGAATGCTTTCCCTCCATTCCTCACTACTCACTAAAAGAAAAACAGAAAAAGCCAACACTGGATTCTAGTCCACAGTGAATATATATGAAAAGAAAAAAATAGTGGCCCTCACTGATCAATCATGGCAGAGCCCTTATGGCACAGTCACAGCTAACAAGCAGAGCAAAACAACCACCACCCCCTTTTTTAAAAGAAAAGAAAAAAGTGAAAATGATAAAGATTGTTAGGTTTTAAAGAAAAAAAAATCTTGGCAAAAATAATCCACTACCATTCATGACCTCTTAATATATGAGGATTAAAGGTCCCCCTCTCTCACTTTTCAGTAAGTTTATTATAAATGAAATCATGTTTTAATACGTTAAGAATAGTCTTTTAAAGAACTCACATGAATAAGCTATTTGAAAGTAATCTTTTTAAAAATAAATATTCTTTATAAATTAAACTATACATATACATTTTTTAAATCACTCTGCCTAAAATAAAATACAACTGTTATTATACCATGTTGTATTTTGTATAAAGTCCAGGTTGTTCTAAATAAGAAACATATCTACTGAAAAACTATGGGCTGGGTAGCCTTTTTTTTTTTTTTTTTTTTTTTTTTTTTTACAAAGACATTCCAGCACAATGCAAGTTTGCTTCCTTATAGTTCACTCCACAAGTACTTGACCTGTACCACAAAGAAGCTCAGGCTATCTTTGCAAAATAGCTAGTACAAGAAGTAAAAAGACTAAGACTGTTAAGTCAAGCTGAGCAGCAACCATATGGCAGTACAAAGCACCACTGGGAGACAATAGGCATACCTAAAAATGCTTAATTTAAAGTAAATCTTTATTGGTTAATGGATTGCAAAATGAATACAATGACAGTCAAGATATGCAGGATGGAAAGTTTGCAGACAAAGCAGACAAATGCTATAGTCATGTTGTCATATTTCACAATTTTACGGCAAACTTCATACTACGCAATAATCCAGTCTATTGTACGATTCTCTGTGAATTAACAAATGAAAACACTGGAAACCTAGCTAGACTAGTTAATGTTCCCATCTGAACTTTGATCAACATTTTGCTGATACAGTTTTGTACAGCAAAGAATGAAAAGCATTTCAGTAGCCCGTCTGGATAATTTTTGTTGTTGTTGTTTTCCAATCAACCATGTCTGTAAAGAAAGCATGCTAACTCCTCCAGTATAGTCCACAGTGCAACTTGAATACCTGTTCTATGGCTTTATAAGTATGTAGTATGTGTGCATATAAACTCAGTTTTAACCCTGAAAGCATGAATCTTGAACACTGCAGTCCTTTCTGTGACACTTATAATTTACTATTAATGAACCACAAAATGGTAGTTTTAAAAACTGAGCAGATGAGGAAGTGATGTTGATATCCCCTCTAAAATAAGATTAAAAAAAAAAAAAAGGCAATATTTTGCCAAAAAAGAATACTTGGATTAAAGAGTTTTGAAAGCTCTTATAGCCAGCAGCACACAATGCTGAAATAATTTTACAGGGTGAGACTGTCCAGATAATCTGCCAATTTTACACAAAGGTTTAGAATTTCCCAAGGAAGGCCTTGTTAAAATCTTAAAATGTGTTTGCATAATATTCTTAAATTTTGTAAGGTAGGCCTATGACATCAAGAGAAAAACAAATACATATAAATTTCAAATAGATAATTCATCAATTCCTTTATAAGCTGTGTTATCTATATATAATGAACTTCACTCAAATAATTCTAAATTTCCCACCATAATTCTTCCCTATGTTCTGGGAAATCATAAATGCTAATCATAATAATTTGAGCACTTTGATTGTCTAAGACAAAGGAATATGTTCTTTACATAATAGATAAATATACATATATGACTCCCATGATTGCTTTTCATTCATGGTATTTTCAAGTATGGGGGCCAAACTTGTCATTGAATCTGGCTTTCCTTAATGCAAAACCATTTAGTGTGCTGATACAATGAATTGGCTTCTGGAGTTCAAATCTAATTTCATGCTTTTGTTTAAGCATATGTAAATCTTTTAATTTGAAAGCAATTCTTAATAGATAAAATTAATATGTAAATGTAAACTGTAAATATAAAATACACAATTTGAAATAACTTGAGGCAGAAGCTCTAGATTTCCATTAATATCTCTGCAACAATTAGAACATGTTTTTAATAAGAGCTTCACTATGTCATCCTGTCATCTTGACTTTATTGCATTAATACAAGAGATGTGCTATCAGGAAGAAATTTTAAAACACTATCTACACAGAATACAAAATTTGATATAAGTACTTTGTATCACACAGCATTAACAGTCCAAATAGCAAGAGAAATACATATTGTGTCCAGGATTGCATAAGCATACATTTGCTCCTTTGAAAGCGCTGTCAAGTACCGTGGGAAGCAAGGAAGTGTCCCCATACATAGAGCACAGAAATTATATACCTGAAACACAATGGATCCATTTATAACTCTCTAATCAAAGCAAAACATCACATATAAATTTCCATTTACCATAGACGCTAAAGAGAAACTCAATCATTTGGCAGAAAACCAACCAATACATAATTTGACCTTTTCTGGAAATTTTAATGGATTGTATGTAGATAACACCAGAACATTTTAAATTGCTAATCATTTTGCTTAATAGCAATTTAAACAAATAAACAGTTTATTTATACTTTCCTTATTTTGGCAGCCAAATATTTGGAATGCTGCCGGATACCCTATGCCCTAACCCTATTAACAAAAGCAAATTCATTATTATTTCTTCAGATTTTAAGCATATCTTGATACATGGGAGAAAAAAATACTAATGGTAAAATTTGAAAAAATATTAGAATCAGTAAGATAACAACCAAACCACCTATTTTAATAGGGGAAAAAAAAACCCAGCACAATGTTTCAAGAACGAGAATTATATATTCTGAATGATCCTAAGCTGATGAGCCACTGGCTTAGGGGAGAGCTCTATTGATATTAGCCACCTTCATTAGGTAGTCAGCATCTTATTTATCTAACCCTGGGGTTAAACATTTTATTGCAGTAGTCAATTTGGAAGTTATAAAATTCTTCTGTTGGGGGTTGTTATTTGGGGAGTGGGGGAAGGGATGCAGCTAAGAAAATCAGTGAAATCTCCAGAATGAACAGCCTGGCACTTTAGTATCTCACTGGGCACCCAGGAAAGCAATACTATAGAAAGCAGGTTACCGTTTATGATAGTTGTATTTTCTGTGTTATCTAGAGAAAAACAGGTTCATCCATGCAAAATGGACTGTTTTAGAAGATATTGCTGCTAAAATGAAAGACTTTTCAAAAGGAAAAAGTGATTATTCCAGATGAAATGAGAAGCTCCAATGTCAACCTTACTTCCTGAATCAGCAAAAATCAAAGCTTTACTCAGAATAGGAAATTGGAGATTTTCTTTTAATTTACATATCTTTTTTGCTGAGTATGTTTTAGCTGAAATATGAGAGAACTTCTAAGAGACAGCACTTCTCATTTCCAACCATGCTTTTTGCTATGGCATTATAAAATGCCACTACTTGGAACTAAGAATACATCAATTTTACTAGCACTAATGTAGAAGAATCAAGAGTTTAAGTCAGAAATAGCTTTCCATTTATAGCATTTTGTTATACACTCATTAGCCAGGCCAATACCACACCAAATACCCAGTTATAAAGTAAAAATTTTAGCTATCATCAGGACATATCTAAATCAATGAAGATTTGGCATATTAGAAGCAAAATTCCTAAATGAGCCTTAATATCAAAAACAAGAAAAAAATCTTTAACCCAGATACCTATTGTCATGTATATACAATTATTATGTGTATAAATCCTTTAACAAAATGCAATGAGAAGTCCAAGTGTGTTAAGAAGCTTGGATAGATTTTCTCAAACCATTCTGTTAAATCAATTATTGTTTTTAGAAACATAAAATTTTATTCAATACTTTACAATTCTAGTATTGCTGTAGTAGTATCGATAATAAAATCTGAACATATATCTCGACTATTGGACAAATATATACCTTTTGGCTATTTTTTATGCACCTACATTTTATTTTTTATTAAATGTGTTTAATCCTAGTTGGATTGCTTCTTCTTAACAATGACATCCCAAAAATGATGGCTTCTTAGAGGAACAGATTTTGTTCAATTCCATCTCTTTTATAAGAAATTATGTTGTCTGCCCATCCCAATCCCTTCCTCTGCTACTCCTACAGCTTCTTTTCCTTTAAGAGTTGTGAAGTATAGAATGTATTTTCTCCCACTATGTAAAGACTGTTTATATGAATTTATTTGGTGAATGTAAACAAATTATCATTTGGTTTATGCTTAAATGATGTGAAAATAATTGAAAGACTGCTTATTCATAAGCCTTTCAAACATCAATACTTTATTTTGTCTGGCCTTAATATAACACTAAAAATTTTTGCTTTAAGCCATGATTAGTAGGTGTAAAGGAAATTTTATTTATCTGCCTTCTAACACAGTAACATAAAAATCAGGTTAACATAGTTAGAATTTGTTTTTAACCTGTATAAAACAAATTCTCTAACAATACATAAATGGCACATAAACCTTTACAAATATAAATTTTATATTCTTGGAAACTAGATTAAATTTGTAACAATCTTAAGCAAAAATACACTGAATGATATTACTATGAGAAAACAAATAGAGCCTGAACTAGCCTTCAGAACACAAATCCCCATCATGGAAAATGGTAGGTAAGAAGAATTTTTAAAGATTTTTCTATATTTGTTCTCTTCATATAAGTCACAAGTAACACTCACAGACTCACATATATACTGCAAGACATAGTAATGATTTTAGGCCCCAAACCTCACCAGTAACTTACTGCCTTCAAATGATGGGGAAACTAAAACTTCGCGCTAATGTTGACCAGTATTCTAATAACGGGCCTTTAATATATCATTTCGCTACAGAAGTATTCTGGACAGCTTGTATTTTAAAGCAATTATTAGTTTAAATCTGCTAGTTCTTACAATCTAAAATAGAACTGAAAAACTCACTACTGCCATTCCTTAGTGCTGGTGACATACTTAAATATGGTGTATGCCTTTTTCTACTTTGACACCCAAGGAAACTATCAAATGCTTTCTGCTTTATTTTAATGTCTACTGACCATATCTTAATGGTTCCCATACATTTTCCTTCAATATCAATATTAAAAGAAAAAACAGTAAAAATAAATAGTCTTTGTTTAAAAGCTTTATAAATAAATCTCACCCTGAACTAAAGGTACAGATGAAACACAATGCAGTTAAAAGGCAGATTGCCTCCATTGTGGGTATATGATGTAGAAAACCAACTTCCCCCAACTTTAAAGGATTTGAACAGGCCAATTTTGTCAAACCTTTCTGTGATAAAATAGAACTTTTTCAGCAGTGTACAGAGACTAAGAGCTAGCCAATAATAAAAATGACAGTGAACTGGCCCAGCCTTATAGAAGCTGGTTTTCATAGACCGAGCTGAAATGTATTTGCTGTCTTCTATGGCAGTATCCCATGCTTAAAACCCTTCCTTCCTGCCTTTGTTCAGCTCTTTTGCTGGCAACCAAGTGCTTTCTTTTGGTTCAGCCTAGTAAAAAGCCAAAGGACTAGAACATGAGGGTCATCAAGGTCTACAAGGTAGATGAACAAACCAACAAAGCAACATCACAGGGCAAAGAGCAAAGGCATTACAATAAGAATCTAATGACAAAAAAAAAAAAAAAAGTCTATATAAAACAGTCATAATTACAAAACATAGTAAATTGCCAAGAATGGTTGCTTTGCTTTTATATATAAATACCTAGATGATGTTCTTTTTAATAAGGATTGAAATCCAGGACATTAAATAATTACCTTCAAATTCAAGCAAACTAAGTCCTGCAGTGCATGCAATAACACAATGATTGCAACTAGGAAACATTATGCCTAAGTCTGTATGTGGAGAAGAGTGTGCTACAAGTCCTTTGGCTTTTTCTAATTAATAATGAATTTCTTTTAATCTATGTAGAACACTGACTTTTCCAATTTGTTGTGTTGTTCCTAAAGTTTAAAAGCAAAATTAACCACAACTATTAAGAACCCTAAGCCACATGGTAGAAAACAATCAACACAGAAAATAACTATAGAATTTGCTTACTTTTCACTCCTATGAAGGAAGAACAAAAATAATTTCAAAATTATTTATAAAAAGCAGCTTTTCCTGCTTTTGTTTCCCAACCACTATTTCTTACTGATGTTGACTATGGGCAAAAAAAATGCTAGATATTAATGAAGCTGCTACTTCCTTTTTAAGTCTTCATTGCGATCATAATGTTAATTGCTGCCATCACATTCATTCTTATGCCAACCCTGCAGTGGGGCAAATGGGATTTTGATGATTTGAAGCACAGAGTGAAATAGTTGGAATGATCAATCAGGTGAGACACACAGGCTTCTGAATAATAGCAAAAGAATGAAATTTGATTTTGGCAAAATCAAAGCCAAATTTTGCCTTTAATAAAGGCTATTTTAAAAGCAGGTGGCTAGAGAAAAGTTTATGATTAAGCAGTTTTCTGATAACACACAAAAAAACTTATTACTACATTGACCTAAGGTTTCTTCTTACATTTTCCTTTCTCCTCAAGGAATATTTGAACACAAAGAAAAAAAGGAACCAAATAGATAAAATACAGTGTTATTAGAGGAAAGAAAAATTATTTAGAAAGATATAGCACATCTAAACATTGTTACACATTATCTTAGCAGGCATATTGTCCAGAAATATCTCACAGGAACATATGAACAGATATGAGATACACAGAAAATTCAAGAATACTTCAAACTAACAGGCAAAAGTTCTAGTTTCATTTTCTTTAGTGTTTTTTTTTTTTAAAAAAAAACAAAAATAATGTTATAATAGTATTGCAAGATGGTTACTGACAAATCTGGTCAAACAGGATAGAATCAGTACTAATTGTTCAGAGCAGATGCTAAAAATAAGAAGTGTCTCCTTTCTTCTAGAGTGCTAATCTCAAGGACAAAAGACGATGACAGAAGAAGTCAAGATTGATAATACTGTTTTCCGACCACCAAGGCAATCAGAAAACAAAACTCTCAAAACTAAATAGGTAAGATTTTTATATGTCAATAAAAATATAACCTTTATAGACTCATAGGGTTTTGATGCACCAGTAAGAAATAAGCGTGAAAGAGCTTTGCCAACCACTAAGAATTATACACATGAGGGGTTAGGATGACTACTGTTTGCCTTTAAATGTCTCTTCCATAATGTAATTCAGCCATCAGATGATTACATGAAAATACCCCAACAATCTCAATACCAACCCAAATACCAACTCCTTCATGAAGCCTGCCCTGATTTCCTGAGGAGAAACTGATTATCCACTCCTTAATGATCCTTTTCTATTAAACTTAAATGCATATTGCATCTCTTGTGTAATATTAAAAGCTCCTTGAAGGCAGGAACCATGTTTTATTTATCTTTGTGTCTGCCATGATACCTAGATGCTAAAAACTTAGGGGTTATTTTACTAAGTACCGTATCCCCAAGTAATATTTACCTGATCTTTGTATGGAAATACAAAACAGGGCATAGGGTTCATGACTCTGAGAGGTTTATAGTACAGTTGAGGAGATGGAACAATTAAATAAGAAGCAATAAACAACGATAATTTCAAAGAACAGCTTTCTAAATGATACAGTCAAGGGGAAGAAGTTGGGGGAAAGGAAGAGTATAGTAGGAAAACAGAACCCTAAACATATGGATAACGTTCACTACCTATTCATGAAAACTTAAATCTTGCTAGAAAAACAGCAGAGAGATCAATCACAATTAGGGTCTGTGAATTTCTCAGAGAATTATTATCATCATCAGCCAAAAGTACAGTCTTGTTCCAGTGGGACAATTCACTCAAAGCATAAAAGCTAGGGCATCTAGAGTTCATTTTTGAAGGACACGGGTATCTCGGGCATTGGATTTCGTTGTTGTCTTCTTTTTAAGGAACTCTAGGTTGTGTGCTCAATCTTCAAAAAGCTGCTGTACAGCTTGACTAGTACAGGTTTCCTATTAGAAATGCCGTTGGTGAGAGAACTTTCTTCAACAAGCGAGGTGGGAGGAGCTGAAATAACAGCTGTAAAACAGTCCCTGGAGGCAACTTCTGGGAGATAGGCACCCCTCTTGAAGAAGTTCAAATTGAAGGCGTTTGAGTGAAAGCATGTCTATGAAACAACCTCAAAGGCAAGAGATTATGAGACTCAGGAGATGAAGGATGTTTCTGAAGCAAAAATGTAACAAGTGAAGTGGAACTGATAAATGATTTTTCAACTTAGCCTTTCATCCTTCCAAGGTAGATAAATTGAGTAGTTGCACTGTGCTATGCATGGGTCTTCCAGATGAGGCTTACTATATGCTTTGCGTAGGCATTAAAAATCCCATAGCACTTTAGATAAATAAAAGGTAAGGAGATAGCCTGTGAGCCTTGGTTAAAGTATGTTTTAAAATATAACTTGGTGTTCCTTGGCTTGCATAAATCCTTTAGCCTGGCTAGTTGACATACTGAGATAAAACATGAAAAAAAAATCACTTTAAAATTGTCTTGAAATCTACTTCTATACATAAGAGTTATTTTTTAAATTACATCTAACCTGTGGAAAGATTAAATGATACTGCAGGTAAAACAGTGTGGTAGACATTCAATAAATAATTGTTTAAAAAAAATTTTTTTTAACGTTTATTTATTTTTTTTGAGACAGAGAGAGAGACAGAGTATGAACGGGGGAGGGTCAGAGTGAGAGGGAGACACAGAATCTGAAACAGGCTCCAGGCTCTGAGTTGTCAGCACAGAGCCCGACACGGGGCTCGAACTCACTGGCCACGAGATCATGACCTGAGCTGAAGTCGGACGCTCAACCAACTGAGCCACTCAGGCGCCCCATTAATTGTTTAAAGAATAGCTAAAATATTTCCACCTGGGTACCCTGAGAAACTTAAATGTCAAATACAAGAGTTCTGAGAGAATTTCTCCTTAAGTTTTCAAAAAGACTATTCAAGCATATTTTATTTAAAAAAAATACTGAGTGTACAATGTATATAGGATTCTGCATCAGATGTCACCACGTGCTAGACTTTGGCCTCGTCAGGTAACTATTTTCCCTCTTTAGCACCCATTCCCTTTCTCAGGTAACAGGACAGCGTTTCTTATTCGAAAATCATTCTATTTGGTTTGGACGGTGATGAGTGATGATCACTCCTCCCCACCTCACTCCTCTTCACACCCCCAGTGGAGCAGTCAGTACACAATTCAAACCTGACCAATTTAAGCATCAGATCCCACATATGAGATCAGGAATAACCCAAACTGATCCAACGAAAGAACTTCCCAGAGATTTTTACCAGAATTATCAGAAAAGAGGCACTATCTCTGTCTGAGACATAGGTGTTAAGGACCATGTAAGTAAGTCTGAAGCTGCCAAAAACCATTTTTCTCCAACTACAGCCAGCCTAAGAAAAGGAAAGTAAAAGTAAGAAATAAGGAAAGAGTTACTATTAATGTTGAATTTCTAGAATAGATCTAGAATAATACAGGTATGCGAAGGCCAGATAAATGCCTAGATATATCCTCCTCCTACCCCTTCCTTTTTTACCTCTTTCCTTTGGATCAGATTTCTGTTATTTGCAACCAAGAGCCCAGATTATTAGAAGCCTCTATCCTCTATTCTGATCCTGTCGATTATCTGTCATTTCTACAGTGTCACTCTGCTACTCCGAGTAATTCCCTGCCTCCACTGCAGTACTGAAAGATGGTGGGTGAATGCCTCAGTTGGGGATGTTTCTGTCTTTGCTACTTGACCTGGACAATAAATAAGGTAAGTAATACAGGACTTATGAACAAACACTGCAGAATCAGTTCTTAAGATATCCCAATCTCCAAAAGTTCAAACAATTGTTATTTCACACTTAACCCTTGTGTACAATTAAGAAAAAAAAACAATTATTTGCAGGAAGTCCCCTCATTAAGAAGCTTAATTGTAACCGATTTTTAAAAAGCGATTGTTACAAGCATGTATCACAGAATCCAACAGGAAGTCCAACACCCAAAAAAGAGAAAAGTTCTGCTAGTCTACATTTATCCCAGATCATCTGCTTAAAATTTGCTGAGAACAATGACACATATGGAATTATTTTAATCTCTATCCTTAGAAGTTAAGAGTAAAATGAGACAATATAAACACAAACAAACTTAAAGAGCTTATTGGGTTGCATTAGGGGACATTTAGCTTTTGGAATATATAACAGAAGTGCAATTACAGGGGCGCCTGGATGGCTCAGTCGGTTGAGAGTCCAACTTCGGCTCAGGTCATGATCTTGTGGTTCGTGAGTTCAAGCCCCACACTGGGCTCTGTGCTAACAGAGCAGAGCCTGGAGCCTGCTTCGGATTCTGTGTCTCCCTCTTTCTGCTCCTCCCCAGCTTGTACTCTGTGTGTGTGTGTCTCTCTCTCTCAAAAAGAATGTTTAAATTTAAAAATAAGTGCAATTACATATATCCTTATCAGAGGAAGGCAAGAGGAAATTTGAGACACAGAACAGAAGGCAATATGACAGAGATTTGACAACGTTGCACTTGAAGACTGGAGTGATGTGACCACAAGTCAAGGAATACTAGCAGCCACCAGAGCTGGAAGAGGCACATAACAGATTCTTCCCCTAAAGTCTCCAGGAGTGCAGCCTTGCTTATGCCTTGATTTTTGCCCAGGGATACTGATTTTGGACTTCTGGCCTCCAGGACAATGATAGAATAAATTTCTATTGTTTTAAGGAATGAAGTCTATGGTCATTTCTTAAAGCAGCAAAAAGAAACTAATAGAAATATTATGTTGTAGATATTCTTAATTTTAAAAATACTTGGGTTATGTGATATTTACACATGCATATACAGTATTTTTAAATTTTTAATTGAGGGATGGTTGACATATAATATTGTTAGTTTCAGGTGCATAACCTAATGATTTGACAATTACATACATTCCGAAATACCACGATAAGTGTAGTTACCCCGTTACAATACAAAGTTATTACAATATTCACTATACCCTATGCTGTACTTTTCATCCCATGATTTATTTATTTTATAACTGGAAGTTTATAATTCTTAATTCCTGCATAAAGTATTTTTTAAAAATGTCCTTAAGAATTGTGCATGCAGGAGCGCCTGGGTGGCTCAGTCAGATAAGCATCCGACTTTGGCTCAGGTCATGATCTCAACTCATGAGTTCAAGCCCCATGTCAGGCTCGGTGCTGACAGCTCAGAGCCTGCAGCCTGCTTCAAATTCTGTGTCTCCCTCTCTCTCTGCCCCACCCCTGCTTGTGCTCTGTCTCTCTCTCAAAAATGAATGAACATTAAAAAAAAAAAAAGAACTGTGCATGCAAAACTTGGTGAATTAAACCACAACAGCATTAACTGATTCTGGCAAGAATCACCAATGGATGTTAAAACTACTGGGTTAAAATTAGTTGGAAAACAGAATGCTAAAAATATCTCCCCACAGACTGCTTACAAGGAGAAAATGGACCTTTATTATGGACAAATCTAGTGAAATCATCTTAATCAAATGATCCAAGTTAACACCTATTACAAGACAAACTGAAATATGAACACCCTGATGTGATGAAATGAGAACATGTTATCACTTGTATAGTATTCCTGCCAAAAAATACACAGCTTGAATCTAAACATGGCAAGCCCAAATTAAAGGGCATTCTGCAAAACAACTCGCCAATATTCTTTAAAAATGTCAATAATATGAAAAACTGACACACAATTCATGAGTAAAGAAGACTCACAAGACAACCAATTTAGTACTTAATCCTGCACCGGACCATGGTTTGAGGAGAGGCAGAAGGCTGGGAACGGATTGTTATGAAAGGTATAACTGAAACAACTGGTGAAATTTTAATTTGGACTCTACACTAAATTAAAAAGATTTTATCAATGTTAGATTATATTTCCTAACTATACAGTGGCTACATAAGATGGTGTAAGATAGGATATACATTCTGAAGTATTTAGGGTAACAGCATGATGCTTCCAAGTTATTCTCAACTAATTAATCCCTAAAATGTAATAATCATTCATTTTGTGTGTGTGTGCGTGTGTGTGTGTGTGTGCGTGTGTGTTGAGTACAGAAGAGGAGAGAAGAAAAAAGGAGAAGAGGGAAAGCAATTATGGTAAAAAATGTTAACACTTACTAAATATCTAAGCAAAGGGTATCTTGAAATTCACTGTATTATCTCTATTAAGTTCTATAGGTTTGAAATATTTCGAAACAAAACATCAGAAAAACCCAACTTGGTGCACTGGATATTTGATCTCATGGGCAACTAAGTTATAGAACAGTCTGCTTTCAGATCTAATAGAAGTGTTGTATGCCATTAACACTACCTATGCAGTAATGATTAAAAACAAAAACAGTGTGAGAAAATGCTATTTTGAAAAGAATATCTGTAATAGGTGGAAAAAAATTTGTCTGTTTTTTCTGCAATTGACAACATAAGAAATATAAGATTTTTTTTTTTTTTTCTGAGTAGGCTCTAAGACCAACGTGGGGCTGGAACTCATAACCCCAAGATCAAGAGTCACATGCTCTCTTAACTGAGCCAGCCAGGTGCCCCACATGTTAATATTTTAATAGTAAAAATGAACTTGTTTTAAAATGATTTCTCAAAACATGAAATGCATTAATGACATAAAATATGCCAAAGAATAGAATACATTTGATCAAATAAGTGATCTAGTTTACCATTCAAGTTATAAAAATATCAATTTAATATAATTTTTTAAATCCCATTTTTTCTATAATATAAATTCTAGTACTAATATCAAACTTAATTACTTGGAGTGAATTCTTTCACAGAAGTAATTTACCTTGAATAGGTAAACATATTACTCTCAAGTGTCTTTTTCTCACTTTATTACACAACATAACAAGACAAAAGCAGCAAAATGAAATAGAGCAACAATGATTGTAAGGAACATTTGAGTAAAAAGGCTTCTCCACAAATATATTCTATATGTATCTAAAAGCTGTATAAACTTATTTCTGAATGATTCACTTATGTGAATCATGCATAAGATGCAATGATAAACAACTATGCCTTCATAGCTTTAATAAAATATAATGAAAGAAATATTTTAAAAGATGACTTTCATTTAAGTAATGAAACTTGAAAAAAACTGAGGGGTTAGTCTTTAAAAAACTTGATTTCTTGGGGTGCCTGGGTGGCTCAGTCAGTTGAGTGTCTGACTTCAGCTCAGGTCATGATCTCACTGTTTGTGAGTTCAAGTCCCTGCATTGGCCACTGTGCTGACAGCTCAGAGCCTGGAGCCTGCTTCGGATTCTGTGTCTACCACTCTCTCTGCTCCTCCCCCACTTGCACTCTATCTCCCTCTCAAAAATAAATAGGGGCGCCTGGGTGGCTCAGTCGGTTGAGCGTCTGACTTCAGCTCAGGTCATGATCTCGCGGTCCACGAGTTTGAGCCCCGCATCGGGCTCTGTGCTGACAGCTCAGAGCCTGGAGCCTACTTCAGATTCTGTGTCTCCCTCTCTCTGCCCCTCCCCCACTCATGCTCTCTCTCTCTCTCCCTGTCAAAAAAAAAAAAAAAATTAAAATAAATAAATAAATATTAAAAACTTAAAAAAACTTGATTTCTTAGTGTTTATCTCTGTTATGAATGTTGAATCACTTATAATTAGATTTATCATTTCAACAAAACATTACAAAATTGTGAGCAACATATTTGCCTATACACCTAAATCAATTCCTTCTCAAGTATCATGAGGTCAAGGTGGTCTTGGAAGCTCAGCTGGGCTGTATCAGGACATACTTCCTGATCAGTCTACGTCTGTCCAGATCTCAAAAACAGGAATACAATCAAGGGAACCATGCAGGATGGACAACATGGCATCATAAGTAAACTGTAAAGTTTAAATAAATAAATAATAAGGCAGTCTTTGTGGACTAGTTTTATATCTCCCTCTACATCTGGAGAAAACCTGTGTGCACAGTGGGAACTTCACTGCCTAACTTACTAACAGACAGTAGGCCTGCTGACAGAGGCCAAACTCTTCTTCCAAGAATAATGTTTTATGAAATAACTATAAAAATATTCTCCAAATTTAAAATTTGATTCACATACAAATGTACTTTAACATCTGAGATCACATTACTTAGGAAAACAGGCTGTTTCCTTGAGAGAGCTTATCTATGGCAATCCACATACATTTAATTTAGAAATGAAACAGGAATGGAGATGTGCTTTAAACCCCTAAATCAACATCACCAAGTTGGAAATACTGTCTTAGGTGAATTAACATCAGTCACTATAAAACACAAAAAACAAACCAGTAGTACCTCACACTATCAACAAATGATTATTGAAGCTGATGTAGCAATTCTCTCCAATCTTAACAGTTAAAGCAATAAAAAAGATGCAGGGATGAAATAGTTTGAAATTGGAGGTGACTGAGCCCAGAGATTTTTATTTCTCTTTGTCTGTAAGTGTATGCTCTTTTGTTTGTTACATAGAAAGAACATTTTACATACGTTTATGAAGGGGTCTCTCGATTATTTCTTGACACATCAACAAAAATTTACCATGAGGCTTTGGTAAATTTGGCTTTACCAAAACTTTGTTTATGGACTTTAAAACTAAATTTCATATAATGTGAATTTCATGTGTCACGAACTATCCTTCCTTTGATTTTCTTTTTAGCCACTTAAAACTGTTAAAACCAATCCTAGCTACAAAACTGTACAAAAGTTTTGTACAAGGCCGTACAAAAACTGGTGGGTTAGATTTGGCCTGTGGGCTATAGTTTGCTGATTCCTGTTTTTAACCAAGGCTGCACATTAGAATCACCTGAGAGCTTAAAAGAAGTTCTAGGTCTCTGCCATACCTACATGCCAAGGCCCTATCTCTAGGAGTGTGAGGGAAGGAGAAATATGATGAAAATATATTAAAAATATTTTCTAAATAATTCTAATGCATTGCCAAGTTTGAAGACTGCAGAACTTAAAAAAATCAAACGGACACTCCATAGCTTCTTACATTTTGGCAGACCACCTATTCTTTCAGATTCTTGGTTTCTGCACTATGAATTATTCAGAATTGGCACAGAGTAAGTGCTCAGAATTCTCTCTCCCTTTCCATGTTGCACTATACATACTATTTGTTCAGTATAGATCTCAGGAACAGAATTTTACACAAAACATATCCCTATTCTTAAAATAACTTAAAATTTAAGAAAAATAAGGCATGAACACAAGCAAGAACACATATAAACTAAACAAAAAAGGGGCACCTGGGTGACTCAGTTGGGTTGAGTGTCCAAATCTTGATTTCAGCTCAAGTCATGATCCCAGGGGTCACGGAATCAAGCCGTATGTCAGGCTCTGCATTGAGCATGGAGCCTACTTAAGATCTCTCCCTCTCTCTCTACCCCTCTCCCCTGCTCATGCTCTAAACAATAAACAAACAAACAAAAACAAACAACTGAACAAAAGAAACAGCATAACAAAATAACTATTAACACAGTATCCTGCTGTTTTCAGAAATGTGCCTAACAAATACAAAAAGGACTCTGGAATTATATCCTAAGAGAACAGAAAGAAAAATAACAGCAGCAAGATACTAAGTATAAATTGCCTCCTGTATGATACAAGGCCTATAACAATGAGACCATCTCATCTATTAATTATGGCTTAATAATCACTTGCCGACAAAGACCACAGTATTGATCCTTAAGCTTCTCCAGGACTCCTGTTGAATGCACTGGAGTAAGTGAAATGCCCCAAAATGTATTACTAGACATCTATTTAAACTCAGGATCTGGGGGCACCTGGGTGGCTCAGTTGGTTGAGCGTCCAACTATTGGTTTTGGCTCAGGTCATAATCTCCCGGTTTATGAAATCAAGCCCCACATCAGGCTCTGCGCTGACAGTGTAGAGCCACCTTTGGATCCTCTCTCTCTCAAAATAAATAAACTAAGAAAAAAACTTTTTAACTCAGGATCTGTTCAGTTTAAATAATGAATACTTGACCATTATTATTTCAGGAAGCTCTAACAATCAGGGTGAGAAAATGGAGAAAAACAGCTACCTCTTCAACCACAGAAATTATGTACTTTTTTTTAAAGCCATAAAAAGTTTTGGTCTTCATGAATCATCTGAATTTTGAATTACAATTCTTTAAAATACAATGTATAACTTTTAGTTAAGGTGTTTGATAAAAGATAACTATAAGCACTTAGAGGCTTATAATATAGTATATATTAGGGGGAAAAAAAGCACAAAGGGAACTAGTTCCAAAAAACAATACCAACAAAATTAAAACATCTGGTAATATTATCTAATAAGTAATATGCCAACTTACATTAAGAAAACCATAGGGCATCTGTGTGGGCAGCTGGTTAAGCATCTGACTCTTTTTTTTTTTTAAGTTTCATTTATTTGAGAGACAGAGAGCGAGTTGGGAGGGAAAGAGAGAGGAAGAAAGAGAATCCCAAGCAGGCTCCGCACAGCTAGCGGGGAGGCCAACATGGGGCTTGAACTCACAAAACCATGAGATCATGACCTGAACCAAAACCAAAAGTTGGATTCTTAACCAACTGAGCCACCCAGGTGCCCAAAGCGTCTGACTCGTGATTTCAGTGCAGGAGTCTGCTTGGGATCCTCTCTTTCTACCCCACCCCGGCTCGTGTGGTCTCTCTCTCAAAATAAATAAATAACCTAAAAAAAAAAACAAAAAAACTATAGGGGCACCTAGGTGGCTCAGTCGGTTGAGCGTCCAACTTCGGCTCAGGTCATGATCTCGCGGTCCTTGAGTTCCAGCCCCTCGTCGAGCTCTGTGCTGACAGCTCAGAGCCTGGAGCCTGTTTCAGATTCTGTGTCTCCCTCTCTCTCTCTGCCCCTCCCCTGCTCATGCTCTGTCTCTCTCTCGGTCAAAAATAAACATTAAAAAAAAAAATTAAAGAAACTACAAAGCTTACTGAAGGTCATGAAAGAATACCTAAATAGTTCATTTTATCATCCTAAATGTTCTAAACTCCTCATTGAAAAATGCCAACTTACCACCAAGTCAATCTATATTACTAGTGAAATTCCAAATAAAACCCCAGTAGGATTTTATTAAAGAGACAAGGAAAGCCTAGAATAATTTCGATATGAATAACAAAGACATGTCTTACAAAATTGCAAAATATACCATACAAAGCCACAGTAATCACTGCTACACAATTAAAACAAAAAGACAAATCAAAAAAAGAAAAAAAAAATCTAGGGGCATCTATGTGGCTCAGTTGGTTAAGTGTCTGATTTTGGTTTGATTTCAGCTCAAGTCATGAGCTCACAGTTCATGAGTTAGAGCCCCACCTCAGGCTCTAAGCTGTCAGCACAGAGCCTGCTTGGGATTCTCTCTCCCTCTCTCTGCCTGCCTCCCACTCAAAATAGATAAATAAATAATAAATAAAATATAAAAATAAGATAAACAAAACTTAAAAAAAAAAAAATCTAGGCTGAGACCCCAGTAGCTACAAAAGTTTAGTGAATTCATTCACTCATCCAATAAATGTCTATGGAACATTATTCTAGGCTCTAGGGATAAAGCAACAGGGAAAAAAAAGGTATGTCACTTACATGGCTGTCATGGTACTTACATTTTAACGAAGGAAAAAAAATTAAGTAGAAAATTCAGAATGTTTTCTTTTTAAATAAAGGGAAGAAAAGTCACTAATAGCCTCACACTCAGAAATAACTACTGTTGACATGTTATGTGTCTTCTTTCTGCACAGTAATAGGTTTTTCAAAAGAAAAATGAGATTCTGCTGTATATCCTTTTTTCCCATTCAATATTATTCAGGACATTTTCCCATTTTATTGAGTATTCTACTATACCTTCATTTTTAATTACTGAATTTATTGTTTAGATGTACCTTAATTAACTATTGCCCTACTACTGATTATTTATTTACATAAAGGAGTTTCGAGCCATTAATCAATGTTATAGTCCCAATTTTACACTTAAAATAATTGGACTATCATCACGAGAGTGGGTTTAAATATGCACAAATAGGGGAGCCTGGGTGGCTCAGTCAGTTAAATGTCTGACTCTTGATTTCAGCTCAGGTCATGATCTCACAGGTCATGGGATTGAGCCCCACATTGGGGTCTATACTGACGGCATGGAGCCTGCTTGGGATATTCTCTCTCTCTCTCTCTCTCTCTCTCTCTCTCTCTCTCTCTCTCTCCCCCCCCCCGCCCCTCTCCCATTCTCTCAAAACAAACATTTAAAAAATATGCACAAATATTGATTAAGTATTTTCTAGTGAATATATTCCATTTCTTTTTTAAGTAGGCTTCATGTCCTTTTTTTTTTATAAGCTTTATAATTTATATAAAGTAAAACTGACAACTTACAATTCAAAAAGTCTTTAAGAAATCAAATATAAAGTCCTGTAATATCCACGACAATTAAGATACAGAACATTTTCAGGGCTCCTGGGTGGCTCAGTAGGTTGAGTATCCAACTCTTGGTCATGATCCCAGGGTCACGGAATAGAGCCCCACATTGAGCTCTACGCTGAGTGTGGAGCCTGCTTGAGATTCTCTCTCTCCCTTCCCTCTCTTTCTCCAACCAACTCCCATCTCTCTCCCCAACTCATGCTCTCTAGAAAAAAAAAATATATAGATAGATAGATAGATAGATAGATAGATAGATAGATAGATATAGATAGGTGTTTATAGATACAGAACATATATAGATATATAGAACACACATATATATAGAACATACATATAGCTATATAGAGAGAATATATGTTAGATATATAGAATATGTAGATATATCTATGTATATAGATATAGGACATATATAGGTATATATATAGGACACATATATAGATATATATATAGAACATTTTCATGCTCACAAAAACTTCCCTAATGCTTCATATGTCCTTTCCATTTATACCCTGGAAATCACTGGTCTGATTTCTGTCACTAGTTTTACCTTTTACAGAGTATCACACAATAGATTTATATAATATACCATCTGACTCCCATAACTTAGCATAAAGCTTTAGAGACTATTCCATGTTGTGGAATATATCGGTAATTTGTTCCTTTGAATGGACATACTACAATTTGCTCATCAAACATCAGGTGACGGATATTCAGATTATTTCAAGTTTTTGTCTATTATGAAGACAGCTATTAGCAACATTTAAATACAAGTCATTTTGTGGACATACGTTTTCATTTCTCTTGAGTAAATACCTGGTTATAAAACTGCTGGGTCAGATGGTATGGTATATATTTAACTTGACAAGACTCATTCAAACATGACTGTACAATTTATTTTTTTCTAACCAGCAATGTATGTGAGCTCTTGTTACTTCACATCCTCCATGTATTTAGAATTGTCTATCTTTCCATTTATAGCTTACTCTAGTGGATGGTAGAATTATCTCTTTACAGGGTGAGCTACATTTTCCTAATGATTTTGATATTTTTTAATTTTTTTTTTCAACGTTTATTTATTTTTGGGACAGAGAGACAGAGCATGAACGGGGGAGGGGCAGAGAGAGAGGGAGACACAGAATCGGAAACAGGCTCCAGGCTCTGAGCCATCAGCCCAGAGCCCGACGCGGGGCTCGAACTCACGGACCGCAAGATCGTGACCTGGCTGAAGTCGGACACTTAACCGACTACGTCACCCAGGCGCCCCTGATTTTGATATTTTAATGAGTGTATTTTTCCATTTGTGTATCTTCAATAAATACTACCTATAAATCTTTTGACCATTTTTATTTGGGTGGTCCATCTTCTTATTATTGAGTTGTAAGAGTTAATTACATATTCTGGATACATGTCCTTGCAAATATGTTAAGGTTTGTGACCTGCATTTTCAATTCCTTAAAATATCTTTTTGAAAAATGTGCCTTTTATTTAAGTTTATTTCTTTTGAGAGAGAGAGAGAGAGAGAGAGAGAGAGAGAGAGGAAGAGGAGCACAGAGAGAGAATACCAAGCAGGCTCTGTGTTGTCAATGCAGACACAGGGCTGCTGGTTCCCAGAAACAACAAGATCATGACCTGAGAGTCAGATGCTTAACCAACTAAAACACTCAGACACCCCTGCTATTTGCTTATTTTTAAGGTATTTAATTAGCCCAAGGTTACTCAGATTGCCTCCTGTTTTTACACCTTCAATAGTTCTTACATTTAAATCTATTATATGTTGCAAATTAACAGCTATCATGTGATATAAGAATTACTCTTCATATTTGGCAAATGGAAATCCAACTGGTGCAGCATCAATTTGGTAAAGTCTATCCCCTTCTCCAATAAACTGCCACTTTTATGTGAGTTTATTTCTGGACTCGATTCGGTCTTATATATCTATATGTCTGTCTTTACAACAATATCGTACTATTTTGATCACTGTATTCTAGACCCTTTGCATTCCTAAAAACATTTTATAATCAACTTAGACTATTTCACCTAAAAGAAAAAACCTATGGGGATTCTGAGTGGTATTGTGCTGAATCTATAGATAAGCCTGGAAAGAACTGACACTTCAAAAACACTAAATTTTCTGATCTATGAACATGATGTAGCTCTCCATTTATTTAGATCTTTAATTTTTCTCTAAATCACTTTATAGTTTTCAGTGCAAAGATCTTATTATACATTTATGTTACAACTATCACCAGTATTTCACATTTTTGATACTGCAACTTTGCTAAGCTTTTTAAGTTCTAGTAACTATTTTATAGATCTCTTATGATTTTCTAAGTAAATTCTCATGTCAGCTGCAATTAAAGACTATTTTTTATTTTTCTTTCCAATCTATATGCCTTTTATTTTTCTTGCCTTATGGCACAATTTCCAATACAACAGTGAACAGAGCTGCTAAGAAGGGACAGTCCTGTCTAGTTCCTAATTGCAGAGTGAAAGTATTCAGTCTTTCGTTCTGTAGGGGATTAAGTTAACTCCCCCTTTAGTCCTAGATTGCCAAATTGTTGTTTTTTAATCCGTCATGAATGGGTGTTAAATTTCATTAACATGCTTTATCTGCTTTTACTGAGATGATAATATGGTTTTTCTCTGCTAATCTGCTAATATACTGAATAACACTGATTTTCTTTTCCTTTAAAAAAAATTCTTTTAACATTTATTTATTTTTGAGACAGAGACAGAGCACGACCGGTGGAGAAGAGAGAGAAAGAGGCACAGAATCCGAAGCAGGCTCTAGGCTTTGAGCTGTCAGCATAGAGCCCGCCGGCCTCAGGGGCTCGAACTCACAGAGCTGTGAGATCATGACCTGAGCCTAAGTTGGACACTTAACCAACTGAGCCACCCAGGTGCCCCTCTTTTTTTTTTTTTTTTGTTAAAGTTTATTTTGAAATAGAGAAAGCACAATGGGGGGTGGGGGAGGGAAAAGGGGGCAGAGAGAAAGAATCCCAAGCAGGCTTGGTGCGGTGCAGGGCTCAAACTCACCAACTTGTGAGATCATGACCTGAGCCAAAACCAAGAGTCAGGCGCTTAACCGAGTGAGCCACCTCGACACCCCACTGATTAATTTTCACACGTTAAACTAACCTTATGTTCCTGGAATAAATCCTACTTGGTCATGACATATTAAGCTTTTTATATATTACAGGATTCGTTTCCTAATATTTCGTTAAGGACTTTTATGTCTATGCTCATGAAGGACATTATGTCTTGTCTAGTTTTTGTGTCACAGCAATACAAACCTTATAAAATGATTTAGGAAGCATTACCTCATCTTTATATTCTGAAACAGTTTGTATAGAATTGGTATTATTTCTTTTTTAAAGTTTGGTATAATCTACCATCTGAGGGCCAGCTGAACCTGGACGTTTCTCTGTGGGAAGGTTTTTAACTCAGATGTTAAAAACTAAACTTCTTGGGGCACCTGGGTGGTTCAGCTGGTTAAGCATCCGACTTCGGCTCAGGTCGTGATCTCACGGTTTGTGGGTTCAAGCCCCATGTCTGGCTCTGTGCTGACAGCTCAGAGCCTGGTGCCTGCTTTGGATTCTGTGTGTCTCTCTCTTTCTCTCTGCAGCCCCATGCTCTAGCTCAAAAATAAATAAACATTAAAAAATTTAAAAAGAAACCTAAACTTCTTGTAACAGGGCTATTCAGATTATCTACTTCTTTTTTTTAAATGTTTATTTTTAAGAGAGAGCGAGCAAACCCACGTGCGGGGGGGGGGGGGTAGGGGGGGAGGCCAGGGAGAGAGGGGGACAGATGATCCAATGCCAGCTCCAAGCTGACAGCAGCCAAGACCGATGTGGGGCTCGAACTCAGGAACCATGAGATCATGACCTGAGCAGAAGTCAGATGCTCAACCGACTGAGCCATCTAGTCTCCCCGTTTATCTATTTCTTCTTGAATAAACTTTGCCTGTCTTTCAAGAAATGTGTTCTTTTCATCTGTGTTACTAAACTTATTGATTTAAGATTCTTCATAATGATCTCCTTAGTCTTTTAACATTCTGTAGGATCTGTGTGATGTCCCTTCTTTCTTTACTGATAATGTTAGTTTATGTCTGGTTTATTTTTGTTTTTTTGTTTTTTTCCTGATCAGTATGGCTAGACATTTCTCACTTTTATTCATATTTTTACAAAGGCCTAACTTTTGATTTCACTCATTTTCTTTATGGCTTTTCTGTTTTCTAATTCATTAATTTCTGCTTTCTTATTTCCTTCCAGGTTGTTTACTCTAAGTTTAATTTATTTTTCTTTTTCATGTTTCTTAGGGTGGAAGCTTAGATCACTGATTTGTGATCTCTTTTTTTATTTTTAAAAAGATTTTAAGTTATCTCTACACTCAATGTGGGGGCTTGAATTTACAAACCCGAAATCAAGAGTCAAATGCTCTACCAACTGAGCACCCAAGTGTCCTTGTGATCTTTTTCTATTATTAGTATATGATGCTATAAATTTCCCTCTTAGAATCACAAATGATGATGCCACCAAATGGTGGAATAGAAAACTCTAAAAGCCCATCCCTCTACAAAAGCAACAAAGAAACAAACAAGCTGAGAAAACTGTCAGAATCAACTTTTTCAAAACTATGGAATCGTATCAAAAGCTTAGAACTACCAGGGGAATGCTTAATGAAGAAAAAACAGCTGAAATTCAGTAAGAGAGTTTTGTGTCACTTTAACTTACTGGGATACCATTCCCCGCTCCCAGCTCAGCTGACAGCCTTGAAAGACAACAGTCCACATTCTTGATATGGGCCACAGGTACTAGAGGGAGCAATATGAACATTTTCTCAAAGAACTGTAGTGGTGTGCTTACGTGGCTTAGCTGGTTAAGTGTCCAACTCTTGATTTCAGCTCAGGTCATGATCTCAGGATATGAAATTGAGCCCCACATTGAGCTCTACACTGGGCACGGAGCCTGCCTAAGATTCTCTCCCTCTCCCTTTATAGAATTAGTACAGTGCTTTACATAAGGCAAATTCAACATATTTAATGAGTAAATGAATGACTACTGGCTTCATACTTTACACATTATGGTAGTTTCTACACTTTAGTTTACATTAAACCAAATCTTTCAAAAATCCACTAAGACCATTTTTAGGAGTCATGTTTCACTCTCCTCCCATTCATTTCCTGTATTTATGTAATCAACAAATCCTTTTTTTTTTTTTTTTTTTTTTTACTTTTTCTTGAGTTTACTCCTGTTCCACTCTGACTTATCTTTTAAAAAAAATTTTTTTTAAATGTTTATTTATTATTAAGAGACAGAGAGAGACAGAGCATGAGCATGGGAGGGGCAGAGAGAGAAGGAGACACAGAATCCGAAGCAGGCTCCAGGCTCTGAGCTGTCAGTACAGAGCCCGACGCAGGGCTCAAACTAACAGACCGCGAGATCATGACCTGAGCTGAAGTCGGACACTCAACCGACTGAGCCACCCAGGCGCCCCTCTGACTCATCTTAATTTAGTCACTCATTATTATACAATCTTTTCACAGAAACTGTATTTTCCTATTTTAGGAATTGTGCACTCACCAACCAATGATTCACTTCAAAATTAGTTTCCATGTCCTCTGTAGAATCCAATATTGACCACCCTTCCTTCAAAATGATCCACATTTGGGGGCACCTGAGTGGCTCAGTGTTTTGAGGGTGAGACTGTTGAGTTTTCCCAGGGTTATGGGATTGAGCCCCACCTCAGACTCCCCACTGAGCATGGAGCCTGGAGCCTGCTTAAGATTCTCTCTCTTTTTCAGGGCTCCTGAGTGGCTCAGTTGGTTAAGCATCTGACTCTTGATTTTGGCTCAGGTCACGACTGAACCCCACATCAGGCTCCCACGTTGACTGCCAGTGTAGAACCTGCTTGGAATTCTCTCTCCCTCTGTCTCTGTTCCTCCCACGCTTGTGCTCTCTCTCTCTCTCTCGAAATAAATAAACATTAAAAAAAAAAATTCTCTCTCCCCTTCTCACACTCTCTCTCTCTAAAATAAATAAATAAAAATGATCCACATTTTGTCTCTCTGTATTATCCTTGCCTGTTTATCTATTCTTTGGTATTTTCTCTTCTTCTAGTATCCTAAAGGTTTTCCTTACCCATTCTTTATTCACATATTTGTTCTTGGTGGTCTCATTCATAACCATAACTACCATACTATAGATGATTTCTCTTTGAAAATCTCTTTCCTATTCTTTCCCTTTCTATTCTCACTACCACTATGCTTTCTCAGGTCCTTAATTCCCTAGTATTATAATCATTTCCTTAAGTTTCCCCCACTCTATCCTTCACACCAGTGGGCTAACTGCATTGCCAACATTCCAGTAGGCCCACCCAAAACCTTTAACAACTTTGTAAAAGCTTAGAATGGTATTTTTCAAACTGTATCCCACAGAGCAGTAAGAGTTCCACTGATGTGTCCTATAGCTACTTTGCTAGGACTTGGTAAGTAAGGCTCCATATTCTCCCATTCCTGAGTCAATCAAGGCAACTTTGCTTTAATCTCTTTTACATATTGAGGTTATTAGCAACCTTCTGCTTGACGAGATGGTTCTACCACTTATGTAGGGGGGAAAGCCTGAAAAAGTTTCAGAGGAAAAAAAATCCAACTTGTTCACATTATATATTCAATTTTCTACTTAACTTAGGACTTCCTGTCTTCACTGTTCTTCATACAAAACTGAATATTTGGGGGCACCTGGGTGGCTTGGTTGGCTGAGCAACTGACTCTCAGTTTGGGTTCAGGTCATGATCCCAGGGTCGTGGGATCGAGCCCCACATTGGGCTCCTTGCTGAGTGTGGAGCCTGCTTAAGATATTCTCTCTCTCTCTCTCCCCCCCCGCCCCCTTCCCCATCTGCACTCTAAAAAAAATTTTTTTTAATAAATTAAAAATTAAAAAGAGGAGTCAGCCAAGAATTACTGTGCAGTCTGGGAAGCACTACATGGAGCAGAAATTAAGCCATCTCTAGGAACTAATTTATAGGTGTAAGATTGCTGAGCACCTAGTCCAGCAGTCTGTAAACTCTCTGTAAAGGGCCAGATAAATATTTTGAGTTTTGCATGCCATACAGTTTCTGTCATAATCACTCACCTATGCCACAAAGGCAGTCATAGGACAATATATAAAAGAACAAGTGTGACTTTGTTCCAAAAAAAACCCTTTCTTTACAAATAAAAAAGGTATTGAGATGGATTTAGACAGTGGACCACAGTTCATCAATCTCTAACCTAGGTTTTAAAACCTTCTTTTCTGTTTGTTTTTGTTTTTAAAGAAGTGTCTTTTTTTCTAAAGTAAACCTTAAGCAGAGTCCCAATGTTAAGATAACAACCAATCAACCAAGTGGCTGTGGGTGAGCAGAAAAGGGGAAAGAAGAGACCTGCTAGACCTTCCCCTCTCACCCCTCCTCTAAATCTCTGCACATGTAACTTGATTTTGTCAAGACTCCTCATCTATACATGTAAGAAAACAGATTCAGAGAGGGGGAAATAATTTATATACGATCACAAAACCAGAGCTAGTGCTAAAATTAAAATTTAGATCTCAATTCCTGATTGTATGCCCTAATCATTAAACTGGGGAATCAGTCAGGAATAAAGTAAGACGGTAAATACGCTTTCTGACTTCTGATAGGACCTTATTATTCCGATTGGATTTGAGGATTTAAATCCACAGTGATTTATTTTTTGCTCTGACAAGAATCTTTGTACTAAGATCTATCTGTTACCTATCACAAACAGATCTAAACAGAATTCCAGAGTTTTAAAGAGGTAGAACAGCAACTAGCACAGGAACCTTGCTATGAAATCATGACTACCAATTCAGTGGCCCTAAATTTGTCCCTTTTCCATATAATTTTTTACAGGTCACTGCTAAACTGTAGTATCATAATCCATCAGAAAAACAAGGAGAGGGTTAAGTCTAAAGAATAAATGACTTGATTCAAAATTTTTAAAATTTTCAAAGGAATAACTGTTAAAAGCCCATAAACACAGATTTTCCAAATAAGATATTCATTCAAGATCATCATCACTGGAAGCAATAACTCATATATTAAGAAAGATGACATTTTCATATCCATAATAAGGTTATCGCTGACTCTAAAATATAACCCTGACAGTTCCTTACATTTTCTCTGCCTTAGTTGCATGAATGTCTTTAGAATGAATTCAGCTTTACTGAAGAAAATGAAGGAGGAAGCAGTGTTAGAAGTTTTTTTTTAAATTAGCAGTAATTGAGAAAAATGAGATAGGGGCATGGATACAATATTATTAATGCTCTAGAATAGTTCAGTGTATATTATTCTGACAGTAATTACAAGATTACAAAATAATTTTTTGATATACAGTAAGAACCAAATAGAGAACATGTACATCTACACTCTAAGTATCCATTCTAATCAATTAAATTTGTTTAAAAACAAGTGTTCTAATGAGCCAAATAACACAGTTCCTGTCTTTATATTACTGTGATGTATAGTTATATGCTTAAAGGTTGCTCTAATTCCTAAACATCTGTATAACTTTTTAAATGACTGAGAAGGAGTAAATCAGAAACCCTCCAAATAGTTATTAAGAAATAACACAGAAGCATATAGCCCTTGCTTGCCACACTGAAAATAGTTTTAGAGTATATAATGATAAATTACTGAAATTTCTCTCATATGCAAGAAACATTTACTTTCACATTTACAAGTACTGTTGTTAAGAATCAGAAATAAGATCATTACACATGAAAATTATTTCAATGTTAAGAAAAATACCAATTACATTCATTTCCATACTAGGAAATCTACAAAAAATAACTCTCAGAATTCTTAAGTTTGTCTCCCCAAGTCACTGTAAAACAGACACACTTACAACAAATAAGAAAGCCTGGTAGGAATATTAGTGGAAATTTAAAACAGAGAGCAATAATTAAGTACTAACATTAAGAACAGTGAGATAGAGGATTTGACACAAAGTGCATTTTTTAGTACTTTACCTCAGCTCTTAGTCAATATGATTAACTGATTTCAGATACAACAATTTAAAATTATTTTGTTAGAAATTACCCCTAACTGTACTACAGAGTTAAAACTACTTAAATAAGAACACTTTAGAGAGGCCTTCATTAAAGTTAACATAAAATCAAATGTATACTACAATTATAATTACGAAGACTTTTCTAAGAAATGTCTTAAACAGAAAATATCATGTCAAAATGATACTGTATGCAATCAGTACACTATTGTCCCTGTGACATAAAACATGTTTTCTAACTATTTAGAACAAGTAAGACTGGAAAGGCAAATTCATATCTCACAATAACAGACTGAAATTTTTCTTAGAGGGTGCAAGAAACAAACTGATTTCCTTTCATGATCATTATCATTTTTCTATGGCTCAGAAATATGATCAATATATAGGCAAATCATGTATTATCTAACAGACAAGAATGAAAATTACAGAAAATGCTATATGCCCTTGTTAGTAAAGAAATAATAGTTATATTACCTAGAGCAAAACACAGGAGTTTAGGATGGCAGGAACAGTTTAAAGCCTCTATGATCAAGTAATATTCTCTGACTCACTATTTGTTACTTGTGTGGGAGTGTAGCAAAAGGATTATTGCTAATCCTTTAACTGTGAATAATGATTTATTGAACAATTCCTACATAAATTCCAGCTGTGACCACAAAATCACACCCTCACAGGCCAAGATATTTTCCTCTCACTTAGATAACAAAATTAAAATGTTTGCAAATATACATACGTATACACACATGTGCAATTAAATCAGATTACAAATTGATTTATATGTACTTAGTAAAGGCTTTGAGCATTTACAGATTTCATTTTTATTTTAAACTTAAAGAAATGTGGTCCTCCTACTTAGGTATCGATTAAGAATGGTAACAAATTTCAAAACACTTTCTCAAATAGTTGAGTTTCATTCAGAGAAATAAAAAAGCAAGATATTGGAATGAGGTTAAGTGCATCTTTTGTCAGTAACGTATGTTGCTCCCTCTGGCCTCATAAACAAGCTGCTCCTTTTTGAATACAGCAGACCTTCAATTTAAATTTATGGAAAGACTAAAGCAGGAGAGCCTGCACTCAAACAATTTTAATAACCTATTAAGTTGCGACTTCAGATTCATTTTATAACCATGCTCCTCAGGGAGCTATGCTATCTGGATAAAGATAAAATTTTTTTCCTTTAAAGATAAATAGCATCATTAATCTGCAACATTTCTTTTCTATTATCTTTCGAAATGAGGAGTTATTTTGTTCTGATCTTGAGGTAATTAGCCTTCATTCACTAGCCTGAAAATGTCTGTGTTCTGAAAATTAAAAATGTGTCATTAAGTGGAATTTACCATAATGTCATTTATCTTTATATAGTTCATCAGTGACAGCAATGGGCCTGGGAATCCATCAGCTTTTACCAAGGAAGCATTAAAACAAATTGAAAAACAGAATAATCCCAGGCAGTCTTTAACACAGTCAAAGCCATTTGGGTAATTAAATAGTGGTATTTAAAGTTTTAATTTAGATTTTTCCCTCTGTTCATCAGTAGTCAAATGAGATGTTCATATTCATAACTGTTTGTAATAAAAGGTTTCATAAAGCAAGCAGAATATCAATGTTATTAAAATATAATATAGAGAGAGCTTTAATCTACAAAATAAGTTTCTATTTTCCTGCACCCTAATTTCTGAGATTACTTGGGAAATAAACGCTTTCTTCAACTCTCTAGATTGCAATATTAGCTTTATAAAGACTTTGAGGATTCAAACTCCCAAATAACTAGAGGAGAATGTACAACATGAAATTCAACTTCATTATTGCTAATATTGGAGAATAGTATCTTCACTACCCCAAATGTTTTCACTAACCACACCCCTCCAACAATCACTGTACAGTATTCTAAGACAAAATTATGAAAATAAACATTGGCTTGATAAACTAATGCCGGAGGTTACAATAAGAATCTTGAGGTAGTAGGGGAGGACACAGGCATTTTGTTGTCAGATAACTAATTCCATCCATATACTGACCAGGCTTAGAAATATAGCTCAAAAAATAGTTAAGTATCTTAGTTAAGACATAAAAAACTTTGAATAAACATAAAAGCATAATGAAATCAGTTGAAAAGGCTAACTATTATAAAAAGCTTTCATAAGCATAGCACTTTCAAATTGTGCTGCTCATTCAACATAATAAAACATTCACTGTTCCCTTTTCTGTACATCTGGAAACAATACCATGTTTTAAAAAGTGCTCTTACCATAAGAATGGTCCAACAACATAAAGATTAACTTAATGCAGCATTGCTCACTACTACATAAGTCATATTTCGAACTTAGATTGTCTACTCAAATGCATTAAGTTTTTCAGTACAATTTAATATTAAACTAATGGATAATTTAAGTTTAGAGGTTTGCCACTTAGATATGCAAATAGGGGCT
This sequence comes from Lynx rufus, assembly GCF_022079265.1. NCBI lineage: Eukaryota > Metazoa > Chordata > Mammalia > Carnivora > Felidae > Lynx > Lynx rufus. Next base: position 58,826,137 of record NW_025814824.1, on the reverse strand, counting down.
CAAATGTCTTCTGGGGGAGGCACAAATGGGAATAAATGATTCTTGATAAAATATCTAGGATATGATTTTTTTGGCTGATGAATTTTAACACACACACACCCACACCCACACCCACACATCTCACTACTGAGCAAATTTCATACCAAATATTGCTTAAGGACCTACAGACTTTAAAAGTATTTTTTGTAAAAGTGCCTATCATCTCCAGTTCCCACCTGACTACTCAATCTTGCTGGTTTACTCTTTACTAAGTCAGAGGAATGTAAACCTAAAGACAGAGGGTTATTATGTAAATGTATTATTATGACACATACATCTATTTATTTTTTAAATAAATTATTTTTTAATGATTTTATTTTTAAGTAATCTTTACACCCAATATGGGGCTCAAACTTACAACTCTGAGATCAAGAGTTGCTTGCTCTATCAGCTGTGAGCCAGCCAGGTGCCCCATATGCCACGTATTTTTTTAAAAGAATATGCAAGAGAATAAATCAAAGCATTTAGAACTGAAAATTTTTAGAAACAAGCTTCCAGTAGGAAAAGGAAAGATCCCAGGAGGTAAAAATTTGACATATTTGTACAACTGGTCAACAAGAGCTATGACTAAAATCCACATATCCAGCCTATTCTTATACCATTCAGTCTTGCAGATCCGTGATCTAAAACAGATTTAGTTAGCATCTACATATGTAGAGTTGGCAAATAAACATATTTCCAATAATAAAAAGCACATTCTGAATGTGACAGCGTGTTCAAAGTTTCCAGACAATATGATGACCCTTTTATCAAAAAAGCAATTAACAAGAAGTTATTCTTTTCCTTGAACAATCTGTTTCAGAAATTTTAACCAGTATTTTTAAAAACAACACATTTACCCAAATAAGCATTTCTTTCCATGGCCCCTGGACCTACAGGGTTTTTTTTGCTATATTTTTTTAACTAAACGAGTTACTTGCCTCCCTTAAACAAGAAAAAGGCATTGGTCAGGCCAGGTTGAGCAATAATGACATAACCGGGGCGCCTGGGTGGCTCAGTCAGTTAACGTCCCTTCCGACTCTCGGTTTTGGCTCAGGTCATGATCTCGTGGTTTCATGAGTTTGAGCCCCACATTGTGCTGTGTGCTCATGGTGCAGAGGCTGCTTGAGATTCTCTCTCTTTCTCTCTCTCTCTCCCTCTCCCTCTCCTTCTCTCCCTCTCTCTCTCTCTGCCCCTTCCCTACTCACGCTGTCTCAGTCTCTCTCAAAATAAATAAATAAAAACTTAAAAAAAAATGACATTTACCTTCAAAATGGCATAGAGTCAGGATCTTTTGTGGTTGATTGCATTGTACAGTTTGAAACTAAATGTTGGTCAAAAACAAATTCCAAAAAAAGTTCAAAGTCAAACAATTTGTGATTATTCTCATTATTCCCTCTCTGTTACTAAACCAATTTCATTTTTAGAAAAAAACTCAGCACAAAAGTATGTATGTACTTGGAATACTGTTTAATGTGGTATAAAAAAAATTTTTTTTAAATACTCCCAAACCTGAAAACAACTGAATATCCAAGAGAATAGTTCAAAAAAGTCTGAAACATGCACTCTATATATTTTATAGAATATCACTCAGCTATTAAAAAGTCAAGCTCTCTATCAATTAGACAAGGAATATTACACAGTAAAAGTGAAAAAAGTATGTACCAGAAAAGTTATGTAAAAACAATAACCCAAACTACTGTGTGTGGTTTAAATGTTCTTTGGGGCACCTGGTTGGCTCAGTTCGTGGAGCATGCAACTCTTGCTCTCAGGGTTGTGAGTTGAAGCCCCACATTGGGTGTAGAGATTACTTTAATAAACAAAACAAAACAAAACATAAACCTTAAATGTTCTTAATATGAGCATGGAGAAATGTATGGAAGAATATAGAAAGTGTTAACATTGGTATAGAGTTCATATAAAGGTATGGAAACTGTTAACACTGTGTTTGAGGGACAAGGTGGCAAGGGGAGAAGAGAAATTAGTAACACTTTCTATATCAATATTTAGGGGAAAGTAATTCTTCCAATAAGGTGACCTGATCTATTTTGTTAGATGGAGACCTAAAGTAAGGCTCAGCTGCCTCAAGCTGACAGCAAGGCTGTTGTCAGGAATATTTACTAAGTTTCTCTAATTTTCATTTTAGGCCAATGACACAGACAACTCAAAAAAGGAAAAAAGGGGCGCCTGGGTGGCGCAGTCGGTTAAGCGTCCGACTTCAGCCAGGTCAAGATCTCACAGTCCGTGAGTTCGAGCCCCACATCAGGCTCTGGGCTGATGGCTCAGAGCCTGGAGCCTGTTTCCGATTCTGTGTCTCCCTCTCTCTCTGCTCCTCCCCCGTTCATGCTCTGTCTCTCTCTGTCCCAAAAATAAATAAACGTTGAAAAAAAAAAATTAAAAAAAAAAAAAGGAAAAAAAAGGAAAGAAAGCAAAAAACAAAACACAGCTACTCCACAGTTATAACTTTCTTTTAGAAAAAAAAATTATTATTTTTTTTAAAGATCTGTTCTTTTCTAACATGAGATATACTAACCTTTTTAAGGTATCATCAAGATAATGACTGAACCTGTGTGCTGGTATAGAAAGAAAGAAATAAAAAATACTTCTCTTAAAAGTAAAATAAACATTTTTTAGGTAAGGTAGAAGACTGATACTTAGCTCAGTGAACTATTGCATTTGGGCTAGAAGATTCTTTGTTGTGAGGGGCTGTGGATTATAGGATGCTTAGCAGTATGCCTTGATGCCAATAGTGTCTTTCCTCAGTTGTAACAACAACAAAAAAAATGTCTCCAAATATTACCAAAATGACTTCTGGGAACAAAAGCACTCCCAGTTGAGAATTACAGCTTTTCTGACAGACAAGACTGTGAATGCTTTACATCGGCAACAACTATCCCTTATAACCTGCTAGGTAACAACGGTATATTAATACTCTACAGTGAAAAATGTTAAATATAAACAATTAATATCACATCATTAACATCCTATTTCCAAAACTGAATCTTTACAGTTGAAAACTGTATGTTTTCAGTATGAAAACTGAAGCCTTAAAAGTATGTAGAAATGAAAGAATTCTCATTATGAAATATACTTCTTGCCTGCCAAATAGATGCAAAGAAAATACTTCTAGTGTGAATCAAAGCATCTTTAGAGAACTCAGCATTTTATAATATGTAAATATTATACACATAAAAATATCTTTTAAGACTGTATTATAATACTAAAAGTTGCTAGTAATTATTAAGAAAAGGAAATGTTGAGTCACCATTTCATCAAGGAGCTAAGAAGGCAGGCCTAGGATTGCAAAAAGCATTTGGATTAAAAAAATAGTTGACACTGGATGTCAACTATAATCACTAAACATTTTTTTTAAAACTGCTTTGTAAAATTTATAGTAACACTAGAAAAAAATTTCAAAGACAAAATGTAATCTGTCTTGGCTTCATATACAGCATGCATTATTAAAACAACAACAACAGACTTATAGTTGAAACAACCACATGCAGGGGCACCTGGGTGGCTCAGTCGGTTAAGTGTCCGACTTCGGCTCAGGTCATGATCTCACAGTTCGTGGGTTCAAGCCCCGCGTTGGGCTGTGTGCTGACAGCTCAGAGCCTGGAGCCTGCTTCCGATTCTGTGTCTCCCTCTCTCTCTGCCCCTCCCCAGCTCGCACTCTGTCTCTCTCTCTCTCTCAAAAATAAAGAAACATTAAATAAAAAGTTTTAATTAAAAAAAATGAAACAACCATATGCAGGCCAAAATCATCTTCAAACTTATTCAATATTTTAAAAGCACATATTCATTGAAAAAAATTTAGCCTCGGGGCGCCTGGGTGGCGCAGTCGGTTAAGCGTCCGACATCAGCCAGGTCACGATCTCACGGTCCGTGAGTTCGAGCCCCGCGTCAGGCTCTGGGCTGATGGCTCAGAGCCTGGAGCCTGTTTCCGATTCTGTGTCTCCCTCTCTCTCTGCCCCTCCCCCGTTCATGCTGTGTCTCTCTCTGTCCCAAAAATAAATAAACGTTGAAAAAAAAAAAATTTTTAAAAAAAAAAAAAGAAAAAAATTTAGCCTTGAGGCACCTGACTGGCTCAATCAGAGCATGTAACTCTTGATCTCAGGGTTGTGAGTTTGAGCCCCACACTGGGCTTCGAAATTACTACCTACCAATCAATAAATAAATAGGGACACCTACGTGGCTCAGTCAGTTGTGTATGACTTCTTTTCAGGTTATGATCTGGCGGTTTGTGGGTTCAAGCCCCACGTCAGGCTCTGTGCTGGCCGCTCAGAGCCTGCAGCCCACTTCAGATTCTGTATGTGTGTGTGTGTGTGTGTGTGTGTGTGTGTCCGTCCCTCCCCCGCTGTGCTGTCTCTCTCTCTCTCTCTCTAAAATAAAAAAAAAATTTTTTTAAATAATAAACAAGTAAATAAATAAGTAAAAAAAGAAAAGGAAAAAACTGTTAGCCCAAATTCAAGATTTAATATTTCTAACATTTAGGAAAAGTATCTCTTTGTCTTTGTCCATGATGCATACAACACTGTAAGTTAACAAAATATGTATTAATCCTTAAGGATTACAGTGTTCCAAGTAACTAGCAAAAGCACACACTATATATATATATATATATATATATATATATATATATATATATATATATATATATAAAATCAACCGGTGGCATAAGCATTTCAGGCAGAGGAAACTACAGAAAAAAAGAAAAGCTACAAGAAGAAGTATAGGGCTTTGAGCAAGTGTGCGCATCTGTCTGACAGACAGAGAGACAAACACACAGGCTATTATGTGATCAGACAAATGGAGTGACTTTCAAACGTTCTTTTAGTTACATACAGATCCCTATTTTAAAGACAGCCCCGTGTGCTCTAAGAGAGATGACACCCTAAAGGCTCTGGTCAAAGGAAGAGAGACAGAATCCTGCCAACTCAACTCCAACCTCTCCAAGGAGATCCCAGGAGCTGCGAAGAACTCTTTGAAAGCAAGAGGACTAGAGTATAGGGAATTTGAGAGGGAGCTGAGAAATAAAAAGCGTAGGTTAGGAAGTATATTATGAAACACATTAAATGTTGGTTTCAAGGGTTATATTTTAGTGGATATTAGGAAGCTACTGTAGGTGTCAAAACAGAAGAGGCAGATAAATGATGTGATATACAGAACAAATGAATGAAGTAATATGCCTACTTCATTATTGGACACCAGTCTTCAAAAATCTCGGTGTTTTCTATTTTCTCATATTTACCCTATTAAAAATACCTACGATTTAAGACTAGTGTGGAAAGTATGAGGGAGAAATATAAGTTTACAAAAAGGACATATTTTAATAACATAAATACTACATGTTCACCAATATGGTTATTTCTACTTGATAAAGTAGTCTCTTACACTGAGTCTCTTGAAGGCCCACGGCTGCAAATGCAGGCTTTTAAAGGTGCCACTCTCCATGTCAAGTGGCAACCAGTAGTCATCCTATCTGTCAGTTTGACAAGTCCTCTCTCAGCATTCAGGGATAAAGTGCACACATACAACGCCCTCCCTGACATAAAGGAAACCAGGGAGATGAGAGCCAGCCACTAGAGGGAAGACAATCAAGCTGGCAGGAAAGGACTAGAAATTGGCCCTGACAAGAAACCAGAGAGCCAAGAGAGGGTAAAAAACAAGCTTGCTCATGCTGTGAGTTTAAAAAAAGATCTACTCATACAGCATGGAGTCAAATAGGCAAAAAGAACAAATTTTCTTATGTGGATAAAAGAAAAGATCAGCAATTCAGAAAGCCTTCTAACTTCACATTTTACTATCTGTACAAGTAACCAGCTTACCAAACAATCCTCAGAACTAACGTGTTCACTCTAATACTTTCTCTGCCAATGACATTCCTACTTAAACACTCTCCACCTCTACTGAGTTCTAAATGCTATTATATGCCCATTGGCTTCTTTTATAAATACAACTTTTTCATCCATCCCATCCAATTTATTGAGTCATGCATTCAAGAACTATTTACTGAGTGTCTAGCCAGGTACTGTTCCAGGCCCTGGGGATAAAGAAATGAAGGAAAAGGTTTCTGCTTTAGCAGGTAGGGTAAAACCATTAAATAAATATACACACATTATATACATAAACATATTCATACATATGCATATAAAATACATAATGCAGCAATACATTCCATCATGAAAAAGAAAACAGGGAAAGGGGGATAGACAATGATGGGGAGGAGACACGATCTTATAAAGGACAATCAGAGAGATCCTTCCTGGTAAGATGACATTTGAGCAGAGATCTAAACAAAGGGAGATAGCCACGCAAATACTGAGCAGAGCATGGCCAGGAGAGAGCACAGCTAAGTGTAAAAGTCCTGAAGCAAGAATGTACTCACAGCTTTCAAGAAACAGCAGAGTAATGGGTGATAGTAATAGGAGAGGTATCAGAGAACCAGATCACATATAGCCTTTCATTACATAAAATGGACATTGGATATTATTCTAAGTGAAATGTGGAGGCACTGAAGAGTTCTATGCAAAGGAATGACATCATTTGAATTATGTTTGAAAGGATCACTCTAGCTGCTGGGTATAGAAAATTACAGGAGGAAAAAGCTTTAGGAAACTATACAATAGTCTAGGCTATGATAATTGGGGTTTAAACCATGGGGGTAAATAATAGTGTGGATGGTAAGAACTGATCAGATTCTGACTTGGTATATTTCAAAGGCTGAACCTAACAGGATATGTTGATGATGTGGATGTGGGATATAAGTGCCAGAGAGAAGGTCAGGATGACTGACGATATTTCCAACTCTTACTCATCAATCACTATGATCAGTTTCACATTCACTTATTCCTCTACTCTTCCTCCTTTAATTTCATTCTGTTTCATTTCATGCTGCCATTTCTATTCTTGCTCTAACCCTTCTTTTATCCCAGCTAGCACTCATACTTACTAAGCTGGAAGTGAGAAAGGGCTGGTGAAGGAAGCTAGCAAACCATATTTAAGAAGCTAAAAAAGAAACTACATTATGAAGCTGAAAAAGAAAGTAAACTGGAGAAACCACCAGCAGCAAATTATACACTAAAAACAGTAATGTAAACAACATTGACACAGAAAGGCAGGCCAGGAGTACCAAAGCATAAGAGTTCATTTAACAAATTTAAAATTATTCATTAAATCTCAACCATAGAAAGACACAGAATGACGGATATACAAAAACAGGAAAATGTGATTAAGGGGACCCTGGGTAGCTCAGTCAGTTAAGAGTCCAACTCTTGACTCTGGCTCAGGTCATGATCTCACGGTTCATGAGTTTGGGCCCTGCACTGGGCTCTGTGCTGACAGTGCTGAGCCTGCTTGAGATTCTCTCTTCTTCTCTCTCTGCCCCTCCCCCACTTGCATGTGCGTGCGCACACACACAAACATACACACACACACTCTCTCTCTCTCTCTCTCAAAATAAACTGAAAAAAAAGAAATGATTAAAAAATAAAATTATATTCAAGATATGCTATTCACATTCTTTGTATTAATAATAAACTGAGGCTATTCCTTACAACATTAATTTTTTACATCTGTTAAGACAAAAATTATCCTACTTAATGAAAATTCTAACAAGAATTTTTTTCACCATGCTGGCATAATCTACTTCAATAAATTACTTTAGTTTGGGAAAAAAGACACTATTATACTTTCTAATAAAATAAAGCTTTTAAAAATAAAAATTCCGGCTCTTAAATTCTTCTAAAATGCAATAAAAATCTGCAAAGGCAGATATTGGTGTTCTCAAAGTCACATATTTAATGTACACTTTTATTTCGGATGTCACCTCAACAAATTTAGTTACGGAGTTTCTCCATAGATAGCAAACTATAAGCTGCAAATAAGAATGTAAAGAAGAATTTATTGACAGCTATAAAAAGAAATGTAACTAATTGTCAAAAGGAACAAAACTTCAAACAGTAGAAGCAAAAAATTAGAAAAAGCTCCTCTTTGAGAACACTTAACAAAGGACCCAAAGTCAAAAGGATCATATTTCTTTCAAAGGTCCCATCAAATCTAACAACTGAGACTCTCACCCATAACAATGATGCCCAGTTATCAATAACATACAATTTAGTCAGCATACTCAACTGATAATGGCAGAGTTATGGTAAAATACCACTTTTATAATGTTACATAATTGTTACTAATTCTATAGCAATTAACCGGCTTCCATGCACAGTTCTAAGTGCTTCACATATTTTATCCCCCCAAATCGTACAGTATGTAATTTCATTAGCCCCATTTCACAGATCTACAAACTGACACTGAGAGATGTTAAACAACTTGCCAGAAATCAGAAAAATGGCAATACACAAACACACATGAATCCCATTGTATAGATGAAAGAATGGAATTTCTGATAGCAAAACCACAATTTCTGATAATTGTGGTTATCTCCATTTGGTGGCAGCAATAATGACATTTATTTTCTGCCTTTTTTTTTTTATACAACGTTTTACAATTGGTAAAAAATGAAAGAAAGTAGAATGGAATTCTGCTTCTGATAATGACTGAGTAAGCTCACTTCAGACCAGTCACCTTGTAGAAAACAATTATAAACTCTATACAAAATATAAAGAACAGTTATACCCTAGTCTAGTTATTCACACCAGTTGTGTACTATAAAGTTGCCACAATGAATTCCCGAATACTGAATCACTGCTCCTGGGGGAAATACACACACACATCCTCCCACACATTATAATCTTATATCCTAAAAACAACTCATCCTGGTAGATTCTATTTTCTTTATTTTGCAAAACAGAAAACAAGGTTCAGAGATTTTAAGTGACTTGCCTGAGGCTGCCTCACTCACAGGTACCAGAATTAGGTTTCAAATTCTGTCCCACTGGCTCCCACACTGTACTACAAAGCCCCCTACCATCTCTATCCCCTGGTTGCTACTATAGGAAAGCTTAAATAAGAAGGTGGAGCATTTCCTGTTTGTCCACAGCCAGAACCACATGCATCAGACTAAAATTTTTGTTGCTCTGCACATGTCTCTGAAAGTGCAGTAAGTATTGACTTGGGGGTTACAAATAAAATGTAGCAAGTAGGTGAAATCCCAAATACAGAATCATGAATAAAAAAGACTGACTATATATGAAGGCATTAAAGAACAAGCAAAAGCAGACATAAAATGGAGGGAAGTTGACAACTTGGAAGAGAAGAACAGCACTATAGCTCTTTACCTGAAGCTACTCTCAATCAACAGTGTTGGTGGTGTAGATAGGAAAGAAAGGAGAGCTAAGATTTTGAGAGAAAGCTGCATTCTTACCGGTTAAAGAATCAGAGGTCAGAGACTGGCGCTACCACAGTAGCTGGAAAGTGCGAGGGGAAATCTGGACACTAGAGTCAGAGAGGGGTAGCCCCAAAAGTCTACCCAAATATATGACCGACTGCTGAACTATGCATACATGGAACACGCTCCAACAGCCCAGATAAGGCAAAAACAACTGAAGAGACATTACTTGTGGTCAACAGTAAGAAAAAAAACAGTATTAAGTTTAAATAAAGTCAAGATGGCTGTCAGCTCTGAGAAATCAAAGGAGGAAAAAATCAAACACTCTTCAGAGAAACATAACAGAATGCAAAGTCTCTACAATGTATCATTCACGAGGTTTAACAAAACAGCCCCAATTTCCTAACTGTATGAAGAAACAGAAAATGTTACCTAAATTCAATTTAACAATCATAGATGGAGACTGACCTCAGATAACCAAGATGCTGGAATTTAGCAGATAAGGATTCTAAAAGTAGCCATTATCACTATACTCAAGGTAAGCCAAAATATGCTCTCAGACTTTATGATCCTGTATATAAGAAGCTTAAAAGTCATCACTCCATCCTCACAAGTAAAAAGCTGAAGAAACCGATAAATCAACAACTCTTCTTAGATCCATTAAAGAAGTGAAGAGCAGATCACTACCCTAGAAACTGTAAAGTCAAATAGGCAGATACAGGGAAGCATAACTTACTGGGTGCAGAAACCTCTGCAGAACCAGTAACAGGGCAGGAAAGAAATCTAAACTGTAATTGACAAACTGCTTGAGACTCAGTTTAGTAAAGTGTGAGAGTTAAAAAGTCCAGTGTATCAAGCCAGGGGAAGTGGTGGTGTGGGGGGCATATAGTTTTGTGAGTTGTACCACCAGGAGTTCTACCAGGTCCTCACAGGAAATATCAGAGAAAAATTACCTTGTATTTCTGGCGGGGGGGGGGGGGGGGGACTTTTTAATATGCCACAGCATTCCGTTCTTAACAAGGCCTGCCCCCAGGGGAAACCATTCTACCAGAGCTTAACCTGTTGGGAGTTTTATCAGAACCTAATTTAGCTGGGGGAAGGAAAACCCAACTCCAGACCCCTCTAGATTTCCTGTCTCACATAAGGGGGTAAAAAAACAAAACAAAACCTTAAGAAGCACTGATTAAGTCCTGAGTCCAGGGGCACGGGCTCACCACAAGACTGAGACCTAATCATACGACTACAGAATGCTTCCTTACCCCTATACCTTCCCACACAGCAGAGAAATAGAAACCATAAAAAAAGGAATGGAAATTTCATAACTGAAAGATATAATGTCTGAAATTTTTTATTTTTATTTATTTTTTTTAATTTTTTTTTTTCAACGTTTATTTATTTTTGGGACAGAGAGAGACAGAGCATGAACGGGGGAGGGACAGAGAGAGAGGGAGACACAGAATCGGAAACAGGCTCCAGGCTCTGAGCCATCAGCCCAGAGCCCGACGCGGGGCTCGAACTCACGGAGCGCGAGATCGTGACCTGGCTGAAGTCGGACGCTTAACCGACTGCGCCACCCAGGCGCCCCATGTCTGAAATTTTTTAAAAGAAATCATTGAATAAGCCAAGCAGCAGTTTGGAGGTGACAGAAAAAAAGTCAGTGGGCATGAAGATAGAGCAACAGAAATTATTCAACCTGACCAACAGATAAAGAAAAAAAGACTTTTAAAAAACAGAACAACATAACCAGTAGAACATGGCAAGAGGTCTAACACATTATGTGTTACTAGGATCTCAGAATAAATGGAAGTAAAAAATGGAGCACTGAAAAAATTGGAAGAAATAAAAAATTTCCCAAATTTAAGAAATTTCAGTGATTTCTAGCCAAGATAAATACAAAAGAATCACAACTAGTCACATCACATAGTCAAACTCCTAAGAAGTAAAAAAAAGTAAACAGAAAATCTTGAAGGAAGCCAGAGAACAATGATATAGAACAGAAAGAAAAATAATATAATGACCACTGACCGATCACCAAAATGACAAAACACAATAGAAAGACACCTGGCAAACTGTAAAAGAAAGAAAATTGTTAAATGAGAATACCATATACACCAAACATAACTTTAAGAAAGAAAGCAAACTTACACAGTTCCACAACACAGAATAATAGGCAGGGCAGAATAATGATCCTGGAGAATAGGAAAACAAGGTGAATCTTAAAGTAACCCAAGCTTATTGCGTTGAAGTTTCAAGGGCAAAGTGGAGGCCAGGATGGCCAAACCAGAGCCCATCTGTCCCACTGAGTTGAAGAGAGAGACCACAGAGTTTCAGCAAGTCAAGTGGCTAGGACTTCCAGGAAAAAATGCCAGAAAGGAAGGGGCTACAAAGAGAGAAAACTCCACATCCCTGAAGAGTGGCTTCATCAAGTTTCCAGCTAAATACTAATCTACTTTTGTGCGTGGAAAAATTACCTGAGGTTAGGGAAAGAACAAAATTATGTGCTACCTACAAGAAAAACACTTTAAATATAAGACACATACAGATTAAAAAAAAAAAAGTCGCATTTGTAAATATGAATCAAACAAAAGCTGAAGTGGCTGGCTACATTAATGCCAGAAAAAGTAGATTTTGGAACAAAGAACATTGCCAGGAATAAAGTGAGACCTTTACTAACGACAAAGGAGTCAATTCAACAAAACATAATAATCCTAAAAAGAGAGGTTCAAAATACCTGAATTAATGCTTGATAAAACTGAAAACAAAAATAAATCCACAACTGTATAGATAATAAGATTTCAACACTCCTCTCTCAATAACTAATAAAAAAGTAGATTAAAAAACATCAGTAAAGATTCAGAAGACTTGAACACTATCAAGCAACTTGATGTAGTGTATTTTATGAAATACTTTGCTCAGCAAACACAGAGTCCTTTAGTAAGGACTTGAAAAAGAATGTACCTAGGTCATTAAGACAGACTTTTATTCTGGAACAAAGCAAACCTCAATAAATTTTAAAAGAATTCAGATAATACAAAGGTTGTCTTCACCACAGTGAAATTAAATTTGCAAATATTTGAAGACTAAACAACTCTTCTATAGAACTCATTGGGTAAAGAAACAAAAAAAAGAAGAGAAATTGGAATGTATTTTGAAGTGAATAAAAATGAAAAGATAACCTCTGAAAACTAGGATGATGAAGTTAATAACATAGTTCTCAGGGGAATATCTAAAGTATTAAATATTAATAGTAAAAAAAAAAAACTAAAAAGGTTTCAAATCATTAATATGAACTTCCATCTAATTTCTAAGAAATTAGAAAGGGGCACCTGGGTGGCTCAGTCGGTTAAGCATCTGACTTCAGCTCAGGTCATGATCTTGAGGTTCATGGGTTTGGGCCCCATAATGGGCTCTGTGCTGACAGCTCAGAGCCTGAAGCCTGCTTTGGATTCTGTGTCTCCCTCTCTCTCTCTTTCTCTGTCCCTCCCCCATGCGCACGCGCACTCTCTCTCAAAAATAAACGTTAAAAAAAATTTTTTTTAAGAAATTAGAAGAAGGACAAATCAAAAGCTGCTTCTTTGAAAAAAATTCAGTAAAATGTGAAAGATCTAAACTAACCAGTTGGGAAAGTAAGACTGAAGATGCAAATAACCACTGTCAGCAATGACAGAGGAGACATCATTTTAGGTCTTACACACATTAAAAGCTTAATAGGGGGATGCTATAAACAAAATTATGACAAAAATTTTGACAACGAAACGAGCCAATTTACTAAAAGACAAACTACCAAAATTTAGTTAAGAACAAAGATGAACTCAACTGTCCATATACCAATGAAAGAAATTAAATTCATGGTGAAAAACTTTCCTACAAAGAAAGCTCCAGGCTCAGAATTTCCCTAGTGAACTCTACACAATTGTGCCCAAATTATTTCAGCACTGTACACCATTCTACACAAATACTTCTAGAAACAGAAGAGAAGGGAACACATACTAACTCATCTTAGGAGGCCAGCATTATCCTGATCCAAATCAGACACCCACATTAGATGAAAAAAATGTTACAGCAAATATCCCTCATCAATTTGGATGCCAAACCCCCCCACCAAAAAAAACAAAAAACAAAAAAAAACCCTTCTACATTGTAAGTAAGTTGATTCTATTTGTTTGTTTTAGAGAAAGAGTACATGCGCAAGCAGGGGAGAGGGGCAGAGGAAAAGAGGATCTTAAGCAGGCTCTGTGCTCAGTGCAGATTCGGACGTGGGGCTTGATCTCACGAACCTGGGATCATAACCTGAGCCAAAATCAAAAGTCGAATGCTCAACAGACTGAACCACCCAGGTGCCCTGTTCAAACAAGTGGAGCTTACCTTACAAAAATTCAAGGATGGTTTAAACAATGCATTTTACCGTTTAACCACGACCTAAATGATGTCTACAAAACCTTTGAAAAGAAAAAACATGTGACCATCATACACAGAAAAATCATGTAAAAAATCCATTCCTAGGCATGCCTGGGCGGCTCAGTCGGTTGAGCGTCCAACCCTTGGTTTTGGCTCAGGTCATGATCCCAGGGTTGTGGGACTGAGTCCTGTGTTGGGCTCCACACTGAGCATGAAGCCTGCTTGACATTCCCTCTCTTTCTCTTTCTCTCCTCTGCCCCTTCCCAACTTGCTTTCTCTCTTAAAAAAAAACAAACAACAACAAAAAAAACCTTCAGCAGCCATTCCTAACAAAAATCCTCAACAAATTAAGAATAGAAAGGAACCTCAATTTAATATAGGGCACCCACAAAAATTTTACAGCTAATCCCCATAAGCATTGGTAAAAGAGAACCCTTTCATTTTGAGATCAGGAGAAAAATAAGAATATACACTCTCATCACTTCTACTTGATATTTTCTAGAGGTCTGGACAGGTACAATAAAAAAATTATAAATGAGAGATTGAAAAGAATTAGAAATGTATTTGCATATGAAGTGATGGTTTACATAGAAAATTCTAAAGAAACTGCAAAAGAGCTTCTAGAACAACTGAGTTTAGCAAGGTTGCAAAGCAAAAGGCAATTAAACAAAATGCCATTTTAAGTCTCTATACTTACCATCAAGTAAAAATTGCAAAGAAGATCATCAAAAAGTACCACTTACAACAGTATAAAAAAATACTTAAGATATATTTACCAATAAATGTGCAAGACATGTAAACTGAAGGCCTCAAAAGAATGATGACAGAAATTAAAGAAAACCTAAATAAAAGGAGAAATATACCATGTCCATGGATCAGAAGACCATCACTAAGATATCATTTCTTCCCCAAATTAATGTAGAGATTCAACAAAATTCAAATCAAAATCTCAGCAGGTTTCTTTTTTTAATTAACTAGAGGATTCTAAAATAGAAATGAAAAGACAAAGCAATACAGTTTTAAAACAAAAACCCAAAATTGGAAGAATTATCCTCTATAATTTCAAGACTTTAGTTATAATAATCAAGATAATGTGAAATTGGTTTACGCAAAGACATGTAGATCAATTTCACACAGTAGAAGATACAGAAGTAGACACCCACTTATATGGTCAGTGGATTTCAACAAAGGTACCAAGATAAATCAATGCACAATTGACTGCCTTTTCAAAAAATGGCCTTGGAACAAACGGACAAAGACATGCAAATAAATCAACCTCAACTTTTCCCTCATATTACATACAAAAATGAAATGGAATCATAAACCAAATATAAAAGGAAATACTATAAAATCTCTAGAAGAAAACTTTTATGGTCTTAGGTTAGGCAATAGTATTTTTTAACATGGGACACAAAAATGCCCATGTCATAAAGGAAAAACTGAGATGTTATCAAAGTTTAAAACTTTTGCCCTCTGAACTGTTATAAAAATGAAAAGATAGGGGCCCTTGGGTGGCTCAGTGGGTTAGGTGTCCAACTTCAGCTCAGGTCATGATCTCACAGTTCATGAGTTCAAGACCTGCGTCAGGCTCTGTGCTGACATCTCCGAGCTTAGAGCATGCTTTGGATTCTGTATCTCCCTTTCTCTCTGCCCCTCACCTGCTGGCACTCTCTGTGTGTCTCTCTCTCAAAAATAAATAAAATTTTTAAAAAATTTTAAATAAGTAAAAATGAAAAGATAAGCAACAGGTTGGGAGAAAATAACTGCAAAACAATCTGATAAAGTACTTTTATTCAAATCTGTAAAGAATATTTACAATTCAATAATATGACAAACAACACAATTTAAAAATGAATAAAAGATATGAAGAGACAATTCACCAAAGAATGTCAAATACTCACATTAAGAAAAAGTTAATACTCACATACTCACATACTCACATGTCAAATACTCACATTAAGAAAAAGTTCAACATTAACTGTCACTGGCAAAATCCAAATTATAGTAATAGATCACTACACACCTACAACTATGGCTAAAATTTTAAAACAGGACAATAGCAAGTGCTGCCAAGGCTGTGCAGCAACTGCAACTCTCATCTTGCTCTGGGAATGCACAATGGTAGAGCCAATCTGGAAAACAGTGTGGCAATTTTTTTTTTATAATGTGTATACAGATATACACCTACCAAGTGTTTGTACCCAGGAGAGGTCCCTAAAAGACCTATACACAAATGTTTAAAGCAGCTTTGTGCATAATAGCTAAGAACTATAAACAATCCAAATGTCCATCAACTGGTGAATGAATAAAGAAACTATGATGCAACGGATCAATGGAATACCAGTCAGCAATAACATCAAACAAAATGGTTGAATCTCAAAAGCACTAGGCTAACTAAAACAGACACAGAAGGCTGAATACTGACTAATTTTCTGCATGCGATTCTGCAAAAAGCAAAACTATCAGGATAGGAATCAGATTAGTGGCAACCAGGAGATGTGGGTACAAGTAGAAGACTGACTCTACAGGGGCAAGAGGATACGTTGTGGGATAACAGAAATTTCCTTCACCTTGATTGTAGTGGTGGCTATAAAACTACATACGTTTGTCTAAATTCATCAAACTATCTATAAAAAAGTGAATTTTACCGTATGTAAATTATATCCCAATAAACATATACCCAAAAAATTAATGAAGGGAAGATAAAGGCTTTTTCTGGTAAATGAAAACTAAGAGGATTTATCTCTAGCAGATCTGCACTTTAAGATTGATAAAGGAAGTTCTTTGGGCTGAAGGGAAATGTTACCCAGTGGTTACCTCAGATTTTCAGGAAGCAATGAAGAGGGCTAGATATAGTAAATAAATAGGTAAATTAGAAATATACATATTTTTCCTCCTACATTTAAAAAAAATGTGCATGACTATTTAAAGTAAAAATTGCAGCAAGCCTGGGGTGGCTTTGTCGGTTGAATGTCCGACTCGATTCCGGCTCATGTCATGATCTCACAGTTCATAGGAGGGAGCCCCGCCCCGTGGCCTTGGGCTCCCACGCTGACAGTGTGGAGTCTGCTTGGATTCTTTCTCTCTCTCCACCTCTCCCCCCACCTCAAAATAAATAAATAAACCTAAAAAATAATAATAAAGTAAAAATTGCAACATTTTATTGTGGGCTTTGTAGTGAAAGCACAAGTATTATATATGACAACTACAGAATAAAGGACTGAGAAGGAACTAATAAACAGAACTAAATGGCTGCACAAATGGCTCAGCTCACATTATTTTCTCTAAAAAGAAACTGTTGAGTAGTTCACCTAGATTACTTCATTTAATCAACCCAAAATCCCTTTGAATAAAGTATTCATAGCCTATTCGACAAGTGAGGAAATGAAAGTTCAGCCAGGTTATGCAGCTTGTCCAAGGTCATAGAGCCCAAAGCAGTAGAGATTTGAACTGGGTCCATCTGACTCTGAAGCTGATGATTTGTTGAAAATACCACCTTGCCCTTCCCACTTATCCCCTCTGTTTTAGGGGGGTTCAGTAAAAGCAAGAGCTTTACAAAGAACTGTTCTGCATACCTGGTAAAATGCTGGCTGAAATAGTTGTCTATAATTTATATTACTCAGTGTTTCTTGTCTAAGAATTCAAATGACAAGTTTTCTCTTAGATTTCAGTATCAAAAAACATTACTTTCTTCAAAAGAAATCCTATTTAACCACTTGTTCACTCATGCTAACCACTGTCTTGAGTAAAAACATAGGGTAGTAAAAACTACCCTACAGGAGTTTATAGACATAATACAACGTGTATATAAATAACTATCAAATAAAATAAAGAATAATGTGCTTCTCTTTAATTAAACAAAAACCATGTAATTCATCATTACTTCCCTTTGTTTTGGCTGCCAATGCTGAGAACTGAACTTAATTTAAGAATAGTAATCATTTTACCTCAGGTTCCTAGAAGAGGGAAATTTATCTTTTATTCTATGACTTTATACTTAACTGTCCTAGTGTATATGTATCCTATCCCAAATCCTTTTGTGAAAGCAGGCAGAATATATAATGTAAACAAACAGGTGGAGATGGTATGGATTAATAATACGAACCTGTGTAAAGATAAATGTAAACCTTTCTCTTTACACTGTACCCCAGAAACGTTCTGGGTTGATTGGAGGATCAAACGAGGCAGTCTGTTAAAAGCACTCTGAAAACAGGAATTCTAGAAACACTTGAGAATGGAGGTCCTGTTTCTACTATCTTTCACAGACATTACATGGGCTCTTAAAACCCATACTGGATTTATGTTTGGAATGAATAAGTTGGGAAAATAACAAATGAAAATGGGGTATGGCTGGGTAAATGGTGTTTTCAAGGGCCAATGCAATGCAAATAATGTGAGTTTTGTATAGCTTCTTTGTTTCTATGGCTTTGGGGGGAGGTGGTGAAGAGCACTAGACTAACAAAAGTGGTGGTTTAGAAGCACTACCATTACTCTGCCCTTTTCACATCCTGTGCATGGTAATTTGCTAGTGCCTCTGCAATGATATCTGCCAAATCTTTAAGTGCCCCACGATGCATGTCATTGGGACCTGCTGATTTAAACACATTCAACTTTCTCAAGTAATGCTGGATCACTTGAATCTCCATTCAGTTCTGGCTTGTCTCCCGCTCATTCAGAATTTCTAGACAGAATTTGTTATCTCAGAAGTTATGTTTTTCATGAACATAAAATAGCAGAAAACGACTTTCAAATATACCTGTTATTAGCTTTCCTCTTTAATAAAGTTCTGGCACTTTTGTTTTCTTTCATTGGCAATCCAGCAGATCTTTAGTCATTCAAGTGGGATCTGTTCTCCAAATTTGGAAATCCAGAATATTATAATATGGTGATAATAAAGGGAGTAAGAAAGGAGGAGGTATAGGACACACATACATATTACCTTTTGTCCCTTCTTCTCTTTGATCTTGTTCCTCCCACTTCAAGTCAAGGAACAGCTAGGAATCTGCTATCGTACAAAAATAATATGATGCTATAAAAGAGAACAATGGATAAAACTGTCCCTTTTCCATCACCAACAAGCTAAAAGACCTAAAAAAAAAAAAAAGTCAACTTTCTCTGGACTGTTTTTTTCACCTATAAAAGAATTAAGCTAGAGCATCAAGAATACCTCTGTCAGTTAAAAAATGCAATGAATTTAAAACACAAGTTATAAAAAAAAAGGCAAGGATATTCTTGTCCCCCACAGTGCCTTCTACAACCCCTTAGAGCTTGCCCTCCTTCCACTGGCCTTCCCACACACACACTCAAATAAAATTCAAATTCCTATTCACAATCTGATTAAGAGTTAATTCACACAAAGTCTAAATGAGACTTAATATCATAGGAAATTTGCATTTTTAGAAAGACCAGTTAAACCACATGCATTTCTAATGAACAGAACTTGGTGGTAGGTGCAGTCAGAGGGGGAGGGAAGAAAATATACAGATCTTTGAGCAGAAAGCTCCCCATAGTCCATGTGTGGTCTACTTATCCTACTTCTTTTACCTCAGTTACACTTCCAACTCCATTTCCCACAAAGCATAATTTACAAAAACAGCTATAAACACCCTCCAATGTTTTATATGACTCTTTATTCTCTCTTTTTGATTTGGCTCCTGCTTCTGAAGTTTACCACTAAGGCTTCTTAAGACGTAAAATAACCAGTATTGCAAGACTCCATACTGCAGCTGCACATTAGCCATACACCTTCATCTTAGAGCCTCCTCTCTCGTTCTCTCTCTCTCTCTCTCTCTCACACACACACACAAACACACACACACACACCATATACACACATAATCACTGGAAGAAAAAAACAGAAAGAGGAAAAGAGAAAGCACATAGAGTAGGAACTGGAAATCATGGAGAATAGCCAGCATTATTACTTTTTAAAATTTATTATGGGAAAGGAATATAGGAAAAAGAACAAAAAGTAATGAAGGAAGGGGAAGCATGGAGTTGGTTCTAATTAAAGCAACAGGGAATATGGAAATGAAGTGTAAAATCAGGCCTGGATACAGCTGGGGAGTTACATTTTTTTGTTTCGAGGTTTGTTTTCTTTAACTTTTAAAACGTGATATAGTCAAGAATGGAAAAAGGAATTAGAATTGAAGATAATAAAGGCTGAAGGGGAAACGGGGAAGAAAACAGAAAGAAAAGATGATGGACAGAAATCTAATTAGAAAAACAGAAAAAGAGGATTAAGAGAAGGAAGAGTAGAGAATATACCACCTAGTCAGACAGGAAGAGAAAGGATTTTATAATGGTGGTGGACAAGTAGGAGAGCAGAGTGAAGTAAGAAAAGAGAATAGTAGAAACCAAGACTGAGAGAGAACAGCAAAGACAAGAATAAGAGAAATCAGAGCCAGCTGCGTTACAAACCAACAGCATGTGTCTTTTTGTTTTGCTTTTTGTTTGTTCTTTTAAATAGGAACACAAAGTGGCAAGAGATCATGATAAAGAACAGCACCATCTGGGGCATGTTTTCATTGGCCTTTTAATGTACTACAGGAAACAGAACCCCAAAAAGAGAATGTGGGTGGGGAGGGGGGTGTGAGGCAAATGTGACAGCAACAGGAAGCAATAGAAAATAAGCTCGGTGGGTAGACAGCGAAAGGATACAGGTGGTAAGCAGGAAGTTTCAGACTACTCTGGCTTGCCATAGGCAAAAGAATTGCATAAAGCAAAGAAAATATGACAAACACACAGAGGGTGAATCGTCAATTAATTCAACGTGAAAAGCTTTAACATAGGTCTTTGATCCCTCTTCCTTCACCTTATCAGCCGTCCTACCTAACAACACAAGCAAAGGTTTTACTCAGTTCTTTCTCACTAATCTTTCCAATTTATTTCCTTTCTCCCTCCTTCCTGAAATACTGTGCTAGACGCTGCAGAGTATGCAAAGTGTGGGTGAGCTGGCTCTACCACCAAGAGATCCCAACTGAACAGAGGAGACAGATGAACACAAATTACTTAAAATATGCCTCCCCTGCAACTGAATGCTTTCTCTCTTATGGCACCTAACATTTTCTACCTTGTATGGTAGTCATTCCTTTTAAACTATAAACTCTTAAAGGATCAGTATTTCTCTTTTCTGACTAGTTTTTTATACTCAGCCAAATCTAGCACAACATCTATACACATATGTTCCATGGTACTGTGACTACTAACTTGGAATGCGGTGAGAGTGGGGCAGCTAATGGAGAAGACAACATTTAGCAAGATCTTAAAAAATGAGAAAGACTAGGGGTGCCTGGGTGGCTCAGTTGGTTAAGCATATGACTCCTATTTCAGCTCAGGTCATGATCTTGCAGTTCATGGGTTCAAGCCCCTCCGTCGGGACTCTGTGCTGCTGATGGTGCAGAGCCTGCTTGGGATTCCCTCTCTCCCACTCTCTCTGTCCCACGTGCTCCCTCTCTAGAGGAAAGAGGTGATACTGGCTAAGTAAGATGCGGACTAGAATGAAGAAGACAGAGACTACCAAACCTGCAACAGGTTTGATATGAATTACAGTTAAAACATTTTTGAGAAAATCAAACTTGTATTTTAGAAAGATTACTCTTGCTGTTATAGCACTATGGGAGAAAAGAAAATGAAATGATTCAATCTGTGGAAGATTCACTGAAGAAGTGATATTTGAGCTGGGTCTCCTAAGTTAACTACAAGCTCCTTTGGGGAAGAGCCCCTTCAGGAAGGTGAAATTAAATGAGAAATAGCATGATAACATAAAAGGACACAATACATCCTGGAGCTAGTGAGAGGTCAAGAGTGGCTGGAGAACACAGTATCCAGAGGAAAGAGACAGAAGAAACAGGCTAAGGCTATTTTATGAAGGACACTGTAGTTTCTCATTTGATTAATTACAAATTTTATAGTTTTCAGAGAGAAAATGCCTCCATATTGCCTACACAGAGTCATATCATCAAGTGATGGGTGATGCAACAATTATTCAGGATGACGGTGTCAACATGCCTATTCACATATTCAATGAGACACTGCCTAGAAGAGATAAAGTCTCTACAACCCCACTTCAGAATATTTGGCTGCTACACTAAAGAAAGCCATTTCTAGTTGTCACGGACCCAGATCTCACAGGTCAGGTTCTCGGAAATTTTTTAAACACAACAGTAAATCTAGAATAGTAGAACTGTTATTTTAACCTTCCAAACAAAGAGGACTACTGGGTGGAAAATAAAAGCCAGAACAGTCATTTAGAGGATAAATTATTTTAAACTGTTAGAGCAAATCACATAGCAATGAATTCTTTGGGGTATTGCACACTTAATGACAACTCTACATCTCTGAATTCACGATATTGGAAGGAGTGGCATTTTGTTTCATGAAAATGTTCACTGTGTCTTTCCTCCCAAACCACACTCCATCACTCATCACAGGTTAGCATCAAGTGCTTTAAATAACAACACTTTCAATAATCTGAAGTCTGTTCTTGTTATACTTTACTATAACTTCCTGTGTCTTTGACATATTCAAGAAGTGAAACTCATGCATAGCATGTTTATATTATTCCCTCCTTAGCAAAAGCTCACAGACAATGTCAGGTCTGGAGAGATAAGAGCTGCTTCCAGGACATGAATTCTCATGAGGATTAGGCAACCACCATCTGGGGCTCTAGAGTTTATCTGTAGCAGCTGCCTTCAAAGTATCACACTAGAAGGGGGAAAAAAAGTCTAATTCTAAAGTGTTTAACAACTTGCTCTACCTTGGCTTTGATTATTATTGTTCTGGGTTGCTTTCTTTCCTTCCTTTTAAGAATAAAATACAACACAGTGACCTCTTCTTAATAAAACATAACCAACATAAAATAGTGTTATATATTCAAGTAACAAGCACATCATGCACTCAAATTTTCTTAATATGTCACAATATATAACAAAATAAATTTTAATAATTTCCTAACAATTACCTAATATCATTAACAAAGGCTTTATCTTAAAAAAAAAAAAAAAGTAAATTCTACACATTTTTAAATTTCTACTTAGACAAAAAGCCTACAGATTTTGTTTTACACATTTAACAATATCCCAGATTATTTTGAGAGGATTTTTACTATTCTTAACTGATATTCAAATGATCATAACACTAAATTTTATTAACCAAAAAGCAAATATTTATCACATTTATAAATCAAATACCTATATAAAAGAACCAGAAGCTCAAAAATGAATTCAGTAGGGGGAAAATTAATTTTAAATACTCAGTTTTAAATAATAACCTACTAAAAGTGATTAATATATTTAATTTTTACAGGCTAAAATTGGTCATACTGAAACAAAGAGCTAGATATTAAAAAAAATAATAGAAATTTTGAAACAATATTTTCTATAAGGTATGAATTCTACTGAAGGAAGTCTCAAAAAATCAGTATACCACTAAAAAATGCCTATTTCTTAAAATTAGGTCTCCTTTCAACCAAATATTCTTTTACCTGCTATAGAATCTTAAGTTACATTTGCTCATTTGGATATCCTTCGGCATAACACTTAATAAATTAAGTAGACAATATTATTATTAGTCCTATCAGAGACCTGGCAAAGTGGCTGCATCTACAGATAAGATTCCATTCTAATAAACAGCTTTGTAAAGAAGAATGGTTCACTCTTTCACTGTTCATTCAAAATGCATAACAAACCTATTTCTGTAGTGGACAGTATGACCCAGAGACACAAAAAGCAGATTTGGGTGTGCCATAACCATAAAATTGATGATTTCTGGGACGCCTGGGTGGCTCAGTTAAGTGTCTGACTCTTGATTTCAGCTCAGGTCATGATCTCGTGGTTCGTCGGTTCAAGCCCCACATTGGGCTGCACGCGGACAGCAGAGCCTACTTGGGATTCTGTCTCCTTTTCCTCTGACCCTCCCCTGCTCACGCTCTCTTTCTCTCTCAAAATAAATAAACTTTTTAAAAAATTTGATGATTTCAGAGACATCGTTCATGTCCAAAAATCTACAAATACTTATATCGCCAGGCCTGATATAAACATTCTAATCCTATTTTTTGAATTAGCTTAATAATTTCTTCACCTTATCTCTCAATTGGCTCTTTCCCCCAACTTCCCTATTTGTCAGTGGCAGAGTCATTTAAAAAATCACCCAAACCTGCAATCCCAAATCTCTCTTTTACTCCTCTCTTCATCAACCCCTTTATCAAGTCATCAAGCCCTGCTGAATCATTTCACAATCATTATGGAAGTATTTTCTTTACTTTCAATACTATCAATTAACAACCTGGTGGAAGCTGCTCCTCTTGGACTAAATGAACAGTATTGTAGGTAATGTCTCTGCTACGTAATTCATGGTACACGTCACTACCACTATTCCTGGTTTAAAATGCCATTCCCTTTCCTCCACACAACGTCTCTCTATACCAGATTCTCCAGGATTCAAACTCAGCTGTTTCTTTTTCCAGCAACATTCCATATTTAGCCCAGAATACAGTCACCTTCCCCTTTGCTGAACTGCTATGTTAGACACAAAACACACTGGTCTGCATGATCACAAATATTACTTCTTGGTATTTTTCATATATGTGAAGAAGATGGAAAGAGAATAAACAAACAAAAAAACAACAATGCATTTTTTTTCTGCCATACCTATAATGGGTTATAAAAAAACAGGTATTTGTTGACTGAATTTTTCAATCAAAATCAATTCTGCATTTAGGTGTGCAATGTGGTATGCTTTTTAAGGGTTTTGCCTTTATAAAAGATACCAGAATCGAAGAATTCTGAGTTCTAGTTCTGCAACATCTAAATGAGTAGGCAATGACAATGATCCAAAGATATAAAAAGATATTCTTTGGATACAGAATCAGTACCTATAATAACTGCTTGTAATATAATATTAGGTATTCTTTTGTAAGTGGGATTTTTCCCTTAAATTCCTTGTATTTGTTAGAGATTCAATTTGTTACTCAAGCTGTGGATTTGCAGGATTTACATCCTTAAAACCAATTCCAGCATAATTTCACACAGGAGCCTTCCTGAAGTTAACCAGGACAACACCCAAAATAAATCTTCCCTTTGAGAAGAATAAATGTTCCATGAAAATAATAAATACACCATTTAGAGTATGATGTCTGTGCAAACCCAAACCCCACCCCATGCCTCCAAATGCCTCTAGAATCTATATTAATCTAACCTCACACACTATTACTTATTCAGATGTGTTTCCCAAATACCATTACTCCAAATAATTCAATTCCCTAGCCTACATCACCTGTTTTCATTGCTTCTCTACCTGTATGATCTAAGATTTTTGCTCCTGAGCTGCAAGGCCCTATTAAACTCTACACTACCCTACCACCTACTAAGTAGGCTTTCATAGGACCTCTGTATTATCTTCTAAATCACAGTGGAATCAGGTACTCCAATCTGGCTTCTAACCATCATCCAATTTTTTTTATTAAAAATAATGACCCAAAAGGGGCGCCTGGGTGGCTCAGTCATTTAAGCGTCCAACTTCAGCTCAGGTCATGATCTTGCGGTTAGTGGGTTTGAGCCCCATGTTGGGCTCTGTGCTGACAGCTCAGCCTGGAGCCTACTTCGGATTCTGTGTCTCCCTCTCTCTCTTTTCCTCCCCCACCTGCGCGTGCGCGCTCTCTCTCTCTCTCTCTCTCTCTCTCTCAAAAAGAAATAAAGATTTTAAAAAATTAAAAAAAATAATGACCTAACAAAACAAGAATAATATTCCTCTATATATTCAAATGACACTATGGTATAAGTGGTCAATACAGATAGAGTGGCATTTGGCCAATTTTCAGAGCCTGCCTCCAATATATCCACATCTGGATGAAAACACCAAGTACAAGATCAGAGCACTTACTTACGTGATATAGGCAAGTTAAGTGCCAAAGGAGTTCAAAGAGCAGTATCAATGTCTGAGTCTGAGTCTGATTCTGAGAATCATAATAAAGAGCAGAAAGAGATTAGAAATTCAATTCAATTTTTGCATTTTTTTTGTTTATTTATTTATCTTGAGCGAGAGAGAGCAGGGGATGGGCAGAGAGAGAGAAAGAGAGAATCCCAAGTAGGCTCTGCACCACTCGTGCAGAGCCTTATGCGGTGTTCAAACTCATTGTGAGATCATGACCTGAGCTGAAGTCCAATGCTTAATCAACTGAGTCACCAAGGTGCCCCTCAATTCTTGCATTTTAAAGATGAGGAAAATCAGGTCACAAAGACTACACAGGAAAAGCTTCAATGGAGGAGATGAGATGTCAGGTTGACTGATGGATTTGAACTGACCAGAAAGAAGGAGAAGGAAATTCCTGAAGGCAGAGAGAAACAAAAGGAAAAGAAGAGACTTGACTTAATATTAACATTCATGAGAAGCTACTACGTGCAGGTATTGCGCTAAGTGCACGTCACAAGTTCTCATTCACTCCTAATAACAACCTTTTGTACTATCATCTCCATTTTTTTTATAGCAGAGAAACTCTAAGGCTCACAATGTCAAACTGAAACAGAAATCTCTGGTCTATCTGAACCCAAAGCCCATAAACTTTCTAACCCTCTTTCTATCATAGTATATTTCTCCATCTATGTTTTATACAACACGTAGTATCTCTTTCATCTTTAAAATTGTCTTAAGCTGCCTTTGGCACCTTAGGAAATAATACAATTCTCATGCCTTGCCAATATCATTCTTCTAAAGCCAGCCTAACAAAAATAAATAGAAGCTATCAACCCCAGATAAGTTAATTTTGATACTTCTGACACAGATTTACATAAAACTACCTCTCTCCCTCTCTCTTAATATAATTTATTGTCAAGTTAGCTAACATACAGTGTATACAGTGTGCTCTTGGCTTCAGGAGTATATTCCCATGATTCATCGCTTACACACAATACCCAGTGCTCATCCCAACAAATGCCCTCCTCAATCAATGCCCATCACCCATTCTCCCCTTTCCCCCACCCACTCCCATCAACCCTCAGTTTGTTCTCTGTATTTAAGAGTCTCTTATGGTTTGCCTCCCTCTCTATTTGCAACTATTTTTTCCCCTTCCCTCCCGCCATGGTCTTCTGTTAAGTTTCTCAAATTCCACATATGAGTGAAAATATAAGGTATCTGTTTTTCTCTAACTTATTTCACTTAGCATAATGCCCTCCAGTTCCATCCACGTTGTTGCAAATGGCAAGATTCCATTCTTTCTCATTGCCAAGCAGTATTCCACTGTATATATAAACCACATCTTTTTTTTTTAATTTTTTTAATGTTTACTTATTTTTGAGAGAGAGGGAGACAAAGCGTGAGTGGGGAAGGGACAGAGAGAGAGGGAGACACAAAATCCAAAGCAGGCTCCAGGCTCTCAGCTGTCAGCACAGAGCCCAACGCGGGGCTCAAACCCACAAGCTGTGAGATCATGACCTGAGTCAAAGTCAGATGTCCAACCGAGCCACCCAGGTGCCCCTAAACCACATCTTCTTTATCCATTCATTAGTTGGACATTAGGGCTCTTTCCATAATTTAGCTATTGTTGAAAGCACTGCTATAACCACTGGGGTTCATGTGTCCCTATGAATCAGCACTCTTGTATCCTTTGGATAAATTCCTAGTAGTGCTATTGCTGGGTTGTAGGGTAATTCTATTTTTCATTTTTTGAGGAACCTCCACACTGTTTTCCAGAGCGGCTGCACCAGTTTGCATTCCCACCAACAGTGCAAGAGGGTTCCCGTTTCTCCACATCCTCTCCAGCATCTGTTGTTTCCTGACTTGTTAATTTCAGTCACTCACTCTGACCTACGTGAGGTGGTATCTCAATGACTACCACTCTCTTTTTAAGACTAGATTGGTTTTATTATCACACAGTCATCTATTTACCAGGTTTGACTACCTAGCTAACATTGCTTCTATCAATGCATACTAAAATATATCCTTAAAGTGTCATAAATAAATATATGCCCTGCAGAAAAGTAGAAATCCAATATGCCTTGCCCAGGAAATATGAGGCACCAAAGGTACTGAATTACCTACGTGCCTCTCTGACAAACATAGCTTTTCATATGAGTGCTTTCCACAAAACAACTCACCCATGAGCCCATCCTCAGCAAAGGATGAAGCAGTTATCCTGTCCTACTCTTACCAGAAAAGCTGGGTATATACCTATGAAAGAAAAAAGAAGGGCACCTTAACAGGGGTAAGGAAGAAAAGCAGTATGGGGTAATACAAAGGAGGGAAGAATTATTTGGGGTGGCTAGGGAACTAGAGACATAGGTGTTGGCAGTCGTCACTTGTACCAGTAATTTGTAAAACAGGATTTGAAAACTAAAGACTGCTTAAATGAACATTCTGTTCCTTAGCCTAAAATCCAAAAAAAGCAAGGTAAGTGCATAGTATAGATTCCAAAGTTTAGGCTGACCCTAGAAATATAGATGAAGAATATGTCTGATGACCGGATTCACAAACAGCTTGAAAGGTAACAAGGCTATCCAAAGGTTGAGGCAAGATAGAAAACAACATTCTGCACAGGGAAAGAAGCAGAAAGAAATGAGAAAGCTGAAAAGGAAGAAAATCTGGGGGAACAATGAGTGCTTTGGTGGATAAGGTAGAAACCAAAAAGTTTTGAATGCCCGTGTGAGGAACAGGAAAATCAGTAGTACGTAAGATGGATTTTTATCACAGAGAAACTGAGCAGAAAGACTACAAAACTTTATCTAACAACCCTTATTAAGTGCCGCGTACCAGGCATTTTGCTATATATCATCAAAGAAACAAAGATTCCTGGCAATCCCTGTACTCAAAAATTCAAAATATAGTGAGACTTAGGCACATAATCACATTATCGAACTATCATAAAATTTAATACAACAGCAATATGAGTCAAGTGCTAAAGATTAACTCAAAAAATAATTATTTGGGGGCACCTGGGTGGCTCAGTCAGCTGTGTCTGCCTCTTGATTTCGGCTCAGGTCATGATCTCAGGGGTTTGTGGTTTGAGCCCGGCAAGCCGCTCGATGGGCTCCAGTTGGGCTCCATGCTGATAGGGCAGAGCCTGCTCGGGATTCTCTCTCTCTCCTCTCTCTCTGCCCCTACCCTGCTAGTGCTCACACTCTCTCTCAAAATAAATACATAAATAGATAGATAGATAGATAGATAGATAGATAGATAGATAGATAATAAACTTAAATAAATAAATTATTTAAAAAAATAATTATTTGGTGGGTAGGACTGGAAATGATCTCACAAAGGAGATACATTTGAGGCATGCCTTGACACACAAACACAACTCCTCAGAAACAGTAGGATGGTCAGAGAAGTAACTAGGGCCTGATTTGGAGAGATCCGGTAAAATTGAAAAAGAGGAAAATAACATTTAGCTAAGAGTAAATTATGCATTCTATAAAAGAGAAATGAGTAAGAACTAGCAATTCCATTCCTGGTTATACACCCAAAAGAATTAAAAAAGATATGTTCACAGAAAACTTACACACAAATGTTTACAGCCATTTTGGCTATTATTCTGAATAGCCAAAAAGTGAAAACAACCCAAATGTCCATCAACTGATAATGGATAAGCAAAATGTGTTATACCTATACAATAGAGTACTATTCAGCCATTAAAAGGCATTAAGTTCTGACACATGCTATAACATGGATAAATCTTGAAAACGTTAAGTGAAAGAAAGCAGTCACAAAGAACCACATATTGTAGATTCTACTTATGTGAAATGTCCAGAATAGGCAAATCAGTAAGAGGCAGAAAGTATCAGTGATTGCCTTAGGCTGAGAGTTTTGGGGATAATGAAGAGCGATTACCAATGGGCATGGATTCCTTTCTGAGTGATAAAAATGTTTCAACATTAATTATGGTGATGGTTGCACAACTCAGTAAGATAAAACCACTGAATCATACACTATAAATGAGCAATTTATATGGTATGTGAATTATATCTCAATAAGGCTGTTATTAAAAGAAAACTGTACTGCAGAGTTTAAAAGGTTCAGTAGTATTCACACACACATATACACTCACACTCAAAGGGCAAATTCTTTGAGAGAAGCTTATAAGAGCTTTGGAGGTAAGTTAAACAGCTTTAACTTCCTGATTTGAAAGTCTGAGCTGAAACCAGAACTTGTTTCTTTTTCCGTCTTAGTATATGTAACTATCCATCTCAGTATAGTTCAACTCTATGCTAGGCATATAGTGAATGTTCAATAAATATTTGTTAATTGCTAGTGCATATAAAATATTATTATATGAAATGCAGGAAAAATCCAACAGCATAAACAGATGGGCTACAATAAGCACGAAGTTAAAAAGAAAATAATTAGATTTTTCTTTAGGCTGCAGATCTTGGCTGACTACAGTACAGGTGCATATATGCAGGTAGCTTGTATCAGTTGGGAAATTAGCTCTTATCCGATCATTTAAACTAATAACTTTTAAAAAATAACATGAGATAAGAAAAGAACCTGAGATGGAAAAGAACCTTCCAAACACCCTGTTTTACCCTAATAGTACCCAAAATGTAGTAAATTTTTGTTTTAAGAGAATAATTACAGTTGATCAAAGTAATTTTATTACAATGCCTGGTTGACACAGTACAAAAGTGTAATAGCAACTAACCATCAGAAATTTCTGAATTTACAAGTCCTTTCTGAAGCCATACCAATTATGACTTATTAAAACATTTTCTTCATTAGAATTATTCTTCTAACTTAAAGATCCTTTTTTTTTTTTAATAATTTGGGCAATACAAAGATATTGCCCTTTCAATTCATGGTTAAACATAAAATAAAAATTGAATTGAAAAACCATTTTACTTTCATTGAAATCAGTTCAATGGCTCATTATCCAAAAGCATATGTTCATCAATACAAATAAACTCTCATTTCTGAAAGTTTCTATTTGAGGCTAAAATCCTAAAACAGCCCCTAAGTTGCACCACAATTCAGCTGCTAAGGAAAAGCTAAGTAATGTTTCCCATGACTAAATGGATTAATTCTTTAGCCCAAACACAATTACTGTTCTCCACACTGTTCCATTGAACATCTAAATAAGCATCCCAAAGCTTATTTCATTCAAAGAAAAGATCCAGACCAAAGAATAATCCCAATGTATGAAGTTTACATTTTGTGTAAAGTTTTTTTAAAAAGAGAAAAATCTATAAGTGGTAATCAGGAAAAGAAATGAGTTGTTTTAGACAGGTGTAGAGGATGACATCTATTGACTAATAGATATCTTTGTTGAAGGAGTGCTGTGCAGATTCCAGTAGATGTCTTTTTCTCAAATCAACTAATTTTTCTTACTTAGCTCCTGAATCTACACTTTTTGAAAGCTGACGCACACATTAGCAGTGAAAAGAATTATTCTTTGAGAAATGCCTGTTAAGTGGAAAAAGATATGCATTTCATCTGATGGTTCCTTTATTTGCTTTAAAATTGTTCAACTTCAACTATGTATTATGCAGAGTGCTCTCCTGCAGCCATGCTTATTATCTTATTCTCCAATATATTTTTAAATTAAAAAAACACATACCTGATCTAGTGGCAGAGTCAGGGAATGAAGAGTGGAGAAATAAGCAAACATGCAGCTATATTCAAATAATACTCTATGGCTAGGGGGTAAAAGGAGAATAAACAAATAATAGCTATTAATTTCAGATCAAGATTCCCTGACAATGACAAGTCATCTGATTCCAGGTCCACTGCCTTTTTAATACTTGCTGTCACTGAGATGTTTACACAGAGACTACTATGAGGTGACCATGTTCACTGTGTTGGAGAAAGACAGAACCTACATGAAGGAATCTGAACTGAATAACTTGTACAGTTTCTTCTTCCCCTTTTTTCTTTCTTCCTTTTTTTTTTTTTTCTTTTTTGGTTTCTTCTCACTCTTTAAGATTGGTCACTCAATCTCCACTTGTTTTTATCTAAAGTTGTGAAATTATAGCTGTTTTTCCACCAGCTTAATGCCCCTTGGGAGATTTCTATTGTCAAATTACTGTTGCAAGAGTCAATTGCTAAGAAGAGAATTTTTGGCACTCTGTAACACTTTTACATTTAATGAAACCATTATTTACTGTTACATTTACTGTTACGTGGTTTTCTACAGCTCTGCCCCAAAGGGTTTTCACAAACAATGCAAATGTTATTTTCACAGAACATGCTATTTATTTAGCTTTGGCCTTCTAACGATGGCTGAATTAACGGCAGCACTTCCTTACACTGTTGGAAACTAGACTGCTACAAGTGGGCAGGTGGAGTGGTCTGTACAACCTTTGTGTCAGGAGTTTGCAGTTTTCTTCCTTAGGACAGAAATGAAAACAAAATGCTGAATTCCTACCCAGTTTTGACAGGTGTTGGGTTTGTCAACAGGGGGTTAAAGCTGAAATCTCACCTTTAGCAATGGTAGGTATAATCCGATTTAAATGGTTATTAATGCCCTTTGGAATTCTAATTAGCCAAGGGGATAGCTTGGGTTGGGGGGAATATGGGTTACTTCCCCAGTCAGTTTAAACTCTCAGAGAAACACCCCCAAATAATTCCTATCATCTATTTTAGCAGGATGGGGGTGGGGGGAGGGGAAGGGAGGAAGGAGTCTGAATAAATATAGTAATGAAAACACACAAAAAGGACAGAAAAGGAAAGATAAGAAACATAATGAGAGAAGAGAAAAAAAACGTAAGAAAATTTTTCAGTAAACTTTCCCAAAACGCACTGGTGATTAAAAAAAAAGCAAAACCCACTGTACTTTTGGACAACAAACAAAAATAAATCTTGCTAGAAAATAGTTGTTAGATATTTACACTGGAATCTTTGTGACAAATTAGAAAGACATAAAAATAAGATAAAATTAGCTTTTAAAAAAATGTTTATTTTTGAGAGAGAGGGCAAGAGGGGGAGGGGCAGAGAGAGAGGGGGACAAAGAATCTGAAACAGGCTCCACACTGAGCCCAATGCGATGCGGGGCTTGAACTCACAAACTGTGAGATCATGACCTGAACCAAAGTGGGATGCTCAACGGACTGAGACACTCAGGTGCCCCTAAAATTACTTTTTTATATAGGAAAAGATTTATGTGCCTTACCTATTTAATATTTTAACTTTTTTTTTTTTTTTAGTGTTTATTTAGAGAGAGATAATGGACACACAGAAGGGAGGAGCAGAGACAGAGAAACAGAACCCCAAGCAGGCTTTGCCCAGCATGGGATTCTCAATCCCAAGAACCATAAGCCCCGTGACCTGAGACAAAATCAAGAGTCTGACACTCAACCGACTGAGCCACCCAGGTGCCCTGGTACCATGCTTATTTAAAAAAGCAAAAACCTGGGGCGCTTGGGTGGCTCAGTCAGTTAAGCCCCCAACTTCGGCTCAGGTCATGA
The DNA here is from genome assembly GCF_022079265.1 of Lynx rufus. Taxonomy (NCBI): domain Eukaryota; kingdom Metazoa; phylum Chordata; class Mammalia; order Carnivora; family Felidae; genus Lynx; species Lynx rufus. Next base: position 58,793,050 of record NW_025814824.1, on the reverse strand, counting down.
TCTCAAGGTTTGTGAGTTCGAGCCCCGCATCTGGCTGTGTGCTGACAGCACTGAACCTGGAGCCTGCTTCAGATTCTGTGTCTCCCTCTCTCTCTGCCCCTCCCTGACTTGTGCTCTCTTTCTCTCTTTCAAAAATAAACATACATTAAAAAAATAATTAAAAAAAAGCAAAAATCCCAATGACTTCCAGCACCCAAAATGTTTTTATAAATTTGCACATTCAACCCATATATAGGTTAGTTTTTTCACATACGCTTTTTTTTATTTTTAAAAAATGTTTATTTATTTTTGAGAGAGACAGAGCATGAATGGAGGAGGAGCAGACAGAATCTGAAGCAGGCTCCAGGCTGAGCTGTCAGCACAGAGACGCAGGGCTCGAACTCACAAACCGTGAGATCATGACCTGAGCTGAAGTCAGACGCTTAACCAACTGAGCCACCCAGACGCCCCCTCACCTACACTCTTAAAACACATTCAGCATGTAATCAGACTAAGAGGAAACCCACATCCTAGAGTTAGAATTACTTCACTTGTTCTAAACTTTTTGGTGATTTCAAAAATATGAGGAGCTCCAATTCCAGATGAAATGGAATAAGCATACTCTTCCCTGTTTTTCCCACTGAATGTAGGTATAAAACCCAGACAAAATGCATAAAGCAGCTATTTAAGGAATCTGAAAATATCAGCAGGCCGATTGGGAAGATCAGAATTCAAATTAGCAGCAAACTAGTGGTGAGTTCACCATTTTCCCCTCTCTCTGGTCTCCTCTGGCCTACACTCAAAAGGGGAAACCTGCCAGTGGGCGCTCGGGCAAACAGAGAGAAGGGCAGACAGAAGGAACTCCAGGACAAGCCTCTTAGTTGCAGCTTGAGGTGCAGGAAAGGAAATCTCCTATCACTCAGAGTAGAGAAAATTCCCCAGGTTTGTATGCTTTTCAGCATTCTCTTGTATCCTAGCCCCCAAGCAGTCTTGTAATGGTGGTAGAGGCAGTGACAGGTATAGCAACTCTGGAGTCTAAACTCTGAGGAAGACTTCTTCAAGAAAATGGTATGAACTGTCGCTTACCTTTTTTCTTCCTGTTAGTTGGCTCCAAATGTAGATACAGTTGCAAGAAGTATGCAGCAGGAGGGGGTACCTAAAGCTCTACCTCTGGGGCTGGATGACCAAAAGGAGGAGCGGTCCAGGTAGCCAAAAGTACCAAAAAGGTTGTAAAAAGGGAGAAGCTCAAGGAAGCAACCCCATGATGTTGCTTATGAACCTCTGAGCTCACCCCTAAACTGTGCATACATGGAGCTAATGTTAAAATAACATACCACACACTTTGAGAACGAAACTATAGGGGCAGGCAACCAACCAGTTTCCAAATTGGCCACTGTTTGGCACACATGCAGGACACATTCATGGTAAGGCAAAGATTTTGTAGAAGGAACTAATATTAGAACTATGACCCCCCAAGAAGCTGGTTAGAACTTGCAGCCCAAACCTGACCAGACTGATTGCCTACTAGAACAAAAATAACATTCACTATAAGATTTAAACAAAACACAGTCTTACAAAGTAATACTCAGATTGTCCCAAATACAGTCCAAAAAAATCTGATACAAGAAGAACTAAGAAAACTTCCATTTATGAGAAAAGACATATAACAGATGCCAACGCTGATGGATTTATCTGACAAAGATTTTAAAAAGAAGCTACTATGAAAATGTTCCAACAGGTAAAAACAAATACCCTTAGAATGATCAGAAAGATGGGAAATATCTTCAAAGAAATAAAAGACATAAAGAACAAAAAGAAAAATTTAGAAACTGAAAAATGCAATAACCAAAATGAAAATTCCACTGCGCAAGCTCAACAGCCAAATGACTATGATAGAGGGAATAGGTGATACTGAACGTAGACAACAGAAAATACCCATTCTGAAGAGAGAGAAAAAAATATTTAAAAATGAAACAAAAACCTGAGGGACTTGTAGGACAATAACAAGAGATCTAATATTCATTCCACTGGAATCCAAGAAGAAAAAGAGAGTGTGGTACAGAAAAAATATCTGAGGAAACAGTAGCTTGAAAACTTAAATTTTCACCCTTACTTGCATTACTTATAGGGAAACAAAATCGGAATGACTGAGAATTTCTCATCAGAAACCACAGAGGCCAGAAAGAAGGAGAACAACATTTTTAAGGACTGACAGAAAAGAACTGTTAACCTGGAATTCCAGATGCAGGGAAAATACCCTTCATGAAATGAGGGTAAAATATTTGCAGATGAAGGAAAACTAAGAGAATTCACAGCCAGCAGATCTACGCCAAAAGCACTGCTAAAGGTTCAGAGAGAAATAACATGACACCAGAATAAAACTTGAACTTAGGGAGCACCTAAGTGGCTCAGTCGGGTGAGCACTCAATTCTCGATTTCGGTTCAGGTCATGATCCCGGGGTCGTGGGATCAAACCCTGCATCAGGCTCTGCACTGAGCATGGAGCTTGCTTAATCTCTTTCTCTCCTTCTGCCCCTCTCCCCCGCTTACATCTCTCTAAAATAACAATTTAAAAAAAAAAAAGCCAAAAACCTGAATTTACAGATGAAACATGAGCAAAAGAAATAGTACTAGTCCTTTATCCTGTTGAGATCTTTAAAATATGTTTGAAAAGAGAAAGCAAAATGTATAACAGTGTCTGATAGCATTTTCAACGTACGTAGATATAACACGTAAGACAAAAAACGTATCAAACCCCCAATTCAAAATAGGACAAAAAGACTGTAAAACTACCACCTGCATCTTTTAAAGAAGAGCAACTGTGTGAAAAATATGATTTCCAAAGATCTTAAAATTCCATTTTCCTCATTTCTGTCCATCGATCCTCTCTTCTCCCAAAGTGGAAACGGTGACATCAAAGAGCGTGTAAGTACCTACTTGTGCATGATACATCAAGACCACAAGCTGAAAGATAAATGCTTTGCTCTTTTTGAAGTTTACAATCTAAACTATTCAAATCCAACATACAAGAAATGATAAACAATGGAATTAAAACAAACCAAAAAAGCAATGGTTTAAAGACTCAAATAATATACACATTTTATATCAATGTGTTTACTGTATACAAAGAAAAAAAGCACCGAGGAAAGTTCACTGAGCCATTGTTTCTGTTGTCTTATTTTAAAATGGTAGGCTATTCCTGAGAAAAATACACTTACCTTTTATGAGTCAGAGCTCCTTTTGAGTGCCAAATTGGAGAAAAGAGATTGTTCCATTTTATAAATCCCAGTTAGGTTACTGAGGAGGTGCAAACTCAGATACAGAAACAAATACTTTGAAGGAATGCCAAGATCATCCCCCATGTATTAATTAAGGCCTAACCTTAGAAATAAATCATTTCATCTTTAATTCATCTTGGTAGTTCTTAAAGATTTTATTCTTGGTCTACAGAAAAAAATGTCTTTGAATCTGCAAATATTCTAAGAGTATAAATTTTATTTATTTTAAAGTATAACTCATGATATTCTGTAATACTAATACATTCTTAAAATGCAGGCAAACTTCAGTTACTGCCAACTGTCCCTGATGTGTTTGTAACACCCTAAAGATTAAACAGTATAATGTCATAAATCCTATTACAGTATATAATCTCTAAATTACATTCAAGGGGATAAAAATATACAGCATATTAATGAACTTTACATTTTCATAACACCCTTTATACTGAATGTATGAATCTAGTTACTTTGGATAAAAGTTTATGAAAATCTATCTCTCAGAACTATTAAATAAAATATATTCTGTTCATCCTTAGAATCAGTTATTTTCAAAATGATGTCAGCCTTAGAAGTGGATTAACGTTTCCCACTTCTCCTGCCCCAAATTTCAAGATTTATTCACATGCTATCCACAAGAGGTAGGACAGAGAAAGAAAATTTAAAGAGTAAAAATAAACCATATGAAACTAAACATGCACATGTATGTTTAGAACAGATTTTTAATACCTTGAAAAAAATGATAGCAAGTACATTTAACAAAAAAGATTCTGGGGCACCTGGGCGTCTCAGTCGGTTAAGCATCTGACTCTTGACTTTGGCTCTGGTCACAATCCCAGGGTTGCGGGAACAAGCCCTGTGTCAGGCACTGTGCTGAGTGTGGAGCCTGCTTAAGATTCTCTCCAACCCCCTCCCCTGCTCATGCTCTCTCTCTCTCTCAAAATAAAATAAAATAAAAATAAATAAAAAATAAAAGATAAAATACAATACTCAAAACAAAACAAAGTAAGGATTCTGAATTTCACCATGTAAGATTTCACTGACACATTTTGAGTAAACAAATCACATGACAAGGGCACCTGGGTGGCTCAATGGGTTAAGCGTCTGACTTTAGCTCAGGTCATGATCTCACAGTTCATGAGTTTGAGCACAAAATCAGGCTCTGTACTGACAGCTTAGAGCCTGAAGCCTGCTTCAAATTCTGTGTCTCCCTCTCTCTCTGCCCCTCCCCTGCTCACATTCTCTCTCTCTCTCTCTCTCTCTCTCTCTCTCTCTCTCAAATAAACACTTTAAAAAAATTTTTTTTTAAGAACTCACATGCCCTGTGGGAGGGAGGATGGGCTAAATGGGTAAGGGGCATTAAGGAATCTACTCCTGAAATCATTGTTTCACTATACGCTAACTAATTCGGATGTAAATTTTTAAAAATAAAAAAAATAATAAAAACAAAATAAAAAGAACTCACATGACCTGACCAAAAGGGCTGCTGTGACTGCATTATGGAGATCAGACTATAAGAAGACAAAAATATCTGCCGAAAGAACAGTTGGAAGGCTACTGCAACAATCCATCAAGAGATGATACCCATCCAGGATGGGTTACTGGATGATCAGATTCTAGATATATTCCAAAACTGTTTTTACTGATGGACTGAATGTGCAGTGTGCGAGAAAGAAGAGAGATGACTCTAGTGTTATTTGGCAACTGGAAAAACAGAGTTTCCATTTGTTAAGATTAAAAGTCTAGGGTAGGAGGAGGGAAGAGGAAAGCCAAATCAAGACCTCAGATGTGATTTCTTTTTTTTTTAAAGATTTTATTTTAAGGGGCACCTGGATGGCTTAGTTGGTTAAGTGAACGACTCTTGGTTCCAGCTCAGGTCATAATCTCATGGTCTGTGAGATCGAGCCCTGTGTCTTGGGCTCTGTGCTGAGAGCATGGACCCTGCTTGGCATTCTGTCTCCCTCTCTCTCTTCCCCTCCCCTTCACATGCTCTCCCTCTCTCTCAATACATAAACAAAAATAAAAAAATAAAAAATTAAGTAATCTCTACACCCAACATGGGGCTCAAACTTACAACCTCAAGATCAAGAGTTGCATGTTCTACCAACTGAGCCAGCCAGGCGCCCCTACGTGTGATTTCTTAAGGTGTCTATTAAGTACACAAGACTGTCAATTATACCTCAATACAGCTGGAAAAAAAGAAAGAGGAAATAAGTCTAGCCTTCAGAGGAAGGAAAGCCACAGAAATTAAAACATCTTGTAGGAAATAATATATGAGAAAAGGCCTGAAGATCAAGACCTAAGGTCAATAATGTTTAAAGGTCAGAAAGATAACAATAGCGGGGCGCCTGGGTGGCGCAGTCAGTTAAGCGTCCGACTTCAGCCAGGTCACGATCTCACGGTCTGTGAGTTCGAGCCCCGCGTCAGGCTCTGGGCTGATGGCTCGGAGCCTGGAGCCTGTTTCCGATTCTGTGTCTCCCTCTCTCTCTCTGCCCCTCCCCCGTTCATGCTCTGTCTCTGTCTGTCCCAAAAATAAATAAAAACGTTGAAAAAAAAATTAAAAAAAAAAAGAAAGATAACAATAGCTAACACTTACAGTATGCACCAAACACTATTCTAAAAGCTTTACTATATATATTAAGCTATTTAATCCTCATAGTAAGCCTCCATTTTACAGATCAGGAAACTGAAGCACAAGAAGGTGAGTAATTTGCCCAAGGTCACATAATAAGCAGCAGAATCAAGATTTATAAACACAAACTAGCTTTTTTTTTTTTTCAACGTTTATTTATTTTTTTGGGACAGAGAGAGACAGAGCATGAACGGGGGAGGGGCAGAGAGAGAGGGAGACACAGGATCGGAAACAGGCTCCAGGCTCCGAGCCATCAGCCCAGAGCCCGACGCGGGGCTCGAACTCACGGACCGCGAGATCGTGACCTGGCTGAAGTCGGACGCTTAACCGACTGCGCCACCCAGGCGCCCCTACAAACTAGCTTTTTAAGCCCTACTCTCAACCAAGCATTTCCCACAGAAGCGCTGAACTAACCAAAGAATCCTTGGTATGGCCATCGAGGTAGAAAAACCAAGATAGGCAGTATCCTTGAGGCCAAGGGGAAAAATGTCAACAGCTGATGATTAATTAGGAAAGAGGACTAACTCAGGACCACAGCATCTGACATCAGGTGCTCACTGGGAAAACCATCAATATCTCCAAGACCATAAACTGATACTATTTTATATTGCTATTTCTAAATTTTACAATAAAGTATTTATAAAAGATTCCCTAAGTTAACGAATATGCCCGTTTACCCAACCAGTTTTAAACCCTTTATGCATAGGTCACTTTAACCTCAATCTCACTCATTTACCCCCTTCAATTACTTATCCTCTTATGTACCTCATGATGGAAATTTTTGTCTAAGTTATATTTACTCATAAGTCATTTTTCTAACTTTTAAATCAAAGGTTTACTTAGCTATATGTAACAAAAATATCTAACAGCAATAGTATAAATAAAATCAACACTAAATTTTTGTATAAGATGGCTGCTTCCTTCGGTTCTGGCATACCAAAAATAGCATGAGAACTCATTTCCTCACCCAATACTATGTTAATGGTCTCTGTTATGAAACTACTGATAATCTAACACTAGACAGTTTCATATGCTAAAAAGCTAGTACAAATAGTAATTCAATAAAACTCACTCTCAAACTCAAAAATTATTCAACTTGACCTCAGCTATTCCATATTTTAAAATGAACCCTTCAGGGGCACCTGGGTGGCTCAGTCGGTTGAGCGTCCGACTTCGGCCCAGGTCAGGATCTCACAGTTTGTGAGTTCAAGCCCCGCATCGGGCTCTGTGCTGACAGCCCAGAACCTGGAGCCTGTTTCAGATTCTGTGTCTCCCTCTCTCTGCCCCTTCCCCACTCATGCTCTATCTCTCTCTGTCTCTCAAAAATGAATAAACATTAAAAAAAAAGGGGGGGGTTTAATAAAAAAAAAAAAAATGAACCCTTCAGTTTTAGTTTATTCCCTTAAGCAAAGTTTCAGGCTGCTTGGGCCCAAGAGGTCTACTCTACGGTCACGCGATATAATGTAAGAAACCCACAAAACAACCCAGTTACTTGTTACGGGTTGCTTGTTAACCCATAATGTGATGCTTGTTAATGCACTTTGTACAAATTGTGCCATTAGCAAACCAGATTCATACACCACTGCAACAGACTACAATTTTTTTTTAAGTTTTATTTATTTTGAGAGCGAGAGAGTGTGGCCATGTGAGTGGGGACAGGGGCAGGGAAGAAAGAAAGGGAAAAAGAGAATCCCAAGCAGGCTCCGCACTGTCCGTGCAGAGCTCGAGGCAGGGCCTGAACTCATAAGCCATGAGATCATGACCTGAGCCAAAACCAAGAGTCAGATGCTTAACCAACTAAGCCACCCAGAGGCCCCCAGAGCATATAATTTTTAAGCAAGTTTGGATATACTCTGGTGATTTAAATATAATGTCATATCACATTGCCTTCTTTAGGGTATTGATACTATTTCCCTTCTAATACCAAGTACGGAAAAGAATTCCACAAAGAGAGGTAGAAAGGGATTCAGGATGAGTAACAGACCAGGCTCTAGGAGTAAAAAACAGAGTATCTCTTGCTCTCCCAGCTCTGGCATATTTTTTGGATGCTTGTTGCCTTGATGGAAGCCAATAATGGGAACCTGGAAAACTGCCATTACGAACTGAATAAAACAGGAAACGTACTTTACCAGTGATCAAAACACTGCCTGAATTTTCAGATGATACAGACTAAGTTGATTCCAAGATTTATCAGTTCAGTTAACAACATTATTACACATATTAAGTTGCTACATAATAAGATCTGACACAAAAGCATTCATCAAGTGTTAACTGAACTGATATAAACCATAGAAAGCTTCTGAAATTCACAAAATAATATGTACAAGTGTGAACATCAGTATAGTAAATTCTGCTTAAAGACTCCTTAAGTATCTATTCCTATAGTTACAAAACACATCTGGAATAAGACATAGTTACAAAACAAATACAATGCAATAAAAGTCCAACACCTAATTAACACTGGGTAGGGAAAGGAGGGCTCAAGGCAAGAGAAAGAAATAGGCTTTAATTTACAAAACTACCAGAGGGTAAAGAAGGGGCTAGAGCAGGAGTAGAAGGAAACCGAACATTGTCAGTAAGCGTATTGGCTCTGGAGTAAGACTACTTGGGCTGAAATCCTGAGCCTGCCTCTCTTTTACTTAGGGATATTAATCTCTTCAGACCTTCTTCTTCATCTATAAGTGAGATGACAACAACCCTCACTGGGTTGTTGTGAGGATAACATGAGTTAATACCTATGAGGTGCTCAGAAAAGTACTATTAATACAGAAATTATACTTCTATGCCTAGTAATCTGAAGCAAATGACATTTGGTTGAACCATAAAAACCTGCTATTTTGTAGGTCAAAACACTTTGAATATCAACAATTTTTTTTGTTTCAGCTGAATATAAAAGCAAAAGTTGTGAAAGCAAGTTACTAAGAATGCCTATGGGACCCAAGCTCCAAAAACCTAGAGCCAACCCAGCAATGTACTCACATAGCAGCCCTAAAATATAACTGAAGGAACACGATTTCCGCAGCAGGTTGAAAACAAACCACACTTCAAATAATAGAGCATACAATTCAGTATGACTGACCTCTAAGGCAACCAATATTTTACAGTGGATTGATTTTGAAAGCTGAACTGATATTTTATATTCAAATATCTATTCTCTCTCCTCTGCATTACAAAATGAATGTTCTCATGATTTCAAAGGGTAAACATTGTACTGATATTCATTAAATTTTAGAAATGCCTAATTTTGATGATATGAACATCTTACAAACCTAATGCTAATGTAAGATTTTTAATGCAAAAAGTACTCAGAAAAGTTTTAATCAACATAACTTATTATTAGTATATACTTACACTTCATAAATATCTACATTAATTTTAATATAAAATTACTCTTATTTTCTTAAATATTTCCAGCAGGGCAAGTTTCTGTAACTTAACATAGTATCTACAATCTACCTGAAAAGTTGTCAGTCTCTCAAATTGAAACGAGTACACTGAAACCTTACAAATAATCGCACGATTTCCAGACAGCCTGATTCTCTGCAAGGCTTTTACATTTCTTTAAAATTTCTACACCTAACTATAAATCTTTAAATGATATATAAAAACATGTAAGTAAGATAACACTAATATGAAACTGTAACATAAAAATAAAATATGCCTCTATGATTAATAAAAATTAAAATATTATTCTTAAGGTTTCATAAAAGACTGATAACTGCAACTTAAAATTTTTTAATGTTTGTTTATTTATTTATTTTGAGAGAGAGCGAGCGAGCGAGCAGGGAAGGTCCAGAGAGAGACAGAGAACCCCAAACAGGCTCTGCTGTCAGTACAGAGCCCCACATGGGGCTCAAACTCATGAACCGTGAGCCCACTACCTGAGCCGAAATCAAGAGTCAGACGCTTAACCGACTGAGACACACAGCCGCCCCCACAATTTTATAATTTCTTTTTTAGAATTCTTTCTTTTATATTCAAAATTTATTTATTTTGAGACAGAGATCAAGTGGGGGAATGGCAGAGGGAGAGAGAGAGAGAATCCCAAACAGGCCACCTGCTGTCAGCGAGGAGCCTTATGTGGGGCTCAAACTTACGAATCCTGGGATCATGACCTGAGCAGAAACCAAGGATCAGACACTTAACCAACTGAGCCACCCAGGTGCCCCAACAATTTTATAATTTTTTTAAATCAAGTTCTTCTTCTTCTTTTTTTTTTTTTCGAATGTTTCATTTATCTTTTGAGAGGAGTGTGTCAGTAGGGGAAGGGTAGGAGATGGGGGGGCAGAGAGGAGCCTAAGCAGGCTCTGCACTGACAGGCTAACAGCAGTTAGTCTGATGTGGGGCTCAAACCCACAAACTGGAAGATTATCACCTGAAGTCAGACACTTCATAAATATTTTTTAATTAAAAAAAAAAAAAAAAGCTCCCCAAAAGGCCAGCCTCAATCTGCCAGCCCATTTCCCTATCAATAGGTTCAGTTGTCTTAGCCTCAGATTTTACTTTTACATATTAAAGAAAATGAAGAATGACAAGCTCTTCTGGTAATAATCTCTCTATAAACCAGCAGTTTATATATTTCACCCCCCTCCTTTTTAACTAAGATATAATTCACATACCATAAAAGTTACCCTTTTGGGGCACCTGGGTGGCTCAGGTGGTTAAACATCCGACTCCGGCTCAGGTCATGATCTCATGTTGGTTAGCTCGAGCCTCGCGTCAGGCTCTGCGCTGACAACTCAGAGCCTGGAGCCTGCTTCAGATTCTGTGTCTCCCTCTCTCTATGCCCCCCCAGGCTCACGCTCTGTCTCTCTCTCTCTCTCAAAAACAAATAAACATTAAAAAAAAAAAAGTTTCCCTTTTAAATTCAGTGGTTTATAATTATAAATTTAATTTTTTTTTAACATTTATTTATTTTTGAGAGGCAGAGAGAGACAGAGCACAAGTAGGGGAGGGGCAAAGAGAGAATGAGACACAGAATCAGAAGTAGGCTCCAGGCTGAGCTGTCAGCCCCGAGCCCAATGTGGGGCTCAAACCCACAAACCGCGAGATCATGACCTGAGCCAAAGTCAGATGCTTAACCAACTGAGCCACCCGGGCGCCCCTAAATTCAGTGGTTTATAATATATTCAAAAAGGTGTGTGGCCACGACCACCATCAAATTCCAGTACGTCTTCCATACAACCCCTGGCAACTACTCATCTACTTTCTGTCTCTATGGATTTGTGTATTTTAGATATTTCACATAAATGAAATCCTAGGATGTGTAGCCTTTTAAGCCTGACTTCTTGGACTTAGCATAACGTTTTAGGGTTTATGCATATTGCAGCAGGCATCTGTACTTCATGCCTTTTTATAGCTGAATAATATTCTACTGTACAAATATACTGCAATTTATTCATCTATTCATCAACTGATGGACATTTGGATTAGTTCCATGTCTTGACTATTACAAATAATGCTGCTGTAAACATTTGTTGTCATTTCACCTCCTTTTAAGATTTGTGACAAAGTTTAACATTTTAAAGCAAATCTCTGAAGACCCTCAAGATTAATACAATTTCAAGTAGTAGCATCTTCTTTAGGTATACACTCTGCTCTTCTAAGTTCATTCTTTTTCATTAAATATCATCTGAACAACTAAAACAGAAAAAACCCCTCATCTACCTTTTGCAAAACCATGAATAAACAGGAAGGACAAGGTAATAACAAAGAAAGCTATAACATATTCTAAATTTCTTTGTTAACCTTATTCAGTTTTTTAAAAACCTACATATCTCACATTTAACTGAAATATTAAAAAAATTAAAGCAATCTGTTACAGTGTTAGAATATATGTGCTTAGATTTAAGTATCTGTGCATTTTTGTGGTTTGAGCTATTCTCCTAAGTCATCAGGGAAAAAATTTCTGCTAAATATCCAGGATTAACCTGACGGATTTGAAAAGACTCAAATTCAACTCCCAAATATTTACTTTTTGTAAATAAAAAACCAAATAATCCAAAATGTCCAAATCAGCAGAATGGATTAGAGGTTAAAATTTACACTTTATGTTTGGGAGAAAAGACTGATTAATTCTCTTGATTAGTTGATTAAAAGTATTTTGATACACATCTCCTCAAATATTTTCCTGAAAAATATAAACTGCACAATTTTGATTTAGATTATATATAATGGCCTACAACCCCTAAATTTTACAATTGAAACAAGAGTTTTCAATATATCAATTCAGTAACTTTCACACCCGTAATATTTTTGTTTGCTTTATGATAAAGAACAAAAGTGTTACCAAAATAATACAAAATTATTCCTTTATAAGTAAGTGACATGTTCAGAATAAGCTGCCAAAATAAATATAGCATTCAAAAACAGAAGACAGTATTTTTTTGAAATTGGGGAACTATACCAATTTTTGAGAAACAAATACTGTTTACACTATGTGCTAAATATACTAAAACCCACCAAATTGTACTGCTGTTTTCCTAGTGTTATATTTTTTACATCTATTTTTTAACTCAATTTTACTTCTCAGGAAAATTAACAGTGAACAATGTCTTTTTTTTTTTTTTCTAGAGGATACTTATGGGAGAATTCTGCATTTAAAAACGTACTTCTAATAAACTCCATAAGGAAAGTTTTCATTAAAAAAAGAGAGGACAAACTCTTATTCTATAATTTCTCTTTACTATGATTTTAAATTATTTAAGCCAACTAAATCTAGTTTGTTATATTTGTAGGATATCAAATATACCCTCCTCCTGATATTTAAGTCAAATTCAATAAATATTTACTGAGTGGTCTACTACATGCCTAACACTATGCTAAGCGCTGGGCAAAAAAATAACCGTTTTGGTTTTTCCTATCTTTCTCCCTCTTGTCCTTACAGCCTACACACATAATCAGGTGATGAAAGATGCCAGTAGGGAGTACTACCTACCCTCATTTACTACACACTTGACTGAAATTTATACTCATGGACTCTAAACTCAGAATTCAAATAAATACCAACTATGAAAAAGAATTCACAAAAATCTGTTTCTCTGTAGGGCACTCATCACTGAGGGGTAAAATTTTTCTCGTATGCATCATGAAGGAAGATCCTTTTTCCATGTTGTTGGCAAAACTGTCAATCATCTTGATGAGCAGCAAATAAATGAATGCCCAATGATGGGATTCTGTATTATCCTTAAAAAAGAAATCCATCAACTAAACATCAACAGGTAAATGTTTATACTCGACAGCCATCAATTTCAACTATCCATGCAAAGAGACAGGTGAGCTGGACTGGTAAACCTCGAAATTAGAGAAGTATTAATCGTCTGCTTCCAGCCAATATAAACAGATGTTATTTTTAAACAGGCAAAATCATCTCTTCCACTGAAATTTATTTGCAGCAGATAATGTTCTGTTACATTTTTAATCAAGCAGATGAAGTTACATTTAAATTGAAAATCTGCTTCACTCAACTAATCAGGCAAGTAAAATTCAGAGATGATTGAATAGCATTACACAGCACACTATTACGGCAGGTAAATTGGGAAATTTACCTGTCACACCACACAGCGTATTGTTCAGCCACTGCATCTGCAACTTAGAAGCAAAGCACTAAGACAAAAAGGGAAAGGCATGTTAAACAGATTTATAAATCCATCATATTTTATGAAAACATTATTAAGGCTGCCAGCCAAAAAATAAATAAATAAATATTTTTTTAAAAGAAAAAGGAAAAAACACACACCACCTCTCAGAGAATCAATGAAGATTTACATGTGTATGCTTATCTGTTTCATGTAAATGGCATGCCTAGTTATTTTGAAGATCAAGATACACCCCAGGCTAAGGGGAAAACAAATTACATCACAGCAAAGGCAAAGAAACAAGGACCACATACTACCAAGAATATGATGGTCAAACAGGAGAAAGGTAAATAAAACACTTTATCAAGAAACTGTAGATAAAAAAAACATTACACTGCTTTTGCAAAATAAAATGACTTACTTCACTCATTGGTATAAAGATCATTAATTTCATACACAAAAACAGTCAACTCACCCTATTTATAAAAAGCCCAGTCCATTTTAGCCACTTATGCTCCCCTACACGACAATGTTAACATTTCTAACACACCTTCAACATTTGTTTTCATAGACATCCAAAAAAATCTTACAGCTGTCAGTAGTTTCTTTCCACAGAAACCTAAAATTTACTTTCACTGCTTAATACCTGTCAACTCAAATACTTTCACTGCAACAGTTAAACGTAATTACCACTGCTTATAACATTGTGAATTATTCCAACATCATGTACCAATACCAACTTACATCTTTTACCTCTTATTTAGGATTTGGTTTTATCCTTACAACCTTCAATCTACACAGACATGTGTGCCAACCAATGTGCCTTCTCTTTTTCTTTTCTTTCTACTTTTCCTCTTGCCTTCCTTCTTTCAGTTTTACCTTTTCTCTTTTCTTCTCTTTCTTTTGTTTTCTGATTGGGGGGGGGTAGTAGAAATAGTATGCAACACTGGAATGTGCTCTAAATTACAAAGATATAATTATTACTCTTCTACTCTTTATGGTGTGAATCTATGCTGCTTTTCTATTAGGAGTGATGGATCTGGACGGACATATCCATAACCTGTCATGGGGCTAATAAATACAGCTAGCTAGAAATCATACACTCATCAGCATGGTATCTTAACTATCAAGGCATCATTGTCATTAAATTACTGGTTAGAGTGAGAAGAGTTCAAGGTTCACAGAAAAATTGTGAGGATAGCAAAATTCCTATGTGCCCCATACCAGGTCCCCCTGTTAAAGTAACACGTAACATTAGTATGGCACATTTGTCAAAATTAATGAACGAATATTGATTCCTTATTATTAGCTAAAACCTGTATTCTTTTTTTTTTTTAATTTTTCTTTTATGTTTATTTATTTCTGAGACAGAGAGAGACAGAGCACGAGAGGGGGAGGGGCAAAGGGAGAGGGAGACCCAGAATCGGAAGCAGGCCCCAGGCTCCGAGCTGTCAGCACAGAGCCTGACGCAGGGCTTGAATTCACAAACTGTGAGATCATGACCTGAGCCGAAGTCGGTCACTCAACCGACTGAGCCACCCAGGCACCCCTAAAACCTGTATTCTTATTTAGATTACTTTTTACTTGTTTTCCATTCTAGGATACCATCCAGGATAGCACATTACATTTAGTTGTCATGTCTTCTTAGGCTCCTCTTGGCTGTGAGTTTCTCAGACTTTCCTTCCTTTTTTTTTTTTTTTTGATGACCTTGTCAATTTTGAGTACTGACTAGGTACTTTGCAAAATGACCCACGGTTGGGATTTGTCTGTTTTTCTCACGATTAGGCTAGGGTTATGGGTTTTATGGAGGAAGACCACAAAGATAATGTGACATTCTCATCACATCTCATCAAGTGCAAATGCCATCAACATGACTTACCACTGCTGCTGCTGACAGTCTTGACCACCTGTCTTATCACTGTGTTTTAATTTAGCCTCAGCCTTCACAAAATCTGCATTTATACTTTTCTAAACTCCATTAATGACACACTGCTATTCTTGTTGAAAATGACCATTAAAAAAAAAAACAAAACAAGAAAAAAAGAAAATGACCATTTTAACAACTACCTCTTTAGATGTAACTTGCAGGGAAAAAACATAATAAATTTCCCATATTGCACCAAGATTAGCCTTTGAGTCACTACAGTGATTTTTCTGAGTCAGTAGATATTTCTGGCCTGACTCTGCTTTCAAAATTGGTCCAAAACAGAGGCTCTCTACTTAAGCTGACCATTAGAATCAAAGAGAGGTGGCTTTTAAAAATATGATTGCCCAGGCCCCAATTTAATCACTATTCCTGGACATCAGTGTTTTAAAATTCTCTGGGTTGTCCCAACACAGAGCCAACATGGAGAGAAAGACTGGCCCAAGGCTCTGTAATGACTGTAGCAGCAGCACAAGGTGAAGCATTCTCCTGTTAGAGCACTCAGAGCTATACTGCACTGTTTGGGGTTTACATTTCTTATGTCTCTTCGGTTCTTCCCACAGATGGCTTTGGTTTAAAAGATCTCTATAACTCAGGGACACTGCAATGTTATTTGAACACTGGCAGATTAAACACAGAGGCAGAAGGTAGTGAATGACACTTAGAAGCATTACTGTTGAAAACTATGCCTATACCAAGATGAAGACTACAAAAGGCTAGATACTAAACCACCAACATAAAAATGTTCTATATTCCCCAAAACAGTGACAGATTGTTATTTAAAACCCGGTGCTCCCTGTTGGGATGAGCACTGGGTGTTGTATGGAAACCAATTTGACAATAAATTTCGTATTTAAAAATAAAATAAAACAATGAGAGAAAAAAATAAAGAAAAATAAAATGTACTACATAGATAACAGATGTCCAAAGGAAAAAAAAAACAACTCGGTGCTCATTTTTCAATCTATGGAACAATCTATGGAATGGGTGGCTGAGTTTTCAGGCTAATGTAATAAGGGTATTTAACCCATAAAGCTAAAGAGATATTCATGTAAGGAATATGAAATTGCCATATGCAACCACTACATCAGTTTCACATGATTCAACCTAATACTTTACATTTTCAATAAAAGACAGAAAAACAGTGATTACAACAATAGTATTTAAACAAAAGTAAGAAATTACTTTTTAAAATTTATTTAATATTAAATACTGGCATCTAGTGGAAAGGGTGCTCGGAAAGTGGTGTCTGCAAGACAGACAATTCTATTTACCCATAATGGAAAATACAAAATAGTTTTGTGAGAGATGGGATCACAGGCTCAAAAATGGAGAAGAACTTCCAGGAGAAGGACTGAACTAGGAGAAGCAAAAAGGTTGTTGAAAATCACAGGAAATGAAGGATAGAGCTGTCAAACACAAAAATAAGCAAGAGTCCTCAGTTCAGAGATGCAGTTCCAAGTCAGTTACAGTCTATACATATATTTTCACATATGTATAGAGAAAAGAAAAGAACTTTAAAGAATGAGGACATTTATATATTCCCATGGTGGGATGATAAGAAAAACAGACTGGATCAAGTACCCTGACTATAGCAGTAAATCATAGGATTAGGTATTCTTAAGGTTGTTATATTGACTTTAATGAAAAGCTGTTTTCCTTGACAGTGAATACCCCAAGCTCTTTGATAGTGCCATAATCAAGCATTATTTAGGAAAGAATATATTCTCTTCCTCTTTTGTTCCTAAATGGTACCATCAGCTGTTAGGAATGGCAGAAGAACCAAGGTAAATACAAATATCCTTCAACAGATACTTACCATAAACATTCTCTATTCAAATTATTAATTATGAACTATTTTTCTATTTTCTATGCATTTATTACTTGAGGTAATAGTATTTTAGATTCTGCTTTTTTACTGAAGATAACTATTTTCCAATAATAACAAAAAACACTATATAAAAATTTCTAATGACCCACAGAGTATTCTATGCTACAGATATATAATCAATAATTATTACATTTTTGGTAGATATTTATGTTGTTTTGTTATTTTTATTTTATTTTTTAATGGTTTGTTTTTGTTTTTGTTTTGGTAACTGTTCTTATTTATATTTGAGAGAGAGAGAATGAGAATGAGTAGGCAGAGAGAGGCGGAACAGAGGATCTGAAGCAGGCTCTGTGCCGACAGCAGAGAGCCCAATGCATGGCTCGAACTCATGAAGCGTGAGATCGTGACCTGAGACAAAGTCGGATGCTTAGCCAACTGAGCCGCCCAGGTGCCCCTATTTTATTTTATTTTTTTAATGTTTATTTATTTTTGAGGGGGAGGGGGCAAAAAGAGAGGGAGAGAGAGAATCCTAAGCAGGCTCTGCCCTGGCAGCAGAGAGCCTAATGGGGTGAACTGCAAGATCATGACCTGAGCCAAAGTCAGACACTTAATCAACAGAGCCACCCAGGCACACCTCGTTTTGTTATTTTTAGAAATAACAAATACATCCTTTGTACTTTTAAGTACTGGCAGAAATGTAAAATGGTGCAACTACTATGGAAAAGGTTGGCAGTTTCTTAAAAAATTACACACTACTGTACAACCGAGTTACTGAACTCTTGAGCATTTATCCCACAAAAATGAAAACTTAGGTTCATACAAACATGTACATGAATGTTCACAGCAGCTTTATTCATAACAGCCAAAAACTGGAAACAATCCAGCTGTCTTTCAGCAGGTGAATGGTTAAACTGTGTGCATCCATATCTGGGAATACAACTCAGCATAAACAGTAACAAAAATATACACAACTTGGGTGCATTGCAGGGACTGGAAAAAGCCAATCCTAAAAGGTCACACACGGTCTCATTCCACTTACATAATATTCTTGAAGTTACAAAAACGTATAAATGGAGAACATGTTAGTGGTTGCCTGGGGTCAGGGACGTCACAGGAAAAGAGGACTATAAAAGGCCAACACAATAACAGATCCTTGTGTGACAAAGTTACTCTGTATCTTGACTGTATCATTATCCATATCCTGATTGCGATATCACATTATAGTTCTGGAAGATGTTACTGCTAGGGAAATGAGTAAATGGTATACAAGATCTGTTATTTCTTCATATTGCATGTGAACCTACAATTAAATCAAAATAAAAAGATTTATACAAACAAATCTTTTATATATAAAGATTTTTCTTGATTTCGGATAATTTCATTAGACTGCTACATCAAAAAAAAATGCATCATTCTTTAAAACTTCATATACTGACAAATTATTTACTGAAAAATTCATGCCTCTGAACATTTCTCCCAAGCTGACATTATTGTACAATTATGTGGTCTTTAAAAAATGTAACTCAAGCTTCTCCTACTTTCCTCCCTATACTGCATCCTTAGGAAGGTGCCTCCCCCTCTCTGTGGGAACATTAGCCACAGTGCTTAGAAATCAGTTGCACAATGTTTTATTTGTCTCTACCCAACATTATTGCAAATTCCTTGACAGCTATCTTCTTTATCTATGTAGTACCTCCAGTTCCTTGCATATAGTAGTAGTTCAAGAAATGTTTACTGAATAGATGAATACTATTAAAGCATTCTCATAAATGTGTATAGTAACTTATGATTTTCCTGAGTGACTAGGGACATGATGGCACTACTGACATATTTAGGACAATGTACTATAAGACTAGTTTAAAAGACAATGAGCTGAGCTGCATTTTTGATAACTTTAAGACACCCAAATGGGGCAATCTCAAAGGAACAATTGGAGGGTCACAACTGTAACTCAGATTTTTGAATTATCTGCACAGAGATGATAGTTGAAACAGTAAGAACAGAAAAGAGAAAAACAAATCAGTGAAAACAACAGGTACACAACATCTTGTTCTCCATGTGGTTTGTTTCTAATCCTCATTTTGTTATTAAACTATCTGATACAGAAGGTACATTAGAACTTTAAGAGACAAAAGGCTGATAAAATGGAAGTATCACATCATTAAACAACGAAGTATATATATGTCTTTAATTTAATGAATTTGGTAATCAACCAGGTCAACATCACCCACAGAGTAAATGGCAACTTACTGGTATGATTGAAGAGAAAATGGGAATGTACCCATCCTAAAATAATTTTTCTACCTGAAAAAATTCATTCCTGTGAATAAAATATAAATAATATTCAAAAGGGAACCTCTGAAGCCATTATAAGCCAAGACATTAGAAAAACTTATTAGTTACTAGTCTGTAGAACTCAGTCCTCTGGTTGAGGCACTGAATATCATTAATAGAAAAATAAAGGATCTCCAAAGAAGAGGTCTCTCAAGAGGATGCCAAATAGAGGCCTGCATTAACTTTACAATTTTGTCTATTACTAAAATCCACATGACTTAAACACAGCATTTACAAATATGCTAACAACTCAACAGCAATACAATATGTAGGAGCTGGAATTCTGCCACCTGATTCTCTCTACTACCAACAATCTACTTGCACTCCATGAGGACTATACATAAAATATTTTGGCATACATCTCTTAAAAATGACTGTTTCCAGGGGCGCCTGGGTGGCGCAGTCGGTTAAGCGTCCGACTTCAGCCAGGTCACGATCTCGCGGTCCGTGAGTTCGAGCCCCGCGTCAGGCTCTGGGCTGATGGCTCAGAGCCTGGAGCCTGTTTCCGATTCTGTGTCTCCCTCTCTCTCTGCCCCTCCCCCGTTCATGCTCTGTCTCTCTCTGTCCCAAAAATAAAAATAAATAAATAAAAATTGAAAAAAAATAAAATAAATAAAAAATGACTGTTTCCTAAATAACCACAGAATATCACATCTACCTTTAATATCACCAAATAACATCAGATAATTTATAAGCTTTTTTAATCAATGAGATTTTACAATCTCAAAAATTCATTTTTAATAAACATTTAGCTCCATAAAAAAGTCAGACCTACATGACAATACTTAACATTTATAATCTTAAATCTCCTCCTCCCCAAGTGTTTTTGTTTTTATTCCTGCTTGAGAAGAGTGGTAGGTACCTATCTGCTTTAATTTTTTTTAAGTGTGCACACCTCTATCAAAGACATATTTATAAGACAACTGGTGGGAAATACATGCTTCACTCTTTACAAAGGTGAATAGCCAGATTAAACTCCGCACTTCAGGCAAAAAGAGACCTGAACCAAACAGAACTGGCAAAGCTAGAGGCATATGTAATGTAATCTGAAATGGACAATTCAATTAGAAATGTTAAATTTGTAGCCTTTTTTATTTGGCTAATAAACACATTAAATAATTCTTAAGAAAGAAATTGTGAGTATATCTGACATAAATTTATTCTTAATTTATCAACTGCTCAAAATGACAAATTTACATACTAGGCTGACAGAGACATCAGAAAAACTGCTACTACCAATATGCTCATTAAACTTGGCAAGAAAGGTAAAACTAACAGGGCACCAGGAAGGTAGAACCAAACAAACTGACAGATCAGGGGCCACAGTGACTTCTGCTCCATACTCTACTCCCTCAAAATTTTTCAAAAAGAACACAGCAATAATTGAAAGAACTGAAAAGTAGGATTCAGAAGTTAGGAATTTTAGGAATTTTATCATCGTTTTGTATTCAAAGTAATGTTCGTACATACACACAATAAAAACATATTCTTCAGAAACAATAACCTCATTTAAAAAAGTCATTAGACGATGAGTTAAAAAAAAAGCAAGCTTATATTAAAGAACTGCCGAAGACCATTAAATCACAGCAATGTTGGAATACAGGGGAATCAGACTTAAAATCAAGCATCGATAATGAAATTCCCACTGGAGCTCCATCTAGGTCAGAGGAGCTGGCAGATACACGTCTGGCAAAATCGGTAGGAGTCTTACAAGTCTCACAAGCATCTCGTAGGATGACAACTCAACCCCACTAGGCAGGTCTCCCTAGTGAAATAATTAGTCTTGTACTTATAACAAGATATGTGTGTTTTTAGAAAAAGCTTATGCCAGAATATCAGAATTTTTGTCAACAAATGAATGCCTTCCTCACGGCAATGGGATGGTTTCCTGAGTTGGGATTAAATTTAAAAAAGAACATAAAAATAGATTACAGCCTAATAGAGACATTTTAAAATCTACTATCAGCAGGATCCTTATATTTTGTTTCCTGATGAACAGAGGAACTTACAGGTAGACGTTCCAGTTCATTTACCATTAAGAACAAACTATTGCTTAACACAATAACATAACAGGAACTTATTAGATCTTTCAACAGTTGAAAGAACTGCTACACAAAGTGCAAAGGATTAGAATGATGTCTCAGGATATAGTAAGGATCTAACCCTCTAGAAACTAACTTATTAGACTGAATCCACAAATACATACTGAGCATTTTGTTTATGTAATTAATTTTACTAGGCATCATGGAAGACATCCTGAGTATGCCAGAATATGCCAAAATATAAGGAGATCCCAAATGTAAAGTAAACCTCCATTTCCCCAATAAGCAGATTTAAAACTAAGATTTTTGGCATCCAAACACGTAAACCTTTTGGGATATAAATGTAATAGTCTACAAGAAACTACCACACACAAATCAAGAGTGAGTACCAGGCTTCTACATCCAACTAAATAAACAGGGTTCTGATCAGATTTACCAGCCCAACTGAAACCAACAAAAAGAAATAAAGAAAAGTTAACAGACAAAACATAGCCAACAACAGTGTTTAAGAAACTGAATGTCAGGGGTGCCTGGGTGGCTCAGTCGGTTAAGCATCCAACTTCAGTTCAGGTCATGATCTCACGGTTCATGAGTTCAGGCCCTGCGTTGGGCTCTGTGCTGACAGCTCAGAGCCTGAAGCCTGCTTCGGATTCTGTGTCTCCCTCTCTCTCCCTGCCCCACCCCACCCCCACTTATGCTCTGCCCCTCCCCCACTCGTGCTCTGTCTCTCTACCTTCAAAAATAAATAAATGTTAAAAAAAAAAGAATAAAAAAGAAAAAAAAAGATAAGAAACTAAATGTCAGGCAATAAAGGACAATAAAATCCCTGAGAGACAGGTAGGTGAACCTTACCACTGCCCTAGTTTATTGCCTTGAGAGAGTTTCCATGCCACAGCACAGAAAATAGGAACCCAGGCAGACCCTGACAAACACCAAGAGTTTACAAAAGAAAAGAGCTGAGAGCCCAGGGAGATCAAGGCAGATAAGTTCAAAAGATAAAGTAATGAAGAGGAAACAATCACACAGATCTCTAAGGGGTGTCTCTGAGTATTTAGCAGAGTATATTCCACACAGATGTAAGAAAACTATCTGAGGTTGGGGAAAGAACCACCTAAAAGAATTGGATAAAACAGCACTAGGCACTCAAACAGGGAGGGAATAATGCCTGTTTCCTTCCACTGGTCAAGCTACAAAATCTCACAATTCATAGGGTGCTAGGCAGAGCACTCAGAAGAGCCTTGCCTCAGTGGTGGAGAATAATTAGCCCTAGACCAAACTTCCCTGTTCCCAACTAAAATCTTAAAAGCAAAACTCAAAAAGATCACACAATTGCAAAGTAATTTCATTTTGTCCCAGCAGAAAGATCAAGAATATTTATAGGAACATAAAAATAATCAGCACCAAACAAGTTAAAATTAACGTCTGGCACCTAATCAGATTGGAAAGGCATGCAAAGCATCAGGAAAATGACTCATAATGAGGAGAAAAATCAATCTATTGAAACCAACTCAGACTTGACACAGATGTGAAAATCAGGAAACAAGAACATTAAAACAGTTGTAATCACTGTATTCCTTATGTACAAAAAATTAAGTACAGACCTGGAAGATATAAAAGATTTAAACAAAACTTGTGGAAATGAAAGCTACAATATCTCAGATTAAAAACATAATGGAGGGGCACCTGGCTGTCTTAGTTTGTACAGACTCTTGATCTAGGTGTCATGAGTTCAAGCCTCACTTTGGGCACTTTGGGCTTAAGTAATATTACTTAAGCAAAGCAAAACAAAACACAACACACACGCGCGCGTGCGTGCACACACACACACGATGGAGTTAGTGGCAGATTAGATTTGTAAAAGAAAAGATTAGTGAACTTGAAGACACAGCAGTAAGAAAAATCTAATATAAAACAGAAAAAAAAGAATTAATAATGAAAACAGCATGAGTGAACTGTCAGATAACACCAAGCAACTTAACACCATGTACAACTGGAATATACAGGTGGGGAGAAATATTTTTTAAAAATTGGAATAATGGCTAAAGTTTTTCCAAATTTGTCCTAATGGAATTATCTAAGAACATTTACCAAGATATTCTATATTCTGGGCCATAAAACAAGATTCCACAAAATACAAGGATTTAAGTCTGACAAAGTATGTCATTTAAATACAATGTATTAAATTAGAATACCAAAATATATGGAAATTAACATACTTCAAAAAAGAAATCACAAAGGAAATTAGAATATATTTTGAACAGAGAACAAATGAAGATGCAACATACCAAAACTTGAGGGATGCTGTTAAAATAATACTTAGGGGGAAATTCACAGCACTAAAAGAAGGGTCTCAAATCAACCTTAGCTTCCACCTTAAAAAACTAGAAAATTAAAAGGAAATAATACCCACTGCAAACAGAAAAAAAGAAAATAATAAAGATTGGAGTGCCTGGCTGGCTCAGTCAGAAAAGCATGTGACTTTTGATCTCAGAGCTGTGGATGTAGAGATTGCTTGAAAATAATTTTTTTTTTCTTAATTTTTAGAGAGACAGCAAATGGGGAAGGGGGCAGAGGGAGAGAAAGAGAAGAGAGAATCTTAAGTAGGCTCCACACTCAGTGTGGAGCCCAACACACGGCCCGGTCACAATGATCTTGGGATAATGACCTGAGCCGAAATTAAGAACTGGATACTCAACCAACTGAGCCACCTAGGTGCCCCAAAAATAAATAAATTCTAAAAAAAAAGGAAGAAAGCAATAAAGATCAAAATAAAAACAAAAAATTAAAAAAATTTTTTAAAAAGGCAAAAACAAAACACAAAGAAACCAAAAAACTCAAAAGCAGGTTTTCTGAGAAGATCCATAAAAGTAATGCCTCTCAAGCTAGACAGACCAGGAAGTATAAAAAGAAATGAGGGGCGCCTGGGTGGCTCAGTCAGTTAAGCGTCCGACTTCGGCTCAGGTCATGATTTCACGGTTTGTGGGCTTGAGACCCACGATGGGCTCTGTGCTGACAGTTCGGAGCCTGGAGCCCGGAGCCTGCTTTGGATTCTGTGTCTCCTTCTCTCTCTGCCCCTCCCCAACTTGTGCTCTATGTCTCTCAAAAAATAAATAAATGTAAAAAACAAAAAATTAAAAAAAAAAATGAGAGAGGTGATGTCACTAGAGACTTCATACATATTATAAATAAAGGAATATTATGAACTCTATGCCAATAAACTCAGCAACATGATATTTTTAAAAATCTTTGGAAAACAAGAACCACTAAAATTTATTAAAGAACAAACCAATAACCTGAGTTGTTCTAGGTCTATTAAAGTGATTGAATTTGTAGTTTAAAAACTTCCCATGAAGAAAACTGAAGGCCCAGATGGTTCCACTGGTTAATTCTACCAGATATTTAAGAAAGAAGTAATATCAATCCTTCATAAACTCTTTAAGAAAGTATAAGAGAAGGAAATGTTTCCCAACTATTTCTATGAGGTCAGCATTACTCAGATACCAAAACCAAATAAAGAACTGCAAGAAAACTATGGACAAATATCCTTCATTAATATATATGCAAAAATTCTAAACATTACTTTAGCAGATTGAATTCACCAATACATAAAAAACCACACATGGCTAAGTGTGGTTGTTGCTAGGAAGAAAGGGTGCTTTAATATTTTTAAAAAATCAATTAAATGTCCACTCTCACCACTTTTATTCAACATAGTACTGGAAGTCCTAGCCACAGCAATCAGACAAGAAAAAGAAATAAAAGGCATGCAAATCAGTAAAGAAGGAAAACTTTCACTATCTGCAGATGACATGATATTCTATATAGAAAACCCTAGAGCCTGCACCAAAAAAGTACTACAACTGATAAATTCAGTCACATTGCAGGATACAAAATCAATATACAGCGCACAGCTCGTGAGTTCAACTTTGGCTCAGGTCACAATCTCATAGCTTGTGAGTTCAAGCTCCACATGGGGCTCTGTGCTGACCTCTCAGAGCCTGGAGCCTGCTTCGGATTCTGTGTCTCCCTCTGTCTCCACCCCTCCCCTGCTGACATTCATTCTCATCCTTTCTCTCTCTCTCTCTCTCTCTCTCTCTCTCAAAAATAAATGGTACAAGAAAAAATTTTTAAAAAATCAATATACAGAAACCTGTTGCATTTCTATATACTAATAATGAAGTAGCAGAAAGAGAAATTAAGAAAACAATCCCATTTACAATAAAATACCTAGGAATAAACTTGACCAACAAGGTGAAAGGCTTATACTCTGAAAACTATAGAACAATAATTGAAGATGACACAAATGGAAAGATATCCCATGCTCATGTATTAGAATAACAAATATTGTTAAAATGTCCATACTATATAAAGCAATCTGCAGACTTAATACAATCCCTATCAAAATACAAATAGCATTTTTCACAGAACTAGAACAATAATCCTAAAATTTGTATGGAATCATGAAAGACCCTGAGTTGCCAAAGCAATCTTGAAAAGGAAGAACAAAGTAAGAAGCATCACAATCCCAGATTTCAAGATATACTACAAAGCTATAGTAACCAAAACAGTTTAGTATGGCAGAAAAATAAACACACAGATCAAGAGAACACAATAGAGAGCCCAGAAATAAGTCCATGATTATATGTTCAATTAATCTAGGACAAAGGAGGCAAGAATATGTAATGGGAAAAAGACAGTCTCTTCAACAAATGGTGGTGGGACAACTGGACAGCTACATAAAAAAGAATGAAACTAGATCACTTTCTCACACCATACACAAAGATAAAATCAAAATGGTCAAAGACCTAATGTGAGACCTGAAACCATAAGAATCCTAGAAGAGAGCACAGGCAGTAATTTCTCTGACATCAGTCATAATAACATTTTTCTAGCTATGTCTCCTGAGGCAAGGGAAAAAAGCAAAAATAAACTATCAGGACTACATCAAAATAAAATGCTTCTGCACAACCTTTCTGTTAAACAAAAAGACAACCTACTAAATGAAGATGATATCTGCTGCATCCAATAAAGGGTTAGTATCCAAAATATATAAAGAAGTTATACAACTCAACACCCAAAAAAACAAATAATCCAACTAAAAATGGGAAGAAGACATGAACAGACATTTCTCCAAAGACATCCAGATGGCTGACACATGAAAAAATAATATCACTCATCAGTAGGGAAATGCAAATCAAAACCTCAATGATACACCTCACACCTGTCAGAACGGTTAAAACAAAAAATACAAGAAACAACAAGTATTGACAAAGATGTGAAGAAAAAGGAACACTTGGTAGGAATGCAAACTGGTGTAGCCACTGTGGAAAACAGTATGAAAGTTCCTCAAAAAATTAAAATTAGAATTACCATATATGATCTAGTAATTCCACTACTGGGTATTTACCCAAAGAATATGAAAACTCTGGGGAACCTGGGTGACTCAGTCAGTTAAGCCTCCAACTTTGGCTCAGGTCATGATCTCTTTCTGCGAATTTGAGCCCCGCATCAGGCTCTCTGCCGTCAGCAAAGCCCACTTCAGATCCTCTGTTTCCTTCTCTCTCTGCCCTTCTCCCACTTGTGTTCTCCCTCTCCCTCTCTCTAAAATAAACATTAAAAAATTTATTTTTAAAAAAAGAACACAAAAACACTAATTGGAAAAGACATATGCACCCCTATGTTTATTGCAGCATTATTTACAACAGCCAAAATATATCAACAACCCAAGTGTCCATCAATAGATGAATAAAGATGCAATACACACACACACACACACACACACACACACACACACACGCACACAATATTAGTCAGCCATAAAAAAAGAATGAAATCTTCCCATTTGCAACAACAAATTTAGAGGGTAAATGCTAAATGAAATAAGTCAGAGAAAACAAATACCAAACAATTTCACTTATATGTGGAATTTAAGAAACAAAACAAAGAAAAAAAAACAAGCAAAAACTAGACTCTTAAATATAGAGATCCGGTGGTTACCAGATGGGAGACGGGTTGGGGGGATGGATAAAATAGGTGAAAGGGATTAAGAGTACACTTATCATGATGAGCATTGAGTAATGTACAGAATGGTCAAATCACTATATTGTACATCTGAAATATAACACTGTACATTAACTATACTGGAAATTAAAAGTAATATTTATTAATGAATTAATGTAATTCATCATATTAACAAAAACCACATGATCATCTCAATATAACACATAAAAGCATTTGACAAAATCCATTATCCATTCCTGTTAAAAGTGCTTAGCAAACAACAGAAGGAAATTCTTCAATCCATTAAAAAGTATCTACAAAAATCCTATAGCTAACAGTGTATGTAATGATGAAAGACTATACTTTCCCCTTAAAATCAGTAACAAGTAACAAGACAATTCTCTCACCAGAATTACTCACGTTGTACTGGAGGTTCTATTCAGGGCAATGAGGAGAAAAGAAAAGGTCATCCAGATTGGAAAGAAGTCAAACTGTATTTGCAGATGACATGTTCAACAACAGAAAATCCAACAGAATCTACTCCAAAACTTCTAGAACTAATAAGTAATTTTTACAGGAACTATAAAGTTTTAAGGAATCAAAATCAATACACATACCCATATGATTCAGCCAATTCACGTCTAGGTTTTTACTCAAGATGAAAGCATATGTCCATATAAAGGCTTTTACAATGTTCTTAGTTTTATTTTTAATAGACAAAAACTGGAAACAATACAAAAGTCCATCAACAGGTGAATGGATAAACTGTGGTATATCCATCCATACAATAGATAGAAAGCAATACCAAGAAATAACTATTGATAACTGCTATATTATGGTTGAATCTGAAAATAATTATGCTGGCTGAAATAAGCCAGCTCTCTTCCCCCCAACAAAAAGAGTTCCTACTACATGATTCCACTTCCATAAAGTTTTAGAAAAAGCAAAACTAAACCACTATGACAGTGGAGGTGAAGTAAGGTATGGTGAGGCAAGAGACAAGGATTACAAAGGGTAAGAGGAAATGAATGAAGATTTGGATATGTTCACTACCTTGATTACAGTAATGGCTTCCTACATGTATACATATACCAAAATTTATCAAATTGTACATTTTATATGTGTGCAGTATGTCGATTATACCTTAACAGAGTTGGTTGTTGTTGTTTTACAAAAGTACCACTGTGCTAACAGTCATGTATAGGACACTTCACTTACAGGTTTTTATTCAGAGCTAGTTTCTAAAGACATCTCCACAATATCCCAAAGTATCTGTTATCAGTCATAGGATATTAATGTGAAGGAAGAGATTCATGGATCATTCATTCTCCTGCCAAGGATTCAATGTCTGACTGCTATAGCAAAAGAAATGTCTGCCATGACAATGTCTTGAAGGGTCACATGCAGAAGTGCTAGCTCTAAAGAGGCATTTGAGCATGGTCCACCAACTAAAGGAGTTCTGTAGCTATCATGATCTGACCTCAAAATACTCTGTAAATTGTAGCTGCCATGCAGAGAAAAGGACCAAACTGAATACAGATTGACATGTCACTTATCTCCTCTGAGCCTGCGATTTTTCATCTAGAAAATGAGAGCACTGGCCTTGAAGCAGTGATTTCCAATCATTCTGTGCCAGCCTAACACTGGGGGACTTGTTAAAAAACAGAATCCTGGGTCTCACCCACAAAGATTCTAATTCAATAGGTCCAGGGTAGAGCCTGGGGACATACTGTTAAATCCTGGCATAAAACAAGATTTGGGAAATTCTGGCCTAGATATTTTAGATCCTTCCAGCTGCAACATTCTTCAAACACTATTTCCAAAGGCTTCAATGAGATATTTCAAGTTGGGTGTATGGCAGCCATAAAGGTCAAAGTGAGGTAAAAAAGCAGTAGTCATAATAAGGTATACCACAGCAGGCCCTAATGTTTAACGTTTAACAGAATCTCTTTAAATACTACTGATTTGGAAGAAG
This sequence comes from Lynx rufus, assembly GCF_022079265.1. Lineage (NCBI taxonomy): Eukaryota > Metazoa > Chordata > Mammalia > Carnivora > Felidae > Lynx > Lynx rufus. The sequence goes on along the minus strand of NW_025814824.1, from coordinate 58,763,481 downwards.
TAAGTTTAATTTTTTTTTTTTAAGATTAGTTTCAAGCCTGTTACAAATAGGTTATTTCTAATTACTGCATTCTTTATCTTTACTCCTTTTCATACTTGCCAGAGACCCTAAGGATTAATTAGGTCTCCTGGTGTCTTTCTGCTTATTCTAAAGCAATTTTCTCCCCCCTTATTCTTGGGATATTTTAGAACAGAATGGAAATCAGAGATTCTGCAGAGCCAAAGATGTAGTCCCATACTCTTGTAGCTTCAAAATGTAATAGCAAAGCTTACAGGAATAGAATGGCAAAGATTTCTGCAAGACTCTCAGAGCTTGAGAGTGAAAAATTTAAATAATTTCTCTCAAATTTCATAAAATTATAGACACAGTACTAATGTCAGCTGTAACAGCTGACCCAATTCCACTCCAACAAAATTAAAAGGTCCTCTCATACTGTCACCTCATCGTAGCTTCTGTCACTTTTGGAGTACAAAATGACATCATTTTTTGGAAATACTAAAGTTCAAATGAAATCAGTTCTTCCTCTGCCAAACTGGTTTGTTACATTACTTAATATAATAAATAAATCATTCAAAAATTTTAAGTAACATATTGCCATCTAACTACATATAGTTAGATAAGCACATATTTTTAGTATTTGTTTCAGTATTTTAAACATACACTAAAATACTTTCATAGCCAATAGCATCAAGTTATTGTAGTTGAATCCTGAAGTTAGTCTTCATCCTAAAATTTTATTAAAATTCTACACCTCTGGACATAACTGCAATTGAAAATCTGTTTCAAAAAGGATTACATGAGTCAGACAGAAATAGAAAAATATACCTGTTAAAAGTTGTTGTATGAATAAATGTGAACAGCATGCAAATCAACTTTTATCTCTAAACTTTATTTCTGATTGTGCCCCAAACAGACAAGCCAATGAATGATTTAATACCTTGGGTATGTTTTGTGCCACTAGGCAAAGTAACCTAATTCTCTTAATTCCTGGAATTGGCTGCTGTTCCAAGACTAGGAGGATTGCATTGAAAGTGGCTGTGGCATACTATAATACAATTAATACGCTGCAGAAAGAAAAGTAAGCTTAATTTTATTCAGCAGACAAACTAATATATTTTGTTGCCATTTGCAAACCAAGTTGTAAACAACCGTAAGCTGCCCCATATTCCTTGATCTTTCATACATTCTGTACAAAATCATTCTTCTAATGACAGATTCTAAGGAAAATCATTAAGAGGGGAAGGCTACCAGAGTAATTTTATAATTTATGTATCTTTGTAATAAACAACATGTTAGTCAATCCACTCCAAAAAGAGAAAATATTTGTCCCCGTATGAGCTAAATACATGCACCTATTATGTTCATTAATATAAAATTCATGATAAACCTAGGTCACCCGGGGGGGGGGGGGCTTCAGTTGGTTAAGCATCTGACTCTTGATTTTGGCTAAGGGATCAAGCCCTGAGTCAGGGTCCATGGTAATCGTGAAGCCTGCTTAAGATTCTCATTCTCTCTCTCTCTCTCTTCCCCACCCCGCCTCATCCGTCTCCCCAGCTTGTGCTCGCTCTCTCTCTACAATTTAAAAAACAAAACAAAGCAGTATATGTCTCAAGGGGGAAATGTCATATAAATAACTTGCAAACCTGTTAGACATGCTTACTCTCTTATACATTGCCTCCAGACACTCTTTATACATTTCCCCTACATCCTCTTTTCCTTAACCACCAACATCCACAATCAAAATATTTTTTTAAGCACTTGTTTCTCTTCTTTTGCCTTACCAAATTTGACTGCCACAAATTCTCGTCCAATGTGGGGCTAACATGCTTAATACCAAACAACTTCCTTGGGACTCTAGCACCCTTGAACATATGGGGCATAGAAAGGGGTGGGGGAGGGGGAATAGCTATAATTATCCATTCCTTTTATCATTTTAATTAGGTTTCTGTCCAAGGACATTACTTAGACTCAAAATCTTACAATAAATGCTTTCTTAACAAATCTTTACTTAACCCACTAAAATGACCAATTCTCTCAATCTGTTTTGTAAAATACATTGATGCTACAGAATACTAAATAATAGCTACTCTCAAGTTCACCCACTCACTTCTGCTGTAACCAATTGAAATATATGCTGTTTATTCCAAAGCTAATTTTGCCAGTTGTACTTCTATGATATTTACTGTAAGTGTTAAGTAAGGCAATGAAATGATTGAAAAAGAAAGGGCTACAACTTAACTGAGCTGCTAAAAGTTACTGTCAAATTAGGCATAGGCAAGTCAACTATATTATATAAGACTAATACCACTGGGGAGCAGAAAGAAGAGTCTGCATTCATGTTCCAAAACACTGGATTATGAAACAAATACAATGAAAAACTTTAGTCAGCAGAGTGAATGTGATACTCAAGAAAAGGTATGACTTTCTACCAAAAGACTGGCAAATGAGTCTATACATTAAAGTATGCTTTAAAGATTATTTTATGTTCATATATGTCATTTTTCATACTTCTCCATTTTATTGAGGGATATGACTATAGATACTGATAGTACCAGACAAAAAGGGGTTTCTACTATAAAAAAAAAAAGTCCTTGTTTTCTTAGGGAATACAAATATCATTCAATTTCTAGTAACACAACCTTCAAAAGGCATCTACTAAATACGTAAAACATTAAGAAGTTGAATGGACCCCTAAATAAGCACTGTAAAAGAAAAATCTGCAAGCTTGTAGTGCTAAAGGAAAAGAGAAAAGTCTACACACACACACCCCCAAACACACACAGAGTATATACATATTTATATACACACACATATCACACACACATATCACGGTTTTTTGTTGTTGAGGAGAGTGTTATTTTTTTCTGGGAATATTTACTGAAATAAATGTAAAATACATTACTACTCCAATTTTTAGGTTAAGATAAAGAACAAGAAAACAGCCCATCTAATATATAGATAAGTATGTTAATCTATTCTAATTCTATAATGAAAGAACACAGAACAAGAAAAATGTAAAAGGGACTCAATTTTAATTCAAAGGCTTTTAATTCAGAGAATCAAATAAAGGCACAATAAGGAAGCCAAAAAGAAAGAAATATACAACCACAATGAAAAAAGAAATTTACAACCACAATATAGAAGGAAAAACTGCAGGACAAAGAACAACATAAGCATACAGGAATAGACAAATACAAAGAAATTTTCATAAAACTCCATCATGAGATTCTATTTAGGATAGAGCCAATAAAGACAACGTCCGTGTTATGTATTTGCAATTACAGATTGAAAGAGAAACACTAGCTTTTTGCATTTAGCCTAAGTTTCCCAAGCTTGACTTGCATGGAGAAATGATAGGAAACAAAAAAAGAAAATTAGAGGGGCGCCTGGGTGGCTCAGTCAGTTAAGTATCAGACTCTGGCTTTCAGCTCAGGTCATGATCCCACGGTTTCTGAGTTCTAGCCCCATGTCCAGCTCTGTGTTGGCACCTCAGAGCCTGCTTGGGATTTTCTCTCTCTCCCTCTCTCTCTCTCTCTCTCTCTCTCTCTGGCCCTCATCCGCCAGGGCATGCTCTCTCAAAATAAATAAATAAACTAAAAAATTAAAATTACAAAGAAGTCTCTCTGAAAATGGTCAGTCCTTATACTCTACAAATCAATTTGCCAATTCACAGTGATGAAAAGTAATGCTATATTAAGACTTTACACATACATACATTTGTATATAGATATCTATATCTAAAACAAAGACAAAAAACCAGCATTCATTCAATTCTTCCTGTCTTAAATATCCTATTTCTCCTGCCCTTATCTCCAGAAAGGCTACCCATTCTCCTTCAAGACCTAATACATATATCCTTCATGAAGTTTTCTTGGTTTCCTCTAAGCAAGAAATAAACTACCTGTCTTCTCTGAACACAAGAATTTTATATCATTCACAATTATCATGTTCAAGTCATTATCATATTCAAATACCCAATATTCGAGTATTTGTCCTATCTGTACTTATACTAGATGACTGAATCTTAAACTTTTTGGTCTAAGGACCCTTTTATACTCTTAAAATTACTGAGCACTTGGGGCGCCTGGGTGGCTCAGTCAGTTAAGCGTCCGACTTCAGCTCAGGTCATGATCTCACTGTCCGTGAGTTCGAGCCCCGCGTCGGGCTCTGTGCTGACTGCCTGGAGCCTGTTTCGGATTCTGTGTCTCCCTCTCTCTCTGACCCTCCCCCATTCATGCTCTGTCTCTCTCTGTCTCAAAAATAAATAAACGTTAAAAATAAAAAAATTACTGAGCACTTCAAAAGCCATTTTTATGTGGGTTATTTACCAATATTAACATGTATGAAAATAAAGTTGAGTAATTTTTAAAATTCATTTAACATAATAAATTCACTGTTACTATAAATAACGTTTTTATAAAAAAACAACTACATTTTCAAAAAAATCTGAGTATGAGTGGCACTGTTTTACAAAACTCTTTAATGAGTGATTTAATACAATGTATCTATATTTTCATATCTGCTTCCACATTCCATCTGTTGTGGTATGGTGTTCTGGTTGAAACATCATAAAGAAAATCAGATTTCATAGATAAAAGGGGAGTATTTTAAATAGCCTATTTAGGTTATTGTGAATATTCTTCTTTGATACTCTAACAAAACTGGGTTGCAATGCAGAATATGAAACTCAATCAATGAACTTTTATGTACTCTGCTAACATTAAAATGCTCTGGTCTATCTTGCATCTTGAAAGGATCTTTTAATCCATGCACAAATTTGTAACATCATGCATTGGTCATGTGGAAAATACTGGTTCACTGAGTTATGGAGATCTTCTAAATGTTGACACATTTCATTATATGATAATCCAAGAAACAATCATATTTGTTAATATCACAACTGATCTTATCAGCAAAATCTTTAAGAATTGGGAAGTTTTAGGGGCGCCTGGGTGGCTCAGTCGGTTAAGCAGCCGACTTTGGCTCAGGTCATGATCTCGCGGTCCGTGAGTTCGAGCCCCGCGTCGGGCTCTATGCTGACAGCTCAGAGCCTGGAACCTGTTTCAGATTCTGTGTCTCTCTCTCTCTCTGACCCTCCCCCATTCATGCTCGGTCTCTCTCTGTCTCAAAAATAAATAAACGTTAAAAAAAAAAAAAAAAGAATTGGGAAGTTTTGGGGGCACCTGGGTGGCTCAGTCAGTTAAGCGTCCGACTTCGGTTCAGGTCATGATCTCACTGTTCCTGAGTTTGAGCCCCGTGTCGGACTCTGTGCTGACAGCTCAGAGCCTGGAACCTGTTTCAGATTCTGTGTCTTCCTCTCTCTCTCTCTGCCCCTCCCCTGCTCATGCTGTCTCTTTGTCTCTCTCTCTCTCTCTCTCTTAAAAATAAATATTAAAAAAAAAAAAAAAGAATTGGGAAGTTTTGTTAAACTCATCATTTATAGATAAAGGTTTTTCAAAATTCTAATGTTTGCTCAAAAGCTCAAATTTTATCACTGACAACAAATGCTCGTGGTTATTTTCCTTCATGTGGCATGTTTAATCCATTCATTTTCACGAAAATGTCTGCAAAATACCTAATTCTGAGCAACTGTAGCTTGTCAGTTGTTCTTTGTGGTACAAATGCAAATAGAAACTAGTTCAGCTCACAAAAGTACATGTGCTCTTCCTTGAGACAACAATAATACTTCAGGCCACAACACAAGCACTCCCCATTCATCAATACAAAATACTGGTAAAGGTATTATAAACTTAAAACTTAATTTTTTTAAAGCTTTATTTTGAGACAGAGACAGTGCAAGCAGGGGATGGGCAGAGAGAAAGAAATAAAGAGACAGAGACAGAGAGACAGAGAAAGCCAAGCAGGCTCTACACTGCTAGCACAGAGCCAGACGTGGGGCCTGAACCCACGAAGTGCGAGATCATGCCCTTAGGTGAAACCAACAGTCTGGTGTTCAACCGAATGAGACACCCAGGTGCCCCTAAATTTACTAATTTTTTTAAAAGTTTATTTATTTTTGAGAGAGAGAGAGAGAGAGAGAGAGAGAGAGAGAGAGAGAGAGAGAGAAGCGGATGGGCAGAGCGAGAGGGAGACAGAAGAACCGAAGCAGGCTCTAGCCGACAGCAGTGAGCCTGAAGCGGGGCTCGAATTCATGAACCACGAGATCATGACCTGAGCCCAAGTCAGATACTTAACTGACTGAGCCAACCTGGCACCCCTAAACTTATTAATTTCTCCTGCTTCATCAAAGACATTAAATGAAACTGGCTTTCTTTTTTAAAACTGAGTTTGTGTGGTAAAGAATACAATGATTCCTCATACAGTCTGGTGCCACAGCACAGATTCATACTGACGCATCAGTTTTACCCACCATTGCTTCTGCGCTATCAGAGCAAATATCAGCACAATGAAAAAGGAAAACAGCATCTTATGATGAAAATAGTTTTGACCTTGCAGGAACAACAGAGGTCCACAGCCCACATTTTGAGAAACATTTTACCAAATTACAAACTCTTTGGGCCAGGAAATTTATTTACTTATCACAATGCCTTGCCACAATAAAGCTGTTAATACAAGAAGAAAGGAAGGTTTTAATGAAAGAACACTGGTAACATGGTAAGTAAACAAACTAATTTGGAGTCTAAAGAAAGTGACTGTATGACAAATGCTGAGAAAAAAAGATGGCAATGAAGGCATATCTACCTAACCATTCCCATTAACCAACTAAAAAGCTCAAAATTCTTTCAGTTACCAGAGAAACAAAGCTCGGCTTATAGAATTATGGCCATCTTTTTAACAATTATCTATTCCATAAGAAATTTAATAGCTTAAGCAAAAGCTAAAAGTGTTTATATAAGATATCTAACTTTTTTAAATGTTTATTTATTTTTGAAAGAGAGAGCAAGCAAGCATGAGTGGGGGAGGAGCCAAGAGAGAGGGAGACACAGAATCCCAAGTAGGCTCCAGGCTCTGAGCTGTCAGCACAGATCCTGACACGGGGCTCAAACTCACGAATGGTGAGATCGTGACCTGAGCCAAAGGCAGATGCTGAACTCACTGAGCCACCCACGTGCCCCTATACAAGATATTTTTAACTTCTTTTATGGTCATTTGGATTATCCATCCTATGAAAAAGAATGTCAAAAAATTTTACTCCATTTATAGAATCCATTCAACAAGTATTTATTGAAGGTCTGTAATATATACAAGGTACTCCATTATGTGCTTTGGGCTTATAGGGAGGAATAAAATGTGGTCTCTTCCTTCAGGAATTAAACACAGGTCAGGAGAGAAAACACTGAGAAACACAGGCCAAGAAAAGCTAAAACAGCCTTTTTGTAGCCAAAATATACTGAACCACAATGACCATCTAAAAATAAATGAGTTATGGGGCGCCTGGGTGGCTCAGGCGGTTGAGAGTCCGACTTCAGCTCAGGTCATGATCTCGCAGTCTGTGAGTTTGAGCCCCGCGTCAGGCTCTGTGCTGACAGCTCAGAGCCTGGAGCCTGTTTCAGATTCTGTGTCTCCCTCTCTCTCTGCCCCTCCCTTGCTTGTGCTCTGTCTCTGTCTCAAAAGTAAATACACATTAAAATAAATAAATAAATGACTTATCTAATGTTAATGTATGGATTTAGAGAAAATTCAAGAAAATGGCTTAAATCAAAAGAAAATCGAATTCATGTAAATATCAAAGAAATTTACCTTTATTACTGAGGAAGAAAAAATGGAAGGAAACAAGAAGGAAGAAAGGCAAATCATAGCTTAAAGCAAAGAAATCCATCAAGAAATCTTAAGATGAAGCCTACCTGATCCTCGTGTTTACCTTAACCAAGACTTTTAGCATGTCTCCCACCAAAATAAAACAAAACAATTAATTCACAAACTAACGTGTCCAAACTGCCAATAAAGAGAGACTAAACATAACAAAGTTGGGGTAATTTTGCTACAGATGGATGGGAGACCAGATGGTGTTATTTCTGACAGGTCAGAAACTCTAGTGTTATTCACCTCTAGTCTTAACAAAGAAACTAGTCAATAAATATTTGTGAACTGATGGGGCATCTACACTGCATGACAGGCAATGCCAGAACAGAATATTCTTTGTACTCACATTCTTAACCATTACCAGGTGATGAGGTTATTTGGAAGAACTTAAAGAGAACAAAGACTGTATATTTTAAGCAGTTAGATAAGACTCTGGAATTTGGTGAAATTTATTAGATTGCTCTCTGAGAACAAAGATTTTTTTTTTTAATGTTTATTGATTTTTGAGAGAGAGAGAGAGAGACAGAGCACGAGCGGAGGAGGGGCAGAGAGATGGAGACAGAATCTGAAGCAGGCTTCAGGCTCTGAGCTATCAGTAGAACCCCATGTGGGGCTTGAACTCACAGCCATGAGATCATGACCTGAGCTGAAGTGGGACACTCAACCGACTGAGCCATTCAGGCGCCCCAGTAAAGCACATTTTAATATCCAACCTCTCAGAACACCAACAGCTAGCTTATAAAAATTGAATGCTATCAATTTGGTAACATGAGATATCAAATCACTGAACTTGAATTTATAGTAAATATTTATGTGAAAAAAATATTTAAAAGAAAAATTAGAATTCAAACTATTTACTGGAACACATTTAATAGTAAAACATTACTATTAAAACTAATAAAACTATAAAAGCATTATTATATACTAATAAAATCAATTTGGTTGGCTTAGTTACTGCTAAGTGAACTAATTAAACGTCATCCTAATGGCCATCTTTTATTTAGCTCCCAATATCCACTGTAGTTAGAACACTCACAAACGTGGATCCACAGAATATTAAATACCACCTGTTTACGTCCAAAATTATATGAATTTCATTTTTTTCCAAAACCTAAACACATTACACTAATTTTTTAATTCTATGTTCTCTATACTTTAATAAAATCTGAAGAGGATAAACAGAACCCAAAATCATTAACTCATTACTTTACAAAATGTTATCATCATTGTTCTTTTATTTTTTTTTTTAGGTTTATTTATTTATTTTGAGCGAGTGAGGGTGCACATGTGCACAAGCACACTTGGAGAAGAAGCAGAGAAAAAGGGAGAGAAAGAATCCCAAGTAGCCTCCATGCTGGTGTTGTCAGCAGAGCCCAGCAAGGGATCAATCTCATGAACCATGAGATCATGACCTAAGCTAAAATCAAGAGTCAGACACTTAACCCACTGAGCCACCCAGGTGCCTCTATTCTTAACTTTTTAAAAACATCAAACTGAGATCAACAGTCACTAGTTAACTGTTATATACCATGCAATTAAATATACACAATTCTAGGGGCGCCTGGGTGACTCAGAAATACACAAGAGGAACCTTCAAGAGGAATCTTATAGTACCAGAAAGGAAGTGCTTTAAGAAAATGATAGGATTCAGGCTCCTGGGTGGCTCAGTTGGTTGAGCATCTGACTCTTGATTTTGGCTCAGGTAATGATCTCAGGGTCGTGGGATCAGGCCGTGTGGCAGGCTCTGTACTGTGCATGGAGCCTACTTGGGATTCTCTCTCTCTCTCTCCCTCTCTCTCTCTCTCTCTCTTTCTCTCTCTCCTGCTGCCCTTCTCTCCTGCTCTCATTCGCGTGCTCTCACTCTCTCTAAAAAAAGAAAAAAAAATTCTAATGTTTATTTATTTTTGAGAGAGAGAGAGAGAGAGAGAGAGAGAGAGAGAGACAGAGCATGAGCAGGGGAGGGGCAGAGAGAGAGGGGGACACAGAATCCGAAGCAGACTCCAGGCTGAGTTGTCGGCACAGTCCGACATGGGGCTCTAACTCACAAACCATGAGATCATGACCTGAGCTGAAGTTGGAAGCTTAACTGACAGGCTACCCAGGCAACCCTCAAAAATATTTTTTAAAAAAGGTAGGATTATGGGGTGCCTGGCCGGCTCAGTCGTGGAGCATGTGACTCCTGACCTCAGGGTTGTAGGTTCAAGCCCGACACCAGGTATAAAGATTACTTAAAAATATGTGTTTTTTTAAAAAAATGATAGCATTATGTCAGAGACACAGGAGCCAAAGGAAAGAGCTCCCAAAGCCCAAAGCTAGAACAATTCAAACAAAATTAAGTAGTATTAGATTATAACCCAAAATATAAAATATCCATGAGTCCAAACTGACATAAATGAATGAATAAATGAATGAACAAATGAATGAATAAAGAAGGAAGAATAGATAAACCTCCCACAAAGAAGAATCCCAAATAATTTATATATATATTTCACCCTCAAGAAGTTGGAACATTAACTCCCTACTCCTTGAATGTAGGCTATGTCCCTAGGGACTTCCTTCCAAGAAGTAAGTATGATAAAGAGGGAACAAAAGAGTAATTCCACAGTAGCAAAACCAGATAAACACTACTTTGGCCAAGTAAAGGTTAATATCATCAGTAAGAGATCATATATAGGTCACTTTGCCTCTATGGTCTTCTTCCCAAAAACCTATAAGCCAACCTAACCATGATAACAGTATCAGACAAATCCCAATTGTGGGACAGTCTACAAAATACCTGATCAAGTACTTCTCAAAGCTGACAAGGTTATCAAAAACAAGGACAAGTCTACGAAACTGTCACAGCCAAGAGGAGCCTAAAGAGACATGACACACAAAAGTAATGTGCTATTGTAGATGGATGGGATACTAGAACAGAAAAGGTACATTAGGTAAAAACCAAAGAAATATGAATAAAGAATGGACTTTAGGGGCACCTGGGTAGCTCAGTCGGTTGAGTGTCCGACTTCAGCTCAGGTCATGATCTCACACTCCGTGAGTTCGAGCCCCACATCGGGCTCTGTGCTGACAGCTCGGAGCCTGGAGCCTGCTTCAGATTCTGTGTCTCCCTCTCTCTGACCCTCCCCTGTTTACGCTCTTTCTCTGTCTCAAAAATAAATAAAAAATTAAAAAAAAAAAAAAAAAGAATGGACTTTAGTTAACACTAAGGAAATCAATGTTGGTTCACTAATTTTAACAAATGCACCATTTAATGTAAGATGTTATTAACAGGGGAAACTGGGTGCAGGGCATATAAGAATTCTCTGGACCGTCTTCATAATTTTTCTGTAAAACTAAAACTGTTCTAAAATAAAAAGTTTAGAGGCACCTGGGTGGCTCAGTCAGTTAAGTGTCTGACTTTGGCTTGAGTCGTGGTCTCACAATTCATGAGTTTGAGCCCCACACTGGGCTCTCTGTCATCAGTGCAGAGTCCGCTTCGGATCCTCTGTCTCCCTTTCTCTCTGCCCCTCCCCCGCTCACACTCTCCCTCTCAAAAATAAACATTAAAAAAATTTTAATGAAAATAAAATAAATAAAAGTTTATTTAAAAGAAATAAGGAAAGGCAAATAGGACAAAAAGGAGAAGAGGGGAAATTCAGGTGCCACTATTCTTTGTACATAATTCAAGACAGGTTATTTAACCTTATGTACATATTTAGAAATCTTTCTTCAGAGCTCTCAAGAGCTATACATATAACCCAAAATATAAAATAAATACCCGGGGCACATGGCTATTTCAGCCAGTAGAGCATGCGACTCATGATCTCAGGGTTGTGAGTTCAAGCACCACGTTGGACGTAGATATTACTTAAAAATAAAATCTTAAAACATTAATAAATAGATTAATTCAGTGAAATAAATAAATATCCATGAACCTATACTCAGAAATTCTCAAACTCTTCCTAGAGTATACTACCATCACTGTGTCTGTCTCCTCTAATTTGAGCCTACGTTCCGAGGAGAGATTGGAATACTGCTGGTCTCAATTTTTCATTTAAAAATAGGGAGGGAATTCAAGAGAGTTTTTATTTTGTTTGAGGATATACACTGCCAAAACAAAGAACTGTTAATGCAGTACTGATCCAGCAGGAAGCCTATCAAGAAACAACCCACAGGAGCTAAGTTATAAAAAAATAAAAATTAAAAAAAAAAAAAAGAACTCCACCATCACCCTAGAATCAAAGGAAAAAAAAATTTTTTAAGATTTAACATACAAAGATTTTATAATTTTGCATAAAACCTAAATAGCTAAGTCATAAAGTAAAACGAAAGCTACCTTTTCCAGTATCAGCTTTAATGTCAAAAAATTCCAAGTAAAATGAAGGATAGAAGAACCATTTTAGGTAGGAAAAAAGGTTTACTCTTTGAAAACACACTTGGGGTATTCTAGAAATTTCTTTCTGATTTCAGCTGGGAAAAAAATGAAGAAAACAATAAATAATCATGTCCTTATAAATTCCAATGCTACAGCAATTCACAGGGAAGAAAAAACCTACTTTGTTAAGACTTGTTAAACAGGAACAATAACTTATCAAGCCCGATACACACACTGGAATGTTAAAAAAATCATAAAAAAACCTCACAGATGTTAAATTTTTTTGCATTAAATATAAGGTTTACAGTGTTTGCTATTCTTAAGAAACCTAAAGGGGGGGAAATTACGGTTGTACATTGTATAGTAACTCCTCTTTCTACTCTACGCTTCACTAAAAAGACAGGTATACATGTGATGAAATGCCTTCTGGATGTTATTCCAATGTCTGATGCAAAAATATGCTCTTCTGTTCCTGTACTGAAACACAGCTGATTCTGGCACACATTTATTATTTGCCCTCTTTTGTGATACAATCTGTTTGACCTACAGAATGTACCAAGGGCTATTACTGTCACCATACAAATAAGTACAATGGGTTAAAACAATATCCTTAGAGTGGAAGTAGAATTATAATATAATGAAATTTCAAATTTAATATTTCCAAACAGCTTAAGTTAAATGCAAAAAAGAATTATGTGCTTACAAATATAAGCAGGGCTGATTTTGTTTATTGGCCCTGGAAATATTCAGAATTTGGTTTACCTTTCTCCATTAGACCCTACAAATTCAACATTTAAAGAGATCAATGAGAAAGTAAACTGTACTGGTGTACAGGTGTCCCAAAGCTCCAGTCTAGTCCCATTCCCTTCCTCTCCATCCCCCTTCTCCAACCTGATTAAAAACCTAAAAAGAGCCCAACTGAGAATCCCACGGCCACATACTGGGCATCATTGTAGTCCTGGGGATCCTCCTTTCCTCAGGAGCATTCATTTCTAAAACCTTAATGACACTCTGTCACATTCTCCTGAAAAGGAGAGGAAAAACTGCCATTAAAGGCTGTGTTCATTATAATCAGTGACTTCTTAAAAATGTTTGCAGTCAAGCAGTGATGTATCTTTGGGACTTCTTTCAGAGCTTGAGTCTTTTAGCAGCTTCTTAATGTTTCAGGGAATTTCTCTGCACAGGAAATTATGAGAAATGCTTAAAATTGCTTAGAGTTTAAAAAATAAGAAAAGGCAAAAACAAAAGAGAACATGGCAATGCTAAATTTATGTGTTTCCCATTTGCTATTTAAAGTATGTCAAAGCGAATTAAATATATTTTTATATAAAGGCAAGCTGACACATGAACTATTAAGAACCTCAAATGGTAATACAATATCCTCAAAGTAGCATATTACAAGCAAAACACTCTAAAGAAAATAAGCTACAGAGAACCAAAATTATTCAATGTATGATGTGAGCAAATAGTCTTTTCTCCAGGTAATAACAGTATTCCCAGGAATTTCCCAATCTAAAAGTCTGGATAAGTTTCAGAAAAATATAAGGAACTGAAAGTCATCATCTAATTCTTACTTTGGTCAATTTTATTTGTTTGTTTGTTTAGGGGTGGGGGGACACAGTTATTTTTATCCCTAAAAAAAAAAGAAGAGGGAAATATTCTCTAGTATTTTTTCTCAAGATTTTTGCAGTGTTTGATACAGATATTCTTAAATTTACCATGTTCAATTTACCCAAATGTCTTTAAAGACAACAAACTAACGTAATTGTTTATTACTTATGCGTTTCTCCCTAATTAATGAAATAAAATTCTATACTATCCTCTACAAAATAATGTAGGTTTAACTAATTTGAATGAAATTAAACTGTCAACTTATTGCAAAACTATAAGCAGATAATAAAATCGGACTCCCAAAATAATCAATTACACAAAGGCTTTGGCTACGGTATAAGGTACTCTTTAGAACTAAAAAAGAATAGAAGGCTTACCACAGAAACCATTTTAACAGGTCTAGTTTATGTTCAGACTATATTTAGGAATTTTACCCTCCATTTAATAAATTCACAGTCCATTATTATTTAAAATTACATACGCTGTGCCCATTCATCAGTACTGCCACCAATTTAAATCCTAAATGGTAGTGGCTTACAAAAAGCTCAAAGAATTTTGGGATTTACAGTGAACTCTCTCAGCTACCTTTCTGAATTGCCTTGTCTCCAGAAAAAAACTAAATCCCAAAGTGGATCCCCTTACTACCCACATACTTCTGGGCTACCTACTTCCTGCCATCAATTTGAATGTGGCCCAAAGAGCACAAAATATTGGTCTAAGCCTTTGTTTCTTAAACTTTCTTTCCTTTTTTTTTTTTTTTTTTTGGTTTCTCAAACTCTCCAAAAAAGTGGTAATAAACCACTGTAGAAAAGTTCTCTTCAACTTCGAATCAGTCCACAAATCCCAAATTGAGAAACACTGACTTAAGAAACTGATGTCTCATTCTACAGCAAATGTCTTTCAATTGTGAATTATCACTGCAAAGTGTTATCTTTATAACTGGTACTTTTTTAAAAAAATCAACATGACCATACAAATTTTAACAGTTCTAAAACTCCAAGACTATCCCTTGAAAATGGATCCCAGGAGTCTGAGGAACCTAGTCTGAGAAACACTGCCTTATTCAAAACACAAAGAAAAGTTTGCCGTTCCCATAATCACACAACATATTCTATCTTCCTCACCTACCCCTTCCCTCATGAAAGCAGTCTTTCGTTTTCTGTACCCCAACAGCTCTCTTATTCTACCCATCTCTTGTCTGTTCTCTTAAACTATCAGATCTTTGAGGTCTGGGTCTATACCTGGTATCATCTCTACATGGATCAGCACACCTTACACACAAGGCCCTGATTATTTACTTGTTGGCTGAATTAACAGATATGGATTATATTCCTTTGGCTATTATTTGCTGTTTCAGATTATGTAGGTCTTTGTTCCCAATCACCATCATAAATAATCAAAAGTTTACAGACTTTTCAATTCAATTCCTACAACATGCTTAGAAGATTAAAAAAACAGAACAAAGTCTAGCCTTTTTTTTTCTTCCTTCTCCATATGAAGAGACCATCACAGATAGTTTAAGATACCAGGAAAAAGTCAGTAAAGATACAAATATACACATCATTACCATCAGTGCTCTTATACACCAGCTTTACCAAAAAAAGGCAAAAATTCCTTTATAATGAAACTCTGATATGTTACAATGTATCAAAAATTCACTGATAAATGGTAATGATTTTAAAGCCTAAATGTTTTTAAGTGGTCAATGGGCCTGACTGAACCAATAAAATCACAATATATAAATGACTATTTTGTGAATAAGGATCTATATAGTACCTTTGATGCAAAATGAAATAAAACTCATCAAATACAGTAAGTTAAAATAAAATAATGCTTTCTCTTCCTTTCAAAAGCCACAAAGGTTTGGTCTATATTAAAAGGCCATAAAAAAATAATCAATTCTAAGTCTCTATATAGTAACTCAAATACAGATGGTTCCTTAGATGCTAATAAAAAGCACTATATGAGCTATTACTTTTAATCCTACCATGATTGTCATGCCTTTTACAAAAGAAAGTCATTTACATTGTAGGAAATGGAAAAGCCCAAAAGGTTAAAGCTTTGGATATAAAATTTAGCTAGCGGACTCAAATACTAGATCTCTATATCCTATTCACTCTCTACTCTCCACTCAGCTTCATCTTCTTAGGATTTAGATATTTGGGAGTTTTATTTTTTTTGTAACTTTGTGTTGCAATTTATGGAATAAATACAATAGCATACCCATATCTCTGTTAGACAATATTTAAAAACTTTCAACAAAGTGTTTTTGTGGGGCTTTTTTTTTTTCTGTATTTGTTAGGCCTCACCTGGTTAGACAGAAAAACAAAGCACGAAATAAAAGTAGCTTTTATGAGACAAAATATTTTTTTCAATTACATTACAATGTCCCTTATCCCTAGAACTTTATTTACAAAGAAAGAGTATTCTGTAGTAGATTTAAGATTAGATACTATTACCTTAAATTCCCAAACTTCCACTAAACTGTTTTTAAAACAGCCTAATTTAAAGGTGTTGAGGTAGCAATAACAAGGAATGGGGCTAAATGTTATTAACGGTACGATTACTTACGAAACAGATATATTACTACAGCAACTATTACATTAAAAGATGCTAAAGAAACAGAAGTCTTAAAGAATTATCTGTAGGACATCGTGTCCCTTACCTCACCTTTACTTCCTACAGTTATCTGAATATTAAATTCTGAACCTACTCTATTAGCTACCTAAAGTTAATTCCACTTTAAAAGAGAAGTTGCAAATTGCTGATGTTATTCACTGCATTTTAAATATTTAAAAATTTAAAAAGGTCAATCAGTACAGGTACTCACTAATTTTAAATTATATGACCATCAGAGCACTTGATACCGAGTCAGATTTTCAACTTAACATACATACTTCAACTTCCTCTGAAGTCAAATGCAAAATAATAAAATAAATTTTTATTTTAAAATCTACACCTTTCCATATTATAAGGCCATTATACTAAAGACTTCTCTCCTATTTTTCAAAGATCTTGTGGGAATGTTGAGCAGCAAAAACTGCATTTCTCTCTTAAAAGCAACTAGTTTCATATTTGATGAACAACAAATCACCAGAGGAAGTTACTACTGACCTATTTCCTATTAATTAAGCATCTTCCAATGGACACCATATACCTAAAACGTGGGGTGAGGGAGAGAAAAAAAAAAAGAATCTTCCAGTAACTTAATACAGCTACTACACATTTTTATTTTAAAAACAGAAGTGGGGAAAGTAAAGACAGACTGATTGGTAGGCAATAATAAAGCAGGTATAATTTGGTAATATGGCCATACAGTCATGGTAATATGGTCAGAAATAAGGTTTCTCATTTGGAGGATCTACATCCTTTTCCAAATTACAATTAAAGAGAAAAGTAAGAAAAATAGCATACATACAGACTTAAAAGAAATGTTTCTCAGAAAATTGGATACACAAATACTAAGAAGCACTATAAATTCACTATGTCTGAAACCGATTTGAGAAAAAAATACTCTGTATATCAGAATCTATATGCACCATAATTATTTGGATCATAAAATCTTATATAACCAACTCCCACAATAAAATAATCTAGGTACGAAAAAACTTTATCAGTAACTAAAGGTATTATATCTCTATATAGCACATCAAACAAGATGAGATAAATCAAGCTAAAAGAATATGTTAAAATAGTAATTACACTTTTGAAATTAGTACTGACCATAAGGCATATAACATGGCCGTTAAGGGCTGATGTTCAAAAAGATTTCCCCAGAAAGTGATGGGTTTGGGTCACGCACTCTGAACTACATAAGAACATAAGAACACACACGAAGATAAATGTTCAAGGTATTTATTGCAGTATTTTTTATGCTGCCCTCCCCACAAAATAGAAGAGAAAGGTCAAATAAATTATGATGCATATAGTTGTAATGTTATGCAGTCATGAAAACTTGTATTTTCCTAGAATATTTTAATGATAACATACTTATGGTATTAAGTGAAAAGTACAAGATACAGAACTGTACATGCAATTTAAGATTCTATATATGCATATATTTATATGGATATTCCCATGAGAAAAACTTTACCCGAAGATGTTATTAGTGGGTCTATCTGACAGGTTGGATTGTGGCTATCTTTATGCTCTTCATACTTTCCTGTATTTTTTATATTTTTATTGGTGTCTTATTTTCATAAAAAATAAAAATCACATTCTTACATACAACTTTAAAAAAATAAAAATATGTAATTAATATTTATAATTTTTAACGTATAAAAAAACTTGATGTCAAGCCTTTTTTTATTTAAAAGTGAATGCATATGAAAATGTATACTGTATACTTCAACAACAGGATATAAGACCTACTGTCCCAGATAATTACCTACTAACAAAATAATTATCCTATTTTAATGGTGGGTTATATTCCTTACTTCTAATTGAAATCAGCACCTCCAATCCAATTTGTAAGAACAATTTTTATCCAAAATTATACAGAAATATTTCAATATTTTAAATGAGGACTGTTACTCAAGGAAACATTTTAGTAAGAATTTTTTTAAGTCAAGGATCAAAAAAAAAAACACCAATTTTAATAAGCAGTTAAGAGTTAGGCATGTTCCTCCTCTCTCTCTCAACTATGTATTTCATTTATTTAGAACAGCATATAGAATCAACTTTCAAGCTGTTTCCCTTTAAATTAAGGCTTGTTTCACCTAACAATTTAGTTTAGTCTAAGAATTCTTTAGTCTAGAATTCTTATGTTCTTTAGTCTAGAATTCTTATGTTCTGTTTTTAATAGCTCAATCTTTGTTTCTAATCTACAAATTGAAAGAGTTTTTAAATTTTGGAGTGTTTTGATGTGTATGCCTCCCAAGCAGTAATTACATATTCACAGCAAACTGAAGATAATTTTTAGAAATATGTTTAAGAACACAGCAGACTTCTAAAACTATGAAAGCATTATTTAATATAATAAAGATAGTCTGTTTTTAAGACTGAAGAAAAATACAACTGGAAAAGGAAAATTTTTAACAATTTACTGAACTCCACATTCTTCCATGCCAATTTTCAACGTGGTCCATTTTTCAATCAAGGTCTACATATCTGAAAAGTTGACTTATTAAAATTCTCAATGAATTTAAAAGCACTGCTATTAAACTTTTCTTTAGTCCATTCAGCCCCTTAACTAATCAAACAATGAAACAAATATTACAAGACGAAGGCTGACAAAAAATCATAATGAACCTCTCAGATGAGAAACTAATTGGTACTAAGTACACAATGGCTTACATTTAATCCTGTTAATAACCACACAAAAAAAGAAATAAAAGACTCACTTTTCAGTCATCTCTCTGGACCACTGGGCTAAAATAACAGCATGACTAAATCTGACATTGACCCCGTGGCCCTGCTAGGAGTTAAAAGAATTCCTTTGAGTCTTCTGAGGCCTGTTTTCAACTGCTCCAGAAGGGGTGGGCTAGTCATACACACTTGTTAGCCTTCTTTACAGTAACAGGTCAAATTAGAAATGGTCATACACACTGTAACATACCCTAGCTCTTACTTTAGACTTGAAGTCTGTACCTTACAACAATGCAAAAAGAACAATAAAATAGTAATAGCTGGCTGATAAAATGTCACAAATGGACAAAATGTAATTGGAACAAGAATATACCCAAGCAATAACATATTACTGGAAATACATTTCTAAAACATCTAATATTATGTCTAAATTGACAAGACTGAAGTTTAGACAAAGCACCAAGATGAATCACTGGTAAATGAGAAAAATACCATATATAAATTTTTCTAGGTTTATCACAAAATAATTTTCAGCAAGCCTACTGATCTAAAACACCTAATTCCTTTGTGAAGTTTTGCAGGCTTTTGTGACATGAATCCAAGAATAACATACAATGTCAAAATGATATAAATATGACTGAAAGCAGTTTACTTCTTCCCTTTCATGGTTTTTTTTCCAAAACAGTTTGACTTCCAGCAAAGAGTATATTAGCATCTCTTAATCATTCCTTTCTAATTAATCATTTAAAATAATTATGGATATGGATTTACTATACTTAACAAGATTTCTCTAGTATTTCTCTAATATTCCTAGTATTTTTCTAAGATTTCTTCTAAGATTTCTCTAATATTAGTACTTTTAAATTAAGTATATTTCCTTAATTAACATAAAATTCCAGACCTTATTCTTATTTCACAAAGTCCAATCACTGAAAATCTAACAAATCAGCACTGGCATATTTTATATATTTGCCTCAAGTTTTTACAATTTTAAAAAAGTACAACTCCAGTTAATTTATGGCAGTATTTAAAATTAAAAGGTCTACATTTTCTATATATTAAAAGCCAACAGAAGTCCTTCTACCACAAAGAAATAAAATTATTACATACCAAGACTTCTTTGCCTCTACAGCAAAATTATTTTTACGTAATTCAATTTCTGTACTCTTATAATTTCAGCTTATATTAAGCTAAATGAATAAAATCAAACAGTACTACAAAGAACTATTAACTAAACATGATGACTTCATTGATCATTAGTAATTAGCCTCAAGGCATTGTTTCATTAATTTTGTAAAGGCTTAAATTAATTTAGGATAAAGCCAGAGTTAAAATTTTAATACTCATCCCAATCAAACTTTGTGAATATGTCAAAGTTTAAGTGAACTCTTAGAAACACAGTGTTCCAGCCCTGTATGTTTTGAAAATCTGTAAGGGCATATAATTCTCCACCTGTCAGGTGGCAGCATTTGGGGAAAGTTTTCTTTCTCCCCAGGGCTGTTCTGTTCTCATTCCCTATCTTCTCTCTTTCAGAGTATAAGATTTTTCAGGAAATACCAACAATCAACTAGAACACTGAAACACAAAAACACCTCAAACTTACCACACAATGAGAACTACAAAATACTTCACAAACAATCCCTATTTAAAGCCCTAATCAGAGTCTACTTTTCTAAACAGAAAACTAAAGCTAAAGTTTCCACACTATACAGTGTAATTTCACCCTCATTGGCTTACCTTCACAACATTTTCTGGCCTAAAAACATATCAAGAATAAAAGTATTTCCATTATACTTGAATAGTTACATGTTTAGCCACTCAGTTTTAAAAGAATCTTCCCACCACTACCAAAAGAAAAAGGGAGAGAAAGAACAAAAAGAAAACCTATAAAATGAGAGTTTCAAATAAAGACTGGAAAAAGGGCATCAAGCGATGACCTTAAAAAAAAAAAAAAGTTGTCTGACGACTGTCTGTGAAGTTTTTTAATAGCATGAAAACACTTTACCAGTTTGTTCTTTCCTTAATAAATTTCAAGTTGGCTCTACAGTGTTCTCCTACTAAAGCTACACACAATAAAACGTGCCATGAGCTTCAAAAACTAGTAACATTTTACACAAATGTTTGTAAAACTAGTAAAATGTGCTAACAGAAGAATTCCTTGTTATTTTTAAAGCTGCATACTTTCAGATAACTTTTCATATCACAGATTATATCCTGATTCGATAGGAATACTAAAAATACCTCTAAATATATATTTTATACATAATACAGGAGAAATAAATTATATAAGAAGTGAATATATTTTAGAGGTTATGTTTCTCAGTAATTACATATAAATATCAAGTATAAACTTATAGAATACCTTTCAAAATACTAATCAGAATTAGGAAGGATAATTTTACAAACTTATGAAGCCTCTATAACTATGATGAAAGCGTAGGAATTCAAAAGATTAATTGCCATGGAAAAACATAGCTAATTAGACTATTAGGATACATTTTCTTCATAGTTTGAAACTCTCGATTTTAAAAGAAATTGCTGCTTGAGAGTCATATTATAGAAATCAAAATGTGAAGTATTAACTACCTAGAAAATCAGTTACATAAAACAAAAGTTCAATAATGTTACTTGTTTCTTGGTAATAACAAATTGTACAAATCAGTTTCATATTCTAGGAGCACTAAAATCCACAAGAAAACACTACAATTAGCAGACACCAAAAAAAGGCTTGCCCTTACCCCAATTCCCAAAGTACTTAACAGACATCCAGAAAGGGAATTCTAGATACCTCACTGCCATGGTGTATAATCAACTAAACAAACAAACAAAAAAAAAAACCCTAAAATTATGCATATCAAAATTCTTTTTTCATTCTATCAACATTAGAAAGTTCTTTTAGCCTATTAATAGTATATCACATCATTTTTCATGGTATATTAGGAAATTATTACAATTTTTAAATGCTAAAACAAACCTTTTAATTACCTTATAGGAGTTTGTTGATATAAAATTCAGCTAAATAATGCTACTGTATGATGCACCCTCAAAAAACTGATGTAAAATAGAAGTAACTTTGACCACGCTAATTTGCTATTTTTAAAGTCTTCAGATATTAATGAAAAAATATTTTGAGGAGATGTTAGGACTAGAGATCTCTCTTTTCCCTTACAGCAGTAACAAATCACTCAATATTTAATTGCCACAGCACTTCTCCAAGGACTTAACATTCAGCAGCATAAAGTTGTTTCATTAAACAAAATACTTCACATTTGAAAAACAAGCATGTTTTGAAGGAACAGGCACTTTTAAGATCTAGTCAAGTTAAAAATGTGTGTTCCCAAGCAAATGTATATTCATACATCTATTTGAATGTATACATTACCATGGACAAGAAAAATTGAATGTAAGATAAATCACATATCAGATGTAACTGATTTCCTATGAATATCTGTTGAATATACAGTAATTATTTAAATTAAAATTTTTAACAGCTACTTCCAGCTAATTAGTATTTCTAGTTATTTACTTAGTTCAACTATAACATTTTTATTCCAACAGTGGAGCGATTGTAAATAGAAAATTTGGGGATTAATAATTTTCTATCAATTTCATACATAAAGCTAATGTATCTTTTGAGCTTCTCAATGGCTCAAAAATTAAATTGCTACTGTTATTAAGAAAACAAAACCAAGAACAAAATTAGTTTTTCCCTGCTAGTCCCCATGGATCTAAGTCCACACAATAATTCTTCCCAATCTGCAAAACAAAACAAAACAAAACACAAATAGATGGGCTAAGGAAGAAAGATCAAAACAAAGAAACAAGTCAAAAACAAAACAAAACAAAACCTCTTTCCCTTTAGCAATCAACAAAATAACAAAAAAGAAAAAGTGGAAAAGTCCCCCAGAATATATGACCATGTAAGCATGGGCACTCTTGCAGAAAACCAAGTCTGCAACCCAAAGCCATGGGAAATTTAAATTAGAGCAAACGGCCACAATAGGCAAGGAAATCTGCAGAGATAAAAAGGGACTGCTGAGGTGGCAGGTACCCGACTAAAGATCTTTTGAGATTTCCAAACAAACTTTATTAGTTTTACTAATTTTAAAAAATAATAACTACATCCAGATTATATCATAAAGATTAAGTTTTTCCCCACTTAAATCAAAACACACGTTTGTGACAGATCTAAAGGAAAAGATTCTTATTGCTAAAATTGAGAATCAGCAAATCAAATATGCTTCACAACTCTATCCCTTCTAAATTTAAATAATGTTAAAGCAACTTAACGATTTAACAAAAGGAAGAAAAGTCAGTTAAGACCCTTCGCTGTTGATGGTACCTAAGTGGTGGCACAATCACACAAGCTCAACGCAACTCCTCTTTGACGGCCCTGCAAAGAACTATATGCCAAAGTTAGTTTAACCAAACGAGCTTGAAAATCAGATGATCTGTGATACAACCATCGCAGTTCATCAATTAAATACAATCGTAAAAAAAATTTCCCGAACTACAACATCTCAAACAGAAGAATTAAGGGACTTCTACAACAACCAAAACAGTCATAGTATTAAGAACCAATACAAGTATTCCACAACTTAGGACCTGATGAATTTTTACCAGTAACTCACCTCTCCAGAAACATCTAGATTGAATACTATGCACCTTTTGAGGTAAGTACTTCATACACATAAAAACCAATCATACTAGATTAAAACAACACATTTACAGCAATACTTAAGCCACATTTATTCTCCCACAAAATTTATACCATTTTTAAAGCAAACCAAAAGAGCTGGAGTAGATAGAGGGTATGGAATGAAGGCAAAATACTAATTATATAGGAGTGAGGTAATTTTTCAAGTACTTATTAGAATGCTGAAATTTTACTGGCAGTTAAAATCTTCCTTAAAAGTGGAAAGTAATGGTATTTCTAAATAAAACCATTCACAAAAGCTCACTTTTGTTTACATCAGACCATTTAACACTAATAAATGACTAGTACAATATAAAAAGTAACTTACAGGATCACTGGGGTTGCATTTTTTTTTCTTTAAAACCTCCTTCATTTGGTTAAATTTATATGTCATTTCCCTCTGTGTCCTGAATTCTTCTCACCTGACTTTTCTAAGTATAATTTTTCCATTACTTTAACAAACTTATTAGCCATGACCAGTCTATTTCCTACATCTTTAGAATTTCTCATTAACTACAAATATGGACACAGTACTGAAAAGTATTCTAGAAATCTGGGCTTTTCCTCTTCTGTACAGGCACTATTGAGTGACAAAGCAAAACCAAATGTGACCTCGGTACTTCGAGGGAATTGCCAATAAAAACACTTTCAATACATAGCTCTAAATAGCCATTCTTTCAACTTGAGGTAATTATAAGTTAACTATATATATAGACAAAAGGTAGGAGTACAAATTATTTTCTCATTAAAGAATTATGCTGTCTTCCCTTAAAATGTATTTGCAAAAGATGAAAGTAACAGCAGATGCTCTCAAGTCCATGGTTAGCCAATTTTCAAAACTATGTCAAAAGCTGAAATTCTAAGGTAAAAATATCATAGAAATAAAAACTACACATTTAACAGACAAGATTCACTATTAAATAATCTATTACTACATTACATTTATATTTGAATCCAAATCTATATTACAACAATTATTTTTTTATCCCCATAATTACATCTATCCAGAGCTAATGCTATCAGAGCAAGATTCAAACGCTAAAAAACAAGTCAAAGCTATTCCTTTACATATTCTTAAGCATATTTGTATAATTTAAAAAGAAAAATGTGTCCTTCTACATGGTGGATGCTCAATTAAAGTATTTATTTCTTTATTACCAGTAGAATCAACAACAATCTGGCAAGTAACTCAAAATGCCAAAAACTTAACCATGACAATAATTTCTAACAAAACAAAGATAAACAATGATTGAAAGGGTAAAATATTTTGGCTGAAAAACTTCCATTAGGTTAATACTTTACTTCATTAAGTGTTAACAACCAAGACTGTGCTGGCAAGAGATTAGTAAATTACTTTGAAATTAAATATAAATTTAGCAAAGTCTTAAAAACAAGATCTCCTACTTAGAGACATGAACTATCTGAATGGTCTTTATTCTTACAAGGGAAAAAAGAGTAAATGCTCTCCATTCTATACTTCTTTTGAACGATGTTTTACAGTCTGATCACATGTAGTTAACGTCAAGTTTACTTTCTGACCATAAAAAAATTTACTGTCTATAAATTACACTTACTTCTTAGACAAGTGATCACTATATGCAACACATTACTTTTATAGCAAACAGCTACATGAAAATTACATTTCAATACTCTTTACCCAGACATCAGGATTCAAGTTCCTATGACCTGCAGATAAGAAGGAAAATGTTGCCTGCCCATCTAATTTTATGCTTCTCCATCCCCCCCCAAAAATGTAAAACAGTGGATAATGAATAATATTTGAATGGCCACTAAACTTAGTCATTAGTTCAATAAATATATATGTTATTCTCCTATTAAGCAGTTTCCAATAAATTTAGTATATCTTATATGAAAATCAAATCCGTATCTAAAAGAAATGTCAAAAAAAGGGTAAAACTTTAATTCTCTTCCTAGGTACTTATCGCTGTTGAAAAGAAAAGCTACTGTAATCAATTTAGACTCAAAGTCATAAACTGACTTTGGAAGAATGCATACCTAAATTGCTGATCAAAAGGGAAATCACAGAAATTAGCAACATACAATATCAACATTCCAAAATGTTATTAAAATCCAACCCAAAGCTGCCTTAGCATTTCTGGAATTTCTAATGAGATTTTCAGTCCGCTGAACAATAGCCATAAAAGGCTTTCAAACTTCACTCCATTCACAAGTAAAGTTGAAATTGAACATTTTTATTTCTTCTCTCCCTATGACAACTTCACCATGGAACAGTGAATAACACAGCTCAAGTCATTATGCTAATTAGAAATTAAATAAAAAGATGCCCTTACAATAGTTAAGTGTAAGGTGACATGCTACAACTAGAGACACAGTTCAAAAGCAGCTTTACGAATTGTGTAGTTCAGGCTTACAAAAGCTGAAAACATCAGGGAGGGAGCTCCTTGACGCCCTCAGTCACTGAACTCTAGCATGTGGCCATTTTTCAATTATAAGGCAGAAATTAAACTATACATCGACGAGAAATATGTCAAATGGCAACCCACCCTTATGCTCTAAAAGGTCTCTCGAGAAACTATTTATTGAAATTAAGCTGACTTGTTATCTGATAAACGCAAGAGGGGGGAGGGACACTACCTTAAAGATTTGAAGAGTATTGAAAGTAAAGTTTAATTTATGAATGTTCCTAAACGAACAGAATGTGTCCCTTCCCTATGTTAGAAGATAGTAAAGAACACAAGCTATGAGGAGCCAGTTTTATTTTAAGAAATGCTCTACCTTGAACAGCCCTGTATAAAATATATACTTTAAATAGCTGGTCATGTCCTTTGACTAACCTTACAGCACCTGGCCCATTTGAGAGAATTTTTCTACCTGCCATAAAGTTGCATAAAACATCCAATTTTTTTTGAAGGGAAAGGAGAAGATACACAAGTAATAAACAAGCAGAAAAGGTGGAACAAAATAATGACCAAAAAAAAAATCTTCCAAAAGCATTCTGACACATACGAAGAACATATATGAAACACAAATACCCTTTCTCACTTAGGCTGAGACAGCTACTAAAAAGGCATGCTATTAAAATATTTAATCATACCAACCCAAATATTAAATCATTAATTTAGCATCTGGGGTACCATACAGTCTTAAGTTTCTATGAGGGTTTTCTGTGTCTATTCTTCCCCCTTGCATTTAACCTATCCTATCCATTCTTCAAGACCCAGCTCAAAAGGCTACTTTGCAATTCAGTCTTATACTTTGCCTATACATGTAATTGTTTTTGATCTGTTACATGAATCTGGAAATGATCTTCTACTATGCTGGAGCATCTCTTGTATCTGTAGAAATGTATTTAACTCTGGTGTTCCAGTGAACTTTCCATATCATCAGGCATTTTACGGCTTCTCAAGGCAGAGACTACATAGCAATTCTTGAATCTCAACACCCAAATGGTACAGTAACTTGTACATTGTAAGTATCCACTAGGTAACTACTGGACAAATTTTAAGATTCCAGATTTAGTTTAACTAAAATGTCACCAAATCAAATAAAATTTATTTAAGGAAAGTGCCATACTAGAGGCATGTTCAAAAGCAACTTGGGTCCACAAAAGTGGAGAACTTTGAATTCAAAATACCAAGTGGAAGCCATATGCCCATGCTTGCCACAGTGATCTTGTAGTTAGAAGAATTTTTTCAAAATATTTTCCTATTACATTAATTTAGTCTATTCATTGTCTCACTTTAGCTTTATAACTTTAATGAAACAAAATCATTATTTTACCAACATTGAAATTAAGTTACCCAAAGTCACAGCCAGTCAACTGAGGAGCTATAACAGATCTAATAACTACCACTAATTGAGGGCCTATAGGTCACCTCATTCAGAATTAAATTTTAAACTGGCACCCAAGGGATGAGTAGGTATCAGCCAGGCAAGGTAGAAAATGATCCAGATAGAAAAAAACAGCATTTGTACAGACCCAGATAAAATAAAATATGACTTATCCAGAAAACTGAAATTCAAATAGGTAACCCACTCTACTCAAATTTTAATTAGTTATCAAGTCTTGGTTGAGTGCTTAATAAATGCCAGGGATTCAGCAATTACCTCTAGATGAGTTCTTCATCCTGTGAAATGGTACCAAAACTTTTATGTGCATATTTTGGGGGAGTAAAGGGACCTGACACAAAAACGACTACAAGATTGGGGCACCTGGCTGGCTTAGTCAACAGAGCATGAGACTCTTGATCTCAGGGTCGTGAGTTTGAGCCCCACGCTGAGGGTAGAGTTTACTTAAAAATAAATATATATATAAAAGACTTACTGTACTAAGTCACTGAAAGCCATGATTTTACTTTAATCAAGCTGTAATTTCACTTCAACTTCATGTAGTACTACTATGTAAACAGCACTACTCTATATGCAAAGGTAGAACTTCAGTTAAATTCAACTAAGATTTGGGGCGCCTGGGTGGCTCAGTTGGTTAAGCAGTTGACTTCAGCTCAGGTCATGATCTCACGGTTCATGAGTTCGAGCCCCACATCGGGCTCTGTGCTGATAGCTTAGAGCCTGCAGCCTGCTTTGGATTCTGTGTCTCCCTCTCTCTCTGTCCCTCCCCTACTCATGCTCTGTCTCTCTTTCTCAAAATTGAATAAACGTTAAAAAGTTTAAAAAAATAAATAAATAAATTCAACTAAGATTTGCTAGATACCCACTATGTGGCAAATGTTGATAAACTAAAGAAACGATGTGTCAGGTTGTACATATTGAATGAGCTCTATATTAACATAAAATTCTCTAACAATTACATACTAGAAACTAATACAGCTTCTTCAACTCTTAAAAATACTATATTCTTCATTCTTCAAAAGTTATTTCTTTTTAAAATCCGAATCTAATTTTTTGCTTAATCTTTAAAAATTACTAAATGAAAAACAAACATTAAGACCAGGAATAAATATAAAGCAAGCTTGTGAAAGTGCAACTAGATTGTTACACATGTGTTTAAAATACATTTTAAGACTACAAAAGTATTTCATTCATCAAATACTTTAAATTACCATTCATTCACTTCTAAAAAGTATGTTACATGCCTAATGTATCCAGCTCACAGTAGTGCAGAGTAGTGGACAACCCAAAATAGTCCAGAGTCCTAGAAATGAGGACTATCTTTACATATACTCTACAATGGACTGATCTCCAGGCTATATTGCCAACGGGAGGGGGGAGGGTAAAGCAAATTGTGAATAGTATGCTAATGTTTAAGAAGGGGGAGAAAGATTTCAAAGACATACACATATTTGCTTACTTTTTTATTTATATAAGGACATACCATCAATTTTCTCTGAATAATTACCCATAAGGGGAATGGCAAGAACAGGGTGAGGACTTGGATAGAAAGTAGAAGGTAGACATCTCTGAATATATTTTACCTTGTCTTATTGACTTAAATCTGGATATTATAAGCATCTTTGTAATTATAAAACAAATTAAATTTATAAACGGCAAAACTAAAAATTAAACATATCCAAAGCAAAATAAAACAAATGAACCTATCCATGTATCTAGTTGATAACATAACCACAGGGAGAGAAACCTGAATTTAATCAAGAAACACAGGGACACAGGGGAGTATGTTAAACAATACCATAAAATTCAGACTACAGAAAATTCTAGAGGACAACCAATACAACAAATAAGTTACAAGGGGAAAAAAAAGAGAATAAAGAAATAAAAGCGGAATCTAGAAAGGACACTTAAGTTATCAACCAATTATAATAAATGGATCGGATTCAAATAAATTGTAAGAAAAAAAATTAAGAGCCAGGAAAGGAAATCTGAATGCTGACTGGGTATTTAATAATAAAAGAATTACTGGTAATTTGTTTAGGTGTGATAATAAGATTATGTTTCTTAAGAAACTTTTCCTTTCAGAAATACATATTGAAAAATATTACATGAGCGCCTGGGTGGCTCAGTCGGTTGAGTGTCCAACTTCAGCTCAGGTCATGATCTCATGGTTCGTGGGTTCAAGCCCTGCATGGGGCTCTGTGCTGACAGCTCAGAGCCTGGAGCCTGCTTCAGATTCTGTGTCTCCTTCTCTCTGCCCCTCCCCTGCTCATGCTCTGTCTCTCTCTCTCTCAAAAAATAAATACTTAAAAAAAAAGAAATATAGATATACATATATATGAACAAAATGATAGGTCGATGATGTGCTTCAAAATAATACAGGAGTATGCAGTTATAACTGAGAAAAGACTAGTCATAAGTTAGGCTATGAGACACTGAGTTCATTGTAACATTCTATTTTTATATACTTCAAATTTTCTATAATAAAAAACTAACAAAAAGTTACTAATTACTCCCAGCGCTATTAATAACCCTTCTCTATGCAGGAAAATAAGTGGCTGATTATGACTCTATAATTCCTATAGCACTTATTGTCTCTCCCCATCATCTGGCTATCTTACATAATAATCCTTCCCAAACTTGAGATCCTCTTCACAAATTAAGAAACATGCTAATTTCCCTTGGCGCATCTTTTCTTCAACCAGGAGCTCTACCTTTCTAATATATGAGAATCGCAAGTCACAGTACTGGAGATAATAAGAGAAAGAAAGTAAAGGGTGAGAATTTCAAAAAGGAAAACAAATGATAGAACAGGCAGTTATATAAATCCTTAGGAAAGAGTAAAGAGTGAAGGAAATGAAGCCTATACCTTAGAAATAAACTCCTACATCCCTCAGTAAAAAGAGCAGGAAGCCAGATACAACAAGCACTGAAAGCCGATGATCTCGCATGAATTTATTATAAGCAAAGCCCTCATCATAAAACTGCATGTACTGAGGAAGGCTAGGCTGAGCACGTTACATAAGTGTTACATCCCTAAGGCCTCAATGGGACCTCAGGAAGCTAATCAAGAACTTCAAACCAGGGGCCCTGGCTGGCTCAGTAGAGACACCATATGACTCTTGATCTCAGAGTTGTGAGTTCAAGCCTCACGTTGGGTGCAGAGATTACTTAAAAATAAAATCTTAAATGGAAATGCAAGCTGGTGCAGCCACTCTGGAAAACAGTATGGGGGTTCCTCAAAAAACTAAAAATAGAACTACCCTACAACCCAGCAATTGTACTGCTAGGTATTTATCCAAGGGATACAGGTGTGCTGTTTCGAAGGGACACATGCACCCCCATGTTTACAGCAGCACTATCAACAATAGCCAAAGTATGGAAAGAGCCCAAATGTCCATCGCTAGATAAAGAAGATGTGGTATGTATATACAATGGAGTACTACTCGGCAATCCAAAAGAATGAAATCTTGCCATTTGCGACTATGTGGATGGAACTGGAGGGTATTATGCTAAGTGAAATTTAGTCAGAGAAAGACAAAGATCATATGACTTCACTCATATGAGGACTTTAAAAGACAAAACAGATGAACATAAAGGAAGAGAAACAAAAATAATATAAAAACAGGGAGAGGGACAAAACAGAAGAGACTCATAAATACGGAGAACAAACTGAGGGTTGCTGGAGGCACTGTGGGAGGGGGGATGGGCTAAACGGGTAAGGGGCTTAAGGAATCTACTCCTGAAATTATTGTTGCACTATATGCTAACTAATTTGGATGCATATTTTAAAAAATTAAATTTAAAAAATTAAACAATTTTTAAAAAGTGAAAAAAAGAGAAAGAAAAATAAAAAGAAAAGAAAATCTTAAAAAAAAAGTTAAAAAAAAAAGAACTTCAAATCAGAAAATCAGAAACACATCCAACATTCAGAGGAAGAACAGTAGGGGGAAAAAAGGCCTCCTAGTTGTGTATTACCTGCCTGATTGTGTATTTTTAAATTTTTTATTAATGTTTATTTTTGAGAGAGACAAAGAGAGCACAAGTGGGGAAGGAGCAGAGAGAGAGGGAGACACATAATCAAAAGCAGGCTCCAGGCTCTGAGCTGTCAGCACAGAGCCCGAAATGGGGCTGCAAGATCATGACCTGAGCCGAAGTCACACACTTAACCGACTGAGCCACCCAGGTGCCCCTGCCTGATTGTGGATTAAAGCAAAACAAATGTGTAAGCATTTCACTAAAACTGAAGTAGTGGGGGACAGTCTGAAGTTTCCATAGAGCAAGAATGGCACTGCACTCATTACTACAAATTTAACAATAGTAAATGGGAAATATGTATGTACTTATATATTCCTTCATTCATTCACTACCTCAAATTCACTAATTCTATTTTTATTAAGGTAGTTAAGTTTTCAACTAATCTACCATCAGGATTTTAAGAGACTTAACTCCCACTATTAAGGAGACACTTCCATAAATTACTTAGCTTCTTAGTGTCAGCTTTTTATAATACATGTATTACATAAATTTTGTCTCTTCAATGAAACACTAAGCCACTTAAAGCTAAAACTATGTCTTTTATCATCTTAAATCCCCTCTATGTATTCTACAGAGTAGATGCTCAATAAATATTTGATCATTTAGCTATACAGAACTAATATATACAGAACTAATATATATCCAAGAAGTACTCTAAATATTGTAAGGAGGCTTCTGAGTATGGAAAAGACCTGCCCTCAAGAGCCTGCAATCCCTTCTTTCATAGTGATATTTTAAATATGCCATAGTTTAGGGTACCTGAGTGGCTCAGTCGGCTAAGCATCCAACTTTGGCTCAGGTCATGATCTCACAGTTCATGGGTTCAAGCCCCAGGTCAGGCTCTGTGCTGACAGCTCAGAGCCTGGAGCCTGCTTCAGATTCTGTGTCTCCCTCTCTCTCTCTGCCCCTCCCCCTGCTCACGCTCTCTCTCAAAAATAAATAAACATTATAAGTAAAATTAAACATGCCATAGTTTGGGGGTTTGGAGAGAAGGGGGAGCAGCACACCAAATAGCTACTGCTACTGTTTAATAATCATCATTTCAAAAGTATGCCAGAATTTCTACAAATTTCCACCAACATGAAAAAAATCTTCTCTCTAAAGACTATTATATAAACTGAACTCAGATCTATTCACAAACAGGATAATAATGATTAGAGAGTAACAACGCACTCAGATAAACATCAGTGCAGAATATATTGTTTATTAACTGAAAAGAAATAGGATTATGGCATTAGCAGATCAAGGAAATAAAACAGGAGATATACATTTGAATATTTGTCAGAATTTATAAAAGTCAAGCAAGTTAATTTGCAGAATTGCAGAATTTGTTTCAATTTGGTTGGAATAAAAAAGACATCCTAGGAGCAAAGGGATAAATTTCAACACGGATAAGAGGAATATATGCTTAATGAATGTCAAAGGGAATCAAGAAGTACAGTATTTGGAATTACTTGGGTCTTGTACCAAACATTAGTAACGCTACTAATGTTGCAGAAAAAGTGCTATAAATTTATACACATAAACACACTAAACTTTAAGAGAATACACACTTATAAGAATCAGTTTCTTTAAAAATTGTAAATAGAAGAAAAGATACAAGAAAAACGTGATACCAAAAAAGCCATTCTAGAAAAACATAAGACAACATAAGTAAAAAGTATAAAAAACAAAATACTAGGAGAAAAAACTAAGAAATAACAGAGTAAACCAGCACATCACAACAGAAATACACAACATCACAAATCATTGTTAAAAGCAATGCAGTTAAGTGGAACCCTCACACAATGCAGGTGGGAGCGTATAATGGTGCAGCCACTGTGGAAAACAGTCTGGTGGTTCCTCAAAAGTGAAACAGGAATCTCTGCTACTCTATTCTGAGGTACATGCCTAGAATAATACCCAAAATAGGTATTCAAATGATACTTACACATGAATGTTCACAGTAGCACTATTCATAATAGCTAAAAGGTGGAAACAACCCAAATGTCTATCTACCGATGAACGGATAAACAAAATGTGGTGTAACACTACAATGGAATATTATTCAGCCTTGAAAAGGAATGAAGTATGATACATGCTACAATATGTATAAACCTCTAAAACATTATGCTAAGTAAAAGAAGCCAGACACAAAAGTCACATATTAATTAGATGATTCTATTTACATGAAATACCCAGAATAGGTAAATCCATAGACAGAAAGCAGATTAGTGGTTGCCAGGATCAGGGAGAGGAGGGAAGAAAGAGATCCATAATGTTCTAAAAATGTTTTGGAACTAGATAGACATGATGGTTCCATAACATTGTAAATATACTAAATGCCACTAAATTGAACACTTTAAAATAGTTAATTTTGTTATGTTAATTCCACAATTAATAATAAACACAAATGTCCCCTCCTCCAAAAATGCAGTAACAGCCATGCTTCTTATCATCTGCTAATAACAGAAAACACTAAAATTGTTTGCCAGAGATCTCTTTATATTCCTTCGTTTCTTCTCTCCTGTAAAACATACCTGACTAAATCTATCATTCCCTTTCTTCTAGAATCTTCACTTCCATATGGCTCACACTCCATATGGCTACCCTATACCCCCATTCTCACTACCCCTCATTAACCTCTTTCATTTTGTCCTGAAAAACCTTAGTTCTCAGGGCAAAATGAGAACTGCTAATCACTTCCCAGTTAACCTGCTCCTCTTTCTGTGGAAAAATAACCCTTTCAATTTATCAAACTTTTCAGTACGTTAAGTCTGAAATGACGATAAGATACCCAAATGGAAAAATCAGCAAGGTGGACAACCTGAGTTCAAGAAAAGTGGCTGATCATTATCAACACATTAGTGTTTGATGAAACCAGGTGCAATGTCAGGGTTGAAGAAAGAACAGGCTAAATGCTTTTGACCCATCGTACACCTAACCCTGGATCATTTGGTTTCCATAATCTTGCTCCAGGCTGCCAAGTATTACTGGAAAAAGTTATGAAATCCTTCAAAGTGAGTTCACTGCAAGTTCATATTGTTTCAATTTTAATTGAATACTACTTCTAAGTAATCCTTTTATTCGCTTATTGATTTATCAGCACAATGATTTCCCAACTATAAGCTTCAGACTCCCGGGGAGCTGCACAATTAGCTATCACAATGGATACCCAGAGGCATGCATTATATAAAGAAATATACACCTGTATGTATTAACATTTTTCCAATGTGCAGATACTGGGGTTAATAAAATACAACGTCAGGGGCGCCTGGGTGGCGCAGTCGGTTAAGCGTCCGACATCAGCCAGGTCACGATCTCGCGGTCCGTGAGTTCGAGCCCCGCGTCGGGCTCTGGGCTGATGGCTCGGAGCCTGGAGCCTGTTTCCGATTCTGTGTCTCCCTCTCTCTCTGCCCCTCCCCCGTTCATGCTCTGTCTCTCTCTGTCCCAAAAATAAATAAAAAACGTTGAAAAAAAAATTAAAAAAATAAAATAAAATACAACGTCATGTGAGAAAGTACTAAAACAGCAGCTTTTTGCTAATACGCATTTTCTCAACTAACAAGCACTATAAACATAACTACAGTGATGTGGGGGGAGGGTTTCACAAACCGTTGTGAAGTTAAAAAGGTTGTCATCTTCAAAATACTGGGAACCACCGCCTAAGAGAATCTCCCACAGCACTTAAACATGCTTTCCGCACTCAAAGCTCCTAGGTACTCCCTGCCCACTTCCACTCCCAATTCTCCTTTCATTTTCTCAAGAAAATCAAACACATGCTCATATATCCCCTCATCTGCCATCCATCTGAATGTATTTTTTTTCACTACTTCTATATTTGATACTTTAGAAGTTACTGGTGTGCCTCTTCCCTTCTAAGGCTAATTCAGACATACACACCTGATCCCATCTCTTCCTTGGTCCCCACTACCTCAATCCATCAAACAGGTTTAATCTCTCCTTCAAAAGTTTTTTCCCTTCTACCTAAAAACATTTTCAGATCTTATTCTGATAAAACTTTACTTGATTCTACTCCATGTTCTAGCTGCTACTCTATTTCTTCCTTTTGCTGTCAACTTCTAAGGGCTGGCCTGTTATAGACTAAGCCAACTACCTATTTTTATAAATAAGATTTTGTTGGAATAGCCATCCTGTTTTTTTAGGTATTGTGGCTGCTTTCCCACAAGGGCAAATTTAAGTAGTTAGGAAATCCTATGGCCTGGAAACCTACAGTTTGTCTCCTTAAAAAAAAAAAAAAAAAACAAACAAACAAAAAACCTGGGTGGCTCAGTCAGTGGAGTGTCTGACTCTTGATTTCGGCTCAGGTCATGATCCCAGGGCTGTGGGACTGAGCCCCACATCAGGCTCCACACTAAGCAAGAACCCTGTTTAAGATATTCTCTCTCTCTCTCTCTCTCTCTCTCTCCCTCTGCCCCTTCTCGCCCACTTGTGCTCTCTCTTAAAAAATTTAAAAATAAAAATATAAATAAATAAATAAATAAATAAATAAATAAATAAAAAGAGGTCAAGTACTGGGGCTCCAAAGCATGACCTACATTCAATGCCGTCATTTCCTCTGAGAACAAGTGGGTACTATTAAAGGTTTTGGAGCAAAGTAAAGTACCATGAGCAAAAGGGCCTTTCAAGACTCCTAGTTTAACAACAGTGTGCAGGGAAGATATAAAAGATCATTTAGGAAATCACTCACTGCAAGAGTCTAGCATTAGGCATACAGGGAGAGAAACAAAAGGGACTTTTTAAAGGAATAAGCATCAAGATTAGATGCAATATATGACAGAGAAGACAAAGCTCACACCAAAATTTCAATCTTTGGTGATGTGGTTTCTCCTATAATCTACTGTAGACTTACAGCTTTTCAGAGTCTATCTTAGTGACTATAGAGTTCCTAAAATCTCAATACTAATTCCATATCCTCTGTGTATCAAGCATTCCCCATGCTTGCTACCTGGCTAATGCCTAGGTAAGCAAATCACTTAGGAAGAGGCAGTCCCAACAGAGTTGGCCAAATGAGAACACAGGACCAATGTCAGAGATGGATGGAGTACTCACCTGTGATACCAAGTAGAGAGAGAGGGGGACTAAGATTTCAGGTCCAGAACTGGCTCTAGCCAAACAGGAAGAAGCAGCTATGAATTTGCTTACAGTAGAAGCAGAGTGTCTTTGATATTCTGACATACTCTTTCTGATGTTCAGACAGACCACTATTAGAGCAGCCACTGGTAAGAGTCTCATGAGAAACAAGCCAAAAAACAAGACTGAAAGGTGAGGAATTAAATGGAGCAGACCCTATTGGTCTTTTGTCTAGGAAAAGCAGTCTTCCTTATTAAAGATGGTACTACTTTTCAAAATGGCCAACATGATACTAACCTTCATTTACAGAGTTTTCACATCCCACAAGATTGAGAAGGATATCATCATCTTTATCATCAACTTCACATCCCAGCAGCATCCAGTTCTCCACGTTATCACTTTCTGAAATGGTGCTCTCTTCCTCTTCACTTGAACTGACCTCTATAATCATGACCTCTCGGACTGTACCCAATAGCTCTTCAGATTTAGGCTTCTCAATATTCCTCTTGCATTTCTTATCAGTCAACTTATTAGAATGAAAAGATGCAGGAGGACCTTGTGTTTTTTCTTTTGCTTGGACTCTAAAATTCTTTCTTTTGCATCTGTAAATACTATCTTCATCAGACAAAGTGATGACCTCTGACCCATCTGATAGCTGGATGACCTCACTATCCGAAAGGATAATTAAGTTCTTCTGATTTGGTTTACTAATGGATGATTCAGAATTCCCAGAGTTCTCCTCTTCATGTTCTTCCTCTTTAATGACATTATCAAGATCTTGGGCATAATGAACTTGGCTGTAGAGCTGAAATTCCACCTCACTATCAACACTCAGTTCACTAGAGGACTCTTCACGATAAAGGTCATCTTCGTATGCTTCTATAGTCTCATAACCACCAAACATCATGGAAAGTCAGTAATCTTGATGCTGTAAAAGAGAAAACCATACAAAGAATGTATTTTAAAAGCTCAGATCATGCCTGTTTAGTGCATAACAATATCACCTTAGAGCTAACTTCTGTGAAAGCCATCACTGTTCTCAGTGACATATTAAAATACCTTTTCCTCTTAGAGTACCTTTTTTTTCAAGGATTTCCAAATCCTGTTATGACCTACTCTTAACAATGCCCACCCCTCCCAAATGAAAATTACTACCAACAAATTGACTTACAGCTATTAGTGGAAACACAATATTTTGCAGGTGTGACAGAAAGAAAAAATAGGTTGACATCCACTGCTTCAGACACCAAACATTTTTTTCCCCTAAAATGTTAAAAATCACAAGAATGTTTTAAGTCATTCTCACTAGTCCATCCATTTTTCATCTCTTCCCTGGTTCTGGCTCTTCCTCTCATCTTTTCAGATATGCATTCTCACATAGAAATATCACTTCAACTTTAATGAAAATCCACTACAGGAAACAATCATATTTACTGTTTTAGTGCAGATTTTTATTTTCAATCAAAAAATTAATCTCATGACCTTAACTTGACTAAAATACATAAAAATACGTGATAAGCCATGGTTTACTTTTGTACTAGCAATAAAGATGTGTGTGAAACACACACACCTAAAACTGAGGCAAACTCCTAGCTACAGGAGCACTTTATTTTCCTACTGTGGCATATTAAATCTTATTCACCTTCCACTCAGCTTAAACATCACTTTTCTGAGAAGCTTCCCTTGACCCACCAGACTAAATTAAGTGTCCCTTTTATAGGCTTCCATAGCACTTTACATTTCAAAACACTCACCACAGTTCTAATTACTAATTCAATGTAAATCTCCCACAAAAACAGACGACATAGCCCAGGAGAGCAGAAACTATATGCACTTTGTTAAACGCTGGATCCCCCAAGCCAAGCAGAGTAACTGGGATTTGGCAGGACCTGCATAAATGTCTGTTGAATTAACGGATAAATAAATAAAAGAATAATATTATCTGGCATTTGCTCTTCAGTACTAATAAATCTAGTATGGGCCTAAAATATGGAAATTATGGTGGGACAAAGTTCACAGTTGTCTCCAACTATTCCAACTATTCTCATATCAACCCAAAATCTACACAGATGTTTCAATGAGGTACTGATGGAATACTGATCCAAATGAGAGCTCTGGAAAAATAACTCAGGTTTTTTTCAAAAATCAGGGATAGCCTAAAGAACAATACAATGAAAATTTACTCTTTCCACGTCCTTTTTAGCTATACAAATGCAATTCAGAAAGACCAGCTGTTTTTAGTTTACCAATTTTCAGCCCCAAATGTCAGTGTTCTGATGGTAGTTTTGGTAATATAACCAGCTGACTCCAAGAAGCAAATGAACAAAAGCCAAAAATGCACTCCTTACACTGGAGTTTCTCTATTCACAGAAATAAAGAAACCGTGTCATACACCTTAAACTTACACAATGTTATATGTTCAGTTATGCCTCAACAAAGCTGGGAGTAAAAATGGTAACTTCTGAGTTAACAATACAGTATTGTATTCTTGAAATCTGCTAAGAGTAGATCTTAAAATGTTCTCACTGGTGGAAAAAAAAGGAAGACAGTATGTGAGGTGATGGCTGTGTTAATTAATCTCAATGTGATAGTTATTTCATACAACAGATCATGATATCGTACACCTTAAA
The DNA here is from genome assembly GCF_022079265.1 of Lynx rufus. Taxonomy (NCBI): domain Eukaryota; kingdom Metazoa; phylum Chordata; class Mammalia; order Carnivora; family Felidae; genus Lynx; species Lynx rufus. The sequence continues at coordinate 58,724,177 of NW_025814824.1, read as the reverse complement.
CTTACACAATGCTATTTGTTAATTATACCTCAATAAAGGTGGGGGTGGGGGGAAGAAACCAACTTTTAAATGCCTTTTTCTTCTAAAAGTTACGATACACCTGTTCCATTCTTACACTGTCCTTCAGGTTGCTATGCTGTTGTTGTCATACAAGTTAAATGTGGCTGTCTGAATAATAATGCTCATAGCATTTATCAGTTTATATTGAAATGTTAGCCTCAGAGCAATTCAAATAAAAGATGAATTCTTTCCTTTTTATTTAATAGGTAAATTAATTCTGAAAGAAGTCAAAGGAATTATGCTTCCTTCAAAATCCTCACTGGATCCATACTGATAAAACATAAATAACATAATTCCAGTGCAGCACAGAAAAAATTAAAAGAGCTAAATTACAGAGTTACAAATTTGTACTACTCTTGGAACCATCCCAAAGGAAAGGGATTAAGAAAAGAGCCACGGGCACACCTGTGAATGTATGCCAAAAATAAACTACAGAAATATAATAAAAACTGACTTCCTTGGGTCTAGGGGTTTATCTCTTTCCTTGAAATGTAGAAAAATGAATTTAACAATTTAGCCCCTATGGCCTTTAAGAGGATTTTGTATCTTCTGTACTTGAAAACTGTGCTCAGCATAACTTGCTCTGCTCTTTATGTAGCTTATGTATGCCAGGGTTAAGGTTTGCCCGAGGCTATTTTGGTTTATGTTTATGTACTACTTTAATCACATTCAAATGCATTTAATTTTTTTTAAGTATACACTCGCAGGACAAATATGAAATAAATAAATAAATACACACACACATCTTGAACTAGAAGACTTTCTCAGCTTTTAATCATTATATACGATCTCAAGCATACTTAACTAGATAACATAAGGTCCCTATGAGAGCCACAAAATTTTAAGCCTCAAAGAGACCTTCCTGATTATCTCACACAACCTCCTCAACTTACACATAAGGAAATTAAAGCCCAAAGAGATAAGGAAGCCTATCCAAGGTTATGCAGCTGATTAAGAACATAGGTGGGACAGATTCACATTTCCCTCTTAACCAAGTGTTCACTAAGACTTTTTTTTTTCACTTTTCCAAAATAATTTCAAATAAAAATTTTTTTTAAAAAGCTTCCTTCAAAGCTATATTTGGATTGGTTCTAACACCTAAGTTTATCTCAAAAATATCCATTTCACTTCCCAGTGGAGTATAAAAACTATGAAAGAGGCATTTTAATTGGAAGGAAAAGCATACATGTGAATTTATTATCACTTTACCATCCAAGAACCTTGCAAGTTGGTACTCAAGAGTACAGCAATCCCATGACCAAAGAAGATGGTTCTTAAAACCTAAAACACCCAGTTTGAGAATAAAATTTATTCATAAAATTAAAATGGTTTAACAAATAAAAAACAGGCATAGAGAATCACTGCAAAGACTCTCACCATTCAAAAGTGGGAGTAGTTTTCACTCACTAAAAATTTTTAAACTACACAACTTAAGTCTTATTTTAAGCTTTTATATTTTACTATACTATTTTTGAGGCCGATACTTTTCTGCTCTAACAGTCTACCAGCTGGTCATTCCAGACCTTTTGCTCTTATTTCCTTTCAAAGAACTTTTAGCCTAAATGTTTCTTCTTGATGACACAGGTATCCATTTCAACATTCAAATCACAGATTACTCCTTAAGTCCAATGTTCACTGGAAAGTGATTAATAGACATAGTTGATTTTCAACTTAAAATTTCTGACATACTCTATTATATTTATATACTCTGCTAGCTATCCTGACAGTGACAGATTTGAAACACTATTAAGTTCAGTCTAGAATGAAAATCTCTGCCTATTCTTCAAATATAATTTTCACTCTGAAGCAAATCTGACTAGGGTAGAGAATTCAAATATGTGAAACGACACTCACACACACAAAAAAAGGAGACAATACAAGATATTGGTGGGAGAAAGTTATGCTAAATTTATTCAGACAAGTCTAGCTGTTCTTGGTATACATAGTCTTTTTATGATAACTAATCCTATCTCAAAACACTTCCTTCACCTTTCTCTCAAACCTTCTTCCTTTTACTACACAGCACCTTACTCTTGTAGCCACTTTATAATCCTCACTTCCAGGTCTTCCTCAGTTCATCCCCTACCCTCAGATTCTGGAAAACAACAATACTGAACTGTCCCCCAAAGGGGGAAATATACACACAGCCCATTTCAGAGTCTTTGTATGTTACAGCGAAAGTATTCGAAACACAAAGTCAAGATCTTTGGAATGGACAGTCACTAACTTGCACGCTCTCATTTTATGTATACAGAAACGGGCTCTCTGAGAAGCTTATTTATTCATTGAGCCTAAAGATCTCCTCACTGGACCCTGTAATGTGAAACGGAGGTAAATTCAGCCTAAACATGAGATTCCTAGAGTCACCAGCGATTCAGTGGTGGAGCCACGACTAGAACCGAGGCCTGCTGATTCCCAGCCACTTCTCCCACTGCACCTGCAGCTTTTAAAGTTGGAAGTTAACTGCGGGCTCACAGGATGTGAGGGATATAGCAAATCTTGGTGCACACAGTCCAAATCTCCCTGTTTTACATAGGGCAAGTAGCACAACCCCCTAAAATTTTCTGACCCCACAGTTGTAGCTGTTGCTTCTGACAGCAGAGACTGGAGTTGGGCTATTCGGTCCCCCACAGGCCAGGCTCCCTCAGTGAGGCAGGACCTCCGCGTTTAACTGACTGACCGGCTTCCCTAAAAAAACAAACAAACAAAAAAAAACAAAAAAAAAAAAAAAAACCGGGAACTGGGGGAGGATAAAAGGCATGGGGTAGAAACGCCACCCACACCAAGGCCATGGGTGCCCAGCGTTTTTTGAACCACGACCTCGCCCCTGGCCGAGTAGGGAGAAGCGAACACCCCAGCCGGTCAGCCGAGCCGCAAGAGGCAGAACACGACTGAGGGGCCACGAGCTGAACCCTGCCACGAGTAGGGACAGACGGGGGGCGCGGAGGCCGGGGAGGGGACACGAGCTAATTCCACAGCCCTGCGAGAGAGGCGGAGGGCGGGCAGGGGTCCCCCGGCCGCGGGCGGCTGGGGGTCCGTCACACACATACTCACTGCCGCGGCTGCGACCAGGAAGCACCAACCAGGAACCAAAGCGCGTAGAGGGATGGGGAGGGGCGAGGACAAATGAGGTAAGGAAACCGCGTCCGCGCGGACCCGGGAGGAGGGAAGGCACTTCCGGGGAAAACACAGCTCCCGGGAGTTGTCTTCCGTCCCCGCCTACCCGGCGAGCCCTCTGTGCGCATGCGTAATAACTGTTAACCCCTTCATTTCCCTGCTGATAATCTGTTGAGTTGCCTTCTTTGCTTTGCCCCTTCCCCTTCGTGACTTCTTTCAAAGATACCTAGGCTACATCTATAATGGGGTAACACTTGGCTTTAAAGACTTGCACGCAGGGGATGCTACTTAGTAGGCAAAATCAGGGAAGACCTCGCACCCTTTCTGTGCCGGCGAGGAAAACTACATCTCCCATGATGCCCCTAGGCGGGTTTCCGGACGGGCTCCGCCTCCTGCTGTCTTGACCTCCGGGGAACCCTCTTTGTGCCACGTGGCGTGGGAGGTGAGCTGAGACCCAAGTGGGTTAGGGTAGGGAGGACGGGTTCTGGAGGCCGGTTCCCCAGCGTACAGCGGGACCTCGACGAAAGAGAACCTTCTTTGAAAGAGCCTGGCCTTAGCGCTAGGTGATCTTAGGCAGGTCCCTTCCACCTCTAGTTTGAAGTTGAATTTAGTTTGTATTGGGATGATTCTGGCTTTCTCCTAGAATTCGGGGCAACAGATTTAACTCTTTGTGAGTCTTGAAGACATGCCTTTTTTTTTTTTTTTTTTTAGCTCTACGCTCAACGTTGGTCTTCAACTCAAGAGTCAACATCTCTACGGACTGAGCCGGCCAGGCGCTCACGAAGAGCTGCATTCTTGATAAAGATTGAAGTTCATACTCGTCCTTTGGAAGCCTTCAGAGGCTACAAGATTGTGTTGGAAGCCTCTGTCTTCTGTTCCTCTTCTCACACCTTATTTTAATACTTAGCAATAATAAACCCATCTGTACAACTTTACACAATGGCAAAGCACTGTATAGGTTGGTCTCGGGCAACAGTCCTGAAAGATAAGCTTGACATTGGTACTTCTTCCCAACATTTTTTGAGCATCTGTTAACAAGCAGTGTTAGCAACTGTGGATGTAGTGGTTAAAAAAAATTAAAAAAAAAATTAAGTCTCTGGTCTCCTAGAGCTGAGTCTAGCTGGGAAAACAATACAATTTGGGTGTAGTCTAAGAGTGTGATCAGGAAAATAATTAGAAATTAAATTAACATGGTAAATGCTAGGAAGGAGGACAGGTTACAATGAAAAGGTAAACTTGGAGGAACCATTTTGCAAAGCAGAAAAAAGGATTAGAAGTGGATCACAGAGATTACTAAATTGTTTAGGTAATGTGTATGGTGTAGAACAGAAGTTATCTCTAAAAAAATAAAGTGTTAAGCTTTTGTCAAGTGCCAGGCTTAATCTATAAGTGTATTATGTATAAACCCTTTTAAAAGAATGTTTAATGTTTATTTTTGAGAGAAAGAGAGACAGAGCTCCAGCAGGGGAGGGGCAGAGAGAGAGGGAGGCAGAATCTGAAGCAGGCTTGGGCTCAGCTGTCAGCACAGAGCCCAAGGTGGGGCTAGAACCCACAAACCGGGAGATCATGACCTAAGCTGAAGTCGGAGGCTTAACTGACAGCCACCCAGGTGCCCCTAAACCCTTTTAAATTATAAAAGCTTTTTTTAAGTTTTGATTTTTTTATTTTGAGAGAGAGCATGAGTGAGCATGCGAGTGGGGGAAGAGCAGAGAGAATCCATAGCAAAGAATCCGCAGTACACCGTTTTAAATTCTAACAACATTTTGGGATGCTTGGGTAGCTCAGTCAGTTAAGCATCCCACTTTTGATTTCAGCTCAGGTCATGATCTCACAGTTCCTGAGATCAAGCCCTGTATAGGGCTCTGCACTGACATCAAGGAGCCTGCTTAGGATTCTCTGCCTCTCTCTGCCTCTCTCCTACTTGCATGCACTCTCTCGCTCTCTCTCAAAATAAATAACCATCTAATTAAAAAATTATAAATAAGTTTTAACAACCTTTTGAGGTTGATTTTTATTTTTATTTTAAGTAATCGGTACACCCAATGTGGGGCTCAAACTCACAACCCAAAGATCAAGCTTTGCACACTCTACCAACTGAGCAAGCCAGGCTTCCCTTGAGGTTGATTCTTCATTCCCATTTCACAAAACAGGAAACATTCAGAGAGGTTGAGCAACTTGCCCAGGGCCACAAGGTTAGGAAATGCACTGAGTGACCATGCCCCATCCTACTATTACTCAAGCATTCAACAAAGATTTACTACTTACCATTAGTCAAAATGCTTTAGATACCCCCTTTTAGGTTATTTCATAAGACCTGTAGTCCTCTGGATGGCACTTCATGAGCTGACATCTGCCTCCCTGTTGACCACCATGCTAAATCCTGAGCAGTCACCAGAAGACACTATGCTCTCCTATACCTGTGCCTTTGCAAAAGGCATTCCCAGTGCCTATAAAGTCCTTCTCTTTGTCTTTTAAATACATCCCTACCATACCCTACTGCACTCAAGCCCTGGGTCTTCAGGAAGAAGGCCTGAGTCAGCCAGACAGAATAGGCATTCCTTCCCTTAGGCTTCCCTACAATTTGGACAAATCTCCATCAAGTCAATTATACTGTGTTTGCCTTACAGTTGTCTCCCAGCTGGATTGTGGACTCTCTCAAGGCAGAAGCTTTGACATTTTTTTATCTTTATATCTTCACAAGCTAACATGGTACTTAGCAGACCGCGAGCACTCATTAAAGGTGTTAAAGAAATGAAGGCAGGGGCGCCTGGGTGGCTCAGTCAGTTAAGCGGCCAACTTCAGCTCAGGTCATGATCTCGTGGTTCACGAGTTCGAGCCCCGCGTCAGGCTCTGTGCTGACAGCTCAGAGCCTGGAGCCTACTTCGGATTCTGTGTCTCCCTCTCTGTCCCTCCCTCGCTGAAGCTCTGTCTCTCTCTGTCTCAAAAGTAAATAAACATTAAAAAAAAATAAAAAAAAAAAAGAAATGAAGGCAAACTAAGAACTAGATGTGGATTCACCAGCTGTCAGATCAGTGGGGAAACCTTGTCATGTCCCCAGATAAGTGGGATGCAGTGTAGTGCTCTATGACATTAAGACGGGCATAAAGAGCTGCAGGGGTCCCAAGGATACAGAGATTTGTAGATGAGGAGAGTAGTGTATATATACACACTTTTGCCTTGACATGGTGAGTTCTCATTTAGATGGCTTTTAGAAACTGAGAGATCTGGTCTCCTATTACAGTAATGGGAAAACTGAAGCCAAGAAAGGAAGAGACATGCCAAGAGTCACCTAGCAACCTAGCAGAGGCAGAGCTGTGTCTATAATCTGGGTCTCTGAGTCTTTCCCCAAATCACACACACAGTAGTTCTGTTTCCACCTCCTGCAGTCTCTAGTCCACACTTCTTGAAATCATGGGTAGCAATATGCAAAATACCCTGAAGTCTCTCTTACAGAGAATGTTCTAGACAGCCCACTTATTTGAGGAAGGAAGCACCTGTTTTCCCCCCAAGACGGTGGCAGTACTACATCAACAGTGAGCAGCTGAATTGGGACGAGGGTCCAGGACAAAGCAGAAATCTGCTGCAGAGCAGACAAGATGGGGGATGTACTGTAGCAGGGTCCGGGTGAGTGTCGCATGTTACTGTCTTTACTCTTCCATTGCAGAGGGAGGAGCTGCCTTTTTTCTTTGGTTCCAGTTTATCAGTAATATCTAGTACCCCTGAGAACTAACTAATCATTTTGGCCACTCACTTAACAGTTGCTTTTGTATTTATTATTATTCATTCACTGAGAGCCTACTATGTAAGAGGACCTTGCTTGTCACTCCAAATATATTATCCTCTCTCCCATTCTCGAAATGACTCTGTGAGGGAGGTGTTAGCCCATTTCACTGGTATGGAAATTGCAACTTGGTAAGGCCAGGTGACTTACTGTAAATCGTACAGCTGGGATTCAAACCTAAGTCTTGTCTGAATCCAAAACCATGTTCTTTTCTATGCCCAAAGCTGCCTTTCAGAACTAAACTCTTTGAGGCGGAGACTATGATGACCTACCTCTATCTCTACACCCAGCACCTAGCCCAAGGCCAAGCACTCGGTAGGCTCACAAAGAACACTTGTGGAATAAGTGGGTTTAGTATGGAGTGTCCGCTAAATGAAGGCCTGCGTGCAGTATGAACGATGTTGTGGGACAGCAGCAGAGGGAGCAGCTGGGCGTTTAGAAGTGGAGAAAGCCTCCCTCTGCAGAGGGGGACGCCAAATAAGTGGTCAGTAAGAAAAAAAAAAAAAAAACATCAATCCAGCATTCTAACGGCAAAGAATCCTAACAGGCAATTCACAAAAGAAATCCAAACAGCCATGAACAATGATAAGAGGTGTTCAGCATCACTAATAATCAGAAAAATGCAAACAATCTCATACACAGTGGATGAGAATACAAATTGGAAAAGCCTTTGAGGGAAGCTATCTGAAGTATCAAAATTATAAATTAGCTATGTCCTTAGGTGTATGTACAAAGATTGTGATAAGAAAAATGGAAACGGCATAAATATTCATTAATGAGGAATAAAATACTTTGTGGCTTTTGGCTCAGAGGAGGCCATCCCGATTCTGGGTTATCAGACACCAGCCACCTCTATCATGCCACCTAAGTTCAACCCCCACAAGATCAAAGTCATTTATATACCTGAGGTGCACCAGTGGGGAAGTTGATACCACATCTGCATTGGCTCCAAAAATCGGCCCCTGGGTCTATCTCCAAAAAAGACTGGTGATGACATCACCAAGGCAACCAGTGACTGCAAGGGTCTGAGGATTACAGTGAAACTGACCATTCAGAATGAACAGACCCAGATTGAAGTGGTATCTTCTGCCCCTGCCCTGATCATCAGAGCCCTCAAGAAACTGCCAAGAAACAGAAAGAAGCAGAAACACATTAAGCACAGTGAAAATATCACTTTTGATGAGATTGTAAACATTGCCCAGTAGATGTGGCACAGATCTTTAGCCAGAGAATTCTCTGGAACTATTGAAGAGATCCTGGGGACTGACCAATCCGTAGGCTGCAATGTTGGTGGCCGCCACCCTCATGACGTCACAGATGACATCACTAGTAGTGCAGTGGAATGCCCAGCTAGTTAAGAACTACAACGGAAAACATATCTTTTTTAATTTTCTTAAACATTTATCTACTTTTGAGACATAGAGAGACAGAGCATGAACAGGGGAGGGTCAGAAAGAGAGGGAGACACAGAATCTGAAACAGGCTCCAGGCTCCGAGCTGTCAGCACAGAGCCTGATGCGGGGCTCGAACTCACGGACCGAGAGATCATGTCCTGAGCCAAAGTCGGATGCCCAACCGACTGAGCCACCCAGGCGCCTCACAAAGGAAAATATTTCAAAGGATCATTTGACGACCAAAAAGAAATAGAAAAATGAGGAATAAAATAAACAAGGACACATTGAGGGGTGCCTGAGTGGCTCAGTCGGTTAAGCGTCTGACTTCAGCTCAGGTCATGATCTCACGGTTCATGAGTTCGAACTCCGTGACAGGCTCTGTGCTGACAACTCAGAGCCTGGAGCCTGCTTCAGATTCTGTGTCTCCCTCTCTCTCTGCCCCTCCCCTACTCATGCTCTGTCTCTCATTTCTCAAAAATAAATAAAACATTAAAAAAAATTTTTTTTTAAATGGGTCAGAATTTGCTAGATAGAGAAGGCAGGGGAATCTTCTGGCAAAGGAACAAGATAAGGGGAGGAAACTGACAGATGTGAGTCTCCTGCACTGAGAAACAACCAGTGGCTCTGAGTGTCCAGGACACATCATGAGGCAGGGAGAAAGGGAGACAGAGGAGAGTAAGCAGGACCCACAAATGGACACATTTCCATGCCACCTAACAAGCTTTCTTTCTACCCAGCCTCATGCCCTGCAAAAAATAACTTGAGTACTTTGGCTGCTCATTTCATTGGTGATTTCTCTTCCTACCCTAAAAAAAGAAACCCTAGAATAATTACTGAAGGGGACATCTAGTACAATGCCCTCATTTTGCAGAAGGGAAAACTAACGCTTGGAAAAAAAAGAAACTTGCAGGTTCCCAGCAAAAGTTTGTGTTAACAGTGGCTTCCAGTTCACAATCCAGCATTCTTTCTGTTGCACCGAAGTCTGGAAGGTTGAAGCAGAAATAGAGGCTGGCAAGTGAAATGAGTGAATGTTGCCCTTTAAAGTTTGGATGTTTTGGGGCGCCTGGGTGGCTCAGTAGGTTAAGCATCCGACTTCAGTTCAGGTCACGATCTCACGGTCCGTGAGTTCGAGCCCCGCGTCGGGCTCTGGGCTGATGGCTCAGAGCCTGGAGCCTGCTTCAGATTCTGTGTCTCCCTCTCTCTCTGCCCCTCCCCCGTTCATGCTCTGTCTCTCTCTGTCTCAAAAATAAATAAACGTTAAAAGAAAAATAAAGTTTGGATGTTTTGTATTTGCCACAAATACAAACTTAATGTCTGTATAATTTTAAAATGTAATTATAGAAACTGTTATCACTTAAAGCCCATGCCTTGCAACTGGGAAGTGATATTCAATACAGGCTTTGAGTCTGAAGCAGCAATCAAGGTGATTCTCGGGAATTCTCAATGACATTGGTACCCATCTGGATTTGTTGAAAAGTTTAACATCCTTTTTTATTATTCATGATTTTGCAGTTCTTCAAATTGCAAGGTGATGGAGGGAGCACGCAATTTTCATCCAGGCTATGAAATCATTCTTGAAAATTTGGACCTTCGTATAGATGGCTTTTAATTTTTCTTAGAGACCTCTTTTCCTTATAAAATCATGAAATTTAAAAATATATATGCTATAAATTAAGCTATATAAATGATAATGGTCACATTACAATAAAATCCTAGGATACGGAGCTAGTATTTCAAGAATTCTATACTCATTTGTTATTATCCCTAGTTAGAATTGTATTCCTCAAGGCTCAGATCTAAGTGAGTATATAAGGACCATTGACTAGCAAGCCCATTGAGATTCTAATTTATTTAAGAATCATTAGATTCCATACAAGAAATCTCAAGCATATCATCAGTAATGCGTTGAGAAGCAGCACACTCCCAAAGGTATGCCTTTATTTTAAACGTCCAGGAGCCCTAAACCCACAGATTCTAATGCATGAAGGGACACACATACCCAGAAAGGGACTAGCTTATTCATGTCTCATTCTATGAGGGATCTGCTTTCTTTACCTGCCTGCCCCAGACTCCAGAATCATGCCTGCAATTTTCAGTCCAGACATGTCTTTGTAACTACGTTAGCATGAATTATTTTACTCAGGACTTTAGATTGACAACAGAAAAAAATTAATTGAGAATAATTAATTGAGAATAAGATTGCCCTATCAAATGAGTTATATACAGTTGACAACAATCAACTTAAACACAATTATATAAAATAAATTATAGATGTTTTGTGTCTCAACCATTAATATCCATTGTTTCTTACTAAATTGGTGAAACCACTAGCAAGGTGGGGCTTAAAATGACTGTCTCTATTCTGATAGAGTCCATATCTTCTACCTCTGCCTTCATTCTGGATCTGATATTCTTTCAAGACTGATTCCTGTGTGCATTTGTGCCGTATTTCTCTTGCATCAGACCTATTAATTGCAGAAGATGCTAATCTCCCTATCTGCAATACCTCACACTTCACACTTTCTGTACAATCTTCAACAACTATATTTGCATGACCCTGGCAATCCCTATTCTTGCTTTGCTACTAGACATTAAAATCCTAGAACTACTACACGTTTTCGTCAGAATGTTCAATGCGTCTCTCTCTCGAAAAGACTTCTTTCCCCTGCTGTGCTGTTGCTCTCAGAACTTACTCTCTAACCTTGTCTCTTCTGTGCCTGTGCTCAGCTGTTGGGGCACAGGCAGAGTTTTTATCATCTGCCTCAGTTTCTTGGCACAAGGAAGAATCTATATACCTGACCGAACAGTACCCTAAAAAAGCTTTAGGCTGCTTAGCAGACCCAAACTCCGATTCTGCTCAGGTAGTGTTATCAAGGCTCCAGTTTCCTGTCTTCAAGGGCCACCTGGGCAAACATTGACCAGATTAGACCAGGATAGAATTGTGTGAAATGGGACCAGGAAAGCAGTGGGCAGGGATTGCTGGGAGCTACTAGGCAGTAGAGGGTAAAAGTTACATATCTCTGGGGGAAAAAAAAAAAAAAAGCTATAGGCTGCAAAGAGTACTGCAATCAAGTGAGGACCAACAGGTAAACACAGACTATCAGGACTAAAATGGATCTCATGTGGTATTGAAGAGGAATAAACATCAAAAGTCAGTGTGTATTTTGGTGTGTGATAAAGATCACACTTCAAATCGGTGAAAATATGGAATATTTGATAAATGATGCTGAAAAAAACTGCAAACATGAAATTAGAGCCTACCTCCATTCAAAAAATAAATTCCTGACAAATTACATATGAATTAGAAAAAGCATTTTAAAATGTAGTACTTTAAGGAGAAAGAAAACATTAAAAAATTAAAAGGCAAACCACAGAATAGGAGAAAATATTTCTCTCACATATACTAAACGATATTAACCATAACATATAATGAATTCTCACAAGTCAATTAAGAAATTAAATGTCACCATAGGAAAAGAGCCAAGGATTCAAACAGGTACTTGTAGACAGAGAAATAAAAACAGTTGGTTAACATGAGATAATTCCTTTATTTTTATTGTTTTTATGTTCATTTATTTTTGAGAGGGAGAGAACATGTGCTAGTGGAGCGGAGGAGGGGCAGAGAGGTAGGGAGAGAAAGGGAGGTCCCAAGCAAGGGGGTCTGTAAGCACAGAGCTGGACGCAGGGCTCAAACTCTCAAACCATGAGACGATGATATGAGCCAAAACCAAGAGTCGGATGCCTTAACTAACTGAGCCACCATGGGATAATAATTGATCTTCCTAATAGCCAGATAAATGGTAACTAAAACATAATGCAATTTTTGTAAATCAGATTTACGAATTTTAAGATTGATAATAACTTCATTGTTTCATTCATTCAAATAAATGTTTATTAAGAGTCTACTATGTGTTGTTCATGGAAAAATGATGAGAAAAAGAGACCCAATCCCTGTATTTATGTGTTTGGTTCAAAAATGAGTCTATGCTACTCTTATAAGTGGTATATAGTGGGTCATATATATTTTTTTAGCCATTCTGCCAATCTCTGTCTTTTAATTGGTGCATTTAATCCATTTACATTTACTTTTTTAAAGTGTTTGTTTATTTATTTATTTATTTATTTATTTATTTACAGAGTGCTCAAGGGAGGGGCAGAGAGAGAGAGGGAGAGAGAGAGAGAATCCCAAGCAGGCTCCATATATCATCAGTGCAGAGCCTGATGCAGGGTTTGAACTCACATACCATGAGATCATAACCTGAGCTGAAATCAAGAGTTGGACAGTCAATGGACTGAGCCACCCAGGTGCTCCATTAATCCATTTACATTTAAAGTGATTGTTGACAATGCAGGTCTTACTTTTGCCATTTTGCTATTTGCTCTCTACATTTCTGATATCTTTTTGTTCCTAAATTCCTCCAACACTGCCTTCTTTTGTTTTTTATTTATCCTAGTATACCATTTTGATTCTCTGTTCATTTTCTTTTCTGTAAATTTTTTAGTTATTGTCTCAATGATTACCGTGAGGTTTACAGGTAACACCTAAATTTATATCAATCTAGTTTCAATTGATACCAACTTAGCTTCAGTAGCAAACCTAATCTTGCTCCTATCCAGCTCTCTCTGATAGCTCTAGGAGAGAATCCTTCCTTGCCCCTTTCTAGCTTCTGAGGTCCTCAGCAATGCCTGACACTCCTTGACCTGTAGATTCATCACTTCAATCTCAGCCTCTGTCGTCACATGGCCATATTCTCCCTGCGTGCCTCTCTCCTCCTCTTACAAAGCCACCAGCATATTAGATTGGAACAGGGGCCTACCCTACTCCACTGTGACCATATCTATACAACTAATTGTACCTGCAACGACTCTATTTCCCAAACAGGTCACATTCTGAGATACCACGGGTTAGGACTTCAACATATCTTTTTGGGAGACACAATTCAACCTATAACAACATATCTCCATCATTTTGAAGGACTCACCTCTACCTCACTGATTCATTGCAGTACTGGAAGAGAAAGTCCTACATTTAGAAAGAAAAAACAAACAAATAAAAGAAAACAAACAAAAAAAATTAGAACGTTGTGTTAAAAGAAAGCAAAAGGTGAGCAGGAAATAAAGAACCCTACACTGGAAGCAAAGGAGAGGGGTGTAGGGCCGGGTATGACATGGTTTTACTGTGTGAACATTTATCTCTGTGCACTTTAATTTCCTCACCTACAAAACAAGGAGCCAGACTTAATTATTGCAAAGGCAGGTCCCTTTGGGTTCCCAGATTCTAAGATTCTTCCGCATATGCATTCAGTGTTAAAAGATCGTTTGCAAGTGATACAATGGGCTCCAATCTGTTTAAACTGATTCCTCAGACCGCTTATGCTCAAGGTCTCTCTGGGTTCATTTCCAATTACTTTCCTGTTGTCCGTGAGATAGTTTAGTTTATTTCAAAAACATCTGGAGGATTCACTAGTCTTAATTCCAAGTGTCAAATATAAAGGCCCCATTTAAAGCTCCATAATTAGAGCCAGATGTTTCTTCTAATGCAATTAAACGCTCTCATCTAACCTCGGTACCAGGAAGAGTGCGGGGTTTCCTCTCAGAAAGATGCACATTATTGGGGTCGAGGGGGAAGGAGGGGAGCGGGAAAATTGAGGGTCGTGCTGTATGGTCTTCCTCATCATCCCACCTGTGAATGTGGCTCCCATACATCCCTTCCCCCCCCCCCACTTACCTGTAGCAAGTGCTCCTCCAGGGCAAGCACTCTGTCTTATTCACCTCTGAGTCCCCACACACAGGCATTAGCCCCCAAACCAGGACCTGGCCCAGGACCAGTGTTCTGGGGAGTGAGGGAGGGAGCAAAGGAGGGAAATCAGTCATAAGATGAGTTTCATTACTGCTCTACTCCCACTCTACTCAGTCCTCTAGCCCCCTAAACTCAGATCTAGGAAACTTCTTTTGAAAAAACATGTGGTAGGGGTGCCTGGGTGGCTCCGTTGGTTGAGTGTCAGACTCTTGATTTTGGCTCAGGTCATGATCCCGCATCTGGCTCTACACTGGGTGTGGAGTCTGCTTGAGATTCTCTCTCTCTCTCTCTCTCTCTCTCTCTCTCTCTCTCTTTCTCTCTGTCTCCCTTTGCCCCTCTCCAGCTGGTGCAAGTGTGCTTTTTCTCTCTCAAATAAAATAAGATTAAATTAAATTAAATTAAATTAAATTAAATTAAATTAAATTAAAAAACATGTGGTAAATGTATATAACATAAAAAGTACCATTGAACCATTTTTTTAAATTATTTTTTTAATGTTTATTTTTGAGACAGAGAGAGACAGAGCATGAATGGGGGAGGGTCAGAGAGAGAGGGAGACACAGAATCGGAAGCAGGAAGCAGACTCCAGGCTCTGAGCTGTCAGCACAGAGCCCGATGCGGGGCTCGAACTCACGGACCGTGAGATCATGACCTGAGCCGAAGTCAGACGCTTAACCGACTGAGCCACCCAGGCGCCCCAACCATTGAACCATTTTTAAGCAGATAGTTCAGCGGCATTAAATATATTAACATTGTCGTGCTACCATCAGCACCATCTATTTCCAGAACACTTTCATCTTCCCAAACTAAAACTCTGTGTCCATTAAACACTGACTCCCTGTTTCCCCCTCCCCTAGCCCCCGGCAGCCACCACTCTACTTTCTGTCTCTGTGAATGAATTTGACTCCTCGACATACCTCATATAAGTGGAATCGTATAGTATTTGTCTTTCTGTAACTGGCTTAGCATCCTGTCTCTGACCATAATGTCGTCGAGGTTAATCCATGTTGTAGCATGTGTCAGAATTAGGAACTGCCTCTTCCCCAGAGCCTCAGAACCCGTAGATTCCCTTCCAACTCTGAGATCTCCTATCTCTGTAGGAAGACATAGTTTTTCTGGTTAAATAAGAGCAAGGACTAGCCTAATCCAGCCTCCTGACCTTCCTCGTGCTTTCTTTCCAACTAGGCTTTCGGGCCTCTTTGGCCCTCATTCATTTATTCATTTACTAGACACCTACTTGAGCTCCTGCTCTGTCCCAGTCCTGCTCTTAGCTTCTAAGACAGACGTATTATGAAGTTCATGAGACGCAAGAATGAAGGATTCATATATAACTGAAATAATGAGAAACATCTCCAGAAGCAACTCCATGAATCTTGTAAGAGGAGTAAGTGGCGAAAGCACTTGTGGAAAAACCAGGACAGGAGAGGAGCATGCTAGAAAGGAGGCAGGGCCAGAGCAGACCCCTAGAGGCAAGACTCAGCCTCATGTGTGGGTGAAATTGCACGTGAACTGCCTAACTGGAGCACAGCGTGTTGGGGGATGTAGGGAAAGGGGGAATGTACCATGAAAGAATAGTCTGGGAAGCTCTAAAGGAAGGCAGAAGCCAGGTCTCAGAGACCTATGTATGCTACATAGGGAATTTGGCTTTCTTCTCGGGATAAGCAAAACCCACGAAGGTTTTAGGAAAGGTAACATGGTCAAATGCATGTTTTATCTAATCTGTCTGCTAGTAACGTGAGACTAGAGGTATGACACCAGTTAGGAGAATGTTGCCTTAGACCAAGTGGAGTGACCCAGTCATGGTGAGATGGGGCAATAATGTGCTTGACCTAGCTCATACCAGCTCGTGAGAGCCAGTTGTCAAATTTTTAAGAATTTTGCAAGTTGGTTGTTAAACATAGTCACTGTTAAAAATTAAATTATGTAAACTTACAATTAAGTGAATTATAATTTAAAATGGTAATAAATACTCAACATTCACTACTTCCTAATTATTATATTACCTTTGCTGTTCCAGAAGTTTATGTCTATCCAATCTATGCAGTAGAATATGCTACTGCTCTGCTCTTCCCAATGACATCACACTGGTAATTTGAAACTGGCCATTGGGGGAATATTTTTACCAGAGGAATTAGTAGCTGCTTGAAATCAGGACTTTTTCCCCCCTGAGAGCCAGTTATTAAACATTTGGTGCCTGGCTGTCTTGGTTGGTGGAGGGTACGACTCTTGATCTCAAGATTGTGAGTTTGAGCCCCACTTTGGGTATAGAGATTATTTAAAAATAAAATCTTAAAAAAATTAAAAAATAAAAATAAACAAAAGACATTTACCAACACACCACTGGATGTGGTTACCACAGTGTAGAGAGATGCACTCAGAGAAAGGGGAAATAGTAGAATCTTCTGGTCGCTACCTGGGCAGACAGAGCCAATGTGCTAGTTAAAAAAAAAAAAAAATCGTCTAGTTTCAGTAGGAAAACTACTAAGGCTAGTTTCAGTAGCCTTCCTCCAAGGGGGCACTGTGCTGATCTAAAATCCATCAGGGACCTTGCAGCACAGAGCAGGTATTCTTTTAATTCTCAAGGATTTTGCTGATTCTGTTCAGGCCGTTAGTGCAGAGCCAAGGATGTTATTTTGTTGGCCAGTAATTTACAACCAAGGGAAAGTAGAATGACAAAAATCCTGTTTTCCCCCCACCTTCCTGAGGTTTTGATTGAATAGGTCTGGACATCCTCAGAAAGCTTTAGTAGCCATAGCATGGGTATAATAAGATTATATTTTCATATTACAAATAATACCATCACTTTAGATTGGAAATGGATGAGAGAAGGAGGGTGGAAGCAGAGGCAGGGCAACCAGTCAAACAATTGTTACAGTCACGCTGGGGAGAGGTGACAAGAACTGAATTGGGGAAATGGCAATGGGGGACTCAAAAGATGTGGGAGAGGTAGAATTAACAATGCACAGATGCCTGGCTGGCTAGTTGGTAGAGCACACAACTCTTGATCTCATGGCCATCAGTTCAAGCCCCATGTTGGGTATAGAGATTACTTAAAGATAAACTTTTTTTTTAATGTTTATTTATTTTTGAGAGAGAGAGAGCATGAACAGAGAAGAGGCAGAGAGAGGTGGAGACAGAATCTGAAGCAGGCTTCAGGCTCTGAGCTGTCAGCACAGAGCCTGATGCGGGGCTCGAACCTATGAACCATGAGATCATGACCTGAGCTGAAGTCAGACACTTAACCAACTAAGCCACCCAGGCACCCCAAGATAAAATCTTAAAAAAAAAAATACACACCAGTTGGTTGAATGTAGAGAAGGGGAAGAGTCATTGGGTAGTGGGTAGAACCATTTATTGAGACAGAAACCAGAGGAAGAGCAGATTTTTTTGAAGGGAACCACTTTTAGACTCATTGATACTGAGGTGCCTTTGGACATCCAAGTGGTAAAGTCCGGAAGGTGGTTGGACATAGAGGAAAGGTGCTCAAAAGAGAGTATGGCATGTATATGAGTTGTATACTTGGGAATCTTCAGTTGGACATGACATTTGAAATATTGGAAGGAGGGGTGGCTGGGTGACTTAGTTGGTTAAGTGTCCAACTCTTGATTTCAGCTCAGGCCATCATCTCACGGTTCATGGGATCAAGCCCCATATTGGGCTCCATGCTATTAGCAAGGAGCCTGCTTAGGATTCTCTCTCTCCATTGTCTCTGCCCTCACCCACTCACATGTGTGCACACGCACTCTCTCCCTGTCTCTCTCCTTCTCTTTCTCTTAAAATAAATAAATAAACTAAAAAAAAAAATGTTGGATGGAAATGAGCTTATTTAGGGATGATATATAGAGTGAGAAGAGATAAGGACACAATTCTGGAGGTTGGACCCCAAAGTTTAAGAGGCAGACCAAGGAGCCAGCAGCAAAGGATCAAGGGGGAAAGATCAGATACCAGGATAACATGGTAAGAGAAGTAGGAGAAAACTGGAAGGCAGTGGTGACTTTTAGAAGAGTTTGGGAGACAAGATTGACTATGGTGTCAGATAACACCAAGTAAAAACTAAAGAGTTCACCAGACACAGCAGTAAGAGGTGCCCAGAGTCCATCTTCAGAGCTGTCCGAGTGAAGAGGTGGGAACAGAAGCCCGAGTGCTTGAATTTGAGGTTACAGAGAAACATGCGGTAAGTCTTTGAGGGGCATACTAGAGATAGGGAGTAGCATGAATATTTGGGGGGGAGTGAATGCCTGACTGGCTCTGTCAGAAGAGCATGTGACTCTTGATCTCAAGGGCTTGAGTTCAAGGCCCATGTTGGGTAAACTTACTTTAAAAAAAAAAAGATTTGGGGAGCTCTTGTGATGTTTTTAAGTAGGAGATACCTGACAGCATGGCTGTTGGAAAGTGAAGAAGAGATTGGAAAGGCAAGAAAGACTGGAAATGACCAATAAAGTGACCTTTCAAGGTAGACGGAAGGGATTGGAACTGTCAGTTTCTTGAGTAATGAACACACGAATCACCCGGGGATCTTGTTAAGATTCAGATTCTGATTCAGTAGGTCTGGGGTGGGGCTTGAGATTTTCCATTTCTAACATGCTCCCCGCTGAAGCTGATGCTGCCCGTCTGTGAACCACACTTTGGGTAGCAAGGGGCTAGAGTTCTGAATTGTAATTGTGCATTCTTTTGTCTGTCTCCTTCCCTAGACTCTGAAGCAGAATCCTTCCAGATAATCCCTATTGTCTAGCACAGTACCCGTCATATAAACGTTTGTTGAATATATTGAATATACGAAGATTAAAAAGTAGGGAGGAATCCTAAAAGTCCAATAACACCAGAACGGACAAGTAAACTATAGTACGAGTATGCTTTGGAATGTTCTTAAGTAATTAAAGCGATCATTGTAAAATCCATCTCATAATATAGGGAAATTGCTACAATAAAATTTTAGAAAGCAGGTGAGTTTTTACTTATATTTTGATGGCCACTCTATGAAAGTATGCATTTGGACAAGAACTAGAACGGAACAGAAAAAACATGTTTGATATGTTGGAGCAAAAGGATCATGAATGAATTTTTACATTTAGATTTCTGTCAATGTTGTCAGAATTCAGGCAAAAAAAAAAAAAACCCTCTGTTCACATGTGAAAGAAAATCAGACATGGATATTCTGTGGAAAATCAAAACAGAGAGGAATAATCTATACACATGGTAGCTTCGATTTTGGATTGTATGTATTTTTTTTTAATATATATATTAACTTCTCGTTGCACATTCTTTTATTCTGACTTGACAGGTTCTCCCTTCCTTTGTCCCATCTTTCCTTCCTTTCTTTCCTTTCTTCATTGCTTCCCCTCTCCCCTCCCTCTTTTTAAGACATTGCTCCCTTAAGGAATTCCCATTCCCAGTGATCTCTCGTCAAAGGAGCACATGAATAGCTGACATTATGTAATGCTTTGACACTTGGCATTCCCAAGGCGTTACCCCACCCCTGATGCAGAATAAGTTGTCAGAGCATGAAATTGGTATTTTTACATATTCTTAATGTACAGATGTCAGTCTGAAAACCATTCACTAGTATTATGATTACATTCTTTGTCTCATTTTCTTTCTATGCCAAGATCTGTTCCTGTGATTTCATTTCTTTTGGGAGTTTCAAAGAGGGAAGACAAAACTTTAATAATCCAGCTTACTGACTCTGCCAAAAGGTAAAAGTAAACTTTTAAGTGTCTCACCATCTCTGGCAACGATACTTCTGGCACAGGAGCAAATATGTAACGAGAAGGACCAGATGTAAGCTGGATATACAATCAGTGGCCCACTTGATGGTGCCAGATTCCTCAGTGTGTTCCAGATCAAATCTGCTTACAGTGTACAAGTTTGTTTTTCTGTGTTCATCACACAAATGAGTGGCCTGGGCTTATGGGAGAAATAGCATGTCTAAAAATAATAACCTTGCAGGGGCGCCTGGGTGGCTCAGTCAGCTGAGCGTCTGACTTCCACTCAGGTCATGATCTCACAGTTTGTGAGTTCAAGCCCCTCATCGGGCTCTCTACTGTCAGCACAGAGCCTGCTTCGGATCCTCTGTCCCCCTCTCTCTGCCCCTCCCTCACTCGTGCTCCTTCTCCCTCAAAAATAAATAAACCTTAAAAGTATAAGAATAATAACCTTGTAGAAAATACACAAGATAAGAACCAGATGGGTTTTAGAGACAGTCTCATCCATCTTCCCATATATGCCCCTAGAAGATCCCTGACAGGTGAGAAACCAGTCTCTGTTTGAACACCTTCGGTACCTCACAAAGCAACCCATTTCACATGTGGCAAATACTGTTCAGCATCCTTTCTTCTTTCTACGAACAGCCCCAGCTTCCTTTGGGGGAACTGCTACTTCTTCATTCCATGTGGTTCTGACAGGACAGAGGTGATGTGCTGCTCCCTGGCCTGTATTCCCTCGCATCCATTCCTCGCTTTTTTCTCGTCCCTCTCTGTACTGCAGGGTGGGCCCACAGGCCCTCAGTCCCAGGCTCTCGGCTGGGGTTTGGGTGAGTCTGACCAATGGGAGGCACTGGTAGGAAACTGGAGAGGGAGGAAAGGGAGAAGCCAAAGTATTTCTCCCCCCTCCACAGAGTGGGAGATGGTCAGGTTCCTGCACTGCAGTAACATTTCTTCCACGGCTCAGATCCAGCTCTGGTTCACAGACCCACCATGGTCCCAACTTCCGCTGGGTGACCCCAGCAATACCATCTTTTCTCTTTATCCCTCCAATTTAGGATTAACAACAGCTCCTAGCTATTGGTGATATTGGAGCTGTTTCATCATTCTCAGGAAGGCTTCTGAAGCTCTCCCATCGCTTGCGTATAACCAATAAACTCCCTTTGTTCAGAGCAGGTTCTGTTTCCTGTTTGGATCCTAACTGATATGGTTCCATGTGTGATCAGACCTGACAGTCATAGTTCCTATTTTCAGCAGATTGGCTGAGGGAAGACATAGCACGCAAGCTAGATCTGTTAGAGTCCTTTCCTAGGGCTGTATGTGCGCTTTTCAATGGGGGTCGCTAAGCTTGGACTGGGTAAGATTGGAATCTGCAGCTATGTCTATGATGCCCATCTGCACAGCGGGAGAATGAAGTTAGCTAGAGAAAGAACTGGCATAGGGAGGGGAGACACCCAATGGCACCATCTTCAAGTTCCTAAAATCCCTGAAGCTCTACCCTGAACTATCCATTCACATGAACCAAAGTGGTCTCTTTTTCTCATAAATTTCCTTGACTTGGGCTTCTGTCACTTGCAACCCCAAAATAAGCCTGACTAACAGAGATTTAGTTGGTAGAAAAATATTCCGTTGAGAACCCCAAATCTGCTTCTCCATATCCTCCCCATTATCAGCCTGGTTCTCAGGATGGAGAAGACAGCATTCTTGGCTCCTACCCACCCTATGTAGCTTTTTCCAACTATAGTATGGATCAAGGACACCCCACTATCTCCCCTCCCTGTCCCTGAAGTTCTCCTTCTCCCCTTCCCCATTGCCTGATGTCTCTACTGGCTTCCAGTGCTTCCCTCAGGCAGTCTTCAGACATGCTACTGACTCATCCTTGACTCCTCTCTCCAAGATATGATATGGGCAGCCCCTAGTGCCAGGGGCTGGTCAGAAGCTCTCCTGACCCTCCCTATCAAATAAGGGCATTTGATGACTCTCTTTTCATGGTACTTTGGGGACTGAAGGCAGCCTTTGTGTTCCCCTCACCTTCCTTTTCCTCTCAGGACCTTAGAACCCTATGGCCTTCAAGCATACCTTGCATTTTGAGGTCTCTGCTCTCGAGTAGCCTGGCAATAATCTCCACTGAATGTGTTCAGAATGGTCACCAGGGTGCTGTGTCTTCAAGTGATGGGTTTTACACCACCACTGGAGACCCAGAGCAAAAGATCTACAGATAACCTAGGGATGATCCAATGTTCACTGTTCCTTGAAGGCAGCAGCCCAAGTGACCACAAATCCACTAAAACATGGGCATCTTCCCAGTTAGGGAGAACAGCCACCTGGCATGACCATTTACTGGGCACTCTGCCAGACCTGTATTTACTTTTTACTTTTTAATCATTATAACACACTGTGCAAAGGGGGCGTGGCTGCCCCTATGTTTCAGAGGAGGAAACTGAGACCTAGAGAAGTTAAGCAACTTGCTCCAGCTCACACAGGTAAAGGGTGAGGCTTAAACAGGACTTGAGGAGCCATCCCCCACCCCTCTCCCTTTTCCACCACTGTATATGGCTTTAGAAACCAAAGAAGAGAGAGAGAGACTACCTTTCCCTGCTGCAAAGCCCTGATGTGCCCCGCTGGCTGTAGACATGCCAGAAACTCGGTGTAGGGTGACTAAGGTATTCAAGTGGGAATGGATATCTGTGAAAAGAAGGTCTAGAAAGATGGATGAGTGAAGAGATTCCAATTTTAAAAGTGTGAAGCAAGTGGCCAAAACATGATTTGGGCTTTGATTTTCAGAGCACACCTACCTCAGGGCATGTTGAGAAATCTTCTCAAGCAGTGAGGAACACCTAGAGAGAGAAAGGGCTTACTCAAAACCACACAACAAATTAGATGCTGAGCCTAGAGTGGATCCAGGGCTTTTGACTGGATCTCCTTTTTGAAAGGAGAAGAGCTGAATCCTGGGCAGCACCAGTCACTTCGGCCAACATCAGCTTCAGATGCTGATGGGACACTTCTAGTTCCCTCCCCATCCCACTCCACCCTTACACACATGGCGGCCAGCCAGACTCCCTCAAGAATCTTGTTGCCCAAGGGCACCTGGCTGGCTCCGTCGGTAGAGCATAGGATTCTTGATCTCAGGATGGTGAGTTCAAGTCCCACACTGGGTGTAAAGTGTACTTAATAAAAAAATTAAAAAAAAAAAAAGAATCTTGTTGCCCAGCATGCAGATCCTAGACTCTAAGAACCCTAGAAGCTTCTAGCTCAGATCCTTCAATCTACTGCAGGAGTGAGGCCAGAGAGAGGATGAGCATTTCACAGTCACTTAGTGAATAGTCCAGGCATTCAATCACCAAACATTTATCAAGAACTTATATTCTGCTGGGCTCTGTGCTGAGAGCTCGGAATGCTGTGCAAAACCAGCCTGCCCCTCTGGAGTTCTCAGTCTAGAGGAGGGGGAGAGGGAACAAACAATTAAGTAAGTTAATTAGTCAATTATAAATTATGTTGTATGCTATGAATGAAACCATGAGCTACAATTGAAAATAACTGGGGCGGGTGGGAGATCTTTTCTAAATAAGGTCGCTAAGGGAAGTCTCTCCAGGACATGACCGGTAAGCAAAGACTTGAAAGATGAGAAGGGGCTGGGTGTGCAAAAAGTCAGAGAACATTCCAGGCAGAAGGGGTAGTATGAAGCAAGATTCTGAGGTAATAATAATATATAAACATTTACGTAACACTTACTAAATTCCCGGTACTAGTCTAAGCACACTACATATATTACTTCATTTATGCTTCGTGACAACCCTATGAGGTAGGCAATATCATCACCTCCATTTTACAGATGAGGAGCTGAAGCACACAGATGCTAAGCAATTTACTCGAGGCTGAGCAGCTAGGGAGGGGTAGAACTGGGATTCAAACTCAGTAATAAGGCTTCAGAGCCTACATGTTCAACCATTTCACTGACAAATTTGGGGCTGAAGCCGAAGTCCCCTGACTTCTATTTCAAATCTTATTCTATGGGTATATCCATATACGTAGGTGTTTATACACACGCGCACACACACACACACACACACACTCCCTGAATTTCCCTTTCAGGAATCTGAATATAAATAAGGGACATCCAAAGGCCCCTTCTTCAACTAAGAGTTGTTAGAATTGTAATTCTCTATGGCACTCCTGTGTTAGGCAGTGGGAATGCAAAAACAAGTAGTTCCCACTGTAGAGGAGCTCACAGTCTCATGGGGTTGGAGAGGGCATGGTTCAGAGCAGTCTTCCCGAAGGAGGTGACACCGAGCAGTTTTTCTGGAAGCAATGGAGAGGGAAGGGCAAGTTGGACGAAGGGAACAGAAAGGGCAAAGCCACACTGATGTAAGGGAGCTTGGGTCAGCTGAGTAAATGCAAAGCCTCTGGTACGGTGTGTCACAGACAGGTCCAGAGGGAGATGTACGAGTGAGAGCTGAGCAGGGCCCAGACCACAAAGGGCCTTGAATATCATGCTGAGGAGTTTACACTTTCCCTTAAAGAATCAGAGAGCTATAGAAGGGTTTCAAGCAGCATTTTGCTTTTCATCATTTTAAGCCCACTGCACCAGCTGTTATTTTCACACCACCAAAGGAATACATATTTTTAAAAATTTATTTATTTAAGTAATCTCTATACCCAATGTGCGGCTCAAACTCATGACCCTGAGATCTAGAGACCCGCACTCGCTGACTGAGCCAGCCAGGCGCCCCAAGGGAATAAGTATTCTGACTTCTCTGTTTTCCCATCCTCTGCTTCCTGTCTGGTGCCTCTCACTGGCTGAACCCAAAAGGAAGTCGAAGGGCAAGAAGTCTTAGTTGATGAAGTCTACAGAGGTCAGCTTGCCAGGGTACCAAAAAGGGGGGGGAGGGGAGAAGGGTAAAGAGTGGGTTTGGAAGAGCATCTGTTT
Organism: Lynx rufus; assembly: GCF_022079265.1. NCBI lineage: Eukaryota > Metazoa > Chordata > Mammalia > Carnivora > Felidae > Lynx > Lynx rufus. The sequence goes on along the minus strand of NW_025814824.1, from coordinate 58,699,399 downwards.
CTCTTGAAAACATTCAGCACCTTTCTGAAAGGTTAAGAATGACAGAGAAGATAGAGAAATTCTAGACCTGAAGGCTTCATGGGTGGGGAACATCTGAACTGGGCCTTGAATATCTTTGACTTGTACAGATAGGAAAGGGGTCTTCAGGGAAAGGAAAGTGCACGAGTAAAAGCTCCGGGAATATTCAAGGAGCCATAAACTGGACAAGGCAGAGCAGAAGGCCACAAAGAAGAGGAGGGGAGCGGTATTTGTGTACTGGAGGGTGGCATCCAGCAGAAAGGTGGACCATGAACAAAGGCAGATTGAACTGGATTAGGAAAACCCAGACTCTGCAGCCTGACTGCCTGCTTTGAAACTGACTAAACTATCTACAATCTGTGTGATGGTGAGATGGTTACTTAACTCTCTGCTTCAGCTTCCTCCTTTGTAAAATGAGGATGATGCTAGTGTGCACATAGCAGTACCTGCCTTGTAGGATTGTTGTGAAGATTAAATGAATTAAAATATAGGAAGTGCTTAAAACAGAGCCTGGCACCTAATGAGTGTTGCATAAGAGTTAGCTGCTGCTGCTAGTGGTAGTGGTGTTATTGTGAGGACTATTTGCCTTTAGCCCTTGGGTTTGGGTATAGCTCCTGGAATGGGACCCAGGATCTCACGATGTTCCTAATGCAACCTGAGCACACAGATTCCTCATCCCCAGCATGACCTGGCTTGTTTGTACACCTATGAAACCTGAATACGAAGAATGTATAGAGAGGGAAGGACAAGCTGAATGAAGAATGTATGAATGAGTGCAGAGCAAAGCCATCAAGAGAAACGCATTACTTTGTCTTTGTTTCAAGGCTACGGTAAAGTGATCAAAGAAAAAATGGAAAGGACGCAGGGCTGGGGAGCAGGAGACCCCGGTTCCTACCTGAGCTCTGCCACTAATTCAGTAGGTGACCTTGGGCACGTCCCTTCCGCTGTCTGGACTTTATTTTGACCCTCTGTAAAATGACGGGGGAGGATTATGATGATGTCTTAGGGGCTCTCTTCCAGCTCTATCATTCTGTAATTCTAAATCCCTTTATAACAAACTCTAGGAGAGGAGCTTTGCTCTTGCAAATGGAGTGTAAAGTTAATCCTGCCTGTGCTGAGGCTAACTAATGTGCATGTGTGGTTTATCCTACTTCATTAAACCCTGACTCCCCACAGAGCAATGCATAACGCAGCCCAGGCAGGTAATACCAAAGTGGTGCTGAACTGGGTCTCCTAATGGAAAATGATTTCCCCCCACTCTCTCAGGTTTATCGACACAAAGCCTATAACCCCCATTTTCCACACTGTTACTTTGCCACACGTGTAGATTCAGACCCTGTCATAGGTATAGCAAGTCGGGTCCTGATACTGATTTATGTGCACCACAGCCCACAGCCCACACCACCAGCAGATGTGAGCAATGCCATGATTTTACATGGGAGGAAATGGAAGCTCAGACAGATCAGTGGACTTGCTGGGGGAGGCACATGGGGTGGTGTGTGATGGAGGAATTGAGGGTAGACCTGCCGTTGACCAAGTTTTGGAATGTTTGCTAAGGGGTGGGAAAAAAAAGGAAAGGTAACTGGAAGCTCTGAGGCTAAACTTTTGTGAAAATTTGTAAAAATCATTGTAGGGGCGCCTAGGTGGCTCAGTCAGTTGAGCGTCTGACCTCGGCTCAGGTCACGATCTTGCAGTTTGTGAGTTTGAGTCCCGCGTTGGGCTCTGTGTTGACAGCTCAGAGCCTGGAGCCTGCTTCAGATTCTGTGTCTCCCTCTCTCTCTGCCCCTTCCCCACTCGTGCTCTGTCTCTCTCTGTCTCTCAAAAACGAATAAACATTTTAAAAATTTTTTAAAAAATCATTGTAAATTCCCAAGTCACTTTTCCCCAAGACGAAAAGACCCTTTTTCTACAACAATCTAGATTGTCTCTTGAGGATAAAATTGAATAGTAACTGTCTTGGGCTCCTTCAATTTTTCTTCTTGTATTGTGAAATACAGTCCAGATCCTGAAAAAAATGTATAAAGTACAGAAGACCATTTAATGAATAATTAAAAGTGAGCTCTGGCAACTCCCACCCCAGTCAGAAAACAAAGTACGATGGTGAGCGAAAGAGGCAAGACACAGAGAATATATCCAGTATGATCCCATTCATATGAAGTTAGAAAACTGACAAACTCAATGTGTAGGCAGAAGTAATCACTCCCACACAGACCTGGGATGCCTTCTTCCTCTTCCACCTCACTGAGCACAGAACTCACTAAAGACTAAGAGGCACAGAGACACTGAATGTTAGAGCTGGGAGCCACCTCGTGTGACTTCAAATCACTCATTCATTCATTCATTCATTCCTCAGATGCTTTGGGGCCTCTGGGCTGGGAATGGTGGAGTATATAGCATAGAGGTATCTTGCACAACTATGGGCCCAAAGGATCAACGAAAGCTGGAATGAATTGAGTCTGAAATGGGGGGAAGTAATAAGGGTCTTGGAAGTGCCTGGCTGTCAGCCAGGACATAGCCTTGCCCTCCTCTGAAAAAGAGCCAGCTGGGGCAAAACCCATCACGAGGGAGGGACCGAGAGAGACTACCCTGGCCTCAAAAAGAATGAGTAGGCTACTGTGGATGACTGCAGTCAAGCCTTCATACCAATCTCTGTTCTCAAAAGTCAAGTGGATGGCGTTTTATGCACAAATGGATGAATGACGAAGCAGTCAGAAATCAGGCTCCAGAATGTCAGAGAAGAAGGATCCGATGCCCTTGTTCTGTGAATGAAGCGAATGAGGTGCAGAGTAAAGTGACTTTTCCACAGGTCATGTGGGGAGCTTGAGGGAACCAGGACTAAAATTCAGGTTTCTGACTCCCTGAGCAGTTCTCTTCCTCAGCCCAGACCAGAAGAATAGTATTTTTCAAGATGAATTTTTAGTATCATGGGTTTTTATGGTCATGAAATCATGGAGAACATAAGAGCTGGGAAAGATCTTAATGATAATCTCTCTAGTCCAGTGCGTCCAAACCAAGTTGGTCATCAAATCAACTGGGAAACTTATTTTTTTTTTATTTTTATCAAAAAAAAATTTTTTTAATGAGCTGGGGAACTTATTTTTATTTTTATTTTTTTATTTTTTTTTAATTTTTTTAATGTTTGTTTATTTTTGAGACAGAGAGAGACACAGCATGAACAGGGGAGGGGCAGAGAGAGAGGGAGACACAGAATCCGAAACAGGCTCCAGGCTCTGAGCGGTCAGCACAGAGCCCGACGTGGGGCTCGAACTCACGGATTGTGAGATCATGACCTGAGCTGAAGTCGGACGTTTAACCCACCGAGGAACCCAGGCGCCCCGCGAACTTATTTTTAAAAATACAAATTCTGGGGGGCTTCTGGGTGGTTCAGTTAGTTAAATGTCTGACTTCAGCTCAGGTTTGTGAGTTTGAGCCTTACATCAGGCTCTCTGCTGTCAGCACAAAACCCGCTTCAGATCCTCTGTCCCCCCGTCTTTGCCCCTCCTTCCCCCTAACATACATAAATATTTTAAAAATATTTTTTATAGTTTATTTATTTATTTTGAGAGGGAGAGCAAGCATGAGTGGGGGAGGGATAGGAAGAGAGGGAGAGAGAGAGAGAGAGAGAGAGAGAGAGAGAGAGAGAATCCCAAGCAGGCTCCATGCTGTCAGCACGGAGCCCAATGTGGGGCTCGAACCCATGAACCTTGAGATCGTGGCCTGAGCCAAAGTCAGACACTTAACTGACTGAGCCACCCAGGTGCCCCAACATAAATAAATTTTTTTTTTTAATTTTTTTTTTCAACGTTTATTTATTTATTTTTGAGACAGAGAGAGACAGAGCATGAACGGGGGAGGGGCAGAGAGAGAGGGAGACACAGAATCGGAAACAGGCTCCAGGCTCTGAGCCATCAGCCCAGAGCCTGACGCGGGGCTCGAACTCCCGGACCGCGAGATCGTGACCTGGCTGAAGTCGGACGCTTAACCGACTGCGCCACCCAGGCGCCCCAATAAATTTTTAAAAAATATAGATTCTGGGACCCCAGGCCCCAGAGATTGGAATTTAGTGAGGCTGGGATTTTAGGAGGACAGCGTGGCCATCTGTAATTTTTTAAAGCCCCTTGTTGATTCTGATGATTAGCAAGTGGGACATTCACAAGGTTCGACAACTGTCTCCCATGATGGAGGGAGGAGGTGAGGCCCAGATTAGAGAAGGCAGAGTATCTGTACGAGGTGACATCTCATTTCACCACACACTCCTCAGTTATCCAGGAGACGACTGAGTCAGACTGCATCTCTAGGAGCCTTGATTTGTTAATAGTGTTACCCCCAACACTGTTTTTGTGGTTAACACATTGTGTTTTTTTGAAGCAGCTTAAAAGATTCCTCGCCACGCGGCAAGGCACTCAGCTTTGTGCAATGTTTACAATGACTTTGTTGTTCATTAAACAAATTTACTCAGACTAACCCAACGATGAAAAAAAAATCGTCTTGTTTACAGTGAGATCCTGACAAAAATACGTGTAGCAAAGACAGACAAACACACATAAACCTGGATTGCCGAGTGGGACATGATTTGCTGCTGCATCCAATTTTTCTCATTAGAACTTGTTTTATTTGAACATGACTCAGTACCCCGTGTAAATGCAAGGCTGTTAATCTTATTACTATATGGAAAACAAATTAATTAGTATGCATACTATTGGAGATGAGTTGTAAGGTCGGTGTTGGAAAGATTAGGAAAATACACTCATTACTCCAAATGATATCTGATATACACGTCTGACTTCCACTTTAAGATCGGTTCCATTATATGGGCAACAAATATAGCTAATAAAAATCAAGCCTTTGTGCTCAGCATCTAAATGTTGGGGTTGGCCAGAACATGCATACTGGCCTTCTTTGTTTTAAAACAAAGGTCAGTGTGATGAATAACTGCTTGTCACTCTCCCTCTCCCTCTGCCAAGACTCACCTGCAGCCGGTACCCTTCTCAGGTCCAGGCTCCTGCTCCAAACCAAGCCCTACTAAGTGACCTCCTCCTTCTTCTACATGGCCACCCAACTGCATACACTCTTCCGTGAGCACTTCCTACCTTTTTGCAGTGATCATAATGAGCCTCATTTTCCCAGGGGACTGTGTGCCCCTCAAGGGTGAAGACTATATTCCAACGGGACATTCAAATGCATACTGATCAAAATATCATACTACAAAGGGAAAAATGCAAAGAATGAGGAACCTCTCTATGTACCAATGGGGAATAATCACCAAGGTATATTAAGCGTACCCATATGGACTACACATATGAACATACACTGGCAGGTTCAAAGAGAGGGAACGGGGGTGGGTGGGGGTGGGGGGGAGGGGGATAGCTGAGGGACAGAGATAGGAAGAGACTTTTCCTCAGGTTCTTTTTGTACCTTTTGAATTTGAGCCACATGTATATATTAGTGAGTCAAAACAAACAAACAAACAAGTAAGTCAATAAAATATTAAATTTAAAAATAAAATCTAGGGGCGTCTGGGTGGCGCAGTCGGTTAAGCGTCCGACTTCAGCCAGGTCACGATCTCGCGGTCCGGGAGTTCGAGCCCCGCGTCAGGCTCTGGGCTGATGGCTCAGAGCCTGGAGCCTGTTTCCCTCTGTGTCTCCCTCTCTCTCTCTGCCCCTCCCCCGTTCATGCTCTGTCTCTCTCTGTCCCAAAAATAAATAAATGTTGAAAAAAAATTTTTTTTTAAAATAAATAAATAAAATAAAATAAAATCTAGTAAAAAAGGAAATATTTGCTCAAAAGAAACCCCAAAACACCAGAACAAAAATAAAACAAATAAATATAAACAAATGTCATTTGGGGTATTAAAGATTTTGGGAAGTCCTTTAATAAGTAAACCTGTTTAATTTTAACTCTGTGTTACCAGACTCATGTCACCAGAGAGCTCCAAAAGAAACATAAGGTATCCAGTATTTCCCAAGTGATTTTGACCCTACAATCCTTTTCAAAATATCCAATTTTACTGTCTCACAAAACACAAGTGACCCCACTAATGTGCTCTAGGAAAACTTTTTTTTTTTTTTTTTTCGGAGAGAGAGAGAGACAGAGAGAGAGAGAGGGAGGAAGGGAGGGAGGGAGGGAGAGGCAGAGGGAGAGAGAGAATCTGAAGCAGTTTCCAGGCCCAGGCCCAACCCAGAGCCCCACACATGGTTTGATCTCACGACCATGAGATCATGACCTGAACGCAAATCAAGAGTCAGATGCTTAATGGACCGAGCAACCCAGGCACCCCTAGGCCACATTTTAAATCAGAGGGTAGCAGAGAGAGTGGATACTGAGTCTGCTGCCAACTCCCTGAATGGACCTGGACAAGTCCTTTCTCTTCTCTGGGCCTCAGTTTCCCCATCTCTAAAATGAATCAGCTGTATGAGATTCTTTCTAACATCCCTCCCAGCTCAGGAGTTCAAAGATTCTCTGGCAAGAATACATCAAAGAGAGCCCATCAAAGAGAGCCTCAGTAGCAACTGGAGGCAAGGAGGTTTATGAAGTTACAAACTTACCTGATATGAATGTACTGTCCTAGCTTCTCCCCAAACCCCAGGGATAACAAAAGCAAAACAAAGCAAAGCAAAACAAAACGAAACAAAACAAAACAAACCTGAGAATCTTCCAGGAGGTTATAAGAAACCAATGAAATCATCTTTGGTTCACTACAGCTACTCAGAGTGCCAAAGGCAAGACCATTTTTCTCTGTGCATCCTTGGGCAAAACCATGAGTTGAGACTCTGTCTCCTCAGCTATAAAGTGGGTATAATAATTGCTTTGCTGCTTTCCCCAAAGTTTCGGTAAAGGCATTTAATTTATGACAGCAACAAAGAAGAGAATAGACAGCCAATGACAGTTCTGTCAAACCATTTATTTTAATGAGTGACAATGTTGCTTATCAAGTTATCTTTTATTTTTCAGAAGATTTCCCTTGGGTAGTACGAAAGTATCATACTCATACTCATCCATTACTGGAGGCAAAATAAATTTATAAAAGCCTTTTGCAAAGTGATTTGTCCATATTTATCAAGAATCGGGCAAGTTCTTGAACCAGCAAATCTAGATTTTGGGATTTTAGGAAATAATAAAAAAAAAAAAAAAAGGAGACAGAAGTATGAAGACGTGAAGTTTGGGATTATCTGTGATAGTGAAAAATTGAGTCTTTTTGAAAGTATGCTAGGAATGATATATCTACTTAAAAAGGGTATTAAGCAGCCATTAAAATAATTATTAAAACATTAAAAAAAACCAGAAGCCCATTTATTTTTATTTTTTTATTAAAAAATTTTTTTTAATTTTTTTTAACGTTTATTTATTTTTGAGACAGAGAGAGACAGAGCATGAACGGGGGGAGGGTCAGAGAGAGAGGGAGACACAGAATCCGAAACAGGCTCCAGGCTCTGAGCTGTCAGCACAGAGCCCGACGTGGGGCTCGAACTCACGGACCATGAGATCATGACCTGAGCTGAAGTCGGATGCTTAACTGACTGAGCCACCCAGGTGCCCCTAAAACAATTTTTTTTAATGTTTATTTATTTTTGAGAGAGACAGAGACAGAGTGTGAGCAGAGGAGGGGCAGAGAGAGAGGGAGACACAGAATCCGAAGCAGGCTCCAGGCTCTGAGTAGTCAGCACAGAGCCCGATGCGGAGCTTGAATCCACAAGCTGTGATATCATGACCTGTGCCATAGTTAGACCCTTAACTGAGTGAGCCATCAAGGCACCCCCATTTCTTTTTAAATAATTATGAAGACCAGGGGCGCCTGGTGGCTCATCAGTTAAGCATCTGACTCTTAGGTTTCAGCACAGGTCATGACCTCAGGGTTCATGAGTTCAAGTCCCACATCGGGCTCTGTGCTGACCTCACGGAGCCTGCTTTGGATCCTACCTCTCCATCTCTCTCTGCCCCTCCCCTGCATGTTCATTTCTCTCTCTCTCTCTCTCTCTCTCAATAAATAAATAAACTTAAAAAAAATTTTGAAGACCATGTGGCATTATAATCATAAATTGTTAAGTGAGAAAGCTGAATACAAGCTGTAACCACACTAACAAAATCCTTATGTAAATTTTGCCAGCATGTAAATAAGGGCATAAAAGGAAAGCTGAACAGTTCATTTGTTAGGATGGTAGGATTATGGATAATTTTCTCCCCTTTTAATTTCCTTTATTGTTATAACAGTGTAAACCACAAAAAAAAATCTGGAAAAAAATACAATGAAAGCAACAGATAGGTACATTTTGTCATATCCTTTGTAAATCCTTTCAGTGAAGAAAGGGATTAAATGTGGTTTACCATAGAAAATGATAAAATAAGAAGCACATATTGCATTTCTTCCAGACCCTCCTACCCTTCTGGGAATAAATTAAAATATAAACACCAGAGTTGATTTTTTAAAATCCAGGATTATCTCATCATTCTATTTAAAACATATAAAGAAAGAAAATGCACTCCTTTTTCTTTTGGATGAAAAATTTCCTCAGCCAGTTTCCATATGTCTGTTCTCTGTTGGTGGAGCTTGGGTCCTGACTCCTACCTTGTGCATTTCCCAACTTGTAGGACCTCCCTCTGGATGTATAGACAGTGGTGGAGAAGGTCCAGTGAGACTGAAGGAAACCCAACTGCTCCTGCTTTGAGAAATGAGCACGCTAATTCCTGCCCAGGCTGCAACCTGAGTCTGTGGTCAGGCTCCCCTGAGATAATGTGTGTAGGGTGACCCAGAATCACTTTGGAAATCCTCCGGAACTGCATACAGTTGGATCTTTTTCCTTTGGGAGTCAGTGCAGCATCATGAAGGACACACAGGGGTAGAATCTGGGTGAGGGTAAAGGTAGGGGCTGGAGGAGTCGTGGGTTTTAGGGAAGTAGTATAATTTGACTGTGAAGTTAGAACTGACTTTCAAATTCCATCTCTGCCATTTCCTAACCGGATGGTCCTGGGCAAGTCTCTGTGGCTTTACTTAACTCATGGTGATAATGTTGTAAAGCATGGTGAGCAGTAAGTAGTAAGCACTCAGGAAATGTCAGGAACTCTCATCAGTCCTGCCCCTCCCAGTAACTCACTGTGGAAACTTTGGCAAGTCTGTTTCCTTCTCGGGGCCTTAGTGTGCCCATCTGTCAATGGGGCAAGAGGTTGGATTCAATGGCTTCTCAGGGCTGTCTTTCTTAGCATAGACAGGCCAAGTCTGTGGTGTCACAGTGGTGGTTGTACCAATGTCCTTTTAAAGATAAAGTTACACAGGAATCTGTAGCCCGTGGGGATGCAGCCATGGAATTGAGTTTACAGAAATGTTCTGTAGACTGGCCTCTCAGCCCCATAATCCTGCTCCTGCTTTACTCCTTTTTGCTTTTTTTTTTTTTAAGAATCTTTTTTTTGGGGGGCTCCTGGGTGGCTCAGTCGGTTAAGCGTCCGACTTCAGCTCAGGTCATGATCTTGCGGTGCGTGAGTTCAAGCACCGCGTCGGGCTCTGTGCTGCCAGCTCAGAGCCTGGAGCCTGTTTCAGATTCTGTGTCTCCCTCTCTCTCTCTCTGCCCCTCCCCCGTTCATGTTCTGTCTCTCTCGGTCTCAAAAATAAATAAACGTTAAAAAAATTTTTTTAAAAAAGAATTTTTTTTTTGGTTTGTTTTTAGAGATAGAGTGAGAGTGCATGTGTGCATTCGTGAGCATGCTCGTGGGAGGGGAGGGGCAGAGGGAGACAGAGACACAGAGAGACAGAGACAGAGACAGAGAGAGAGAATCTTAAGTAGGCTCCACACTCAGCTTGGAGCCAGACTCAGGGCTCCATCCCATGTCTCTGGGATCATGACCTGAGTCAAAATCAAGAGTCAGATCCTCAACTGAATGAACAACCCACGTGCCCCTAGAGTTATTTTTAAGTCATCTCTGCACCCAACGCGGGGCTTGAACTCATAACCACAAGATCAAAAGTTGCATGCTCCACAGACTGAGCCAGCCAGGCGCCCCCTGCTTTACTCCTGAATGTGTTTTCCCTAGTTGACATTATAAGACCACCCTTTTAGGCTGGGATTATTCATCCAATGACATAGGGAGGATGTTGAAGCCCCCCTTGCACTGTCTAAGCTGATATTTTCACAGGAACCTTCACTGTGTTACCTTGTTTGTTCTTTCATGAGGGCAGTGACCCCCAGAGGGCAGAACTAGGACCAATGGACAGAAATTACATGAAAGCTGACGGGTGCTCAATGAAGGAAAGGAATTCTTGGCAGCCATTCCACAATGAAAAGAGCTAGTGAGCTCACTGTCCCTAGAGGTATTCAAGCGCAGGCTGAGTGTTTATTGGGATGCTATAGACAGGCCAGGCTAGATACAATTCATATAATTAAATGAGGTCCTCTACTCCAAGTGCCCATGCTATTAATGAACTATTTACTGATTTAATTAGTAATACATTAATTGATGAACTACTAGCTGTACCATCTAAGAGAATCTGGCCTATTCTAGCTGCTCTCTGAAGAGAATGCTCACTGGAAGACTCCTGGGATTGGGGGTTTGTGGAGAATCTGACAGAACACATGACTTATGACTCATCTTTCTGCGCCTTCTTTCCCACAGAGTGAAATTCTATAATGTACAGGGTGTGTGTGTGTGTGTGTGTGTGTGTGTGTGTGTATACAGTAGACTTCACCTCATTAATGCACTATTGACTGCAATTATGCCTTTTCATTTTCCCTGTAGGATCTGAGGTTTTCTTCCCCGTTCAGCTCTGCCCAGCTGTGTGTTTTTCCCCAGCAATTCTAGATCCGACATTGTCTTTTCAGAAATTTAGCAGTGGTATCATGACAGCTGTTAACCAATGGCTCTCAGATGTGCTTGAGTTGAATTTTTTGCCTGCTGGCAAAGGATACTTTGAAAAGACTGGCACATTTTTTTTAAACATGTGAATACTGTCTGCCTCCTCCTATACAAACCCTCACTCACAGCTCCTGTCAAATGCTGGGCCATTGGCTCCTCTACCAAAGGAGAAATATACTTAGTCAACCAAAAAAAAAAAAAAAAAAAGATTTTCTTTAAACGGCACTGGGGGATGTAAACCCATCTTAACAGTACCTCGTGAGATAAGAGCCTAGAAATTCTGTCATTTGATATTCACAAAAGCCCAGAGAGGTGGGTTGAGTGGGTGCCAGTTAATCTCCCCAACACACAGGTTAGCAAACTGAGGGGCAGAGAGGCGAGGTCACACTGCTAGGATGTGGTAAAGCAGGAGTTAGAGTTGTGGACTACAGAGGCTCAGTCTATAGAGGATCGTCCCTTCACCACGTTTATTCATTCATCAGACTCTCGATTTATGTGCAAGTCCTGTGTTGTTCTGGGGTTGCAGAGACAGATAAGATACTGTCCCTGCTCTCATGAGAGAAAGGCACAAGGACAAATTGCTATGATAGTGTGACGAAGGCATTCGCAGAGGTGTGGGACCCAGAGGGACTCTAATACACTCACTCAGGGAGTGACTCTAGGCATAATACAGACACAAAACCCCACAGAAGCAGGTAGTAGTAACCTCTGCTCAACCAGAGAGGCTCAGCAAGAAAGAGGGTCTTGCAATGTTCGGAGGGAAGGTGATATGTTCCCATGGGAGTGGTAGGTGATTGGGCCAAATCTCAAGGTTGCTCTAATGCAGTTCTTAACTGTTTCTCCTTGGGGACTCCATTTTCTCAGCTCCCTAGTTTGGTCACCAGGGAACACTGTGTACTCCTGCCCTTCCACTTCCTAAACAGGCCAAGCATTGTCTACCTCTAAGCTATTGGTCATACTGAACCCTTGGCCTGTAGCAAACACCTTTCTCCCGATCTTCTCCAACTCAGTCTTCCAAGCTTAGATCAAATACCACCTCCTTGAAGAAACTTTCATAGATTCCCCCTAGTGGGAAAGGACTCTTCCTTCATTTTCCTAACTGTATTCAATTAAAAGCTCCATCAGGTTCTACCTTATATTATAGGCTTATTTCTCTCACCTGACTGTGAGCAACTGGAGGGCAAGAGAGTCTTGTCTCTCTCTAAGCCTAAGCACTGGACTCTTTTTGTTGAATGGAACAGAATGAAAAAATGGGAGGAGGAGACAGTTCTCTGGTTCTTTTGGGACACATTGGGGATGGTTTGCAAAGAGACTTGCTGGTACTTTGGGCATCTAAGTACTGTGATCCTTACCAGCTCCAAATTCTCAATGTTTGGATAGGTGGAGGCCTGGTGAAGTGGGGGGTGGGCAGGAATCAGTAAATCATAGGGATTCAGTCCTTGCCCTGGAAAAGCTTTTAAGTCAGTGTTTTTCAAAGGATGGTTCAGGTACCTCTTGCATCTGATTTCCCCGAGGAAGTTATTAAACATTTGGGTTCCAAGCTCTGTCCCATATCACTAAAGCAAGCTCTCCAGAGTTGGGGCCCAGGGATCTGCATGCAATCCTTCTCACACTGAAGTTGAGAAGTTACTGTTATTAACAACCAGAATGGCATACTGCCAGAAGAGCCGAGGTCGCAGAGGCGGAGCCCTGCCCACGGGAGCTCATAGCCTAGGAAGATGGGGGAGGACTGGGCACACATACTCATTTGCCATTGCACAGGGAAACAGGAAAGGGAGAACTCAGGGCTATGTGGCCTGAGCAGTGAGTGGTGGCCACCAGTGGTAGCTCTGGGAGGGTGTCCCACAGCTGGAAGATTTACTAAAATGGATGAGGAACATTGCAGGCTGAAATTCTTTTGTTTGTCCCCAGGCTGGCGTTTTTTCTGAACTTTGCAAATTTTCCAGGTCAGACCATGAAAAGTCGATACAAGTTAAGCGTTCTTGTGTATGTCTCCTTTGGTCCTGTAGCTTTTCTTTGAACTGCCTTTGACCCTTGGGGTCCATTCACTCCTCCAGTAAGGGGAGAATACCTGCTGCCATTACTCTGGCCATCTTAAGGGATGTATGGCAGGAGTTTGCCCACCTTATCCATCCTCCTCCTTACTTTGCTCCATTCCCCAAACCACTCTGAACTCCTTCCCTCAGGAGCCTTTACCATTCCTGTCCCCCCACGCGAGCCCTTGGTCAATGTTGTTGCCCTCTTCCCTGACACCCGTGACAGCGGAGGGCACGGGGCTGGCCCATTAGGCCAAGGGGACAGGGCACCCCAGCACTGCAGACATCAGATACTCCCACTGGGTCCGGAGAAAGAAGGGAGGGCTATCTACTCGGAGCATGTGGCCCTTCTGGCCCCAGAAGCACGCTGCTCCCCCTCCCCCATGCCTGCTGGGCAGCAGCTTTCCCCTGGGTGGCCAAAAGGGCTTTAGGGACAGAGCTTTCGGTGTCTCCGAAGCTGCCACCGATGGCACAACCTGGGCATCCAGCCTGCAACGAGGGCCTCAGAGGAAATGGAGGAACCAAGTACTCGCTAAACGGGGGCAGGCTTTGGTGAAAGGAGCCCACACAAAACCTAGCTCTGAGCCTAATTAAAAAGAGTGCTTAATCCCTCCCCCAACAAATGCTGATCTCCCACAAAGGAGAACAGGAATGCCAGTGGCCAGGAAGACCCGAAGCCTTAAAAACAAGCGCTTCGGGCTGTGCTGGGCAGCTCCTCTAGGATCTGATACAATCACTATTGTCAGGGAGGGCTGTTTTTCCGTGTTTTTGTATCCTTTTCTTCGCATCTTCTTTTGCCACCTAATTTCATGCATCAGAGGTCAAAAGACAAAAGGTCAGTCCTGGTTTAGAGGCAGCAAACTCCCCACCACCAGGAACGTGTATCCAAAGGAGCGCTTTGAGGCACCGCCTGCAGACACCGGCAGGTTTTCATCCCCGCCTAATTCTCTTTTGTCACTTCATGGGGTACACGAGTCTACGTGCAAATTGCATGAGAAATGAGACACCAACTGCTGTACCAAACTCGGAAAAAAAATCGGTCCCCCTTTCAATTCACCATACTATTTCCAACTCGCACCTTGTGGGTAAGAATTTGTGCCTAACAAGAATCCCGTCTGGGGCTCTTAGCCTGCCTATCCACAAACCTTTATATATACATATCAACTTACACTGCAAATAAAGACTCGGAATAGATAGTCCTTACTTGTTTTTCTGGGAGAATTTATAAAGATCTCTGTCTCCAAAACATTACCAACGCTTGTCCTAAAAATTGCTTTCATTGAAAATTTAGCAGCATTTTTAGTATGAGTGATTTGGTATGGTTCTTTTAGTATGAATTTAGTAAGAATATTTTGTTCTAGACCTCCAATTTTTGTCGATGCCCCATTTTGGATTCTCAAGTAGTAGTGTATTGCTAGTTTCCCTATGTGATAGGTGGGCACTTAGGTGATTATAAGGAAAATACAGTGTCATGATTTCCCATTAGAAATATTTTCATGATTTAGGGGGAAAACAACTTTCTTGTTCTGTGTTTCATAACCTCCTCATACCATCTTGATATGCCAAATGGCTTTCATCTGATTGAAAGTAAATGAGGGGACAGTTTTAATTTTTCTTTTTGTAGCCAATTTTTTAGCCAGTTGCCATTCAATGTCTGAAGGTCTGGCCCCCACCTCCAGGATTAAGTAAAGGAGAAGTTAAACACTTTGGGAAGTGTCTCTGGTCACTAGAGACTGGGGCTGGCTGCAGGGCTCACCTCAAAGGCCCTCTGGACCCAAATTCAGCCAGCTCCCCTTGCATCTCACTCTGGGCTAAGTCCTGGAGAAAGCTACCAGCAAAGAATAGCTGGTCAAGTTGCTAATAAGAGGTCAGCAGCAGCAAATCTGAAGGGTTTTTAGAGCTCAGTTTTATTACAGGCATGTTCTCAAATCCAGACTTTATATCCTGCAGTCCCCTCTCTACCCCTTTGACTGCCCCTCAAAAGGAAGAAAGGAAAAAAAAAAAAAAAAGCAGTCCACAACCTGCCATGAATCTGAGGTATTCGCTTGGCGATTTGCAAGGTCACTCTACAGGCTCCAGGGAAAGCGCTCCAATCCTGCTGTGATCCTCTGCCATAGCTCGGAAGTTATTACAGAAAAATGGAGAATGAAGTAAGTGAGAACATTAAAGGGCCTACTTACAGGCGCGCTTCACTTCCGTTTAATAGCCTAATCTATGTCCAAAAACTAAAAAGATCGTTTAACCTGTGCACTCACTCAAAATCGCTTGTGAAGTAGGCTCCTTTATGTTCCAATACTTCACGGGATGAAATTATATCACATTTAAATGTTATTGGTTTAAAACATTAAATAGGATGTAAGTCTAGGCTGGCGCATGAATATTTAAAGCTCACATTACACTGAGAAATAGCAGAAGAAAAAGGGGAGGGAGAGCTAACAGTTCATCGTATATTGATAGAAATAAAACATCCTATGTATTAACTTTCTTAAGCAAAATAAGATTTTATTATTTACAAATTATGGCATTGTTAAATTTAAGGGGAAATATAATAAGAAATGAACTGACTTAACGCTTGTTCTCAATGTTAAACAGAGTGCCAGTAAATCTTTTCAATGCCTCGTTTGGAATTCTTAGGTAATAGTGGAATGCTGGAAAATGTTGGCAAATGTTAAATACAACTGACTGCCGGTTTTCCATATTCACGTATTGCAAGTGTAACTCCAAGAGAGTAAATTTTATCTCAAAATTCTCCTAGAGTTTCCTTCAAACCTCGTCTCTGTGCATATGTATACGCCATATACATGACGTCTGCCATGTGTACCTGTGCACTAGAAACCAATAGTGGAACTGAATTGGATTACTGGATTGAGTTGAAATGAACCCAGCCAAACGACCCAGGTCTGCCCTCCCCGAGGCTTCTCTCAATAACACCTTTAATTAAAACAAGAAAAGCAGTAAAGTAAAACAACAATAGCGATAACCCACCACGAGCGCCAGGTTCCCCGAACACAGCCCCATCGCGTTTTCCAGCGCTACCCGAATATTCCTGGGTGGCGAGCCGCTAGTACATGGTGCCCTAGAGAACCAGGAGCCAGACCTCAAAGCCCTTTGGGCGCAGAGGACCCCGCTGGCAGCAGAAATGGGTGCTTTGACCCAAACCCGTCCTCAGCCCCTTTCTGCTGCGGACACCGCTAGAAAACTTGCGGCGGCGACTGGCCTGCGTTGCGCGCTTTTTGCGCTCTGCACCCAGGGAGTTGCCAGTGGAGAGGCGCCCCAACCACCCGAGCGCCGCCCCCAGGCAAGCCCCAAGCTTATATCGCGAGGGACCTACTCGCCGCGACTCGGTGTCCACCCTCAATCCCAACACCATCCAGGGTCGGCAAACGAAGCAGGGCGGGGCTGGGCATTAGGGGCACCGCCCGCGGAAGGTGCGGTGCCACGTGCGCGCTGCAAGGACCCTGAATCCTGCAAGTCCAGCTGCGGCCTCTGCCGCTCCCAGATCCCGGCCCCCAGCTTTGGGGCGGGGCCTCCTCCTTCCCTCTGGCCTGGACGTCGGCTCCCACCCACCCTCAGCTCAGGCCCCAGCCCAGAGCCCTAGGGTCGGAGTCGTTCTCCGCAGCGTCTCCCTAGGCTCGCACAGAGCGAGGCCCAGCGGCGGACCGCGCTGGTCCAACCTTCCCTTGCTGGATTCCGGGTTGGGGATCTCTGGGGGCGCTGGGCCGGAACCGGGCCCCAGTTCCGGCCCACAAGCCCTGGGGTCATCGGGCGTTTCCTGGCGGAGTGGAAGAGCCCGAGCTAGGCTCCTCTCCTCCCGTCGTTGGCCTCCCCCTCCCTAGACTTCAGTGTCTTAGCTGGAGGGAAGCTCGCAGCGTGCCTAGGCCAACCCCTTCTGCGACTCTTTTCTTTTCCTGTCACTCTCTGTTCTCGGTTTCTGCTTTCTCGCTCTCACAGAATACAGAGCGCTGGGGCCCCGAGGAGCCTCCACACCAGCCCCTTTCCTGGGCCTCCAATCTGCCCTTCCCCACGGTCTTGTCTCTCCCTCAACATAATTCTGTCTCTATAGATTCTTCCCGCATTTCCCTGCGGGTTTAGCCAGCATGTCTCTCTGCCTCTCCAAATTTCCCTCTCCCTTTCTCCCGGGTATAGCATTAAACAAATCCAGGTGTATGGAGGTTGGAGAAATTCCGGCGACGTGGACAGAAAGAATGCCTTATTCTGTCCTTGTAACATTTCCGGCCACTACAGTTTGGCTTCTCCTTGAAGTGATGCCAGCCCCGGTACCGCCATGCAGGCCGCTGCTACCAAGGTGCTGGCTCGCTCTCTCGCTCTCTAGCTGTGTATGCGTATGCTCGAGTGTGGATTTATGTGTCTGTGGTTGCAAACCAGGAGAGCCTTTCCAAACCGAAAGCTGAGCGGAGTTAGGTTCCTAGGATACTAGGGCTGCGGGCAAGTAATATGGGGGACTTTTCCGGGATTCCGACGCGAATCTGCCTCTAGAGTCCGCGCGTCCCTAGCCATCTGCCAAGTATCTCGAGGGCCGAAGCATCAATTCCGTGTGGTCCGAAGAGTTTCTCCACTTGCTCTTCTGTGGGGATCCGCCCCTCGGTCCAATGTTGCCGGAGTCAGGGAGGTCCGGAGCAAGCTGGCCAGGCGCGAGGGGAGATCGACCCACAGCGGACAGGGTGCGCAAGGGAACGGCGGCTGGGGATGGGTACCCCGCGAGGGGGGGCTCTGTGAATTCTGAGCCTGGCACTGGCCCCGCACAACCCGCAGGGTTATGACTAGAGGCGGGCGCCCCCTCGGGAACGCACATTTGTTTCGCGTTGGTCTGGAGCGCGCAGAATACGACGCGGCGGCGCCGAGGTCAGGTTTTGCGGAGCACCGTGAACCCATCATTTCTGATGCTTGGCCTATTCTTCCGCCCTTCCTGGTTGCAGACTGGAACAGAGTAGTGGCCGGTGTCTCCTCCCTAATCCAAAAGCCCACAAAGCCAAAACACACTTGCAAAACTCACCAAAGCATCTCACAAATACAAAAACTAAAGCCCACAGACGAAAACATAACCCCAACCCCCCATCCAAACGCTCGGCTCCTAAAAAATAAAATCAAAATCGAAGAAAACAAAACACATACAAACACAAAATTCACCTAACACAAAACACACAGACGAACACCCAGTAACACAAAATCAAAACACATCAAAACACCGCGCAGAAGCAACAGTCTTCCAAACGACACACAAAAGGACAACCTCCTAGGACAAAGTACAAAACACGTAAAATTAAAACCCACCAGACAGAAAACAAAGGCCACCAGAAAGGCCAGGACTCACAGAGCAAAACCCTCTTAAAATGAAATCCACGAAAAAACTACACGCAAAACACCCGAAACAAAAGACTCTCTCAGAGATAATGAAAAGAAAATTCACGGGAAACAAATAAAAACAAAACAAACCCTCTAAATCGAAAACAACCCCAACAACTCCCGCCCCCAGCCTGGGGTGAAATGTCAATTCCGGGAGGGCTTTTGATCTCTAGGCGCGGACAGGCCGCTCCTCCTCGGCTCTGCCACCCCGCGCGGGCTAGGCGAGAGGGCGGGAAGCAGGAGCTGGGGCTGGACAGCGGAAGGAAGAGTCGAGCTCTCGGAGAGGGCCAAAAATCGAATCGCCGGGGCAGGGACCCGGACTCGAAGCGTGCAAGAAGGAGGCGGCGCAGGGGGACTGCGCAGATTACTTGGTGGGGGGGCCGCCGGGGAATCCACAGCCACGTTTCCGATTGTGGCGAAATCGGCTCAGTGGATAAGAGATGTCCGGTTCCCGCCAGCCTCCCCCCCCCCTTTTCTCGAGCTCTGGGCTCTTCCCCCTAGGTTGCGGCCCAGCCTCGTGACCACCCCCTCCAAAAAACAAACAACACTCTTGCTGAGGGCGATTCACTTTCCGAAACTGCCATTGTCCGGAGGGCCAAGAGTCCTCCTGCAGAGCGCTCCCCCGCCCTGAAGAACCTTGCCCCTGCGACCACCCCACAGCGGGGCCCCACAGACTTCCAGTGGCCAAGCCTTGCAGCTGGACTCGGGACTGGGGAGGGGGAAGGGGAGTGAAGTTTTAAGCCTGGGCCGAAGAGAACGGGCTGGACGTGCCACACCACTGCCCGGTCTCTCTCGGGCTGATTTCCCCTCTTGGAATCAAGTCCCGGGTCTCGGGGCCGGGCCCGCCGCAACGTCTCCGGGCTAGAGGGCAAAGGGATTCTATTTATGGGCCGGGGTAAGGCGTCCAGGACTCCCGCCAATCTCCAGGACCTCTGAGATGGTTCTGCTCAGCTCGGGCGCTCCAAAGCCGAGGCCCGGATTTTATCTCCATCTTATAACCTCTATAAGCTCCGGGCCAGAATGGGACATGGTTTGGGAGGGAGCTCTGGGACCAGGAGGCTGAGTGGGGACCTGGGGGCTTTAGGGTTCTGGCACTACCCTAAAGTCAGGGACCCGGCAATGTTATTAGAGCTGCAAATTGGGGTGGGGGTAGGATTTCTGGGGGCTGGCGCCGCCCTAGGGGTGAATCTGAGGAAACTGGAACGCCCCCCTCTACGCCTGGCGACGCTGCTTGCCTTTGCACCCCCTTCAAAAACACCTGCTTGGCGAGGTGGTTATTTTTTAAAAAACAAAATCCCGGCCTGCACTCGCCTACGCGGCGGGGCTCACACCTAGAGGAGTCACCCGCACAGGGCCGCGACATCGAGACATCGAGACGCAGGGGTTTGTAGAACGTGCGGCCACGAGGCCAGGGCTTCCCGGCTTGCCTTCGGTCCGCACCTTCTCGTGGGCGCGCGGGCTAGCGCCCGGCTCCGTTTGAACCCTTCCTTCCCTCCCCCCAACCCCCTATAAAAGTCCAGGGCGGCGCGGCAGCGGCACTGCTGCTCTCCCGGCCTCCCGCACTGCTCCGGCCCGGCTCGGCCCGGCCCGCCCCGTCTGGCCAGCTGAGCAGGCCCGGTGGCACAGCGCGGACACCCTTTGCCTGTTCGGGGCCGGCAGTGCGGGGCGGCACGCTGGGGGCGCGGCGTGTCTGGGGACATCTTGTGATGTTGGCGAGAACAGGACATGATCTCACATGGCGAGAAGCTCTTTAGTTCCTTAATCATTTCACGGTGCCTTCGGACGCTTTTTTTCCACCTAAAACGTTTAGTTTCAGCTCAGTGATCAGCTACCCCAGCTCGGCGGGGGAGCGGAAGGCTTGAATTATTCCGACCTGTGAGCGGCCCCTGGCACCAGAAAAAAAAAAAAAAAAGAAAGAAAGAAAGAAAAAGAAAAAGAAAAAAAAGAAAAGAGAAAGAAAAAAGAAAAAGAAAGGGGAAAAAAGGAAAAGAAAAGAAAGAAAAAAGAAAGAAAAAGAAAAAGAAGCACACACAAAAAGTGGAAACTTTTTCTCCCTGTCCACTTCATCAAGTTCTGGAAAATCAAAATGGATTTAGAGAAAAATTACCCGACTCCTCGGACCGGCAGGACAGGTAGGACTGCGATCCGGGCTTCAGGCATGCTAACTCCAGGACCCAGCCGGCTCTGGTCCTCACGCACGTCGGCCCTGGGGGAGGGAGTGAGCCGCATTTTCTCAGGGATTGACTGCGTGTCTGTCTGCGGCGCGTTTTTTATGTCTTTTCACCAATTTGTTCACACACTTCTGCATCCGTCCAAGTATCTGTGAGTTTGTGTTTTCCTCTGTTTCTGTATGTCTATCTGGGGGTCTGAAAGTTCGTTTGGGTCCGTGTGTTTACATAGGGGCTCAGAGTGTGCGTGAGTGACAGTGAGTTTGTGTGTCCCTGTATGTGTATTTTCAAAATGTCTGTGTGCCTAAGAATTTATGTGCCTGTGTGTATGCGTGTCCTTATATTAATGGGTGTTAGTCATATTTATGAGTTCATATTTCTGGGTACTGTACTCTGCATATCCAAAATGTGTGTCTGTGAGTGTATGTAATTTGGAGAAGTGTCTCAGTGTTCATCTACTCCTTTAAGGGCTTGTGTTTACCTGTCGTATCCCAAGTGCCTTTGGCAGTGAGAATGAGGTGGTTACGCTGACTCCTCCATTTTTGGATGCCAACAGCTGTTCACCGTGTACATGCCAATGTACACAAGAATGCCTGCCTGGAGGCACAGAGATGGATCTAGGGCAGTGGGGTTCTGTTGTGCTAAGCCTGCGGATGGTCAGGCTGTGGTCACATAATGTTGGGAGAACCCGGAATGGAGGCGTGATTTCAGGGAGTGCCGTCCCTGGGTGTGTGGGGTGCACTGCTTCACTCTGTGGGCTCTGTTGAGTCTACCATTTGTATGAAAGTGTCTCCTGTGGCAGGCATAACCTTGGCGGGCGACAGCAGGCAACCTATAGGCTAGTTGTGACATTTCTAGGGACCTCCAGCCTGCCTTCACTTTTTCCTAGACAAGCCTTTGACCATGGTGTGTGTGTGTGTGTGTGTGTGTGTGCTCTTGCGCGCACGCTGTGTGCACGGGTTTTATCTTGTGGGTGCTGCTCCAGTGGAGGAGAGCACAGTGGGTGGACATGTATGCCTCGCCTGGGCATCCAACTCTGGTGCCTGTATAAACACGGGCCTTCCTGGCACAGAGCTTGGTGTGCCACCCACAGGCCCAGGCAGTGGTAGCAGAGTGTGTTTGTATCTAAGAGGAAGAGGCAGGCAACAGGAGGCCTCAGTTTGCCCTGAGGTTAAATCTGGGTATAGGAGCCTCTTTTACGCATTAGGCTAAGTGTACTAACCCCCCCCACCCAAACACACTCCTGGCCCTGCGGGCAAGAATTCCACTTCCATTATCCTCGTGGATCTTTGAGGCCGTACCTCCACCTCAGCCTTAAATACTGGTCAAAAAGCAGAGAGAGAGAGAGAGAGAGAGAGAGAGAGGTGGACTTCAACTCTAAACCCAGACAACTCCCTGGGCATACATAGGTTTCCAAAATTGTAACAGGAGAAATGAAGACAGAAATCTAAGAGGTGGGGAATTAAAGCGGACTCCCCAAGGTTAAGGTGCATCAGGAAGGGAAAGGAATCGGAAACCCCCTCTGCTCCATCCCCTTCCTCCTTCCCCACTGGGGTCCCTCAGAGGGTAGGACTCAGAGAGTCGCCTGCGTCGGAATGAGGACTAGGTGTTGTGTGTATGTCGGGAACGGGTCAGAGGCATGTGAGGCTCCGAGGGAGGGTCTGGGTGGCTGGCAAGGCAGCCTCTCCCCACGAGCTGTCTACCCAGAATGTAATTCAGGGCGGTCGATGGGCTCTTTGATTAGTTCAATCGCCTGAATAATCGTTTAATCAATAAAGCATTTCATTCCTCAGTGAGGCGGACCTGGGTGGGGCTGGGGGGCCCTAGTCTGGCCCGAGTTTTAAAATCTGGAGAGCCACGCCCCATCTTCTCCTTTGGGCTGGGGTAAAGGCCGCCTCCTCTGGCAAGGGTGGACATCTCAGGTGACACTGCACTTCCGCCTGTCTGCACCAGCCTGCGCCCCAACTGGGGGGAGAGGAGACAGCTGAGAAGCTGGCCAGGCTCGGGTCATCTAGGTCTGGTTCTAAGGGATTTGTGTGGGCTTCTCCCATTTCTCAACTTCGAAGCCTTTTATGGGCCACTTGACCTCCTTTTCCTTCCTTCCAACTGTATTCCATTCCCTCTCTTGACTTCAGTTTCCCCATCTGTACAATGGGGAAGGAGTATATGCCCTTTTTGCTCTAATTCCAAGATCAGGTGAGGTCAGCCTTGAGCAGGGAGCCACTTAAGGACCTTCCTGTCTAGCCTCTGATCATTGTGGTACCAAAAAGGAAAAACTGACAGCCAGAGAGGGGCAGGGACTTGTCTGACATCATACAGCAAGAAGTACAGGAGTAGGTAGTACAAGAAGTACTACAAGGAGTAGGACTGACAGGTGACTTCCCTGCCATTAGACCTCTCATTCTTGCTGGGAGAGGAGATAGAGCCCCACCCTCCAAAGGCCCCCTTGGAGAAAAGCTATTCTTGGCCAAGCTAGCTTAAGGAGTCCAAGGCCAGGAAGGCCAGGAGAGGCTGAGCACTGTCTGGGCATTGGCATCTAGCACCCTAGCTCTGGGATGAACGTGGTGGAATGATAATAATACTCCCTAGCCATGGATCTTCATCTTTCACAACTTTGGGAGGCCTCATCTCAGGGGTCTTCTCTCCATTAGACACATAGGGAAGCTGAGCCCTAAGAGAAGGGGCCTGTAGCCTGAAGACTTTGGGAGAGAGGAAGGTAGTTCCAGAACCCCTGGCCTTCAGGGTGCACTGGTAGTGATAACAAACCCTGACAAAGGCAGTTTACGTGGTTCTTGAAAAATTTTGTTAAATTCTATTTTTCACATACTTAAGTGATTCCTACAGAAAGACCCTGATCCAGGTGCAGGAATCACACAGGAATTCACTCTGCCACCACTAGCTGTGTAACCCAGGTCAGTTGCTTTCTCTCTTTGATACTTTAAAAATGAGGATTAGACCCAGGGTAGGTGGGGGTGGGGATGGGGGTGGGAGGGAGCTGGCTGCCTCTGTTGGAAGAGCATGTGTCTCTTGATCTCTGGAGTCTTGATCTCAGGGTCAATGAGTTGGAGCCCCATGCTGGGTATAGAGATTACTAAAAAATAAAAAATAAAATAAAATAAAATAAGGGTTCGAGAGAGAGGACCTACTGAGTTAAGACAGCGATAGCAGCGGCATCTTTGACTCCCTCAAACTGAGCAACTAATCTGAGCCCTGTAGGCCTCCCTTCATCTCAAACAAGAGAAGAGAGATGGGCTGGAGGAGTAGATTTCAAGCCCCTAGAGCCCTTTAGCAGTCCCAAGCCCAGACTCCTGCGTCCCAACTCCTGCGTGGTGGGTGGGGCTGACTGGGCAGAGAGAAAGAGGAGGAAGGGAGAGTATGTTCTGAGTGAGGGCAGGTTGCTGGCTGAATATCGAGGTGGACGCTCCTCTGGAGGTATTTTGGCCTCTCATACATTCTCAATGGGCTTTTTTTTTCAACAGCAGAACTTTCAAAGGCGATTCCACTTCCATAAATTGAGTTTCTTCCCGGATGGTTTCCTTTCCCAGTTTCCTGCCTCCAGTGCTTAGCACAGGGCCTGCCGGCCCTGCTCAAAGTTGTACCGTTGGGGATCGTAACCTCGTGACTGTTGGACACAGCAAGTCCCGACCTCATTCAGTGCCATCGTTGAGACCAACTCCCTGCTAGTCCTTTCCATCTCTCATTGCTTGTCTCTCTACTAGCCTCACTCAGACTCATGGGCTCATGAGCCCTCGGAGGCACGACTGTGGCGCCGAAGCCCCGCTCCTTCATGGAATTGCTGTGTAGTCTTGGACTAGTTCTATAACTTGTCGGGGCCATCGTTTGGTGGCCTGTAAGTCTGGGCTAGGTGGCCAGGATGTTAGGTGTGGTGGTGCCTCTTGGCGTTAGAAGTTCCCAGAAGACGGCTGCCTTGGAGATGGTGAATAACCCCCACCCAGAGGGAAACTTCCTCTGTCATGGGCACCTGTCGCCCAACAAATTAGGCAGCCCAGCTAAAGCCTGTCCTGAAGCAGCACGCCTCTGTGTGAAGTGGGAGTCCAAGCTATTCCTGCTCAGTTAATATCTGTGGTTCCATCCCTCTCCAGCAGTACTTCCAAGATTCTGTCCAAGCTGCACAGGTATTGGGAAGAAAACTGGTTTGTGCCGGCATATCCTAACTGGGTTCTTTGATTTGGCAGCATCCACACCCTCACCTCTCCCCCAAACTCCCTGCCATCCCAAGAGTGGCTCTCTTCTGAGAGAGGTTCCCAGCCCACAGCCTTTCCTCTATCTTAGACTTTCTACGTGACCTTGGACAAGTCCCTCCTCGGCCTCAGGTTATGCATCTGAAAAATGGGGAAAGCAACGCCTCAGGGCCCTTTTGGCTCTAAGACTTTAGAAGTTGTGGTTCTAGGCCCAGACTCAACGAGTGTGGCTGGAGGTGTCCCTCAGGGTGTCCCCACACTCCCGACTCTCCGGTGGGAACGCTGAGCCACCACTTCAAATTTTAGTCAGTTTTTATGCACCTCGCGCCACCGGGTGGAAAGAACATGGGAACCAGGATGAGTAGCTCCTCTCTGCTTTTGCAGAGATGGGGGTTTCTGCTCCAAGATGGGGTCAGGTTTGAGCGGGTGGGAGAGGGATGGTGGGGAGGTGGCGAGGATCGGGACCTGCACGGTCCCAGACAAAGGAGAGACAACGCAGCCACTCCACCCCAATGCACACCGCAGCCTTCTGGGCCCCAAGAGGCCGCTTGGGGCCGTTTTGCGCAGCTGTGCCCTGGAGGGGGTGGGGATGGTGTCAGCACCGGAAACTTATCTACCGGTTAGGGGCAGCTGTGTCTGGGACAGTAACAGAAGGTGAGACCGAAGGCTAACTCAGTGTAGGGAAGTGGTGCAGAGGTAGAGAGAAGGGAGACTGAGGCAGAGAATGAACCAGGATTCCTCTCAGGGGCAATCAGTCTGTGCTCTGTCTTCCTTACAAGCCTAGGTCTGGAGAAGTTATCTCAGAGCCCCTTTTTACGTTTAATATCAGAGGATCATTACTTGTGAATTACAAATGGTGGGTTTGGGGACCACTTCCATGAGCTGCTGGGGCTAGAATCTTCAGTGTATTTGCCAGTGCCTCCTGGGTGTAGAATGGCTGTCACATGCTTCCTTTTCAAAGTCCATTCTTTTGCTTGTTGTCTTCTGGACCAGGAGAGTCTGCTAGAAATGCACGCATTTTGTCTTAAAAGCAACAAGAAATTCCCCGGAAAAGGGAAGGAGGAGTTTTCTCTACAGCAGCCTGGTGTAGCACGCCTGTCTTGGCGCAGCCCTTGCAGATAGAACTCGCCTGCCCACCTGCCTGCTTCAGGGACCCTCATTAGCACTGGACTAACACGACTGGCTTCATTCAGTTCCCAAGAAGTCTTGCGTCAGATGCAGTATTACTCCTGGAAACAGAATCCTTCAGCTGCGCATCACTAGCCCCCAAAGCGTCTGGCAGTTCCTGGTCTGAAGCTGGAAACAGAGGCTCAGGGCTCAGTGCTTGGACAACCTGGTCCAAAGCCTCAATTAGTCTCCTCTCCCAGGAGCACCCTGATTACTAACTTTAAAGGGGTGTGAGATTTCTTTCCTCTCAACGTCTCTGCATTTCTGTTAGCTCAGAATTGGGGTGTCCTGGGGGTAAAATGAGGGAGGGAGGTGGACGAGGCGGCGGCGGCAGCGGCTTAGTAGGCTCTTGAAATGTTTAAAATTGTGAAATGTTTCCTCTGGAAGGAGTTCCATTAAAAACTAGGTAAGCCAACTCTACCCATTTTACAGATGAAACTGAGCTCAGAACCGGGTAGATGTGCTCACACTACGAGTCTATTGCGAATCTGGTGGTGCTTAGATTGAAAACCGGATCTCTTACTGCGTTCCGATTTTTCCTCTAATATCCGTGTGTAGATTTTCAGGAGACTATTCCTCCACCCTCACCGTTCACCTCCCCATCCCCACTTTGGCCGCCCCAATCTCTTAGGGCATTCCAAGTTCCCAGCACTGCGGCGGGGAGGTCAGGCTCCCGCGGGATCTTCGGCGGGACTCTCCAGGCCCTGTGTAGATCCCCTTACCCCTCCCCCCATCCGCGCTCCGCTAGGCCTTCGCCCCGCGCGTTTGTCAATGAACGTGGCGCCGCCGCCTGGGCCCCGCCCCCCATTCTCTCCTATTGCCCAGGTGTCCGCTAATCAGGCGGAGCCCGCCGGTTGCTTAGCCAATGGGACGCTGTCTCGGGCCAGGGCCGGCTGCCACAGCTCTGATTGGCTTGATGAAGCGTGATTGGCAGGTCAGCCCCCGCCTCGCCCCCGCCCGGAGGGAGGCTGAGCCCCGGGCGGCGCTGTCCACACGCAGCGGGTCCTGAAAGCGGCTCCGGGGCGGCGCGGTGGCGCACTGTGCGCGCCGAGCAGGCGGAGGGCTAGCGCCGGCGGCGGCGGCGGCGGCGGCGACAGCGCGGGGAGTCAAAGCCGACAGCGGCTCCATCTCAGCACCGGCAGTCCCAGCGGCCTTGGTGGAGAGGACCTTCCGCTCTCTCGGTCCCTCGCTTCACGCCAGGGGCAGGCGCGGCGGCCGTCCCGGAAGAGGCAACTGGAAAACAGTGGAACCAGACCCCTGAGAGAGGGCAGCGGGGCTCGAAGAGTTGGTGGGCGTGAGGCAGATACTCAGGCGAGGAGGCGACTGTCGCTGTTGTCCCCATTCCTGGTCCCAGCGATGGGGGAGCATCGGGGGCCGGGGGAACTTTGAAGCCAGAAGCTCCGGGGGTGTGAGAGCTGCAAGCTCCTGGGGACTGAGGAGTCACGGCCCCAACGTCAGTGACGGAAGCGTCTCCGAACCCGCCGGGGCCCCAGCGCCGCCAGAGAGGAAGTTCTTTGCAACTTCGTCCGAGACGTCGGAGAGCCGAGTAGAGAGAAGCTGGGGCTGCAACTCCAAGCCCCAGAGATTCAGAGAAGCAGAGAAAGGATCCGGTGGAGACCGAAGGGTCGAGGAGAGACTCCAGAGGCGGCGAGGCCGCGGAACCAGCCTGTCTGTCAGTCCGCGGGCCTCGCTGCCCCCTGAGTGAAGCCAAGGGCCGTGTGTCCCGAAGGCCTCCTCAAAAGCCGCTCCTACCGGAGGCCGGGGGCTCTTTGCCGTCCCGGAGACGGGCCCCTACGCTATGCCCCCGAAGCTGCCGGCTGCTTGGCCGCAGCTACTTCGGCCCGGGTCCGCAGCCACTGCCTGAGCCAGCCCGACAGGGAAGCCACCAGGACTTGGGCGCCCCGCTCCCAGCCGGACGGCACTAGCACCGTTTCCCGCCTCTAGGCGCAGCTCTCGGCGATCTCCAGCGGAGAGGCTCTGAGAGAGGCCCGGCAGCTCCAGCAGCGTTTTCCGAACCCAGATCGCACAGAACCCGGCCTGGCGGCTCGGCTCCCTAGCCGCGCTGGGCAGCCCCTTGGCGCCGGGAGGCGGCGGCGTGGGCCGGCCTGCAGTCTGGAGCGCCCCGATGGAAATACACTGTAAGCACGACCCGTTTGCATCCATGCATAGTAAGTAGGCGGCGAGCTCGCTTCTCTCACTCTCCGGCCGGGACGGGGTTGGGTGTGCCGGACCGCGGGGCAGGTACCAGGGCCAGGAGGACTCAGGACTTCCGTAGCAGCGCAGTCAAGTTGGCAAAGTGCAGTGCTCCCAGGCAGGGCATGTGGAACGACGCGCCTGGTTGTCCGACCCAGAGCTCGGCCAGAGCACCTGGTACCGGGAATCCCGCCTCCAGCAACGCGTAGTGTAGGCAGC
Source organism: Lynx rufus (assembly GCF_022079265.1). Taxonomy (NCBI): domain Eukaryota; kingdom Metazoa; phylum Chordata; class Mammalia; order Carnivora; family Felidae; genus Lynx; species Lynx rufus. Next base: position 58,671,193 of record NW_025814824.1, on the reverse strand, counting down.
GAGTTGCAGCCTCTCCAGGGGTTCCCGGGCAGCAACATCCCAGCGTGTTGGGAGAATCCTGGCTCGGACCTGAAGAGGGCTCCAGGCCTGGCTAGTTGGAGGGCACGAAGTTGTAGGAGAGGTCAGTCTAAGTCTCAGACAGTGCCCCACACCCCAACCTGGGGTGGTGCCTTTTACAGCCGTGGGGCATCGAAAGGGACTGAGGCTTGGAGGGAAATTGGGGCCCTGACCAGCACCTGTGTACTTGTATGTGTGGAAGAAAAGGCTGAGAAGTAAGCAAGGACACCAAGTCCAGAGCTCTAAAGGCGCCCTGGAGTTGAGGAGTGGGATCTGAAAAATCAACAAAGTGGCGTTCCCTCAGCCGAGCTTAGAAGCTGCCGATTCATACAGAGACCCTTAAAGACACTATCAAGTCCTTCTCTTCAGGACACTTGCCTCATGATGGCTTCACCCCTTAAAAAAAAACAAAAACCAGAGGTCAGTTAGTCATAACAGGCACCCCCCCCCCAACCGTGGCTTCTGTAGGAGACGGGAAGGGTCATTCTGGGCACAGGCGAGGCCGACCCAGCTGCCTGACCCTTCGGGATCTGCCAGTTCACCCTTTAGCACAGCTTCCTGTGAGATGAGCGCTTCTCTCAGGTTGAGTTAACGCCGGATTAGATTCGGAGATTTCAAGGAAATTCCAAGTGGAACGAATCGCGTTTCCCTTCTGCTCACTGCAGAGCTGGGCCGGAGCAAGGCGCCAGGCTTTGGCGGCATCTAGCAGGGTAGCCTGCTTGAGTCCCCACGGGCAGCAGGTCAGGGAGTTGCTCCCGGACTGGGAGCTTACCCAAGCCAGGTTTCCTTCAGACAGCCCAGGATCCTGCTTACTCAGCCGTGAGTCCCCTATTTAACAAAGGCAGCACAGACCCGGCTGGAGAGAAGGCAAGCTTCGGAGGCGGATTTGTTGGTTTCTGCCCTGGAGGGCCGAGTGGCCTGGTAAGCAGGGAAATGCTGATATAAGCGGCAGGGGCTGGTTGCGGGCAGGTCAGTTTCTCTTTGTGTCAATTTCCCGAGTGCAAGGTAATCCACCAAAGCAGCGAGGAGATTTGCGTACAGAAGCGGCTTGCGCTGGTCCTACCCCAAACGATTCTTCACCATTTGGGGCCTGTGCCAAAACGGTTTCCAGTCCATGGTGACCCCAGCGTCCCTGGCAGCCCTCTCTGGGGCAGACTTGAGCCATGCTCTGGGGAGGATCTGTTCTCGCAGAGCGAGCGAGAGAACAAATGAGTTGGGGTCAATACTCTGAGAGGTGGACAAGCCTTTAGCTCAGCTAAGGGGCGATTGGGGGACAAAATGGAGAGGGTTGACCCCTGCACTTCTCTCCTCGCCAGCCACAATTCACAGAGTCTCGCTGCCTCCTGCGGAGAGCCGGGAGCCCCAGAAGTCGTGCCGGCCCTTGGGGAGATAGCATCAGAACCAGTGGTCTCCTGGTTTATGCATGAGGGTGGAGAAGGCAGCTCCTTCCAGGTGCTAGTTAGCCAACCGAAAATGCCAGTGTCTCTGTCCCTCCTTGTCCCTGCCTTCATCTGCCCCCTCCTCGAGAAGTGCTCCCTCCTCCCATTTTCAATCATCCCGGCAGCATGGTGGGGGGCTGGGCCCCAGCCAGCCTAGCTTTCAGAGCTGGCTTCTCTGGAAGTGCCTTGGTTCTGACGCCTAAAGCTATTTGCTTGTACACTGTAGGCCCACCCTGGCCCCCAATTTGTTGGCTATTGAGGGGGGTCAGCTTCTCCCCCTGCTTCCCCCATCTCCCCCATTCCCAGTGGAGCAGGACATCATCTGTGGGGAGGTGGTATTGGGGGAGGGCAAGGCACTGCTGGGAAATTGGCTTCTGTGTTCTCTTGCCCCTACTCCCTATTCTAGACTCATCCTTTTCATCAGCACAATGGCCTCCCACCATCCCCGCATAGATGTCTCCTTCCCCCAGGTAGGGTTTCCAGTTATAAAGCACTTTCATGGGCAATCTCCTACCTAAGTGTCATCTAAACCCTCTGCTACACCCATTTTACAGAGTATGATAATTGAAGCCAGATAGACAAAAGGACTGACAGGAAGTTTACATGGGCAGAGGTGGAGCTGGTTCTTGGGTATCCTGGATTCATGGAAGGGGAGAGGGAGGGACTCAAGATTCCAGAGAGAGGGCAGTGGCCTGAGTGAGTACACACGTGTGCAAGACACTCTCTCTGTCTGGTTTCACTATACCTGTACTCATGATCGGACTGTCCATCTGTGTCAGCGCCTGTCTGTCAGTTAGAACCCATTAAGGAAATTTCATCCCTCGTCTTTCCCTGTGTCCCTGTTTGCATGTCTGTGTGCCCCTTCATTTATCCTCTCTGGTGCCACTAGGAGGAATTTCAATAACCCTGTGGGGTTCTGGAGTTCAGTCTTCCCTCTGAGTCAGCAGAGACCCTCTCCCCAGGACTCTTTACCCAGTCGTGGTCTTCACGATTTGGATAGGGTCCCTGGTGGGTAGTATGTCCTTATCAGGGCCTAAGGAGCATCTGTGGAGGCCAGCCCTTCCAGACCAGAGCCACAGAGGCCTCGGGGTATCTTCAACCCTTCTCCCCTCACCTTCTTCCAAACCCTGAATAGTCTTCCCTGTGGGGTCAGTATCTGTGTGTCTGTTTCCTGGTCTTTGCCTTGATTTGTTTGCATCTGTCTCTGTGCCAGGCTCTCTGAAAATTCTACTTGGCCTTGAGAAGTGTAGCTGAGAACATGCACCGCTCAGGAAGTGAACCCTCAGCCAGCTGAGGTCCATAGGAAGTAGAGGCTGGGACTTGGGTCCTCTGAGGAGATGCAGGGCCGGAGCCGGGGTCCCAGAAAACAAAGATTCTTCTCCAAAGAAGTCCCCTGTCTTCCAGATACCCCTTTACTGGGCTTCCTCCATTTTCTCTTCTGGTCTTCTTGCCTCCCATGTACACCACACTCACCTTTCTTTTCCTTGCCTGTACTAGCTGATCCATTCCTTTTTCTCTTCCTCTGCCTTTCTGACCTGAGGCTTCCCTTCTGGGCTCTCTGTCCTTGCTGTCTGTGTCATTTAGTTCCTATGCATTGCAACCTTCCCCTCCCTTTTCCTCTCTTCTTTCCCCATCCTGCCTCCCTCTTTCAGGCCTCTGGTTTTACTTCTTTCTAATCTCAGGGTGAATGGGAGACACTGTCTTCTCTGAGCAGGTAAATTACTTCCCCACCACCCTTGAAATGTTCTCTGTTGGATAGGACTGTGACTTAGGCAGAAAGGGCTCACCTAAGTGAGTTTGGGAGTCTTCCCAGAAAGTTGAGGGAGATTGGGGGCTCCAAGGTCATCCTGAGTCTGAGGTCAGCTGTGGTTATTGGATCGGACTCTGGAAGAACATTGGTAGCCTTGTCTTTGTGGTCAAAAGTAGAGAGTTTGGGGCCTTGCTGCCACCTAGAGTGCCTGACCCTGGGGGTTTTTCCCTGATGCAAACGGCCCCCGAAGCTCACAAATGTCCTGCAGGACTGCTCTTGGAAGTTAAGTCCTCTTGAAGGTTGCCACTCTGTTTTTGGCAGAAATTTTACATTGCCAGTGGTATAGGGAACAAGCGATTGCAAATGGGTCACAATGCCTGGGCTATAGGTTATCTCAAAAGTGCTGGATGCTTTTGGCTTCCTTCTTGTCCTCTTAGATGGGCTTGTACCAATTTTGAATTTACTTTCTTCTTCAGGCCAGCCTGTTCTTTAAAGATCTGTACAATCCTTTTTTATTAGATGCTCCCAACCCCAGAACAAAGCCTTCTTAAGGCCCTCAACCAGGGGTGGCTGCAGTCTTTCTGTTTTGGGTGAACTACGCAGTTTTCTTTCTAACTGCAAAATCCTGTTGGGGATGGTTTTCCTTTTTCTGATGTTTGGGGTGTTTTAGAACAATCAAAACCAATGAAAGCTCGTTTCAAAAATGAGAGAGAAATTCAGCTAAGAATTAGAATTAGGTACTGTCATTACCTATAAAATTATGTTTTTCCTTGAAATCAGTCTGAGCTTGGAAATTTGGGAAATATTCAATTAGGACCCTCATGGGAAACTTCAGTGAATAGCTTTGGCAGTTTTTAGGAAATAGGTTATGTTATGAGTGTCCCCCCCCCTTTTATTTCAGATGTTGTTCATGAACTTAGATAGTAATTGAGTGCTTGGTGGGGGATTGCTGAAATGAGGTGGCTATTTTATGTTTTAGAGCTGGAGACAGAGAGACAGAGACAGAGAGAGAGAGAGAGAGAGAGAGAGAGAGAGAGAGTGTGTGTGTGTGCATGTGTGACATCTGAGATGCCCTAGCTTCCCTGGTACAGTCTAGTCTCAGGCAAGTCCCAGTTTAGATAGAGATTTCCCCATCATTGGCCTCTGAGCTGCCAGCAGCATTGATAAATGCTTGGACTTGGCTTTTGGCTTTTGGCTGTCCTTAGTGATGTCAGTTAGTGGCTGATTAACAGCCACAAGGTCAGTGATGTTACATACTGGATGTTATATACAGTGGTGCTATACTGGATCACTCTGTGTTTACTGGTTTTGCTATTCATTTACTTGGATTCCTGTTTCCCTCCAGATGGACTTTGGTGTAAGAGAAGGGAGCTTATTGGGTGGAGGAGACACTTTCCTGGACTCCTTTTACTTAAAATCCATCTCAGAGCCCTTGTAAAACCTGGGACTCGGAAGCCTTCTCCAGCTTCTTTATTTCCCCTAAACCAACTTAAAGCTGCTTGTCATTTGCAAAACACTTCAGCAATTCCAAGGAAACTCTTTTATAACAAATCCTGATGTGGTAGAGTGGAATGTGATCCTCTGACCCATTTCTTTTGTGTGCTCCGAGAGGGTACAGTCTGCATGTCAACCTCACCTTTTTTTGTTTATTTTTTGCCTTTACTGAGGGATGCACCCCATCTTGTTAAAGAAAAGATTTTTATCAAGGCAGTGGTTGGGTTTTGTTTCAGTACTCTGCAGACACTATTTAAATTAAAAAAAAAAATCTTTAGCCTTTGAATCAGATTGCTGATTAAAAAAACCCAAAACCCATTTTTCCCCCTGAGATCTAGGTTTATTGGAGTAGTCCTTTTCACTTTTACAAATATTTGCTAAAAGGAAAATAGTTATATTTTTAAAAATCTCTTTAAATTTGATGTATTCTAAAACATTTTCTCCCCAGGATCTTTCTTAGACCTCAGCATCATGCATGTAATAAGTTAGGTCTCTAGTATAGATTGGGGTCTTTCACATAGTCCATTGTTAACAAAAAATTACAAGGCAAATTACAACAAAAATTGAAGGATGGGGATGCTTGTTATCAATAGCCCGACTGGCTGAAGATGGACAAAGGCAAAGGTTAATTTTAAAAAGCAATCTGAGGGGCTCATGAAGCCTGCACGATCAGACTCCCGGCTCAAAATCTCCAGCCTGCGGCCATTTCTGATCAGAGGGGCTGTGGGTGCTTACAACACACTTCTTCTTTTATGTGACTGGTTCTAACCACCCTTTCTCTCTGCTTTTGTTTTTGATCTGTTTCAGGACATGGAGGAGTGAATCAGCTTGGGGGGGTTTTTGTGAATGGACGGCCACTCCCGGATGTAGTCCGCCAAAGGATAGTGGAACTTGCTCATCAAGGTGTCAGGCCCTGCGACATCTCAAGGCAGCTTCGAGTCAGCCATGGTTGTGTCAGCAAAATTCTTGGCAGGTAAAGGCAGAAGCTGCAGGCTTCCCTTGATTTTTCAAATAACGACCTAAAACATGACCCAGTAGCTGTCCAACGTGCGGGTGTCATTGAAAATCATGGTGGCACTTCACCCACATGCATAATACTTAAGAGTTTGCAAAGCTCAAGCCATTCAATTCAAAGTAGTCCTGGGAAACCCCTGTTTCAAGTGACATGTGGAATGAGGTGACTCAATCAGGAATGACATGTTTTTTGAAAGCCTGGTGAATTATTCCAAAGAACCCAAGAATAAGAGGTTCTTGGGAATTTCCCCTACTCATGTTAGGTGAGTCTGGGGCCTGAGCAGGGCTGGGTGGAAAACCCACAAGTTATAAAATCACGTTATTAGAGTTCAGTGTTTCATTTTAATGTCTTCAAAAAGCACATTCCATTTTTAAAAGTCAGCTGTCATTTTCAGTTTTTGGTTATCACCAGCCTTATTATGTTGGGCTGTAGTATTTTCCTTCTACACATTTTGTTTCCTTTGTAGTGACAGGCATCCTAAGCGTATATTAGAGAGGGAAAAAAACTCAAACGCTAACTCTCAAATCTGACATTTGAAAGTTGCCACTTGACCCGTCGATTTGCAGCAAGCAAAATACGAATAATGCCAATTCTCCCAGAGGGCTGTAGAGCCCAGCCTTCGAGCACTCCTGTGTGTTTTCTCAGGAGAGCTTCAGTATGGTCCAGGGAAGCTTGTTTTGAGAAGGAAACAAATCTACAGAGGCCAAGTGCCTGAGCCAGGTCTATCCAGCTAGTCAGTGCTCGGACTGGGAAAAGGCCTCAAGGATTCTTAGACCACTGGCACCTTACCATACTGCAAAGCCAAAGCCACAGGCTTGTTTCGGGGCACGTGAAGTTGTTCGAAGTGTGCTCTGGCAGCCACGGGTGTTCTCAGGTTTAGTTGTTTAGAGCTCTCTCAGGATTTTTCTCCCTGGGTCGGGAAATAACCTTGGTCCTGTAGCTTGCATTATGATTTGAGAACAGATGCCTGAAGAGAAAATAAATATTTTGCAGTATGTCAGTGATATTGTGACTTTTTGCTTGCTCTCTCCCTTTCATCTGCTGGAATTTAAGAAATTCTTTTAGATGGAAGGAATAACAGTTTCTAACCTTGGGGAGCCTTGCTGGAGGCCAAAGGAAGAGGTTTCAAGGCCAGGGGTCTGGCGTCCCCTTTGGGGACCTTGATCCTTGTGTTAATTCCTTATCCCTTACCTACCTCGGGTTGCCTCAGCCAGGGAGGCTCTGGGCTCCACTCCTGTTTAACGCTCAGCAGCGAATGAGCCCCAGCCAGAGTTCAAGGAGGAAGGCTGGACATTAGCACGGTGCTCTTGTTAGACGGTGGTTTGAGGCAGGAGGACGAAAGTGAGGATAAAAGAAGAAAAATACAGGAGAGGGAGATGAAGAGAAAAGAGAATCGTTCATTTAAAAGAGAGAGAGAGAAATAGAGAAATGAAGACAAGAAAGAAGGAAAGAGAAAAAGAGAGAGGAAGGAAATATTTGAGATTATCCCAGTGTCAGGCTTCAAGAGCCAAGCGGATCTTCGCTATCTTCTTGGGAAGCCTCTTCATTGCATTGAGGGAGAGAAAAAAGAAGGCCCTTCCTTTGTGTTTGCTGAGACATCTTTGCTGAGCCGACATTTTGCTAGCTATCTGAAATCTTCTTAGGACGAGATGCCGAGCCCTTCTTAGAGGGGACGTCCAGATGCCAGGTCCTCATGTTCTGGTGCCCTGAAGCCCTCCAAATCTCCCCTGGAGACCAAAGGGGACAAGGACCTTCCCAGGCACAGCCGGCAGCCTCCGGAGGCCCAGAATAGATTTGTCACTAGGTAGAGTGGCACTCGGAAGTTATGCGCCGCTCTGGTGCCTGGCCGTTTAAGTTGTCAACAATAAATTGGAATTTCATAGCTCATTATTTTCATAACTAAGAACCACAGTGGACAAAATGTCACTCTAATTAGAACTGCCTCTTAAGAAACAAGTTCAGCCCTAAAACAGTGTGACTGGGAATTTCTGAACTGGGCTGTTCCATCCACTTATTTTATTTTATTTTTTCGGTTACCGAAGAATTTGGTGGGTGCGCTCGGAGCGACAGATTATAGAGAGTGTGTTGTGTGTGGTGGCCGTGGTTTTCAGAGGGTGCATGACAAGGCAGGCAGAGACCCTCATCATCTTGGGAAGGTGGCGATTTGCCAGGAGTGTGGGCATTCAGTCCACAGAGCTCGAGGCTCAGGAGGGGCTGGAGAGGCACAGCCTAGTGGCATGTGAGGCCCATTTAAATCCACCCAGAAAGCCTGGCTCTTGTCTTCTTTCACTGGAGCCTGGCTGGGAGGTTCAGCCCGTTTGGAATTGGGTGGTATGTTACACAGTAAGAAACAGTCAGAGGATTTTAATCCGCAACACGTGCTTTTTATGTTTTGCAAAGCTTTTTCTTAACCATTCTGCATTTCTGCCCGTGTCCTGGGAGGCAGGCAGGGTAAACATCCTCCCCTTATTATACAAATGGGGTCACTTGGAGGCCCAGAGACGCTAAGTGATTTGGCCAAGGTCACACAGAGCCACTGACTAACACGCCCACCTCCTCACTCCCAAACGAATGTTCTTTGCATGGAACTACACTGTGTTGGTGGCTGCCGTTTGTCTGTCGTGTGTAAGCCAAAAGGCGGCATGGCTGTTTTGCTGAGATGAAAGAGCAGTTTTTCTGTCTGATTCCTCACTTTATACAGTTGCCAATTGGGGTTTCCCCTGGGGTGCCAGGACTGCCTTCTAAGGGCCAGGCTGATGTGTCAGTCAAAAGGCAGACAGAGACCTCTTCGTGTGAACACCACAGCCTGCTATGGTTGGCACTGCTCAGGTGGGCTGGGTGGAGGGCCCCAGATCCTGCCACCCCCGCTGCTCTCTCAGCTGCGGCAGGAACAGTGCAGTCCCATTCGAGTGATTACAATTGGAGTACTTAGCCCAGGGTTGTCCTTGCGTCTGTAACTGCTACCCCAAGCCAGTGCCTGTCCTAACAGGTGCCCAGAGAGGAGTGAGTGAGTGAGTGAAAAGAGGTCTGTGAAATGCCTGGTAAACAGTAGAGCTTCCTACAATTGTCATCATCCCCATTATCATTTTAATTTTCACAATCAAAGCAGAAGTTTGCTCTAGTGGGAAGAGGCCAGAGTCAGACTTGAAAGCTGGGACCGCCTCTGGCTTCCAAAAGGGAGTTGGGCAAGGCACCTGCTCTAATCATCAGTTTCCCCTCCGTAAAACCCCGCTGGCCCCTTAGGATTGACGTGGAGATCCAGATAATTTGAGGCAGAACTCTGTAAATTTTAGAGCCCTGTGCTGAATAATGAGTTATTGTGTTGATAGTAACAAATGACTTTTTATTGTAAAATTGGAAGGATAATTGGAAGCTGCAGAGATTGCTGTGCGCCTTGATTTAGCTCCCTTTCTAAACTTCTGACAAAATAGTGTTTTCTTGGATGTTTCTTAAAGACTGTGACTAATAATTTTTCAGTAATTACAGAAGGGGGAATAGGTTGAATTTTGCCTTATTGTCCAAATTTAAACATGACTCACTTTTCTCAATGAAAAACAGAATTTCCATGTCCATATCACTGCTCTCAAATTATTTCATCTGTTTCTAGAATGTCCATTAGGTTGGCCCTAACTAGATTTCCCCAGGCTGAGACTTTCAGCATCTCTTTATTTATTTATTTTAAGTGTTTATTTATTTATTTATTTATTTTTTTTTTTTAAATTTTTTTTTTTTTCTTTTCAACGTTTATTTATTTTTGGGACAGAGAGAGACAGAGCATGAACGGGGGAGGGGCAGAGAGAGAGGGAGACACAGAATCGGAAACAGACTCCAGGCTCTGAGCCATCAGCCCAGAGCCCGACGCGGGGCTCGAACCCATGGACCGCGAGATCGTGACCTGGCTGAAGTCGGACGCTTAACTGACTGCGCCACCCAGGCGCCCCTAGTGTTTATTTATTTTTGAGAGACAGAGAGAGAGAGAGAGAGCGCATGAGTAGGGGAGGGGCAGAGAGAGAGAGAGGAAGACACAGAATCTGAAGCAGGCTCCAGGCTCTGAACTGTCAGGACAGAGCCAGACATGGGGCTTGAACTCTTGAACCAAGAGATCAAGACCCAAGTTGAAGTCAAATGCTTAACTGACTAAGCCACCCAGGCACCCCTCAGCATCTCTTTAAATGTGACTAGTCATTGGGTCTTGGGTAACACTTCCCACCCATCCCATGGGAGAATCATCTCTTTGCCTTACCTATTATAAACAATTTAGGTTGAAAATTTACCAGTCATTGGGGTGCATGGCTGGCTCAGTTGGCAGAGCACGTGACTCTAGATCTTGGGGTCGTGAGTTCCAGCCCACATTGGGCATAGAGTTTACCTAAAAAAAAAAAAATTACCAGTCAGTTCTAAAATGTCTCCTTAGCTAAAAAAAAAATCTCAACTACAAGATAATCTCTTTTGCAAGCGGAAGTCAAGAATTCCTCTGTAAATATTGAGAGACGTCTAGTGAAGGCTCAGATTCAGAAAAGGAATCAAGTAATTTTTTTCCCTTGAAATGATCTTTCACGGCACTCTTCTCCCCGGTCTCGGTTTTACTGTAAAACCCTGACATCCTATTTGTGTTAACGAGGAAGAGCTGATAGCATGGAAATGTCCTTAGAAACAGCGATTTACCTCAGGGGAGGTCTCTGGAAGAGCTGCGGTGACTTGTGGTTGGTTTTTATTTATTTATTTTTTTGATTGCTTGGGTTTTGACTTGTATATAACACATATTTCCAGTTAACTCTGGAATCCAACATTTCCTTTCATTTTAGGCTAGGGCTATCGTTGTAATCTTATGGCAAAAAAAAGTTGCACTTAAGGGATAGTGTCACAGAATGCAGATGGAATCTGCTAGGGGATGTGAGTACTGGTAAATTAAAGGTACAAGCCAACTTTCTGGGGGAAATTTTAGCTCGGGGGCCAGGCCACTGTCCTGATTTGGCCAATGGGCCTTGTGTAACCCTGGGCAAGCCTTTTAACCTTCATGGATCTCTGTTTTATACCTGTAGATGGGGACCTGTTCATTCACTTATTCATTCATTTATTCATTCAAAATATGTATGTGCTTTCGAACTGTGGTGGGGATCAAATGGGAAAGCTGACTTCAAAGTTTTCTGTAAACTGTAAAATGATAGATAAATGTGATAGTTAATTAACTAATTAATGCATAGCGTCTGGACCAGCACCGTCCAATAGAAATATAACACGAGCCACGTTTGAAATTTAAAATTTTCTGGTAGCATATTAAAGAGGGAAAAATAAATAGGTATAATTGATTTTATATATTTTATTTAACCCAGTATATGAAAAATGTGATCACGTTAGCATATAACCAGTATAAAAATTATTAATGAGATATTTTACCTTCTTGTTTCTATACTAAATTTTGACAATCTTGTGTGTGTTTTATGCTTACGGTACACCTCAATTCAAATGAGCCATGTTTCAGATGTTCCAAAGCCCCATATGGCTAGGCTAGGGCTGCTGAATTGGACAGCACAGATTTGGATGTTTTCTGGACAGAGTAGCTATTTTGTTGCAAACATCCATTTTGCCGGTTCCTCATGGCTAAGCTCCTTTCTGCTTGGGTCCTAGGTATTATGAGACGGGGAGCATCAAGCCTGGTGTAATTGGAGGATCCAAACCAAAGGTCGCCACGCCCAAAGTGGTGGAAAAAATTGCTGAGTATAAACGCCAAAATCCCACCATGTTTGCCTGGGAGATCAGGGACCGGCTGCTGGCGGAACGGGTGTGTGACAATGACACGGTGCCCAGCGTCAGTTCCATCAACAGGTGAGGGGCTGGTGCCTGTGGGGGGCCAGGGATCGGGGGGAGTGGGACATCCTGGAGGCTCTGTGAGTGCCTTTCCTAAAAGTCTGGTCTCTCCATTCATCCAGGCCCCTTAGGGGTTATTGGACAGGAGGGGTGCTAATGGGGCTAGATTGATCTCTCTGTTGCCCTTCTTATCTTTCCAAAGTAGGCAGGGGTCCTAGGCTCAGGGAGGGAAGGCCATGTCAGTACCCAGGCTGCTTGAGAGTCTTCTGAGCCCAGAGTGATTTCTGTCACTCTCCCTTTACCGCCGCCTCTGTGTGTGGGACACTTAGCAGCAAACTGTTCTGATCAGGCCTTGACAAATGTCACTTCTTTGTAAGCCCGTGCTCAGGGTCTCCGCACTGGCTGATATAAATCAGAGCTTCCAAGGAAGAAAATCCCTGCCTCCAGTTTGGGGAGAGGTTGAGCCGTTGAATGTGGAAAACAGAGCCTGGACTTGAAGTTGAGAGATTTGGTTCCTTGTCCCAGTTCTGCCACAAACTCCAAGTGTCACCCTGACAAAGCTCTTCCTCTCTTTAAGAGCTCAGAACCTTGGTGGTCCTGATGTAGGTCAGTGATCTCCAAGAGTGACGTCCAGGACACCAAGATGCTGTGGAGTTAGGGAGCTGCCCTCTCCCCAGTTTCCCTCAATGTCACCCATGGAGAGAAAGAACCAGAGAAATACCATGAGTACCAGGCATGGGATCTTCCTGCGAGCCACAGCGGCACCTTCTCTGAAGTGTGATTCAGGATATATCTAATGGAGCTTTCAGAGCTTCAAAAAATTTCTGAAAGAAAGTATTCTATTATAGGGGCACCTGGGTGGCTCAGCTGGGCAGGCCCCCGACTTTGGCTCAGGTCATGATCTCATGTTCTGTGAGTTGGAGCCCCGTGTCGGGCTCTGTGCTGACAGCTTGGAGCCTGGAGCCCGCTTTGGATTCTGTGTCTCCCTCTCTCTGCCCTTCCCTGGCTCATGCTCTGTCTGTCTCTCTCTCTCAAAAATAAATAAACATTAAAAAAAATTTTTTTAAATTTTTTTTTTTGAATGTTTATTTATTTTTGGGACAGAGAGAGACAGAGCATGAACGGGGGAGGGGCAGAGAGAGAGGGAGACACAGAATCGGAAACAGGCTCCAGGCTCTGAGCCATCAGCCCAGAGCCCGACGCGGGGCTCGAACTCACGGACCGCGAGATCGTGACCCGGCTGAAGTCGGACGCTTAACCGACTGCGCCACCCAGGCGCCCCTAAAAAAAATTTTTTTAAAAGAGAGTTTTCAATTGTAAACGGCAAAGTCTTAAATCTGTTAAACCTATAGAAGTCAAGGATGAAGTTGTGAGGTGAACAGAAATGATTGTTCTCTAAACTCCACAAAGAAAAGAGAACCAGCTGACTGAAAACTTGAATGGTTCCCATTTCTCTAAGGTCACACACTACCCTTGTCTGTGCAGAGCCTGTCCAGGCATAGCAGACCCCTCACCCCCCAGCAGAAAGAGGTGGTCAGACTAGAATGTCCCTGAGATCCCTTCTGGGCTTGATGGTTGTTCCTTCTGTGATGACTCGAATGCACAGAATCACTGTGTGAGTGCATCTCTTGATGTTTTGAGACCTGCTATTTCATAAGCCATGAGCCTGTTTCCTTTCTCTCAGCAAGTCTTTATCTTGGTCCTGACATCATGTGAGGTACAGAGCACAGAGAGGGGCACCAGGTACACTGTCTCGTAGTCTCCGTTCTAGAGGGCCTCCTTGCATAGGATGGCATTCAGGCATGCATGAGAATTCTGGTCAACCTGAATTAGCTGAGGAGATAGCAACGGTTGTGGTGGGTTTGGGGTGGGGGGGATAACTTCTGTTCTTCTGGGTTATGGGGGCTCCAGTGTGCTTTGGGAGTCCCCTACTTCTGGCACGTTGCAGGATTACCATCACACAGAGCAACATGACTTTTTCCCACGTCTCCAAGAGCCCTCGTGTGGAGTAAGGCATACAACGCCTATAGCGATGGGGGAACGGAAGCCTTCTCTTCAGAGGAACCTCCACCAAACCCATGGTCAGGCTTTGGGGGCCCGCAGATATCCCAATGTAGGGTGTACGTGTAATTGGTGGTTTGAAAGATAACCCTGGGTTGCCCGTGGGGGTCCCAAGCTCCTAATGCCTGCTGTTGGCAGGCAGTAATGTAACAAGTGAAGAAGGCTAGGTATGAGGTGATAGGGAAAGGTGGGGTCTGTGGGAAACTGGACAGCACAAGAGTTACTGAAGGGGTAGGTGCTTCTCAGTTCCAGCCGAATGCCTCCAGGATTTTTTTTCAAGTTTATTTATTTATTTGGAGGGAGAGTGTGTATGCGCCCGCGAGCATGCGAGCCCACCAGCAGGGGAGGGGCAGAGAGTGAGGGAGAGGGAGAGAATCCCAAGCAGAGTCTGCGCTGTCAGCTCGGAGCCTGACACGGGGCTCAGTCTCATAACCAGGAGATCGTGACCTGACCTGAAATCAAGAGTCGGACGCTCTACCGACTGAGCCACCCAGGTGCCCTCCAAATCTCCATATTATTAAATGGTGGCAATGAATTTCAGTGAAAAAAAAAAGTGCCTTACAGGACAAGCATAACTCATTTGCAGGGCTCCAGCTTATATCTTCTGTAATACAAGGATGAAAATGGTCATCTATTTATGATGAATTTGCTTTAATGTATTTTAGAAAAATATAAGTGGAACACCAAGCCAGTGAGTGTGAACTTTATGAACTATCCCTCCCATTTACGGTAAAGAACTCGTATTGCCTCATAAAGTAAGTCTAAGTCAAAACGTAAGTTACTTGACAGGAAGATACGAAGTGAAAAGAGCACAGTGGCCCGATGGAGCGGTGGAGGCCGTGAGGCGGGACTTACACAAGTGTCTAGGGAAGCCATGGACCAGCTGGTGCTTTGTGCTTGGAGTTGCGCTGGGCGGCTGCTTGCTGGTTGCTGGGGCCGTGGCTAGCCTCAGGGGCTCCTGTGTGTCCACAGCGGTGGCTGTGCCTCTGAGGTGTTTTCAGGTCTGTCGTCTCCTGTAGCCCTCGAGGCTTACCTCTGTTCTTTGGCAGGTATAGAAACTGAGGCCCAGAAGAGAGGTGTAGAGGAATGATGATTTTGAGGTAGAGATGGGAGTAGAGTCCGGGACCCCTGATGTTAGTAAGAGGAGGGCCTGTCTTTTTCCACCATTGCCCTGTAGGACTCTACCCGTGACAGAACTGAGGATCCGAGAGCAAAGAGGCAAGGAGCAGTAAAACGGTCATTCCTACCATGTCCGCGCACCTCGCAGCCTTTGCGCTTTGCTTCCTGTCTGCAGCTCCCTCTGTGACCCACAGCCCTCTCCTGGGCACCCTGCTGGGGGCTCTTCTCTGGGGGCACACTGTGGCACTTCACTCAGAGCTCTTTGTGTCTTTAGCCAACCAAGCCAGCAATGCAGATGAACAAGGACACTGTTGGTGCCTCCCTCCCACCGCCACCCGCCTCCCCCTGCCCCGTCCAAGAAAGCCTGAGCCATCCCTGCGTGCAGTTTTATTTTCCATATGAAGGCAAAGCTGCTCTCCAAAGCTACGTTCAAACGGGTGCAGTTTCCAAGTAACTGTCTCGCAAACGTCACGATCATGATGTAAGAGCGTCCACAGATTCCTCTCCCAGCTCTTGCCTCCCCGGGGGCAACTTCTCACTCTTCCCCTACTTCACACAGCTAAGGAGGGAATGGTGGCTGGATTTGTAGCTATTCCGGTGGCAGCAGTGTCGTCTCCACTATCCACCCCTACCAGTGTATGCCTTTCTGCTGTCTTCTGGGAGAGCAGCCTGGGAACCCGTGACTGACACGGAATTCAGTGACACCGAACCTGTTCTGCTCAGCATGTGGGAGATTTGCTGGGACATGAGCCATCATGTTTATGTGGCTTCCTAAGGACAAAAAAGGGCTGGGGGTGCTGCATGACCTGCACCAAGGATTCTTAGAATCCAGCCCAAGTGTCAGTGGGAGGTGACTGTCCAAGAGCTGATGGAAGCCGGTAATGGAGCCTTCCTTCTGATCCGGTCCCAGATCTCTAAATCAGGGGCCAAGTGGTGGGGACTGCGAGTGGCACTCCCAGTTAGAAGGACGGTTCCACTTAGCAACAGTTGGTTGTTGTCATGTGGGAACGTGGGATCAGGATTGCTAGGTGTTTGGATTTTTCAAGGGAAGCTACAAATCCGTGCATTTATGTAAAAGCTCCCACCCTACAATTATTGGCAACTAATTCAAATAAAACAAATGACTGTGCAGGCCAAACAAAACTCATTCAGGAATTGATGTGGCCTGGGGATGACAGTTTGTAAAGTCTACTCTTAATCTGAACTTGGGCAGCAAGACTTCTGAGAGTGTTTACCCATTCCCCTCTTTCTTCTCCACATCAGTTGCTGGCCTGGGTGTCACCTGTGGGCCCCCTCCCAGCATGGCCCAGTTGGACCCTTGCTTTGGGATTCTTAGCACAGCTGATGACCCAAGATTCTTACTGCACCAACGGCAGTTTGACCAGTGCAGTAGATGTGGGCATATCTTCAGCCCTGTCTTCCTATTTCCTTTTTAAAGGCACCATGATTTTCTCCTTCAATGTAATTGTGTAATGGGGGGTGGGAATGGAGGAATAGGTGTGTGAGAAGACCTAGCCTTTCAAAGAAGTGAGGGTGATGTTGAAATAGGATCCTTACAAATGCCTGTAATACCTGAAGCCCTTGAAGTTTAGTCCCTCAGTTTCTAAATGGATTTGGAATCCAAATAGACTTTATGTCTCCTATAGGAAATATTTAGCAGAGGGGCCACTTCTTTTGAATGTGGTGCAAAGGAAATTGCTCGAGCATGGGAGCTGGGAGTCTGGGCTGACCTGCTGTGTGACCCTGGGCAAGTCACTTCAGCACTCTGGGCTTTGGTGTCCTCATTTGCAGGAATTGGTGGATTGTTGAATTCCCTTCTCTGCTGGACCATCTAGGATGCTCACATGGCACCCAGGATCATGCTCATGCTCAGCGAAGTAAAGGCAAAACCCTTTAGTGTTAACTGCCAGGTAGCCAGACTGTCTCTGGTTTAGAAGAGGTCCGGAGTATGACTCTTACTGTGACACGTCTTGACGATTGCTTGTTAATTTAAAATTTTTTTTAGAATTGCTATGATTCAATTAGTCTTGTCCTTCCCACTACCATTTCTTCTCAGTGGAAGATAATGCTCTTTGTTCCTTTTTTTTTTTTTTTTTTTGGCAGCTGCTGCAAGCAGATGGGCAAAATCTCTATCCCTGGGGACAGCTTTGGAGGGTTCCCTACAATTCTGGTCTCGCCTATAAAGGACAGCTCCTCTATAGCCTTAAAATAGGGTGTGGGGATGGCTACTTTTCCCTCCCTAGTTCCCAAGGGGATCTCATGTGTTTTTAAGGCATTTGTGGAAAATATGAACCTTTTAAGGTTGAAGCTGGTCTTTAATCTTTCTGAAGATACTACTGAAGATAACAGCTAACATTTATAGCAAACTTACTGTGCAACAGCTGCTATTCTAAGTAATTGATTAGTTTCATTCTCATCATAACCCTATGATGTAGGAATGATTCTTGGTCCCATTTTGCAGATGAAGAAACTGATGCACAGAGGAGTTAATTTACTCAAGGTCATGCAGCTGGCAAATTGGAAAACTGGGTTTCAGACTCTAGTGGTCTGATTCTGGAGCTTGTGGTTTTAATCAGTATGCTGCAGTGGCCTCTTAATGATTTGTAACAATTAATAATGTTGTACCAAATGGCTTATAAATATTTTAAAAGAAAAATAAGGAAAACATAATTTTCTTTGCTCTGCCTAGGTACAAACTTAATGGCCAGGCAATACTCTGCAAAGCTAGGACTTTATAGGAAATGAATATGAGAAATAGTTCTCATATATTTTACCATACATTTATATGTACATAACCCATAATATAGGTAAACTGTATTTGTATAGCCAGATATTCACATTAGCTATATCTCTGTAGACAAACACACATGTTTCCTTGGAAAAGGTGACATACACACAAATACAAAAATTAGATCAGATTCTAACTTAATTCCAGGTGGTCCAAAAGACTATCTCACTCCCAGGTCCTTGTCAATATGCTCCATGTTTGTTTAGTTAAAATAAGAATTTTGAATATTGGAGGAAACAAACCAACCCTGAATGCATTTGAAGCAACACTTAAGCTGACTCATAAGAAAAAGGCAAAAGGCCCTGGGGGCTCCAGGGGCCTGGACTCCAGGGGACCTGTGGTTGGGCTGTGGTGTGAACAGAAATGTCCGTTCAGGCTCTCAGCTGGGCATGCTGAGGGGCCTTGGTGCCCGCCACTGAGCTGTGAGATCTCTGAGGGCACAACCCAATGAGGGTATCCTTACTCCTCTCCATTTGTACAAGCTGGAGACTCAGTGCAGCTTGAAACTTGAACTTCCAGAAATAACGGTCTGGAATGTGAAAAAGCCTCTCACCTAACACTGAGTGAAGAGAGCCAGATACAAAACCATGGATGCGTTTTAATCTTGATTTTGTTAAGGAAATGGGTATTTCCTAATATGCATAGGAATGTTAGCATAAAGGAGGTACATCGAAATGTGATTTTAGATACCTTCTTTGTATTTCTCATCCTAATAGTCTACAATGAGCACAAAGTACTTTTATAATTAAGAAAAACCCTAATAACTGTTCTTTTAAAAGGTGATCCTTGGAGGCTGGAGTAGAACGTCTCCAAAGAAGCTGAACATTCTGTTACCACCCACCCTTCTCCCTAATGAGAAGGGAGAAGCTTCCCTTCTCAGGGAAGGAGCTTTTGTGCAGATCCCACAGGGACTTTGGGCCCAGCCCTGGTTGGTTGCGCTATGACACACAGGGCTTGGGGTCTCACGGAGGAGACCCATATGAGTGTGCTGTTCTAGACAGAAATTTATAAGCTAAGCTTCTCAGAGCCCAAGGTCCTACAGAAGAACATCAGAGCTGCCGGGGCAAAGGAAAAGCAGTACCACTATTATCCCTTTCATACAGTGGGCTTTGTTTGAAGATTTTTTTCCCCAAAAAAGGATTTAATTAGAGTGGTCTGTTCCAACTTCCTCATTGTATTGAGGCCGGCAACAGAATGGACTTGCCCAGGGTCACAATCAAGTTCATCATATTAGAACTAGGGCAAGGTCTCTGGAAAGACAGGCCAGCACACCCCCGGCTCCTGGCCTTGTTGGAGCCTAACCATGTGGCTTTGTACAAGGCAGCTTTGGAGGCTTCCTCTTAGCAAAGCCAAGCCTGTCCCGGCGGCACTTTAACCCTTTCTAATTTCAGAGCAACATGCATCTGCTTCCTTGGTAATTTTTAATGGGTGGGGATGTGGCTCTCTCCTGCAGAGAAACCAGAGCATGTGGGCCCCCAGGGAACAGAGAGGTCACCTGGTTCAGTCCCTTCATTCCACTGAGGGGGAGGCAGAGGTCCAGGAAAGGGAAGAAAGTCCCTATTAGCGTCCCTCAGGGAGTTCCTTATGGAACTGGAGCTGCTCCAGAGAAAAAGATGTCTGTTTGTAACATTAATGTGTCATCCTTTTTCTACACAAGAGGTACTTGAAGCCCAGAGAGGGGTGGGAACAAGTTACCCAAAGACACCCAGGGAGTTAGGGGCTGAATTGGGACTAGTCCATAGCGCTGCTAACCCCCTACACTCCCAATCTGGGGTCATAACCTCCCTCCTCGTCTGCCCCAGCTTGCCAGGCCTTTTCCGTGCATAGCTGGTTGAGATCTCTTCTCCGTGGTGGTAAATAGCCATTAATTTTTCCCCCAACTGTCCACAGGATCATCCGGACTAAAGTACAACAACCCCCGAACCAGCCGGTCCCAGCTTCCAGTCACAGCATAGGTAAGAAGAACTTTTTAAAAAAATTTAAAAATCTAATGGGCTCCAAATATTCTAAAGAACTTTTTAATCATTCTTATGGACAGATAATTCTGCATAAAACACTTCGGCACACGTACTAATGCGCCTTCTTTGTCATTCTCCAAGGGCTGAACCTGGTAAATGAATTTTATAAATACTGCTAAAAGGTTTTGAATTTTACTGATTATTATGATAAATAGCTTTCACCATGAGACAGAAAATTGAAATCTAAGCCAAAAAAAAAAAAAATCCACTAATGGGGGTCTATAGAATGTCAGATAATTAAAGTAATAAATCAAGAAAGGGATACTTATTCATAACATTTTCTGCATCATTAGTCAGTAAGTAGTTTTGAATGTGTTTTTTTCTTCTATCAACCAGCCCTTCTACAATTCTTTGTGCACTTGCAGTCTTGAGTGAAGATGTGGCAAAACTTCCCAAACTTTCTCTCCCTCTCTCTCTCTCTCTCTCTCTCTCTCGCTCGCTCACTTCAATCTCATGTACTCCATGAACTGTCGAGGACTGCCAGTGGGGCTTTTGATACTCATGGGAGATAGTCTGAGTGAGCATGACTTATAAGGGTGGGGGTCCTATTTCCAACTACTAAAGAGTTCAGAAGTTTCGCTTGCCTGTCCTTTCCCCGAAAAGACTGTGAGATGAAAATGACATGTGTCTATTTAAGACATATTTCTCCACTTGGGATAAAGGGAACACCTCTGGGGGGAAAGTTATTCTACTATAAGAAAGTGCTGACCATTCAGTTCAGTAAGCCTCTGACAGTCCCAGTCAATGTCACTTAATAATGCCTCAGACTGTGTAATGTTTCCCCACCTTTGTCACTCCCTCTTTAACTGAAGAACCCCCCCCGCAGTGATGGGGGATGGGCAGAGGCAGGCTTATAGTTCCAGCTCTGCCATTAACTCATCCAGTGAGTACGTCCCTTTACTTCTCCGAGTCTCAGTTTCCCCATTTGTGGACTGATGTACACAAACTAGGTGCTCCCTGAGGTTTCTGATCCACCATGGTTGCCTCTGTGAATAAAGGTAAGAGAGAGTTCCTCCCTTCCATAAAATAATTATTTAGGAATCCATTCAAAAAGTGTTTGCTATGCCCTTGCTTTGCATGGAGACTAGTGTTATAAAGGAGGCAGGACAGAATCTCCATTCTCATGGACTTCTCGGTCTAATAGGGGAATGTAACGAAGAGAAGTTTGCAAAACACTGAGATAAGGCTCAAGAAGGAAATACAGGATGCTGTGTGAGCCAAAGGAAGGGAACTGTTACCAGCTCTGTTGAGCTGGTGTGAAGAAGGTTGAGGAGGGCTCCTGGGGAAATGTTTGTGGCTGAGATTTCCCTTGTAGCTTTAACTATTTCGGATGACGGAGCAATGAATATGAGACTAAGAATACCCGATAATATTCTTGCAATTGGGTTAGAGGAATAATTCTACTTGTAGGTCAGCAGAATGCTTTGTCTCAGAAAGTTTTATAAAAAAATGTACCTTGTATGCGTACAGGCCTTTATCGTTTACAGACTTATTGAGGAGTGAGGAAATGGAAGTTAGAGAGATTGAATAACTAGCCCAAGGTCACATTGCTCATAAGTGACGGAGCCAGAATTGGAACCTGGGTCTTTGGAGTCTGGCGCAATCACAAGATAATCAGAACTATCACTGGCTCTTGTCAGCAACATGGCGAGCCTTGGTTATATGTGGTTGTTGGTTTTTAAAGTACCAAATGACGTGTGATCTTCTTTCTTCCTCTGTTCTTTGCACCTTAATACAGAAAAGGTTGTGAGATTTGCATAAATCTATTTTGAGGAGCTTCTTCTGGTGAAGGAAAAGAGAAGTTAACGATTTCTACTTCTGTGTCTCCTAAGGAAGATCTAAAATCTAACTCAGATATGAGAAGAAAGGCACTGTTCCCTCTAGGTCTGTAGGAGCAAGAGCTGGATATGCTCCAAGGAAAGCAACAAACAGCTTCTCACGCAACACCACCATTTCTAGTAATTTCCTACACTTTAGAGTCAAAGGCGGCTCCACCTGCCTCCAGCTAGTTATAGCCCAAGGAAATGTGTCAGAGATTGGTTTGTAGGTTTTAATGAACCAAGAGAGAATTCCCACAGCCCAGGAATGGAAATTCAGCTGTACAGCTTGAGAGGACCCTGACGACTTGGCTGCTCTTTTCCCCTGGACTCTGGGGTTAGGAGTTAAAGTGAAACTTGCGCAAAACCTCCCCTCCCCTCCCCTCCCCTGTTCTTATCCTTAGGAATGTAGAGACCTGGCCTTAGTCACAATAAGTCACTGAGCTCAGCCCACGTTTCTGGGCAGGGGAAATCAAGACTTTAAGTTAGTAGACCTGAGGCCAAGTGCTGGTGCTACTGCTTATTGGCTAGATGACATTTAGCGAATCACTTCACCTTATGGCGCCTTCAGTTTCCTCCTTTGACCCAGGAGTATAAATAACAACACTTGACATTGTTGCAACCGTCAAATGAAAAGCAAGGCATTAATGTGAAGCGTATTATTGTTCTTCATTATTACTTAACGAGGGGCAGATTACTGTAAGGGTTCAGACTTCAGTTTCTGGATTCTGTGGCCTTGGGCAAGTCGCTTACCTTTCCTGAAGCCTGGGTTCCCTTACCTTTCCAATGAGATAACAACATCACCTCCCTTACAAGATTGTTCTTAGAATTAAATAAAATAATGCCTCAATGATGCCTGGCACAGAGTAAGTTCTCAGAAAACATCAGTTATCATTATGATATTATACATATCGATACATATTATATGTGCACAATATATATTCTATTATATAGCCTATCATTATTACATAATTAATATTGAATGTGAAAATCCAGGTAAACTAGAAGGAGAAAAGACAGTGAGGAACTATAAAGAGAAGGAACAGTTTGCCATTTGGAGTTTTGTTGGCTAAGTGTATGAGTGTGCAGGTATTTATGTCTGTGTGGATGGGTGGATATGTAAGCAGGGAATGCAGCTGCCTAACGAGCGAGCGGTCTAGGCTGGCTGGTGGTAGGCCCCAGCTCCCCCCTCTCTCTTCGCAGTCCCCCTGCTTCCTGCATTCTTGGACAGGATTTGAGCTACTGCTCTTCTCACGCTGTCCTGTGTGCCTTTCTGCACCGTCAGCCCTCCTAGCTGCCCGTGCTCCCCCTTGCATCCCCCCAGCAGCAGAAAACCGGGGCAAATGCCCCGAGGGCTGCCCCCATCGCCCAGGTGTAGACGCTGCCATAGGGCGGGTGTCCTCAGCGAACACTCACTGCATCCCGCGCTCCCGCTGCTCCGCAAACAGTGGCATCCAGCCCAGTGTAGGGTGAGTGCTTTTGTTTTGGCCGGCTGCCCGGCAAAGCGCCCGCCCCCACAGCCCTCCCGCCGGGCCCTGACCAGCCCCTCTCCCTCTGCACAGTGTCCACGGGCTCCGTGACGCAGGTGTCGTCGGTGAGCACGGACTCAGCCGGCTCCTCGTACTCCATCAGCGGTATCCTGGGCATCACGTCTCCCAGCGCAGACACCAACAAGCGCAAGAGAGATGAAGGTAAGAGATGCCTCTGCAGTCCTGTCCCGGGCGGACCCGACCGGACGGGATCTGCTGCGGGGCCGTCAGGGAGGAGTAGAAACAAAGATGCCTGATGAGCACTGGAGTCCCCAGGTCGGGTGGACACGGGAAGGGGCTGGGTGCCCTGGGAGAGGCAGGCAGGATACTGCCTGGGATTGCGGATTTCTCACCAGTGTGCCCTCATCTTCACCCCTTGGGTAAAGGAAAGAGGGCCTGGCAGAGTCCTTGTGTTCTGAGCTTTGTGGTCTGTAAGAAACCTGTGTGCAGATCTGATGCCCAAGGGCAGGGTGTGCAGGGTACAGTGCAAGGCCTTTTGTCTCCTTTGTTGGGGAGCCTGGGAGCCGAGGGCGTGCTGGGTGCCCTGCAGTGAGAGCCGCACACCTGGGCGGAGGGGGTCAGCAGGTGGGTTCTCCCAGCTGGCTCTCCCAGAAGGCCTCCGACGACGAAGGCAGCGATGGTGGGGGGCTGAGGAAGTTAATCATCTCATCTCTGCCCTTGGGCCTGGAAGGAAGGAGTGCAGTGGCCTCCTGGGGATTACAAAGATGACAATCTTCCCAGTTGCTTTTTCTGAACCCCTGTGTATGCCTGCTGCCTGGGTCCCGGGAGCCGGCCATCTCTGTCCTGCACACAGGCCCACCTTAACCTGGCTTTCTGTTCCCTGATGGGCTGCCAGTGCAGCTGACGTTAATGGGTTTGAGAGGAGAAACGAACCCCTGGGAGTCTGTAAGACCTTCTCCAGGAGAGGGGGAAGAAAAAAAAAAAAAAAAAACGCCTATGGTCTAGGGCCTGAGAGCTGCGTGACAGAAATCTTGATTCAATTATTCTGTTCCTCAGCACAATTCCCTTTCTCGGCTCCCTGTAAGGGATGTGTGTTCTCGTGAGCACATGCCTAAGTACTTAAGATCTGTAACTAGAAAATTGAGTCGGCCCAGCGGTGGATTGGCCTGTGGTCTTCGTGTTCTGGGCAGTGCGGAAGCTGGATCTCTGGCCTCCTCTTGGAGCTGTGGGGGCGCCGGGGGGGGGGATGATTCACGGCTTTGGAACTTCCCTCACCCCTTTCCCCTGTTCTAGACACTCGGAGCAGATGTCAGAAGTCTTTAACTCAGTGGGCGATTGTGCTGTGTTACCGCAGGAGGCAGTGGGCCTACCATCTCTGTTGGTTTATGGGGTTGGTGCTGTCATCTTTTCTGCCATTGTCACCTGCACTCACAGCAGATGTGCCCAAGCTGGGGCCCGGCTGTGTTTGATCACAGTGGAGGGGCAGGTTGTGTGAGACTCCCTCATAGGCCGAGGGATCCCGGCACAGACTTTTGGAGAAATTAAAAAAAAATATATAGTTTGATGTTTATCACCAACAGGTCCTGATTTGGCAGGGGGTGGGGGCTGTTTTACTGTGTTTGTGGAGCACTGGGGCAGGGGGGCAGCTGTTTTACTGTGTTTGTGGAGCATTATACTGGCTTTTAGCTTCTGCTCAGCGGCCACTGTTCAGCTTCTCGTGCTGCTTTAAAAGGTATCGAGTGGGGGGCATTGAGGTGGCTTAGTCGGTTAAGCGTCCGACTCTTGATTTTGGCTCAGGTCATGATCTCGAGGTTTGTGAGATGGAGTCCCACATGGGGCTCTGTGCTGATAGCACGGAGCCTGCTTGGGATTCTCCCTCTCCCCCTCTCTCTGTCCCTCCCTGCCTTGTGCTCGCACGCACTGTGTCTCTCAAAATAAATAAACATTTAGAAATTAAAAAAGCTATCGAGTGGTCAGCATGCAGGTGTTGTTGGTCTAGACTGCTCTGTGCCATCAGATCATTTCTCAAGGACTGTGGCCCAGTTGGGGTATTGACCTTTAAGAAGGACAGTGACAGATTGAGATGTGTCCAGGTGGGTGTCACCTGGAATGGCAGGGATCTGGATATTACAGCGCCTGGAGAACACCTTGAGCCTCTAGGGTTGTTTCAATACAACAAAGAGAAGAATGAGCAGGACTGGACTGTTGCCTTCAAATATTTGGAGAGCTGGCCTGGAAGGTAAGAGGAATGAGACTTTGTTGTCTGGCCTTCAAGGCCAGTCTGCAGCAGATTCAGAATTTCAGCTCAGTGTAAGAAAAAACTTGTAGATATGAGAGTGGTCTGAGGCAAAGGGAGCTACCTTGGTAGGTAGTGAGTGCCCTGTCACTAGAGGTATGTAAGTAGAGCCCAGGTGACCATGGGCTGGGGCTGCTGTATGAGAGCATCAAGGATCAGATGTAGGATTGGATACTCTTCGAGATCAAGTACTGATCTCCAGAAAGACCTGGGAAGTGATCTAGTCCGTTTTCCGGGGGCAAAGGGACAATGATTTGATGGTCCTGGAAGCCAACAGGATTGGGAAGAGTGGGAGTCCCAAATGGCAACCAGAGCCCCTTCTCCCCTTGCAGCACCAGGAGTGTGTTAAAGCAGAGAGGTGGGCAGAAGTGCCCTTGTTCACATCAGCAAACTGCCTTGAAGGACTACTCCCCAGTGCTCCCGGATACCCTTTCCCACCCTCCTTCCCTCCCTCCCTCCCTATCTCCCTGGATCCTGGCATTGGTTTCAGGGGGAGTTAAAGAGGCAGAAATTGTCACCCCTATCTTATAGGAGAGGAAACTGAGGCCCCAAAGAGTTCTGTGACATTGTCAAAGCCACACGGCTGGTGTGGCCTGGGGAGCTGGGAGCAGCTGGAGAGGCCCTGAAGGCCCCAGTTCCTTGGAATCCCCTCCCCCCCCCCTCACCAGCTCTCATTACCCTCAGTCCCTCCAAAGAGATGCTTGGGAGGTAGAGCAGCCTGGGGCTGGGCAGAGCCTGGGGACAGTGTGAGGAAGAGTTTCAAGCAGAAGGGACTGGTCAGCAGGTTGGATGCTGCCGAGAGCGTGATGAAAAAGTCAGAAACCAGCATTGCTGGGCACACTGGAGGGCTGGCCTCTTGCGGAAGACCACGGCACTGTTTTTCACAGGAGCCCTTGACAGCCTGAGGGAAGGGCTATGAGGAAGAGAGGCACAAAGGGCCAAGAGGAAGAGGCCAAGAGGAATCCTCACCCCCATTTCTCAGATGAGGTGACTGAGGCTCTGCAAGGTGGATTCTACTTTGCAGTCATCTCCAGCTAAGACTTGGGTTTTGCCCTGTGGGCAGTTCCTGCTGCCACTCTCATGCCCAGGCCTCAGGACAGGGGTGGGTGGTTACAGAGTCTGGTCACAAAGGGCCTGCCCTCTAGAGCTCACAGGCTGGGGTCAAGACTGACAAGCCCAAAGTCCCTCCAATGGTCAGTGTGTAAGATGGTGCTGTGATGGGCGGTGACACCAGAGGGGGAGAAGAGCAAGGCAGGGAGGGGCAGATTTTGACCAAAGGGATCCAGGAAGGCTCCTCCTAGGAAGTGGCCCTTTATCAAGGGGAAAATAGTTTATATTGCTTCTGTTTTTTTTTTTTAATGTTTATTTATTTTTGACAGAGACAGAGACAGAGCATGAGCGGGGGAGGGGCAGAGAGAGAGGGAGACACAGAATCCGAAGTAGGCTCCAGGCTGAGCTGTCAGCACAGAGCCCGACGCGGGGCTGCAACTCACACACCGCGAGATCATGACCTGAGCCGAAGTCAGACGCTCAACTGACTGAGCCACCCAGGCGCCCCCTGCTTCTGTTTTTAAAATCAAATGAAATTTAAATTTTAGTTCTTCAGTTACACCCGCCACATTTCAAAGCGCTCAGTAGCCTCATGGTGTGCCGAGTGGCCACTGTATTGGATGATATGGCTTTGATGCAAGTGCTTGGCGCATAGTAGCTGCTCAAGAAGAGTGCTTCTTGGTGGAATGGGTCAGTCACATGCTTGTGGAGTGTTCACAGTTAGTAAGGAGGGGGAGTGGGCAATCTCCTCAACCAGGAGGGTTTCTGTTTGGTATTTTGGGCTTCCACAGAAAGCTCTATTTGAATAAAGACTTCTGTAGCAAAAACAAAAAAGTTAGGGCACTGTTAGACTAGTGGATTGCCAGGGGCCCCTTTGGTCTAGAAATTCTAGGACTCTCCCCCGGGACATTTGCCTCCAAGATCAGCTTTGGGGATGTGGCCGCTGTGTCCTGATCTCAGATGAGCTGTATGCGGCTCAGGTGGCAGAGAAGGCCCTGGGGCCTCTGAGGGCAGAGCTGGGGCTGGCTGAGGGAAGCTACAGGAAGCAGATTGTAGCTCAGTGCAAGGAACTGCTTTCAGATAACAGCCAGGCTAGGCCAAGGATGGAAGCATTAGGTTGGGAAGGGAATGAGCTCCCTGTCATCAGATGTGTGATCAGGGACTAGACAAAGGAGAGGCAGAAGAGCCAAAGAAGGCATTCTGATTTGGATCCCATGACTTTGAGACCTGTTACAGTCTGGGTAGCAGGTGCTTCTGTGACCTCCTATGTCTGCAAGTAGTTTTCGCTACTTGTTTTTCCCTTCTGCCACCTGACTCTGAGGTGGCCGTCCACATGGACTTGACTGGGCAGAGGCCACATCGCATGCGTTTCTCTCCCTGGTCAGCTCCTTGGCACAAGGCACAGTGCCCAGAGGTGCTCAGGAGTTCTGTGGCTGGTACTGAGAGCTTTCGTGAAGTCTCTGGTGTAGGCCTCAGGAATCCCACTGGGCCAGGGGGACAGAGCCTGATGCGGTGCTTCCCCCACTAGGAGGCTGGACTGGGCCAGGCAGGAGCGGCTGTGAACAGTGGCCATGGGTGAAAGGGCAGCCCCAGACCCTGTGTTTCTTCCTGGGCCTTGGATCTCTGGTGGGGTCTCTGTCCACCATCTATCTCCAGGGCCCCCATTAAGGTCCCCTTGACTCCCCCCTCCTCTCCAACCCCCAGAATTTGAAAAGCTCTGATGAGCACACCAAGGTCAGCTGAGCGAGAATCCCTTTCACTAGCTCAGAAGGCTGCCCAGTCCAGGACCAGTGTGGACTGTGGGAGCCACAGCTCCTTTGTGAGCAGTAGAGGTACACTGCAGGTGGAATTTCTGGCCTTCTGTCCCCTGGCTTCTCTCTGCCTGAAGAGGGCACAGGAAAGGCATCCGAAATCCCTAGGTGGCCTGTCCTTTTCAAGAAATGCCAAGTCCAGCATGACTCTCAAGGAGAGGATTGGGGGGCATTTAGGAGGGGCTCCTGTCATGACTATGTCTACCCCTTTCTGGGGGTGCCTGTCTCTTCCTCATGCCTTTCATTCAGGGGTGCATCTTATCCAGTGTTATCTGCGTTTGTTTGTGTCCTGTTAGTAGACTTTTTCTGTCTGCTTCTGTCTCCTGGTCTAGCGTGCATGCTCTCTCTCTCTCTCACGCACGCACACTCACACTCTGTCACTCACGGTCTCACACATACACACGCTGTTGCACACCCGCTCTCTCTCACACACTCTTTCACACACATACACACTCCCTGTCTTTGTCACACACTCTCACACACAGACACACAGTCACATACATACTGTCACACACACACACACACACACACACACACACACCCCTCTCTGTCTCTCTCGTTCCTCTCTCTTTCTCTCACACATGCTCAGTCACTTTTTCTTTTCTTGTATTCACTCTTGTTCTCCCTCTTGCCAACTCTCTGCTCCTCTCTCTCCCAGGTTGGGAGCCCCAGCTCATCCCTGCTCTGCAGACCTCCATGGGACCCCACGCAGGGAGGGAAGGGCTTTCAGAAGCTCACAGACCGACCCCCTCCCCCACCACGGGCAGACCCTGATCTTCCTCTATCAGGACCCTTTTCCTTGCTGGACACTCCCATCCTATCTGCTGCTCCCTGGCTTGGGATGGAAGGCTGGGGACGAAGGTGCAGAGACCCCTCTCGGATTTGCCAGAAGGGAATGGATGTGTGAAAAGAGTTATCGGCAGCCCTTGATTCCACAGATCGCTCATCTCTGGAGAGCCCACGATGAGATGGTGAGGTGTTGAGGCAAGGACACAGGTTCACAGGCCAGGGACAGAGCAACATGAGGACTTCCTGGCGTGAAATCTTCAGCGAGTGACTTAATCTCTCTGACCCTCCACTTTGTCATCTGGAAAATATCCGTAGCACAAGCCTTGTGGGTTATTGTGAGGATAAAATGAAATCATACCCTCAAAGGGTTTAGCCCCAGGGGCCAGTCATAGTAAGTGCTTAATAAATGGCCACGGAGGAGAGTGGGGCTGGAGGGTGCGAGGCCAGTCACAGGCTGAAGTCAAGCAGTCGCTAGCCTTCTGTTTGGTGGCTGAAACTAGGGATCTGCCCACCGCAGTCTTCCTGTTTGTAAGGCCTCTGCTGTGGCATCGAGACTGAACAACAGTGCCCCCAGGTGTCGGCAGCAAGACGAAGGGCCACTTGCTTTCCTTTGCTTCCTTTCCTCAGGACCTTGGTCTTCCAGCCCCCTGATGGAAAAGAGTAAAAGGATCAAGTCTCAGTCCACAAAGAGTGGCCCTAGGTACACAAGAGAGGCTCCAAGATGGAGGGCAGAAGGCAGAGCACCTGGGCCTGGGAGGGCTGGGGGTGGGGTCACCAGCTTGGACCTCAGGGCTCCCCTGTTGGAGTAAAGGGCCTTGGAGAACATCTAGGACATGTCATTCCAGTCATTATCCAGAGGGGAAAACAGACTTGGAGAAGAGAAAGGGTCTGACCAGGTCACGTAGTAAAAATCTGGAAAACCCAGAGGGAGGGAATAGACTCTTCAGAACATCCTTGGTATCCAGCTGCCTTTTGATGTGGCAACTCTCAGTTTCTTCTGTCCCTTCTCTCCCATTCTCCTTTCCGGCTGCTGCCCCCACTGTTGAAAGCCACCAGGAACCTCATCCGCCTGTGCTGGGACAGAGGGGCTCTGACCCCTGACTCATCCCCAGGGCGAACCTCAACTCTTGACAATGAGCCTTGCCCTTCCTGCCTTGCCTCCCGTTCCTCTTCCTTGTCCCTTCTGTGCTTCTGCTCCCTGTGCGTTCTCTGAGCTTTCCTGTCTCCAGGCCATTATCCACACAGGGGGCCCTCCCACAGGAGTGCTGTCCTTGAGGCTGGTCTGTTGGCCTGGCCTGGTTCCCAGAGCCAGCCCACTCCCTGCAGGGATTTTCAGTGTTGGACCAGGAGTCCTTCACAGCCAGGCCCAGGATGGAGCATTGGAAGCCAGAGAACCTCTGCAGAGAGGGAAAGGAGTGACTAGCATTTTGTCTCCGTCTTTCCTGGGGCTTTACCAGGGCAGGCCTCCCTTCCCCAGCCCTCCATGAGGTGCCCCCTGGAGGTCTCCTCAGGCTGCCCATGCAGGGGGCCCTTCTCTGAGTTCTTTCTTTGTCTATCTGTGCAGGGCTCAGAACCAAGGTTCCCGCTGGGAGGGGGATCGCTTAGAAGCCAGGTGGCAATTCCCAGCCTGGCAGTCATGCTTTACTTGGCTTGCCTTGGAGTTAAAGTAATTTTTGATTAGTTACTGACATTTAAAAATCAGATTTCATATGTGGATGTTTGGCTTTTCTTGGGGGAAAAAAACCCCCAAAACTCCAATCTGGCAACACTGGGCAGACTTTCCCACGTAGCCATGACCGTCTGTGGCTGCTGGGCCTGCGGGTCTCAGGCTGCTCCCTATTCAACTTGCTCTCAGTTATTCGTGCTCCGTTTTTCTCTACCTGAAGGCATTTGAGTTTCTGGAGTCCTAGAGTGGACTTGGAGGAACAAGCATGAGTCCAGTCGATGCAATAAAGCCTGTGCGGGGCAGCACCATGACCTGGCCCAATGGATCTCTCTGTGTGTGTGTGTATGTGTGTGTGTGCATGTGTGCGTGTGGTCAGGGAAGTAGGCAGTCAGGTTCTTAGGCCAGTGGTGAGTGGGGTAAGGCACGGCAGTAGGGCGAGGTCAAGGAGCCACACCTCCTGTAGCCCAGAAGAGCAGTGAAATCGAGGTCATTCAGTCCACACCTACCAGATGGGACAGGCACAGAGGTCCCAGGCTTTGCCTCCGGGCGTGCAGGGCGTGCTGAGTGGCAGTGGTGATAGGGACCCAGGTTTCCATCTCCCAGCCTGGCTGGCCACTCTCCGTGTCCTTCTGGCTGTGTCATCATTGGCACTCTGAGAAGTGTCAGAGACTTTCTTGGTAAAGCAGAGGACCTGAGGCCAGGTGGCCAGTTGGAAGGGCTCCTTGGGCCTTTCCCTAGTGCCTAGGGCCTGTCCCTTGGGTGTGTGTGGGGGGTCGAGTTTCAGTTCCTCCTGGCCCCCGGGTCTCTGAGTTTCACTTTGATTCAGTGAGTGAAAGCCTGTGTGAGAGCCAGCACCACTGAATACCCCCTCCACCCCTCCCTGCCCCTGTTTTCACGCTTGCTTTGCCCACACCTTCCCCTCCCACCCCCCAGCTCCCCTTCCCATGGTCTGTGGTCTGGTGTTCTGGAGAACCCTAGGGAATGTAAAGGATAGGGTGACAGAGTGTGAGGGATCTCAGTTCAGGGAGCTGGTTCTGAGGTCAGCCAGAACAAGAGTTTGGGGTCAGCTGAGGGGACAGCTTAAGGGATGGGGTCTCCACAGTGGACGGGCTCCCACTGGCTTTCTTCCCCGATCTGTGCCTGCTGCCCTGTGGGGCAGAAAATCCCACAGTCCCTTCTCTCTGGCTTTGGAATATGGTTAAACCTTGGCCACAGTCTGAGGCTCGGGGCTTCACAGGGCTCCAAACTACTAGAGGCTTATAAGGCAGGTGCAGGAACCCGGAAGGAGGGGGATAGGACCTCTGGGCCCCTGTCCTGACTCTGTGGCTAACTTACTGGTGACCTTGGAGGGAATCCCTTCCTCTCTCTAGGCCTATTTCCTCATCTATGATATGGGATCAAGGGATTCCTAAGGTTTTTTTTTTTGTGGCACCAAGATTCTGAGCTTCTCCTAGTCCCATCTCAAATACTGTTGTAGTATTTTAGAACAATGGTTCTCCAATTTTTGGTCTTGGGACCCCTTTAAACTCTTAAAAATTATCAAGGACCCCAAGAAGCTTTTTAGTTTAAAACATAAAAGTTTAAATACTTACTTACTAATTCACAAAAAGTAATAAGGGTGCCTGGGTGGCTCAGTCGGTTAAGCGTCCAACTTCAGCTCAGGTTATAATCTCACAGCTTGTGAGTTTAAGCCCCGCTTCTGGAGCCTGCTTCGGATTCTGTGTCTCCCTCTCTCTCTGCCCCTCCCCTGCTCGTGCTCTGTCTCTCTCTCTCTCTCTCAAAAATAAACATTAAAAAATTAAAGAAAATAGTAATAAACAAGTAACATAAGTAATGTGTTTGAAATAAGAAAGAATCATATTTTCCATACCAAAAAATTTAGTCAGAGTGGCATTGCTTTATGATTTTGCAAATCTCTTTACTGTCTGGCTTAATAGAAGACAGCTGGATTCTCAGATCTGCTTCCGTATCCAAGCTGCTGTGATACCACACGTCCTAGTGCGTTTGGAAAACTCCACTGTGTACTTGTGAGAGGGTGAGAGTCAATGAGGCCAATAAAATCTTGGATTTATTATGAAAATAGTTTTGGCCTTACAGGACCCCCTGAAAAGGTCTTGGGGTCCCTCAAGGGGTCCCTGGACTATACTTTGAGAATCTCTGCTTCAGGCTACTGGGGACTCTGAGCTTGCTTACTTATCGCTTATACAGAGAGGGAAAGCAGTTAAATAGTTTTTACCAAAAGGAAAGGTACCATCAGTTCCCCCTATTTTTAGCTCCTGAAGGCAGGGGGAGCCATGGAAGGTCTTTGAGCTGGGGTGGGGGGGAGTAACAAGACATGCTTGGCTTTGGAAATCCTCCTGTAGCACATTGGGTATGCAGGGCTTGCTCCTCTCCCAGGTGTGAGCTCCCACAGAAAGGCGCAGCTACTGAGGTTTCTTTCATTGCCAGCAGAATGTCTGTAGGGCTTGAGGTCTGACCTCCCTCCAGCAGGCTTTCTTCAGGGTAAAAAGCAGCCACCCAGTGCTCCCTATGAGACTGGAGAGCGGGCATTCTGAGACCCAACCACGTCTCCCCAACCCAGCTCAGCTCTGCACTAGCTGGCAGATCCCTGAGATCTCACGCTGGGCATAGTTTTGGTGGGAAAAAAAACAACAACCAGGTAATAATATTGAATAGGAATGAAAAAAAATGAAATAAAGTAGTAGGTTTGGTATTTATCTGAACTCCTGCTATTTGAGGAAAAGTAGGTCTGAAAGGCAATTGAGACGGGAGATTTCTGTTCTGATTCCGTAGGCGCTTCTAGATGTTTCTGGAATGCCAGTGGTTGGGCACTGGTGTGTGTGCATCTATGTGCATGTGCGTGTGTGTGTGTGTGTACAGTTTCACTTTGGAATGTCCAGTTTTCCTCTTCATTGGTACAAGCTTATTACTTGTGCTAGTCTTTCCTTGGACTAATGGACTAAAATGGAGGAGAGGGAGGTGTCCTAAGGTAATCTGAGAAGAACTGAGAGACCAGGGCTTAAAGGTGTTAGAGAAGATGCATATGAGAAAGAGATTGCTTGTAGTGTAATGAACTGAGCTATGTATGAGGGGAAACAAAACCATGGCCCCTGGAGAAACTCAAGGAGGAGGATGAAAAGCGACAAGAAGGTCAGGCACTTCCCTGTACTAGCCACCAGGTGGCACCATTGACCCAAGACAGCTTAGTTGCAGTCCAGGGTTGGGGACAAGAGGGGTAACAGGGCAGTGTGTAATGGCCATGTGGGAGTTTGTAATTCAGTGGGGGGTGGCGGTGGCCAGGTAGGCTGACTATTTCCTAGAGACTTCTTTCAAAGCGTTTAGTCAGGGCAGGCAGAGGCTGGACCATCCTTGTTGGAGATCAGTCTGGTCTTTTCCTCACCTCCATGGTGCAGATGTCTAGATATAAACCTTTCTGAGAGTCAAGTCTTTGGTTCTATTCTAAGCCTTTACTGGTTGTGTGGCCTTGGGCAAGTCATTTCTCTCTTTTTTTTCTTCCTTCCTTCCTTCCTTGCTCACTAACCCCTCCCCCACCTGCCCCCCCCCCTTCTCTCTCTCTCCTCTTCTTTCTTTGTTCCATACCCAGCATGGTGCCCAGTGCAGGGCTTGAACTCATGACCCTGAGATCAAGACCTGAGCTGAGATCAAGATTCAGACACTTTAACTGACTGAGCCACCCAGGCCAAGTCATTTCTTTCTGAGTCTTGTTTTCTGCATGTCAAAATGTGGAGATTTGAACAGGCAGTTTTAGTGGTCTTTTGGGCTCTGACATTCTGTGGTATGCCTGAGGGAACACGGGAGGGAGTTGGAGTTAAATTCAGGATCATTCAGCTGTATTACCTTGGGCAGGTCACTTGCCATCTGTGGGGATTATAGTAACATCTCCCTCAGACTTTTTGGATAAAGTAGCAGCCTCGAAAAGACTTTGCAATCTTTTTTGTTCCTGTAGGACAAAGAGGATCGCTATTTATTATTTCCCTTGGAATTGAAGTTGGCCAGAGGCAAATCCTTACAGTGTAGAAAGTTTGTGCCTCTGCCTGTGACCACCAATAAAGGCCTTATGGCAGGTGCTGCTCAAGGTCACTGTATTTCTTGAAGCTCCTCATTTCTCTCCATCTCCACTGCTACTGCCTCAGTCCAAGCACTCTCTCATTTGAACTATTGCTTATAGCTTCCTAGTGGGTCCCTACCTCCAATGTCTCTGACTTCTCCAAACAGTCCACTTTCCACAGAGCAGCCCCAGATGCACTTCTGAAATAGTTCTGATCAGTGACTCACCTAAAGGGCTTTTGCTCTTCAGCTCTGCCTGTTGTTCTCAGAAGCCCAGCAGACTTAACAAGGCTGCAAGGCCCTCCGTGATCAGGCTCCTGCCCATCTCAGGAGCCTCATCTCTCTCCACCCTCCTGTTTTCATGCTTATTCCAGCCACACCAAACCTCTTTCCATGTCTTGTTCTTTCCTGCTTGCAGCCCAAGCTTTCTGTGCATGGGTTGTAGGATCAGGCAGTGGGGGCTCTGATGCTGACTCCACCAATGCCTACCCATGTGACTTTGGGCAAGTTATTTGACCTGAGCCTCAGCCTGAGTTTCCCCATATATAGAATGAGGGCACAAATTATGCCTATGATTGGGCTGTTATGTGGATTGTATGAGGTAATGCGTGTAAAGTGCCTCTGTGTGTGATACATGCTCAATAAAGGATGCCTCTTATGGTGCTGTTCTCACTGCCTGGGAAATTGTCCCTTCTTGCCAACCATTTACCCAGGTGGCATCCCAAATCTTTAGGATCCAGCATGAATATCACTTCCTAAGTGAGGGCTTCCTTGGTGCTCACTCTTGCTGGTTCCCCTGGCCCCACCCTCAGCACACAGAACCTGCCTGTTGATAAAAATACCACATTGGTCATTGTCTGCCCTGTGAGACTGTGTCTGCAGTGCTCATCACTGTTGCCCTAGTACCCAGCACAGGGACCGGTTCATGGTAGCAAATATGTACTGAATAGGGACTCTGGATGACATAGAAGCCTGGAGCCCATCTGGTCGGTGGATGCTGGCGGCTGTGTAGAACCCAGAGCCTTGCACATCAAACATCCACCCATTCTTGCCTGACCCCAAAGCCTCTGTCCTCCAGCCGCTGCTGTCTGGCCCCATAGAAAGGATCTCATGGCAACGATTCCAGAAAGGAAGGGAGCTCTCTCTTCCTTGGTCAAAATACATGTATACGCGTGTACATATGCGCATGCACACACATACGTGCATGCTGGTGCCTTCAGCCCCTATCCTGCCTGCCGCACCTGAGCATATGTTCCAGTGTGTGGCCCCAAATCGCAACTACAACACGGCACAACCCCAATGGGTAGCACTTACTGTTTACTGTATGTATTTTAATTTATTAATGCATTTAATACTCACCACCACAGCACCAGGTAGGTACTCCTATCATCCCTGTTTTATAGAGATTCAAAGAGATTGGGGAAGTTGCCCAAGGTCACATAGCCCCAACATTCAACAGTGGCAGTGTTGGGACTGGCACCTGGGTGGTCGCCATCCTGATCTTCCTCTCATGTGGTGTCACAAAGGATGGCATCAGTGGGAACTCCCCCAGCTCTCAATTCCACCTCCCCCCCCCCACCCGCCCTGTCCATTTCTGCCATCCTATCCTCCTGCCAGTCTGAGCACAGGGGGCGACCTTGGCTCAGAGCCTGCTTTATTAATTAGGTGCCCCACTTCTGAGGTTTCCCCCAGCACCGCTGTGCACACTTTCTTGTCACACCTTCAAGTTGGTCAGTTTCAAGCGCAATAATTGGCTGATCACACATAGGCTTTAAACCACAGCTGGGTAGTGCAGCGGGTGGACTAGAGTTTGGACCCAGCCCTTCTGGGTACCAGCTGTGCGAGCTTTGACAAGGGTCTTCTCTGAGTTTCAGTTTCCTCGCCTGTCAAAGGGGATAATAATTTTGGCTTTTCCTGGCAATTAAAAAATGTTACTTGTGATATTTCACCAGGCACTGGCATGTGGCAAGTTTCAAAATAGCTATTATTATTTCTATCATCGAAGCAAAGAGTTGTTACCCTGAATTCAGATTCCTTGATGACCTTGTTGACAATTTTCTAAATTCCCAGCTTTTTTGTGTTCCCATTCTTTCTTTTTTTTTTTTAATAATTATTTTATTTATATTGCTAGGACTAATGATAGGACCATTCAGGCAAGGGGTCCAAAGAAAAAGGAAGACATACCCACCAGAATTTACACTGGCAGAACTTTAGCTCTGTATTCCAAAAGGCTAATAATTCGAGTTGTGGATGAGGACAGCTTGCAGAGGCAGGATGAGACTGACATGGGGTGGAGAAGCCTGGGTTCCTGACCCCAGTTCAGCCACTGTCTTGCTGTGTGATCTCGATCAGGTCCCTCCCCTCTGGGTCCTCAGTTGAGCCCAGACAAACCTTCCAACTCCGGATCCTTCCTTTTCCCTCCTCCCCCCCTCTCCACTGCCCCCCTCCCTGCTCCTCATCTTCTCTCTCTTCCGTTTCCTTTCTGTCTGAGACACAACGCCATCCAGCACTCTTGAATGGTACTTTTGTTCTGCTAACATCTCTTTTCTGAAAAGGATGATTGGTCAGGTTTGTATCTTTTAAATGCTGGCACGTTTTATCAGTTAAGAACCTGCAAACCTCTCTCCCAAGACATAGCCTTAAGGAGTAGACAAGCTGCAAAGGTGGGGAGGGCGTTTATGGGAGACAATGGAGGAACAATAACAAAATCTCTTTGGGGGCCTCATGTATGGTCCCTACAGAAAATGCCTTCTTTCCTGAGAGCCCCCTTTCCTGCTCTTGCCATGACCTTAAGCGTTTTCCAGCTTGACTCCAGTTATGACTTTTGTCCCCCCTTAGCTCCCTGCAGAATGGGAGAGGGGGCAAGAACAGAGCCCACACTTGGGTGGCCCTCACCTCAAGGCCTCTTTGAGGTAGGGCTTGGAGCACTGGACTTGGAGGGACAGGGTTTGAGTGCTGGTGATCTTGGGCAAGCCATTCTGGGCCTCAGTTTTCTTCTTGGCAAAAGAGAACAGAATGCCTTCCTCAAGGTCTTGTGCAGACTCGGTGAGAAGCAATGCGTGAGAAAGTACTTTGTAAACTGTAAAGCTCTATGTAGGTATGAGACGGTTCCTATAATTCAGTTCATGAGCCTGTTCCCAGACTGAACAATTCCTTAACTCCTCCAGAGGTCAGTTTTCCCATCTGTAAAGTGGGGTCTGTAGTACCTAGGTCATACAATCACTGTGAGAATTCCGTAAAGAGTGCAAAACACCTGGCACAGTTCTTGGCAGTGGCAGGTGCCCAGGTCTAGGTCAGCGCCCTGTTCCTTTCCCTTTCTCATTTTTCCACAGCCCTTCCCCGTGAGCACAGCGCACAATAATTATGCTACATGCTTCCAAAATCTGGCTGCCAGATCTTCGAGCGGCGGCTCCTTGGCCGGGAGAGCTTAGACAACTTCCCTAACCTGCGCCTCCATTCTCGTCCCTGTAAAAAAAGGATCATAGTAATATCGGCTTCAAAGGGTTGTTGACAAGATTAGACGGTGCCCATACACGACTCGACCCAAGGTCGGCGCCAGGTGAATGTTAGTGATTCCGCCGCCGGACCTTGCGCCCTCCGCACAGCCAGACGCGGGACCCCGGCTGCGGTCTCCTTCGAGCCCCCGAGGCAGGTGGAAGAGAGCCAGGCCAGAGCGGAGCGGGAAGGGGTTTATTCAAGGTCGCACCAGGATTCCTGCGCTAGGAGCTTTGAGGAATTTCCAGAGATTCCGTCGTGCCGCCTTGCGACAGAGAGGCCAGACCGCCCTCCTGGTCCGGTCCCCCTCGGCCCGGAACGGAGGGTACACTTCTCCCGGGAGGGCATCGGGATTTTCCTCCGCGGTGTGGAAGGAGAAATAAATTCAACCGCAGATTCAGGCCGTGGCGCAAAAAGAAGGGAGCGCGCGGCGCCCTCGGGAAGGAGGCGGCCCGCCGCCCGGCTCCGCCAAGCATTTGCAATTTAATTGACATTTGGCGGCAGGAAGCCAATCAGTATAAGTCAATTGACGTTCGGCGATAAAACTACCCGGCGGCCGGGCGCTCCCCCCGCCGGCGGCCTCGGCTGGGCCGCGGGGCACAGCGTGGCGGCCCCGGCAGGTAACGGCGCTGGCGCGTGTCTCGGCCCGCGAGGGGGCGGCGAGCGGCCCGCTGATTGCCGCGCAGCCCACGGCGGCCGGGAGAGGCCCGTAATGAATGACTTTATTTGCCGGGGCCCTGCTGAGAACAATTGAGTTTGTTATGGTAACAACGGATGCCAGCTTTCCGGGCCCCGGGGAGCGCGGGCGCGGCGGCAGCCGCGAGCTGGGCAGCGGAGCAGATGATGCGCGCGGAGGCGAGGGGCGCCGGCGGCGGGGACCCGGCCCAGCGAGTGTCAGGAACCCGGGGACGCTGCGTACCCCCGAGCCTGGGGAGGAGAGGCCGCGCTGCCGGGCCGCCTGGGACCGAGGTGGATGATGCACACCGCTCTCCCCTTGGACCACAGTGCAGAACTGGGATGGCAAGATGCTTGCTTGTCCTACCAGCCAGCCTTCCTGGGTGTCCCCGCGGCCCCTTCTTCCCTCGGCCCCTGGGGCCTAGGGGCTTCTGGTCTGACGGAGTGAGGCTTTGACATCAACTTTTTGTCTCTTGCACGAGTGGAAAGTAGAAAAAAAGCAGAAAGGCATCCCTGCTTCGTTCCAGTGCGGTGGCTTGACAAATTCAGGGCCGGATTTCCGCCCAACATACGTGTGGGCATTGCCTCTATAACCTCCGCCCTGGAGAGATGGCTTTCTCTCCACCTCTATCCCCAGTCTGCATCCCCGGGCTTTGCGGCATGGCACCTCCCACAGGAAGCCATCCTTGCTCTTACAGAGAAGACTCAGTCGGGTGGCTGCCCCTGAGCCTCTGCAGCCTTCTACTATCTCCCCCTTCAGACCATGAATTCTAAGGACAGGGGCCACCTTCCATTCCTCCTCAGCACCCAGCGTGGAGCCTGGCACAGAGCACAGATGTGGAAGGAGTGGATAAGAGACAGGACCTCTCTCTTTCTTGTAATCTCTTTCTTTCCCCCTGGTTAGAGAGACCAGAGTTCATTCTCTCCTTTTTTTTTTTTTTTCCTTTTCCAGTTCTTTTTTCAGGCATGCTGTCGTTAATTCACTCAACAAATGTGTAGGGAGAGCCAACCATGTGTTAGGTACCCTGGTACTAACGGGTCACTGCCCTTGGGGAGCTTACTGGTCAGCGAGAGAGGATAATGCAGTACATGTGATCAGTACACCAGGAACCTACTGTGTGCTGCATAATGGCCAGAATTCTGAGTCAGCTGAGCTTGATGAAGGCTTGCTGAGGGCTTTTCCCTCTGTCATTGCATTCAGTGATCCCTAGTGCCACCCTGTGACAATCACTCTTATTCACAGATGTGCAGACTGGTGCTTAGAGTGTTTAAGAAGGAGCCCGATGCTGTGGAAGGAGTCTGGCTTGGGAATCCAGCACTAGTTTGCCGTATGAGCGATGTCCACGTTCCTCCCCTCTGTGCCCTAGTATCCCCATCTGTAAAATGGGGGAGTTGCCACTGATCATCTGTGAGGGCCAGCTGAGGATGAGTGTGGTCCACAGGGGAGACGGAGCCAGGACACAGGTCTCTGTCCCCAGCCCGCAGCCCCCTGGTCTTGCAGTGTGACCAGTGGAGGAGCAAATGTTCTTTTTCTCTCAGCCTTATGAGGCTGGCAGTGAGACTGAAGCGCTCACTATGTGGCAGGCACTGTGCTCTCAGCAGCCTTGAGAAGTGCAGGTGCTATTACTGTTTTCCTTTTGCAGATGGAAAAAATGAGAGATGAAATAACCAGCCCAGGGTCACAAGGCTAGCACGTTGCAGGGCTGGGATTCAGACCCAGGCAGACTTGTTTCAGAGCCTGTGCACTTACCTGCTCTGCCTGTGGCAGGGGGAGCACATGGGCCTCCTCCCCCACTCCCCTACTCTTTCACCTCACCCTCACCCCGGCTTTGTCCCACCTCCCCAGCGCTCTCAACTCCAGGCCCATTTTGCATGTTTGCAGGACGGCAGGAGCACTGATTTCTCAAGGCGTCTTTTCTTCCCCTGGCCTTTTGCTCTTTCCTTTGTTAGAGACCCAGGCAGGAAGGAGAAGCTTCTGTGGAACCCTAGTCTCCTCTTGGCTCTGTTCTAGCTGGATTATTGTGTTTGGGAAATGGGTTTCTAAAAAGGATGGGGGGATTCCAGGTGTTGGCTTTTAGGAGCAAGCTCTCACTGTTCATGTTGAGGAAGTACATTTATTTGAGAGTTAATTGTGGCACTCGTCTTCCTGTCTCTCGAAAGGTGTCTGGAGAACTCTTTCTTTCCCTAGATACGTCCCTTTTTCAGGAAGACAGATTAGGAAGATAGTCCCTGTCATGGGATAGTCCTAACAGGCAGAACTGGAGGGGCCTTGGAAAGCATACACAGTGAATACCTGTCAACTTGTCATCCCCTCTGTAAGACAAGTATTTGGGGGGCTCCTGGGTGACTCCGTTGATTGGGTGTCCAACTTCAGCTCAGGTCATGATCTTGTGGTTTGTGGGTTCAAGCCCCACATCGGGCTCTGTGCTGAAAGCTTGGAGCCTGTCTGTCTCCATCTCTCTCTACCCCACCCCGGCACACACTCTCTCTCTCTCTTTCTCGCAAAAATAAATGAACATTAAAAAAAACCTTAAACAAACAAAACAAATGTTTTGTAGTGCTTCCTTTGCTATCTGAAAATGAAATTTAGAAACAATATAAGCTACCTACCCACATAATTTTAAAAAATCAATTCAATGCCCCAATTGTGACAAAAGGGGGAAAGAAAAATAAAATCATAATAAAATGGTGTATTTCATTATGTAAATGCTCAGGCATGACTACGCCAGAAGACATAATAAAGTAGTCAGTTGCTTTGCACTTATGCAGAGAATCACCACAAATGCAGCGGCTACAAATGTGGGCAGCTGCGTTTTTTGGCAATGCAAATACTTCTGGTGGTGTTGCCGTCAGTAAACTGATTTTCTGAAACTATGAACATGTCTGGATACAATTCCAACCAAAACAAAGCATAACCTTTTCTCAATTTATGTGATGGTTGCATTCCCGGAAAAGTCAGTGTAAATTAAAACGCAAGTTTGTGTCTATAAGTAAAACAGTTAGGTTCATGGCCCAGATATTTATAAAGAGAGTTTTGGGGGCATGTGGCTGGCTCAGTAAGTGAAGCAGGCAGCTCTTGATCCTAGGGCTGTGAGTTTGAGCCCCGCACTGGGTGTAAAGACTACTTAAAAATAAAACCTTAAAAAAAAAAAGTTTTCACCAACCTGAATGTATGATGGGTCATTCCAAAGACATGTGGGCTCAGGGCAACTCTTCACTGTGTGAACGGGGCTGGGTACCCCCCTGACTCTGCCCACTAAATGCCGTAATTCCTCCCTGGTAACAAAAACGCACAGATTACCCAAATTTCCTCTGATCTGATCATCTCTGTTGAGATCCACTGGAACAAACAGTTTGTCTCTGGGCTCCCTTCCTTTGGGAAGTTCTGTGACTCTGGTAAAAAACACTATCTGCATATATTGTGCACCTATTGTGTGCAAGACCTGGCATTAGGGAGACAGAAACATGAGCTGATTTCTATCCGGGCTGTGAAACATAAGCCCCTACTCCATGGGTGCCAAGCTCCCAGGAGCCCTCAGTCAGTGAGCACAGCCTCCTCACATCTTATCTCTACCGGGATATCCTCTGCCCCCTTCCTCATCCTCCCAAGCACAAATCTTGGCTCAGATGCCACCTCCTCCCTCCAGGAAGCCTTCCCTGACCCCCCATTTAGTACCAGATGACTTCTGTCTCTTGGCCCCCACCGCCTGCCGTTTGGGGTTCTCTTAGGGCACTTTCCCAGGCTGGTATCATAGCTGCATCTCTAGGCTTTGTCTCCCTGCCAGAGGATGGCTCCCTTGAGGGCTGAGATTGGGTTCCCTTATGGGGCTAAGCTTGGACTCAGAGCACCAGAAAAGATGGCTGGATGCTTGAGCCAAGAGATGCAGCCTAGCCCGGTATCCCTCTCTGTACGCATCTTGTCCTTTTAATTAAGCACATGGCTTCCTTCTCCTGTCCTCACTCCCTGTCCTCATCAGCTGACATGAGATGCTTGCTGTGCAAACATTGCGATCTCATTTGGGATCTAGCCGCTTGCTCGCTCCGACCTAGTGCTTGGACTCGGCACAATTTATTGAGCCCATTGCACAGATGAACTGAGGAGGTCACACAGCTGGCAAGTGGCGTAGCCCGAGCTGGTGCCTGCACATTACCTTCTGTGTCATTTAAACACTTCCAAGCCTGGGCCTCTCTCCTAGGGAGTCATTCATCTTTTTAATGGCTCCTGACTCAGTGTTGGGCACTGTGGCCTCCATGGTGGACACGGCATGGTGGCCCCCTTTGACTTCCCTCAGGGTGTTCTGTCTCCCAGGCCCCAGGCCAGGCACGGAAGGCAGCATCGGATGCCCTGAGTGGGCCAGTGACCACCCTTTACCAACAGGTCATCAAGGAGCGGCTGTCTTCTTTGTACTTGTTTATTTTGTCCCTTTCAGTGAAATGTCCACTTTTATCCGTTCATTTCACAAGTGTTCATATTGTGCCTGCTAAGTGCTCTAGGTACTGGGGACACAGCGATGAACAGGATAGACAAAAACCTCTGCCCTCATGAGTGACATCTTCTAATAAGAGAAAGAGAATAAGTAAATAAGGAAAATAAGCAGCATGTTGCTAAGTGCTCTGGTGGATAATGAAGCTGGGTAAGGGGATAGAGAGTGAGGCGGGGAGGGGGTGGGGAGTACATGCTGGTTTCTGGAGGGTGGTCATAATGATGAAATGACATTTGAGGAGGGAGGAGTGAGCCAACATCTGGGGAGGAACTTTCTAGAGAGAGGGAACGGTGGATGTGAAGATCCGAAGCAGGGGTGTGCTTGGCATAACTGAGGGACAGCAAGGAAGCCAGTGTGGCTAGAGCTGACCGAGTGGAGGAGAGTGGGAGGAGGGGAGACGGGAAGGCCGGGCTGCAGGGCAGGGCACCCAGATGCTGAAAGGCCTTGTAGGCCATGATCCACTGTGGATTTTGCTGGGAGTGAGATGGGGCAGCCCAGTACGTCTAACGGGGAGCTTCAGAGGTGTGTTTTGCCCCCGGCCACCAGTGAGTCGCTAAATTCGGCAGATTTTCGCTCCTGATCGTCTCCTGAGCCTGGCTCTGAACTGGGTAGTCATTCCCGTCATCAGCTCTCTCCTGGGCTGGGACCATCGTCTGGCCCCGGAGCCTCTGTCACATCTCCCTCTGATGAGGTCTGTACACTGTGGCCAGATCAGACCATATGAACCCCTCCACCCCATAACCCTTCTGTGCCAGGCATGAATTTTAAGTATATTAATATAATCACACAAGGGCCCAACTATTTGGAAAACAGACTGGGGGGATCTGGGATGTGGGGCTTGGGGTTACTGGAAAGTGGACTGTCATCTG
Source organism: Lynx rufus (assembly GCF_022079265.1). Lineage (NCBI taxonomy): Eukaryota > Metazoa > Chordata > Mammalia > Carnivora > Felidae > Lynx > Lynx rufus. Next base: position 58,627,134 of record NW_025814824.1, on the reverse strand, counting down.
GTGGGTAAGAGAGGCAGTGTGCTGCAGGGAGAGGCCCAAAAGCCCTTTCCCCCACCCTCAGCGAGCCCCTAGTCTCAGCCCTCTCTCAGGCCTCAGCAATGGCTCCCCCCAGAGGCGCCTACTTTATTTATAGCTTCTCCCCAGCTCCCCGCGGGTAGAGGAAAAGTCCATTAGTGTGTTTGCCGACTCTGCCAGCTCTGAGCAGATGCAAGGCTTATTTGCAAACTGTCATTGCCCTGGCCTCCTCCAGAGACCCGCATGCTGGGCTCAGCCTTGTGGCTCCAAGAACCACCTCCCCCAGGCAGACAGCCGGGCAGAGCCCCTGTCCCCTGATTTCCCAAAGCACAGAATCTTGGCTTGCAGTTGGGAAATTTAAATTAAATGCCATGAAGGAACCATAACAGTACACTGGGCCATGTTGACAGTGGAGAATGAGGTTCTCTCTGTTGGTAGGAGCCCATTGGCTTGGCACAAATCAGAGAGGTATCTGGAGAAAGTGTGGAGTCCTGAGCTGAGCCCCTGGGATCCAAGTTTGGGTTCCGGTTGGGCTGCTGAGTGTCTTAGTGACTTTGGACAACTGTTTACTGCCCTCTGGGCCTCAGTTTCGAAGCTGTACGTGAAGCTGCAGACAATCTTAGGATCCACCCTAAGCTCTAAAATTCTCGGACGTGTGATTTGAAGATGTTTCTTTCATCCAAGTAGTCGAAGACAGTGGTGTGCCCAGAATGTCTTGGCAATCCTGAAATTGCCCGGAGGTTGGCAGAGGCACTCAGGAGCTGAGTCCCTAGGCCTCTTAGTCTCACCTGTCCTGATAACGCTGCTGTGTGACCTCGGGCAAACCACCTTCCCCCTCCGTGAGCCCATTTTCTCATCTGTAAAATGGGAATGATAATCACTTGCTCAACTCTTCCGGCTCTTGTGAGAGGCAGATAAACTGAGGAATGTGAAAGGTCGGCGAGAACATATGCTTGAGTGGCGGCTGTTACTATTGCTGTTGTGGTTACCATTTTTGGATGTGCCTTACCCGGTGTGGGCACGCGCACTTTCCAGTATCACATAAGCACATGCCCCTTCTGAGTGCAGTTGACGGTGGTTCCATGCAGAATGGAGAGCCCTCTTAGAGTTTGTGCTTAGAGTTTGCTCAGTTCCATGCCATCCTGAGTCCCCCATCGACGTGCATGTGTTTGGTGGAAAAACACACCACAGATCCGCACAAAAGCCTCTTGAGTTCTTTTCAACTGGGGCAGGAGATGACACACATTGGCAGACAGAGGCTGATCTCTGTGTATCCAAGAGGAGTCGAGCCAGTGCGAGTATATCTAACAGGTCAAGCTCTGAAATGAAGAAGCAATAAGCCAGTGAAATGGTACTATCACCGAAACATGATTGATCAATTGAATTCTATCAGAGACAGTGGACAGTGAGATTAACTCAGGCCTGATAGGTTCAATGAGTTAAAGCATGATGTTCATTTCAGCTTCATTTCACCAGTCTTTGCTTGTGAAATTGGTCAATCAATAGAGGTTGAAGATCATATATATATATATATATCGGGGACCATCTTATGGGGAATATAATCTCAGTAGTTGGCTCCTGGCTGGGGCTGCCTGCCTCGGGTAATGGAGACAGAACAGGGACTCCATCAGCCCCATCGAAATGGCCTGATATCTTCTCCAAATGAAAAGTATTTTTGGATCTCTGATGATTTATCTTTTTTTCCTCCCTCTCACTTTGATCTATGACAAAACCCATACCCATCTTGGAGAAATATAGTGATTTCTCTTGAAAACATTTGTGCGATGATCAGATAGATACACTTCAAAATATGAACCTTCTTTTTAGTTATATTGTCCTTGGAAAAAAATAAAGACAGTAATTTAAAAACTCAAGTGGGGGTAATGCAAAGATATCAGTGTAAATATGATTTTTAAACCCTTTTATTTATTTATTTCTGTGCCGCGGGGATGGGGGACAGACTGCTGTGTGTGTGAAAGCCAAAAAAGGGGACGCATGCACAAGGAGTCCTTCCAGGTATAATTAAAATGAAGCCTTTAGCATTCTTTAATCTCATCTAAAAGCACAACTCATAGAAACAAATCACCCTTTTGCTGCTAGTAATATTTCATTTGCTTTGGAATATTTTCACCGTGGTGGTTAACATCTTCCCTCATTAGTGTGCCTATTTCTGTAAGGTGGAGGAATCAGGTACTACTGTGCAAGGTAATGGACTTGGACAGTATGGATTAGAGAAAACAGACTTGTCCTGTGGCAGTGCACTGGGTATTCCTTCCTGCCTATTCGTTGAGGTCATCTTGATTTAATTAAGCACAAAGAAATCCCATCTCTTCGTACCAACACCATGAGAGCTTCAATTATGTATTTGTGCTGTTTGTACATCACAGGATATATTAGGGTCTGGATAATGGATAGCAGCGCTGAGCAGCTAGACAGAGAGGAGAGAGCCTTGCACACTTTGCCCTCTTCCCCCTCCCCCAATTCCTGCATTCCAGTCCTACTGAATTATAGCCATTTCCCAAACACCGTGTTTTCTCGTGCTTCTGGGCCTTTGCATATGCTGTTCCCTCTAGGTGGAATGCACTTCCTTCCTCTCTCCACCCCTTTCTTTGGCTAACTCCTTCCTATTCTTTCTTAAGTCTTGGGCTCCATTTTTCCCACGTGGCTTTTTGGATCACCCTTGCCCCAGTCTGGATTAAGTGGAGTGGTTTAGTATAGGCTTAGGAGCAGACTCTGGAGTTAGACTGCTTGGGTTTGGATCCCAACTCTTCCATCTCTTAGCTGTGTGGCCATGGGCAAGTTACTTAACCTGCCCGCACCTCAGTTTCCTCATCTGTAAAATGGGAGGGGGAAATAGCAGACTTAACATTATTGGGTTGTTATGGGGACTAAGTGGGTAAGGTGCTTAGAATAGTGCCTGGCACGGAGCAAGCTCTGTATAAGGACTGCCAACCACCATTTGGCTCCCGGGGCTGTCTCCGCTTCTTCGGCTCCCAGCACTTACTACATTGGAATTATTCACTCCTCTACCTCGTCCACTCAAGGGCAGGGGGGTGACTTAAACCCCTCTCTAATTCAGGTGCCACACTCACAGCCAGACCGCCAGCAGGAGTTTGGTGCATGTTGCTCAGGAATGAATGGGTCCATGAGGCTTGGAACAGGAATCAGGAGTCTTGTGTTCCCAGGCTCAGCTCACTTTGGACTTGCCTTCTGGCCCTGGACAAATCCCTTTGCCATCCTGGAGTGTGGAATTGTCGGTCCCTTGGGGCCTTTCGCTCACTGACAGCCTATGACACATTGGGTAACACACGGCACAATCAGATTCACTCTGGTCGAACCCGAACGTATTTGGCAATTTTACAATTTTGCGTTTTCCTTCTCTGAGAAGAAAGATTGAGTGAAACTAATGGCTGAATAATGGTAGTTCCAATGGAATTTTCCTCCACGCCACTTTGATTTTTCTCAGTCTGCGGCCCCACTTTAAGATGGTATTTATACAATCACCCAGAACATCGATTTTGGTTTGGCGCTGCCACGGGATATTTCCAGCCCTGCCATCCTGGTCCCCAGCACAGGGCCTGGCTCGTAGTAGATGCTCTAGAAATGTCCTCAGCTGAATCTTATTGTCTGTGCCAGGAATCCCATCCCCCTCATCTTCTCATTTTGTCTCCTCTCTTTATCTGGGGTCTGGCTCGGATGGCCCCTCCTGCAGGACCCCCTCCCTGTTGTTAGTCATCTCTGGGTCACCCTTAGCATCCAGACACCCCCATGCAGAGTAGAAGAATTAATGGCGTTGTGTTGTTGTTGCTGGGAGCTTAGAGCTCAGCTGAGTTTAAAATTTAAAAGTTTATGAACTGCCTCAGGTCTTTCTTAGAAGTAGTTTAGAACATAAGGCCTTAGTTGTTTCACTCTTTCCTTCTCCGGATCACTGATGTCATGGAGGTCACTCCCGAAGGTTTTCTCCCTAGTTCTCTGATGACGCCAGAGACTGTCCTGCTGCCGAGTTCCCCAAGTCATTCAGGCCTGCATCCCCTCAAGTCTTCCTAGGTTATGCATTCAATCAACAAACCTTGATTAGCATCTCCTGTGCTTGAGGTGAGTCAGACGTGGCCTCTGTCCTCAGAGAGCTCATACTCTTAGCAGGGAAGGAAAGAAAGAATAATCCTAGAAATGGCTTATGCTTTTTCAGCACTTACTGTGTACCAGGTACTATGCTAAGCATTTTACACGTACCCTCATCCCATTCTTTTGTCAACCCCAGGTCTCTTTATTGTCCTATTTTACAGATGGCAAAATCGAGGATATCATAGGCTTGTAAGATACAGAGTGAGGATTTGCGTCTGGGCCTGAGTTTGGGGTGCCCAGGCTTCCCTGGTGTGTGAGCCACGTCTACCACAGTCCTGGCTTCACTCTAAGACATGTTAATAGGTATACACGCATTTGCTGTGGCCTTGAACAAGATACTTCATATCTTTGCCAGCTGTGAAATGGGGACCGGCCTCACAGGATGTGTTGTAAGGAGTAAAGTGTAGGCCAGAGTGGTGGCTTGTGCAGCTTGCTGAGGAGACCCAGAAGAAAGGGCAGGTAGTTCAGCCTTTGGATCTGGAGGCAGGCTTCAGAGAGGAGGTGGTTTTTAGGCTGAGCCTTAATGGGCAGGAGTGAAGGCCAGCCGGCGGAGGGAACGGAGCGAATGGTGGCATCGGGGAGTGCCGTGAAGGGACACTTGAGGAATGAGGCGTACCCTGCTGGGATGACATTGTGGAGTGACTGAGGGGTGCCTGTGACTGCAGGGGCAGATCATGAAGGCCCTGAAGTCTTGGACTTTGTCTTGAGGAAGCCTCGGAAGGGTTTCCCTGGTGAAAGTGATGGTGACAGTGACTAACACTCTTTGGACATTAACTTTGCACCAGGCACCGTGCTAAGCACGTTCCTGGAGATTATCTCATTAATCCTTACCAAAGCCCCAGGGATTGTCCTGCAGACCTTTGTGCCAGTTTGCAGATGAGGAAATGGAGGGCATTAGTTTTAGTGGCTGACCTGAAGGGTAAAGGGAGGTGGAAAGAACACAGCAGAGAAGAGGCCTAGGTACACATCCCAGCTGAGCGACCTCAGTTACTCAACCTCTCTGAGCCTGATCCGCCAAGACCCAGCTCTGCCCCATCTTCACTGGGGGAGGCAGGCCTGGGAGTGTGGTGGGTGTCAGAATATCAGCGTGGGTCAGAGGCAGCAGACTGGCTGGGTGTCACTACCACGGAACCCTGCAGGCCAGATGGGGAGAGGACTTTGGGCCCTGGGGTAAGGGTAGGGGGCATTGTAGTGCATACAGCAGTAATGGGATCTGGGACTTATTCTCACAAATTCAAAAAGATTAAGGGTAAGTGTATCCTAGTGAAGAAGAGATTTCTTCCTCTCTCTGACTTGCTCCCAGAAGCTCCCAGCAGCCCCTTGCTCTTCACATGTCTGTTCCTAAACCAAGTATTGGCAAAGAGAATGGGATCCCCTGGCTAGGCGTGGGCAGTTGCTTAGGGGTGGAATGGATACTGCACGGGGATACCCTGAAAAGACTGTACAAAACAACCAAAATGGGAAAATAAGTTAATGGTTATTTAATAGTATTTAGTAGACAAAATCTGGGTGGATTTTGGAGGAGAAAATGGTTAGAAATGACTGACTCAGCCTCTTTAGTTTGTTGATGGGGCCCCTGAGACCCAGGGAGGGCGAGAAACTTGCCTGGGCTCACACAGCAAGTAAGGGCAGAGCTGGGGCTAGAACCCAGGTCTGCTGGCTCTCAACCCTTTTCCCACTGGGCCCTGCCACTGCCCTGCCATGCAGAGGGGCAGCGGCGAGGACAGAGGAGGTTCACTAAGGGCTCTGGCTTTGGCTGGGTTTGTAGAGAAAGAGGACCCAAGAAAGGCTGAAAACTGACCCACGGGTTCCAGCTTCCTTTCCTGGGGCTCCTAGGCCTTTGGCTACTGTTACATCCCAAAGGCCACGATACCAGAAGGGATTATGGAGATTCCTGTTTGTTTTTATTTTTTTTTTCCTCCCAGTGAGCATCTGCAGACATAAAGTACATGATGATTTTTAAAGAAACAAACCAGAACCCTTCAAGAAAAATGCAAAACCTCCGAGTCTTCTGTGCTCTGAAGAAAACGCAATGGGTTTATGATCTTTTAAGACACACAAGAGACAGCTTTCTCTTGACAGATGGGAATCTGAGGCTATTTTGCTTCCTCCCCCTTTCCGTGACCAGACCCGATTGTGTAAAGCTTTTAGCTTCAAAGCCGGGTTGTGAATAACATTGGTTTAACCTGAAATTTAAAGCCAGCATTTCTCTGCTCCCCGAGACGGGGCTTCCTGCCCCTTGCTCCCCTGAAGCTAGCTTCCAGAATGTTAATTCTACGAGCCATGGTTGACTAAGCCCAGCACTGGGTCTATTACATATTATTTGATTTGGAGTAGAAAAAAAGATTTAAAGATACCATGCCCCCTGTATACCTTTGTACTTTGCCCATGTCTATCCATATATTTAAGCATACCATTCACATTGCAAGTTCAGATTTTTCTCCCTGGAATAAAATCGGTCCGAGCATTTCTGTAGCTTGTCTCCAAGACCACATTCCCCAACGAAGTCAGACAGCATCTTTGCAGCACAGATGAGAAATGCTATGGAAACTTCCACTGGAGGCTTGGAGGTTCAGACCTGCCCTTGTGCCAGGGATGATTTTCGGATATTCATTTTTATAGCTGTCTCTTAGCATACAATTGGTTTGTTTGGCTCATACTCACTGTGTACCCACTACGTGTGGCTCCCAGAGGCAGGTCAGCTGTGTCCCTGGCCGGAGAATTATGCATCTTTTTGTCAGAGTATTTATCTTGGTTGACACGTGCGCCTTTTCTGGTCTGATTATTTTTCAATTAACATTTCCCTCCTCCACTGAACATAAGTCCATGAGGGCAGGGCCAGCGCGGCTTTTGCCCATCGTTGTATGCCGGCATTAGCACGGCACCTGCTCACTGAGGTTGGTTAAGAGAAGAATGAATGATTGAATGAATGAGGTCAGATAGAGAGGGATGCTGACATTTGCAGACCGGACCTGCGGAATGAGAGTGGTTGTCACAGGTATTCCTGACTTGTTCATTTATCCCATAAATACTCCCCATGGAGCAGACAGAGATGAATTAACTGGGGCTTCCCCTTGAGGCGGCTAATAGCGCAGTGTCAGAGTAAAGAGCCCAGGGGGCTTGACACCTGAGAAAAGGGAGAAAGTGGTCAGAGCCCAGAGAGTGGGAGATGAAGCAGCTGGGGCAGGAAGGAGGGCATCCTGGAGGAGGTGGCACGCCTGCTCACAGGCTGTGTCTGTCCTAGTAACAGGGTACACATGTCAACGAGGAACGGTTTACCTTCCATAGGAGCATGGTGGGCGACCTGTGAGTGACAGCCTGACTCCAAGCATCACATTCAGATGCCCACAAGTGCAAATTTCACGTGGCCAGCCCTGAGTCTTTCCAAAAGATGAGTCTTGGGAGCAGGGCTTCGAAAGAACAGCCTGATCTAAAGGAACTAGCATTTCAGGTCCTGGGACTGAGAAGTGTGGAGGGTGATTGTTCCCCAGCCCCTCCTGTGGTCCCTGCACTGCTCCCCCAGCAGGACTCAGATCTTCCCCGTGGCCTTCTGTGGGGTCCGGGGCTGCTAGGCCATCCCCAGCCTGCCTCTCCATGGTCCCCTGGGGTCTCTTCCCCTCACCATCTCTCCCCCGGCCTTTCGATTCCTCATGTCTAAGCCTTTGTAGGCGGTCTCCTCTGCCTGGCATGCCCTCCCCACCCCCACCCTCTTTGCACTGCTGACCCTTGTCCTCTACTCTCACTTCAAGCATGACTTCCCCTTGGAAGACTTCTCTGGCTCCTCCCCATGCGGTCACACCCCTTCCCCATTCATTATCCATAGTCCTATGCATATATTTCTGGACCCTTTTTCTACTTGGCAGTAATCACAGTTTGTAGCCGTATGTCTGTGGGAGTACTTGGCTACAGTGGCTGCCCTTTCTAGTTTGGAAAGAGGGGCCTGTCTTAGTCATCACTGGATCCTCTGTTGTTTTTTCTAAACATCACTTGGTGCAGAGTAAATACTTCATCAATACTTGTTAAATGGGTGATTATACGTGTAGAAGTGTCCCCAGCCTCCTAAGGAAATGACAGACATTAGGCATCTGCACTAGGTGACAGGGTAGACCTACCTCGCCCCCCTTCCTAATGGAGAAAGCAGGGGTGCTGGAGGGGCAAGGGCAGCAGCAGGGTCATAGGTCAGGGCACATGCCTGGAGAGGTGGTCTTTCCAGCTTGCCGTCTTCCACGAGGAGTGTCTGGGTCACCAGGACAGCCAGGACCCTCTCCCAGGCTTGGCCCATGGGTGCTGTGGTTGGCTTTCGGAAAGCCAGAGTGGGATGTAGTGAGTCTTCCTAGATGGCCAGGGCCCTGCCAGGCTGTCTGTGCCTGGAGTACCTGAGCTGTCCTCAGGAAGATAGGACTCCAAGGATCCCCAGTGCATATACCTGAGTTGGCCCTGTGCCCTGAGCCTTTACTCTGTGCTGGGACCTACTCAGTGACCAGGTGGTGACCTTGCCCACAGGGGTCCTCAGCAGAGCCACCCTCAGCTCCCTTAGTGGGGGTGAAGTTCTGCCCTTCCAGAACTATGGGCTGTGCAAAGAACCCAGCCTATGAATCCCACGGGGGAGGGATCGAGCCTGAGGACATCTGTGGGAGGACAGCCTGGCTGGTACATATAGTGGAGCAGACTGACTTGGTGGTGGGGGGGGGGGGAGGTGGACACTGTCCAACTGGGGGCAGAGCAAGACCTGGGTGGGAATTATCAGGAAGGAGCCTTCATGAGGAGTTTGGGGCCTGGCTGGCAGGATGGGGCTGGGGAGTATCAGTGAAGTTGGTGGGCAGAGAGACGTCTCTTACGATCAGATGTGGTTCCTCTGACAGGGAGAAACTTGACGGGAGCACTGGGGATCCCGGGCAAGATCATACTTGAGCAGGAGTGACTGGGGCCAGGATGACAGGCCAGAGCAATAGCTGAGGAGGAGCATGATGAGCTGTCCTCGTGAGTGTGTGTGCGTGTGTGTGTGTGTGTGTGTGTGCGTGCGCACGTACATGTATCTTTGATCCTTTGATAATAGGGTTATTTGGCAGATGCCAACCAATGGGAGAGCACAGACAGGGCTGTGAGCTCCCACATTCTGCTAGTCTTGCTGTCCTTGTAGGAATAGCCCCCATGGGGATGGGCCATGATGGAAAAAGGGACTCTGAGGATGATGTCCTACGGACAGGAACAGGCAGGGACCGGTCTTGTGGAAGACTAATGTCCCAGGTTGCCAGTGGAGGCGCCCCAACTCTAGGCTGGGGGACATCAGCCAGAGAGCCCAGCTTTCATCGTGGTCCATGTGTTGGGGTGTGTGGTCATTCAGGCTGTAACCTAGCCTGTGGTATCCTCTTGGATACAAATGGAGCTGGGATCTGTTTTCTCAAGGGGCTTTATGAGCTGCCTCTGAAGGCCCTTCCCGTAGAGGAAGGTGCTCTGAGCTGTCAGCCTCCATGGAGGAAACTGGAAAGCCAGCATTCGTGTGAACACCCAAAGCTGGTGACTTCGCTCAAGTGTCAGACCCTGCATTGCATTTGCCCCCAGATAGGACAGTTAGGGAGACACCAGCTTTTGGCTCATCTCAGTGACACAGCTTCCCACTGCTTCAAGCTCCTTGGTTGGGCCTCCTTCCTCACACGAGTGGGGCTCTGACATGATGGATGAAGTCTGGGGCAGCATGTGCTGGCAGAGGGGGATGTAGGAGAGAATCAGGCAAGGCCTGTGTGAGGGCCAGTGAGAGATCTGACAAGCGCTGGTTTCCCTTGGGCTCCCCAGTGGCAAAGGCAGATGCCTCACCTCTGGGCCTGACGCCTCACCTCTGGTCAGCCCTGCATGAGCAACCGGGTCCTACAGGGCCCTGGGGGATGCACGGCCCTCGAGGCCATTTCCTTGCTTGAAACTTTTGCCCTCCTTGCTGTGTCTTTCACTTTGAGTGGTTCAAGCTCAAGGCTCACAAAAAATATTTCTTCCCGTTTTCTTTTTTATTGGTAATTCATAATATTTTCTTTGAAATGTAAGCATCGTCACCAGAGATGGTGACAGTGTGGAGAGCTAACAATATAGAACACATACAGAATTTAACCCTTGGTAATTCGTGTTTTTGAGTAAGTGGTACCTTTAAAGTTCTGCAGTAACACAAAACATAAAACAAAAAAAGCATCCCCCCCTTCACCTCTATCCACTTAGTTCCCACCTCCCGGAAAGGAATGGGTAAGTGCTCTAAATGTTTCTCATGGTGCCCTCCAGAGTTCCTTTTGTATATGCATACACAAAATGCGTGGGAAGTCTTATTTTCTTCCTCTTATTTTTTACACAAAAGGTTATACGTTATACATGCTGTGCTGTACCTGGTTTATTTTTCATAGGACGGTGTATCCAGAAGATCTTTCTGTATCAGTTCACGGTGGGAGTCCTTGTTCCCTTTTGCAGCGGCTCACCGTGTGAGCACGCCGTAACTCATTTAACCAGCCCCTGCAAATAAATTCATGTGTTGTTTCCAGTCTTTTGCAACTAGAACCTTGCACGCATATCACTTCCCGTACGTGTGAGTCTAGTGGTAAAAAAACATTTCCAGAGGCGCAACTGTGTCATCAAAGGATATGTGCATTTGTGACTTTGATGGATTTTGTCAAGTTGTGTATCGTGGGTGTGTGACCGGTGGGCTCCCACCAGAATTGTACGAAAGTGGTGTCCTTCCCCACAGGCGTCCTGGCACGGTGCTTTAGTGACTGGTCATGTGATGTAGTGGCAGATGTTCTGGGTTAAGGGCTTCGGCTCTGGGACAAAACCGTACCTCCACGGGGTGGGGGAATCTTCATTATAGAAGAAGAAGTGGCACCTGGTACTTAAGCCTTCCAGTCAACCTGAGCTCTCATCTTCAGGTGAATGACTTTAATTCCTCGGGTCTCAATTTTCTCATCTGCAAAATGGGGAAAATAATGTTACCTACCTTGGGGTTGTTGTGAGTTTTAGGTGAGATGATGCATGTAGAAAAGGCTTCACATGGTGCCTGGCAGGTGGCTACGGGAGGCTGGCTCTGCACTAACCAGCAGGGTAACCTTGACTGAGGGCCCCCTTGTCTGAGTCCCTGTCTGTTTCCCCTCTCGTCAGGGAAGGAGCTGGGCTTGTGGGTCTCTCAGGCTGTCTTCTCTCACCAGCTGACGTGACTTTCTTTAGCAACTTGTGTAACCTGCCCCCCCCCCCCCCTTTTCCTCTCTCATGCTCATCAAAGGTATTCAGGAGTCTCCGGTGCCGAACGGCCACTCACTGCCAGGCAGAGACTTCCTCCGGAAGCAGATGCGGGGAGAACTGTTCACGCAGCAGCAGCTGGAGGTGCTGGACCGCGTGTTTGAGAGGCAGCACTACTCGGACATCTTCACCACCACAGAGCCCATCAAGCCCGAGCAGGTACGCCCCACGGCTCCCTGCCTGCCGTACCCCCAGCCAGACGCAGACCTGGGGGGGCCCTCCCGAAGGCGTTTGGCGGGGTGTGGGCGGGAATGCCGGGTTCTACTCAGAGGCGGGCTTCTCGTTCTCGGCCCGACTTGGACAGTTGCAGCGTCCCCTAAGGTCAGGAGGACTTGTCTGGGGTTCTGGCAACTTCTTGCCCTGGTTCCTCTGTTTCCCTGGCCAGCCTGTGGGGTGGGGGCGTGGGGGCGGGGTGGGGCATGGTCACATGACTTGTCTGGCTGCTCTGCTTTTGCTGAATGGCGTCCTTTCCCCAGGCTCTCGGCACAGAGCTGGTGTCATGACCTTCTGGGCCACTGGAGGTGGTCTTGGGTCACCATCCTGCCAGTCAGGATGAAGATGGAAATACGGTCACAAAGCACGTTATAGCGGTGCCAGCGTGTACCCCACCATCAGCCCACGCGTCAGCTCGCCCTGGCATGCTTTTAGAGACCGAATCCAAGAGTCTGGAGAGGGGGAAGTGTCTCACTGGACAAACTCCCAGCCGGGTCATTTGCAAGACAGGGAGAGAAGTAGAAGGATGACCCCTTGCTGACCGTGGACAGACAAGCAGTCACTGTCTTAGCTATGGGACCAGAAAGATCTGCCCAGTGAGAGGCTTCTGGGGCCTGGATAAGGTCCCTAAGTACCAGATGCAACTCGAGAGACTATTTCCTGATGCCCAGTCTGGGCTGGTTACCTGGCAGGCATAGGCGGCTCAGATATGGTCCCCGCCTGCCGAGAGCTCCCATCTGGTGGGCAAGTCAGAGACCTAGCTAGCTGATCCTGGTGCTGAGGACTGGCCTCGCTGAGCTTCCTTTACATGCTAATTAGATGGGGCTTCTGAAGTTTTCCCATAGAGCCAGTCAAAACCCTGCAGGCTGTGTGCACAAGCTCCCACGGAGGGGAAAGGGACCAGAGGGGATGTTGAGTAGGGAGGAGTGAGCAAAGCCTCCAGGGCCACCATCCTATGACAGTCTAGCTGTCTGAGCAGTTCTTGTGAGGGCTCTCACAGACCATCTAGCCACTTTGTTTTCATATGGAGAAACCGAGGCCCAGAGAGGCAGAGACTTGTCTGAAGGCCACACGGCAAGTCATGTATTCACTCAACAAACACCAAGGAGTATCACCTGTGTGCAAAGCATGGAGCCAGGCACTAGGTACTGTGAGTGAACAAGACAGGCTTGGACCTGCCCTCAGGGAACCTATAGATATGTGGAAGAATCCCATAAGTAAGAATAACCCCAAAGGTCATGGATTACAGATGTGCTGGGTGCTGAGGTTCTCTGAAAGAATAAAGCACAAGCTGAGCCAGCCTGGAGGCCACCATGGCTTCTGGGGGGAAATGCTTTTATGCTGAGCCCTGAGGGGTAGGGCAGGACAGGAGAAGGGACACGGGGTGGGGGGGAATGTGCCTGGCAGAGGCAACAACAAGGGCAGGGGCCTCGAGGTAAGAGGGGGCACGGCAAGGTGAGGAATGGAAAGAGGGCCAAGAGAACCACTGTGCCTGGGCTTCAGGGCGTGGGGGCGTGGGAGTGTTGGGGAGATGGGCCAGGTCTCGTACGCTGTGGTCAAGATTTTGGTCTTTCTTCTACACGTAAAGTGTCCCGTGGGAATGAGGTGGTCCTGTGGGCTGGACAGAGCTGATCCCACACACTTTAGACCTTGAGCTTTCAGGTAGAGTCTGTTTCTATCACATACAGCCTCTCTCCCTGCTCAGAGCCCTTCTGAGAGGTGGCCAAAGCCACGTTCCGTCTGACACAGGAGGAGAAAGAAAAGGAGCCTTCCTTGGATGAAGCCTACCTTTCCCTCCAGAACTGGGGAGAAAATGTATCTTCTAACCATCGACAAGATCACATGATTTGAGAGACTAGCAGAGGGTACAGAGGCAAGCTTTCAACTCCCTCATTTTTTAGAGGCCCCGAGAGGGGACAGGGTTTGTCCAGGGTCACCCAGCAAGTGAGTGGAGAAGAGTGAGGGCCCAGGCTTCTACACTCAACCTGGTCTCTACTTCATGAAGCCTCCAGCACTTGTACTAAGTTCCTGTTTACTTCAGGCAGGCATTCAGTGTTAGAGACTGGATTTCCCTCGATTCTTAACGGAATTCAGAGTCTGCATCATTTTAGCTTCGAATGCCCAGGAAATCTGGGCAGAGACTGCAGGGCATCATAATTGGGAGGAGTCCAGAAGCCGTCCGTGTATTTCCTCACTTGCTTAGACATTCATATGTTCACTTATCCGACGTATTTCTCGCATGCTGCCTGTGAGGTTGGCACAGTGCCAGGCACCCAGGGGGACAGAGGGAAGAGTCAAGCGTCAACTCTGTCTGCCCACACTCTCTCAGGGGCCATGTGACATGGATCCAGAACCTGCAAGGCAAGGGAGAAGGTTCTGCGGGCGCTGATGAATGGGGAGGTTGCCTCATTTGGGAGCATCGGGGGAGGAGTTACAGAGGAGGCAACATTGAGGGACAGGTCCTGATAGGCCCCTGTAGAGATGCGGCCTGGTGGGGAGGAGACCGAGTTACAAACTCTGCAAGGGCCCTGTTCCTAACGGTCTTGCTGTGCAGTGTCCTTCAGAATGGCGCGGACACGACCGCGGGCCTGTGACTGTGTGGGCTCTGAGGCGGGGCCTGCAGGCGAGCGTGTGGCGGGATAATGACTGACTCAGTGCTTTCTGGTTAATCTGCTTCACCTCCCCGTAATGTGCCGTAATGAGGAGAGATGGAAGGTGAGGCCACGGGGCTGCCAGGCACACACACAGTCACTGGACTATGAATGACATACCCTCGCTCCTGGTTCCCAGTCACTGGACAAATGACAGCCAAAGCAAGGGGCCACAGACCGGGAAAGAGTGCGTGTCAAGGGTACAAGTTGCCGTACAAGGTTGACACGCAAGGGTATGAACCCCCTCGTGCCCACTCTCTGCTTTGCCTTGTGAGCCCCAGAGCAGCCTGGCACGGTGGTGGCACCGAGAAGGGGGCCTGGAGCTCCGGCAGCCGAGGGTGGCGTCTCTTCTATATGTGAGCAGACCTGTGTCTCCATGGCCTAGTGGCCTTGGTGGGGTCTTGCTGTCAGTTTCACTGAGCAGCCTATGGGGAAGAAAGAGCTTCATCTGGCTTTGGGGTTGAGGGAGTTGGACTTGAGTCCTAGCTCCGCCCTGTTGGGCAGGTGGCTTTTTCTCTGGACCTCAGTTCCTTATCTGTGGTAGCCGTAATTGTGATTTTGCCAACAACAACAATAGCACAGCAGCAACCCAACAACAGTGGTCGTCCCCACCTAAGCAGGGTACTGTACTGTTTTCAAAGCCCTTTCACATCCATTCTCCCCTTGGACTCACAATTTAAGTGCCTGCTGAACAGTGTGGGCAAGATTGGTAAGCTCCATTTCACAGATTGGAACATTTTTTCCCATTCACCCCATTTTCAGCCCAGGGAGCTTCCAGGACTTGTTGAGGCCACAGAGCTGGAACTTGACTTCGGGGTCTTCTGTCCTCATTCTGTGCTAGATGGCTGCATGGGCCTCCCTGTCCCCAAAAGATTCTAGGAGGGTTTTCTAACTGGCTGGTTCTGGGGACTGGCCTTTGGCAGCCGGAGTCTGCCTGTCATTCCAGAATCCTCAGAGTCTTTCCTCCCCATGGGCTCTGGTGGTCAAATCCTCCTGAATTGCCTACCCAGCCCAACCACTCATGGGAAGAACATTCCTTGTCGAGGCCAGGCTGGGGTCCTACCAGTCACACCCACACCCACCTTGCCGTTGTTCCCACCCAGATCTGCCCTGGGTGGGTAGGGCAGGCTTCCTGCTTTTATATGGAAACTTAGTAAACCCTTGGCCCTGGGTGTAATGTGTACATACTTCTGGGGCAATGAAACACTTCCTTTTCAAAATGGTTATTGAAAAAGCAATTCTGTTTTCCCTACATGTGGAGTGAGTAAAAATCACCCTGAAGGGGAAGAGGAAAAAAAAAAAAAAAGAAAAGAAAAGGAAAGAAACAAGTGCTGGTGGTGAGTGCGTTTTGAACAGTGGAATCTGTTTCAGTAAAACTCGCGGTGACGCTGTCGCCTGCCTGCTCCTAGCGGGAGCTGGTCCCTCCTCCGGCCTCGGCAGGAAGGCCGCCTCGGAGCTCAGCCTGCCGTATTTACTCTCGGCAGACTATTAACCAACACCAGGCTATTAATCTGGCTTTTGAGCCTTCACTAAAGCCCATAAAAGCTCACAGTTGTCAAATGGAGTTCATTTTAATTTCCTTTCAATCACAGTAAATTATTCAGGTGATAAATCAGCTGGAGCAGCCTCCTGGCTGTAATAGAAACCCTAATTCCTGGCTAATTATCCAGCCCATTGCTGCCAACAGATCAATACGGGCGCAAAATGGAACCGGCCCAGGGCCCTCCCTCCCATCGGGCCAGAGACAGAAAGACAGCTGGGGAAGGGGACGTGCTGCTGACCTCCCGGGAAGTTCAAAGGTCATGGGGGGTTAAACTGGGAGAGGGCCTGTCCCTTGTCTGAAAGAGAAAGCCACCAGAAATGCTCCCACTTGCTTATGCTGCTTTGCCCCCTGAATGGTGGTTTCTCTCCAGGCTGGTGGCCCTGGGCCGAGCATTGCCTATTCCTGTGGGTGTCCTACTCCTGAGTTTCTGAGCATAATTGAGCTTGATCATCAGAGATGGTCTGAACACCTACCTGACTCAGAAAAAGGGCTGGGACTGTAGGGAAAAAGATGAGGTGCTGGACATGCTTCCTTTCTTCAAGGAGCTCGTTTTCCTCTGTAGTGGGTCCGTGCCCATCAGAAGGAGGTGAGGTACGGAGAGGAGGGACTGAGGAGACCAGTGTGCTGGGCTGAGGAAGGGGGAAGGCTTCCTGGAGGAGGTGCCGTTAGTGCTGTGTCTTGAGGGATGGGCAGAATCTAGATCTGTGGAGATGGTAGAGATGGCCGGAGGGGACATTCTAGGCAGAAGGACAATGTGGGCAAGGGCATGAAGCAGTGTGAGATAGCAGGGAACTGTGGGCCGGTCTAAGTAGTTGAATGGAGGATGGGTGAGAGGCAGTCTGGACAAGAGGACTGGAGAAGTAGTGGGTCAGCCAAACCCCAGAGGGCTGGCATGTGGAGGTGAGGAGGTCTGACTTCGCTGTGGGGGTAGTGGGCCCCAAAGAACCTTGCGTCCGTGGCCTGGAGTACTCTGCTCATCTGGAGGCGACCTTCCCTGGGACTCCTGCCTCTTGCCCTGTCCCTGCTGCTACTGTCAAATCTCTCTTTCTGAAGCCCATCCTCACTTGGGGGTCCCTCGTGGTTTACCGACTCGAGACCCCAACCTGGGCCCTTCATCCCCGTCATGGCCCTTCACCGCCCCCCCGCCATGCCCCTCTGCTTGCCCACAGGATGCTCTGGCTATGGCCAGGCCTGACCTCTCACTGCCCCTTGTGGGCTGGGCTCCTTCTCTGTTTGAGGGCGCACGGACCATGGACCTGTGTGTGGGGTGCATGTGTGTGCATGCATATGAGTGCGTGAACAGCAGGGATAGCTCCGAGCACGCAGAGTGGCAGCTACTGCGATTATTATTACTTTCTTAATGTTGTTATTCTTTTAAAAAATGTTTATTTGTTTATTGAGAGAGAGAGAGGGTGGGTGCGTGTGCCAGCAGGGGAGGGGCAGAGAGAGAGCGAGAGAGAATCCCAAGCAGGCTCAGCGCCCTCAGCACAGAGCCCGACAAGGGGCTTGATCCCACAAACTGTGAGACCATGACCTGAGCTGAAATCAAGAGTCAGATGCTTAACCGATTGGGCCACTCAGGTGTCCCTTACTGTTGTTGTCTTACTCCAAGCTCCTGCTCACTGTTGCCCTGCATAGACTATTCCTTCTGTCTGTTTCTAAATCTACCCTGTCGGGGCCCACCAGGAGTGGCCTTCACTGACCCAGTTCAGCCAGCACTAAGTTGCTTCTTGTCTAAGTTCATGAAAGCATCAAGTCCTAGTGATGTTTGTAACAATGTAGTGATGGTTGTAACAATGATGTATTCATTGCTTGCCATGTGTCTGGCTGTGTTCTGAGGAGCACTTTCCTTGCCCCATGTCATTACAAAGTCACAACAACGCTATTATCACCTTTGTGCAGACAGGATGGCTTAGTGAGGTTAGCAGTAATGTCGCCGAAGGTATGTAGTAAGTGCCGGGGCGAGATCGGAGCCCAAATCCCTGGCCCCAGAGTTCAGGCTGGTGTCCACCGGGTCGCTCCCATTGCAACACAGTCAGGCTGCCCACTGATTCTTACAGGTGACCAGTTTCCTGGGAACACACCTGGGGGTTCACTCTACTCATCCTGGGAGCCAAGCATGGGTTAGAAAGTGGTGGGGCCGCCACAGGCACCAGTGTGGTTTCTGGAGGTATGAACAGAAGTCTGAGGGCAGTGACTGTGCTGTTCCACTCTGATCTGGTTTTGCTCTGCTTACCCCAGCCTTCCCCTGCTAAGGCTGTGCTCAGAACCAGACTCCTCCTTTGCGGATACAGTAGAGAACATTTAGAAGAGACGATTGAAAACTCTTTCCTAGGAGGGATGACTGGAGAAATTGGGGCTGTTTGGTCTGAAGAAGGGAAGACTTGGGGATGTGAGCAGGGAAGGAGGCAGGCTAAGAGAACTTTCTCATAGCCCAAGCTTCCTAACCAGTGGAGAGGGGCTTCCTTGTGAAGTAGTGAGGCTCCTGTCACCAGAGGCATGTAAGTAGAATCTATCCTTATTCATATTTGCTGTATTAGAAGTTTAAGAATCCACTGAGGACTTGATTAGCTAAATGTCAAGGCTCTTCCAACCTGAAAGAATAATTCTAAGGCACGGAGAGCAGGAGGGGTTTTGTGGGTGGGAAGGTGAAAAAAGGAGACCTTTAATGCTGCCGGGTGGAAGGGGCGCTCAAGGGACGTTTCCCCTCAGGAATCCTCACTGGGGTGGGCCAGCCTGGGGCCCGGGACCTGTGGCCCTGAGTGGCAAGGGGCCGGAGGCTGCAAGCTCTCGGGAGGCTAGTGATGAAGCCAGCTCCTCTCGTGCACAGAGCAGGGTGGAGGCTTCTGGTGAGGAAGTCTGGATAGTGGTGGCTGCCACCAGCCTCACCACGCACACAGGGTGCTGGGCATCCTCTGCCCAAGAGCTCAGAGCCAGGCCCCTCAGGGAAGGAGGGTGGAGAGGACTAAACAGACCTGTGTTCTGCCAACAGGTGCCAGCTTGCAAGGGGTTGGGAGAGTGATACATAACTTAAGATAAAGGGATCACTACTTAAAACCCACAACAGCTAGCAGGGGAGTCTAGCTCGCAATGGCTCTGCAAAGCAAAGCGGGATCTTCATGTGGCAGATAAGGAAACTGAGGCAGAGAGAGAGAGTAAGTCACATGCCCTAAATGATGTAGCTCATAAGATTGCCCCATTCTCTGCTCCCTGCTTTTTGCGGGTGTAGACTGTCCTCTGGGGTCAGAGCCCTTTACTCTGCATGTGCAGACACTTCCTGATTGATTTATTGGCTTCATTCAGCAGATATTTATTGAGCACCCCCTCTGTGCCAGGAACTGTGCTAAGCGTTGGGACAGAGCAGCAACAAAGACAAACATCGTTCCCAGAATTGACCCTATAGCAAAGGAGACAAATTTTGACAACATTATTCTACCAGGAAAAATGGTGTCATTACCAGGTATCACGGAGTATGATAGGTGCTCTAAAGAGAAAGACCAAAGAGTAAAGAGTGGGACCTCATCTGTATGGGGGGAGGGGCATCAGGGAATGTCTCTCTGAGGATGCACCTTTGAGCTCAAGAAGGGGAAGTGTGGCAGGGAACAGTGTTCTAGGCAGAGGGAACAGCCTATATAAAGGCTTTGGTGGTCTAGTAACGAAAAGATGTCCTGTGGGGCTGGTAAGCATGAGAGGTAGAAAGCGGCCTGTGGTGCAGGTAATGAGGTGGTGGGGGCCAGATGTGGACTAGGGCCATGGCTTTGGGTTTTGTTTTGAGAGCAAAGAGAAGATTATAATTTGTAAACCAGGGACTATCAGGATCTAATCCAATACAGATTAGAAGGTTATTCTGCTGCTATGAGGAGACTTGGAGGGTTGGGAGACCAGGAGGCTTATTTGCCAGGTGCAGACCGAGTCGCTGGTCCCCTGGAGACAGTTGTCAGCCCTGGCTGGGGTTGGCCTTCTCTCCAGTCTTGGGGCGCTGACCGGGAACTGTGTGGCCCTGTGATGCATTGCTTCTCCCCTTTCTTCTCTGCTCCTTTGCCTCCTCCCACCTACCCCCAAACCCCCCAACTCTGCAGCCAGGCCCCCAGGTTACTAGAGTTGAGCTCAGATTTGATTGTGAGCTTTCTGATGGTCAAAGCAAAGTGGGAAGCAGTCATTTGTGTGCTTCTCATTATCCACCAGGGGAAAATAGGACAATTCCCCCAAAGGAAGCCATGTTTTTTTTGGACAGGGTGGAAGGGAATGGCTGCATGGGTTTCCAGTGGGGGCCCTGTGGAGGCCCTGGGCACAATCCTCAACCACACCCACAGAGGTGCCGCAGAAGGTTTCAAAGGGCTCTGTCTTACAGATGAATGTGACGGCCACATGCTAATCAGTGCATTTCTGCATGGGCCTGGCCGCTGTGACCATAGGGCTTGAGAATGCAGCTTTTCCAGTAGCCTAAGTTAAACTAAGAAAAATCCCAGACATTCTGGGGCACCATTCCTAGATTTTCCAATTTGATGCTTGGAAGATGTGCCACTATCTTGGGGCTTTGTGACTTCCCACCACCCAAGGGTAATGTCCTAAGCAGAAGGTTTGGGCTATAAGAGTGTACCTCATCATCAACTCAGCTCTTGACGAGAAAGAGAGTTTAGTAGTTTTGCATTTGACTTCTTTGCATTGACTTTGCACTTGGGCTTGCTGTGCAGGAACTTGGGGATCTTAAAGGAGGGAGGAATCATAAGTTTTAGAGATGAAAGAAGCAGAGGGCTTACCCACGCAGTTGCAGATGGACAGGATGGAAGTAAGAGGGCATGGCTAGGCCTTCCCATGGGAAGCAGGCACCTTCTGACCTAGTTGCACATAGAAGCCTGATGCCAGAGGAAGACTTCTGACCTCAAGGCATGGTGGAGGTGGCCCAGTAAATGTCCTGGGCTTTGACGGGTCAGAAGAGTGACTCTTACCATGGAAGGAGCCATAAGAGTGGAGAGGATAAGGGGCGCCTGGGTGGCGCAGTCGGTTAAGCGTCCGACTTCAGCCAGGTCACGATCTCGCGGTCCGTGAGTTCGAGCCCCGCGTCAGGCTCTGGGCTGATGGCTCAGAGCCTGGAGCCTGTTTCCGATCCTGTGTCTCCCTCTCTCTCTGCCCCTCCCCCCTTCATGCTCTGTCTCTCTCTGTCCCAAAAATAAATAAACGTTGAAAAAAAAAATTTAAAGAGTGTAGAGGATGGTAGCAGCAAGAAGGGCACTTGTCTTCCCACTTCTTCCCACTTCTTCCCTGAGGGCAGAAAACCCTTTCTTTTTTAAAGTTTATTTATTTATTTTGAGAGAGAAAGAGAAAGAGAGAGAGACACAGAGAGAATGAGCAGGGAAGGGACAGAAAGAGAGGGGGAGAGAGAGAATCCCAAGCAGGCTCCGCACTGTCAGCACAGAGCTCAATGCAGGGTTCGAACTCATGAACCGCAAGATCGTGACCTGCCAGAAACCAAGAGTCAGACGCTTAACCGACTGAGCCACCCAGGCGTCTCTAAAACCCCTTTCTGAACACTGAGATGCAAGCAAGATTTAACTTAGATGTCATCTTGCCTTTGGAATGAGTTAATAACAAGGACTGTGCTGGAATTCTTGCTCCCAGATCCCTAGAGGTTCTTGGTGCCTCTAGACCAGCCATATTCTCCCTTAGCCTTCTGCTGTTGTCATCTCAAAGTGACCCAGGGGTGAAACTACATGGATTCTGAGGCCTCAACATTTTTCACTTGCTCTACTCCCTTAGAGTCTTGCCTAGGGATGCCCGTTTCTTCCTGAACAGCTGTTAAAATATTTCCTAAACAACGGAATTTTCTGAGTATTCTTTGTGTTCCTGTGGGTCAAGCAGAAGGGTGGCTTCCCAAGAAAAGTCATTGGGTCTGTTTGGTGAGATTGAGGAATGTGTGAGGGAACACTGAGGAAGTTGCCATAGTGAAAAAGTGTGGGACAGGCCCCCGGGCTTTCGTGATGCCTCTTGGGCTCGTCACTTCCCTCTGGGTTATGGTTTCTCATTTGGGGTGGGGGATTAGACCGCGTCATCCTTGGGATTCATTCCAGCTCTAACATTTCTGTGAGATATAAAGCAAATTGGAAACCCATCTCTTACTTTTATTTTGACTTGTTTACAGTTTTTCTTCCCGTCTGTTCCACTCTTTTAGATGACAGTCAAATTCTGTGTATCGTGGGGTTTAAAGATTACAAGCAAATTGTCAAAGAGCTGCCTGTGCCTTGCTGGGATGTTCTTTCATTCATTTATTCATTCATTCATCCAAGAAATTTTTATGGCTACGCCATGTCAGTGACATTGACCACCTGTGCTGTGCCATGTGGCATAAAGTAACAGCGATAGACGCAACCAAAGGTGCTGTGTGAAAATTGACTTTGGGGGTAGAGATATTTCCCCCTACACAAGTTTAAGCAATATTTGTAATTTTAAAAAAAGGCAAAAAAGAAAACAAACAGAATATTCTACTCATAGCTTGTTTGTTTTGAGAGTGCACTGGAAGTTTGGCTTAAGGAATTTGGCTGTTTACAAAGCTCTCAAGCACACACACACACAGACGCACACTTTGTTGTTTTGTAAATTATAAAAAAAAGAACACAGATTTCTGATTCTGATAACAAGGTCTCAGCTATTATAGGCACCTCTTTCTTCTTAAACAATAGAAACACTGGATCAAATATAAGAATGAAATATTTTTGACATATATCTGATGTTGCATTAAAGAGAGGGAAGTCCTTGGGGGCTGGAAATTAGGAAGGAGCTCAGAGCCAGAACTTGAAGTGCATGAGCTAATATCCCAGTGGCTCAGGGTACTTACTGGTCCTGGACATAGTTCATAGTGAACAGGGTCTGGGGGTGTTGATGCTGGTGCTGAGACAGAAGATTTGGCCTGAGACCTACGTGATAGGGGAGTTGGAAGTGAACTGTCTGTAAAAAACTTGAAACCTGGAAGGATGGCACTTTCCATGAAGTGAGCAGTGGGCCCATTTCACCTCCAGACTGATGAAAACAGTGGAAACCCTGATTCCATACAGGACTCCAAGCACAGCAAAGGTTTCCCATGAGAAGTTATAATCCCAAGGCTGTGCCACATACAAGTGTGGTATCCACTTTATATTATTGCCAAGAAACTCAAGTAGAGAAATTAATATAAAAAGCAGGCTCCTATCAGTGAAATCCTTGAGATGCCTAGCAGAAGCACCTGACAAACTCTCACCTGGATCCTTCCGCAGTCCAGTCTGTACAACTTGCCTACAGAGTGAATGATAACTACTGAAGATGAGCTTACGATTTAAAAAAAAATGCAAACCACACCAGGAAATGAGGGGGAGTATGGGAGACATAACCAGAAGAATTAATGCTCCAAGAACTTAAAATAACAGACAATCTGGAACAGACTGTGAAATGACTACAGAGATGAAAAAAGGACCGGAAATACTACAAAAGGAGAAAACACCATGGAATAGGAAAACGCAGATTAGGAAAAGGGCCAAATGCATGTTCTAGAAATAAAAATTTTATTAGTTACCAAAATTAAAATTTTAATTCATGGATTAAATACCAGATAAGACACAGCTGAGTAGAAAATTAGTGATTTGGGAAACAGAGCTGAGGAAATTGCTGGGAATGCAGGCTAGAAGTCTAAGGAGTTGGGAAGTCTTAAAGAGAGGGTTACAGATAAAGCAGAGCTTCACGAGAAGGTCCAAACTATATCTAGTAGTTGCTCTGGAGGAATAAATAGGAAAAGTAGAGGTGAGGCAATATTTGAAGAAATATTGACTAAAGAATGTATAGAATAGAACTGTTGTAAGACACGGGGCGTTAGATTGAAGAAGCATAATTAAATCCCAGCAAGTTAAATAAAAATAAATGTACATCTTGGCAAAGGGGTAGTGAAACTGAAGAATGTCAGAGACAAAGAAAGTTATAAAGGCAACTAGAGAGAAAATATAACTTTTAGATTGACAACACTTTTTTTTTTCAGGAGCCAGAAAATAGTAGAAAATATCGTTAAGTGTTATGAGATAATAACAATTGATCTGTACTCAGATAAATGATCATTTAACAGTGAAGGCAAATAAAGACATTTTCAGACAAATACAAAGAGGGCTTACCACTCAGACACTCTTACTGATCTGATAATGAGGTACTCCAGGAAGAAGGATAGGAGAGACCTCCAGTTTTAGCTCTGGCATATGAAGATCTAGGAAGTCATTGCTCCCATATTTACAACAACAAGTAGAGCTGAGCAAGCTGAAATCAACACCTTTTCTTGACCCATCAGAGATCTGAGGTTGAAGGGCAAACAGCTATTGAAACCTGCAGAGATAGGAGCATACAGAGTTGCAGCTGATATCTTCCAGATTAACATAAAGCCTCTACTAAAGACCTGTCTACCTCAGTTTCTGCTACCCAATTCTCATGCCCAGCTTTTGGCAAAAAGTTAGGCAAGAAAAAACACAGTCTGAGAGACAAAGTAAGCATGAGAAACACACTCAGATGTGACACAGATTTTAGAATTCTTATATAGGGAATTTAAAACAACCATGATACCGGGTGCCCGGGTGGCTCAGTTGATTAAGCTTCCGACTCTTGATTTCAGCTCAGGTCATGATCTCACGTGAGGTTGGTGAGTTTGAGCCCCACTCTGTGCTGATGGCACAGAGCCTGCTTGAGATTCTCTCTTTCCCCTTCTGGCTGCCCCTCCCCTTCTCTCTCTCTCTCTCTCTCTCTCTCTCTCTCTCTCTCTCTTTCTCTCTTTCTCTCTCTCAAAACAAATAAATTTAAAAAATTAAAATAACTATGATATGTTAAGGGCTCTAATGGAAAAAGCAGATGGCACAAAAGGACAGATGGGTAATGTAAGCAGAGATATGGAAACTCTAAGAATTGAAGGGAAATGCTAACAAGAAAAAGGACAATAACAGAAATGAAGAATGCCTTTGATGGACTTCTCAGCAAATTGGACAGCCAAGTGAAGAATCAGTGAGCTTGAAGAGGTGTCAATAGAGACTTCCCAAGCCAAAATGCAGAGAGGAAAAAAGAGAACACAAAAACATCAACAAAATGACCAAAACAGAACATCCAAGGGGGTGTGGAATAATTTTAAGAGGAGTAACACATGCATAATTGGAGCACCAGGAGAGAGAGAATGAAGAAGAAATATTTGAAGTAGTAACGGCTGAGAACTTTCCAAAGTTAATGACAGATACCAAACCACAGATGCAGAAATCTTGGAGAATATCAAGATATTTTGATATCTACACCAACACATATCATACTCAAACATCAGAAGACTAAAGACAAAAAGAGAATCTTGAGGAAAGCCAGAGGGAAAAGCTACCTTACTTCTAGAAGGACAGGGGAAAAGGAATAAATGAAAATAAAATAAACTACTTGATTTTTTTTTTAAGTCTTAGTTGATCGGAAAGGTAACGGTTTGAAGTGATAATAGTAACAATGAATGGGGGTGATTGTGACATATGGATAAGTGAAATGAATGACAGCAGTGTCACAAGGGGCAGGAAGGGGGAATTGGGAATACTCTACTCTGTTAGAAGGTACCTGTACTACACCTGAAGAGATACAGTGTTCATTAAGGTGAACTTTTTAAATGTATATTGAAAACTCGAGGACAACCACTAAAGCTCTTTTTTTAAACTTAAAATTTTTTTCTTAATTGTGGGAAAAACATAATGTAAAAATTATCCTCTTAAACATATATAAGTGTACATTTCAGTAGTGTGAAGCAGATAAACTGGAATCATATACTATATTTAATTAAACCCGGAGAAAGAAGAAAAAGGGAGGGGAATGAAATAAAGAACAAGTTCAATAAATAAAAAATAGTTACAAACTTAGTAGATGTTAATCCAACAAGAACATCGCTTGCTTTAGACATGAATCATCTAAATATACCCATTAATGGGCGCCTGGGTGGCTCAGTCGGTTGAGAGTCCAACTCTTGATTTTGGCTCAGAGCCCTGCATAAGGCTCCTTGCTGACAGTGTGGAGCCTGCTCGGGATTCTCTCTCTCCCCCTCCCCTGCTCACACATGCTCTCTCTCTCTCTCAAAATAAATAAATAAACTTAAATAAATAAATAAATATACCCATTAAAAAACAAAGATTGTCATAGTGGATTAAAAAAACACACAGGACCAAACTATATGTTAACTACGAGAACATGAAACCCAGAAGGAAGGGATGGGATCTAAGGAGCAATGGCCACCAAACACCTTGATAAACAAGGGATAATCTTTAAAAACATTTTTTTAATGTTTGCTTATTTTTGAGAGAGAGAGAGAAAGAGAGAGTACGTGTGAGCAGGGGGAGGGGCAGAGAGAGAGGGAGACAGAGAATCCAAAGTGGGCTCCATGCTATCAGCACAAAGCCCAATGTGGGACTTGAACTCACAAACCGTGAGATCATGACCCAAGCCAAAGTCCAACACTTAACTGACTAAACCATCCAGGCGTCTCTAAATAAGGGATAATCTAAATAACTGGATGGTAAAAATCATGACTAGTTTTGGTGGGTTTAAAAACCAATAGAAAGGGGCGCCTGGGTGGCTTGGTCGGTTGAGCATCCGACTTCGGCTCAGGTCATGATCTCACGGTCCGTGAGTTTGAGCCCCGTGTCGGGCTCTGTGCTGACAGCTCAGAGCCTGGAGCCTGTTTCGGATTCTGTGTCTCCCTCTCTCTCTGCCCCTCCCCTGTTCATGCTCTGTCTCTCTCTGTCTCAAAAATAAATAAACGTTAAAAAAAATTAAAAACCAATAGAAAAAAATACAATAATAATATGTAACATTAGGAATGGGCTGATGGGAATTAAAAATTCTAAGATCCTTGTATTACTCAGGAGGAGGATAGATACATAGATAAGCTTTAGATTTGGTTATGTCAAGGATGTGGATGAACAAATTAAGGTAATCACTAAAAGCATAGTAATGGACTTCTGAACCAGATGAGGCAAAAAACAGAAGGTATAGAATACTCAGTGAATCCAATAGAAGGAGAGAAGAAAGGAGCAAGAAAAAAGCATGGTAAATTAAAAATACAAAATTAGATGATAGTAGAAATAAATACAATTATTTGAGTAGTCTCAATAAATATAAGTAGATTGAATTTGTCACATAATACAGAAGATATGAAAAATAGCCAAAACCCAGAAATATGCTGTTTATAGAAATTAACCTAAAATAAAATGGTACTCAAAGGTTGCAAGTAAGGAGATAGGAAAATATAGACCAGGCAAATACAAACCAAATCAAATGTGATAGAGTATTATCACTCTCAGATGAAATGAACTTTAAGGTCCAAAGTATCTGCAAAGACAAAGAGGGTCAAGAACCATTCATAGGAAGATACAGCAATCCTGAAACTGTATGTGCTTAGCAACAGAGTCTCAAAACTTTTAAAGCAAAAAAAAATGTCAATGAACCAACTTTAAAAATCTGATAATATATTTTGGGAACTTTAATATATCCCTCTTATTTTTCATTTATTATTTTTTAGAAGTGAACTTTTTTCAATGTTTATTCATTTTGAGAGAGAGAGAGAGAGAGAGAGAGAGCGAGCGAGCACAGGAGTGCGTGTGTGAGCAGAAGAGGGGAGGAGAGTGAGGAAGAGAGAATCCCAAGCAGGCTCCACGCTGTCAGTGCAGAGCCTGATGCGGGTTCAATCCCATGAACCGTGAGATCATGACCTGAGCTGAAATCAAGAGTCAGATGCTTAACCAACTGAGCTACCCAGGTGCCCCGACATATCCCTCTTATTAATGGATAGGTCAAGCTGATAAAAAACTGGCAGGGATATTTGTAAGCTCTGTACAACATAATTATATGCTTAATCAAATAGATGTATAAAAGGCCAACAATTAGAGACTACACATGCTTTTCAAACATACATGTAAGGAACACTTACAGAGATTGACTGTGTGCTATTTGTGGAAGCAAATCTCAGCAATGCCAGAAATTCACATCATAGACCACGTTCTTTGATCAGAATGTGCTAAAATTGAAAATTCATAGTCCAAAGCAGATTATGATCTCTCATCTTCTGTATGTTTGAAAATTTAAAAAAAACAAAATCAACTTTCTAAAAAAACTCCATGGGTCAAAAAAGAAATCCTAATGGAAATTATGAAATATAACTGAACAACCCCAAAAACCCAACCCCCAGCAACAGCACTGCATATCAAAACTTGTGCAGTGAATCTAACGTGGTACTTAGAGGGCAATGCATAGCTTTAAATGCAATTTATTTTAAAAAGAAGATAAAACTAATAAGCTAAGCATTTAAGTCAAAAAGTTACAAAAAGAGAGGCTCCTGGATGGCTTCGTCGGTTAAGTGTCTGATTTCTGCTCAGGTCGTGATCTCACTATTCGTGAGTTCGAGCCCCGCATTGGGCTTTGTGCTGACAGCTCAGAGCCTGGAGCCTGCTTTGGATTCTGTTTCCTTCTCTCTCTGCCCCTCCCCTGCTCATGTTTATGCTCTGGCTCGCTCTCTCTTTCTCTCTCTCTCTCTCTCTCTCTCTGTCTCTCTCTCTCAATAATCAATAAACGTTAAAAAAGAAAGAAGTTACAAAAAGAGTAGCAAATTCCAATGAGGCAGGGTGGAAGCACATACGTGTTGCAAAAGATTCAAACAACACAGAATCACACTAAAGAAAGCGACGGCTGTCTTTGCTTAATCTGTGTCTGCTTAGAGAGCCAGTGTTAACAAATGCAAGAAGAATTTCTAGACTTGTATTTTCTAAAACTAGCAGTCAGTGAATAGTTATAGCTCTAGCAGTGAGTGGACAGGCCTCGGTATAGGAAGGGATCAGTGGTTTCATAAATAATAATAATTTCGTAGTTATGTAAGTAATATTTCAGAAAACTGAGGCAAGAGGAGCTGAAGATACAGAGCCGCTCTGGGGAGAAAGATCCAGAGGTTTTAGTTGTCTGTGGATTCAGTCATGTGTCTGCCAGCGTGAAAGCGGGCTCTGGATGGCTCTCCTTTATTTCGGTCAGGACATGCCTGTGGTGTGGGGCTCCAGGTGAGGGCCCCACCTTAAGAAGGATGGCATGTAACTGGAACATGACCAGAGCGGGTGACCGGGTTGGGGAAGGGACTAGACCTAAGAGCTAACATTTATTAAGCCCTCACCATGTGCCAGGGACTGTGCAGAACCCTTTGTGTAGCCCCTTACCCACCCTCTCCGTGCTCTATGAAGTAGGTGGTGTAAAATCATTCCCAATTTACAGATGAGAAAACCAAGAAGAGAGAGGACAGCTTGTCCAAAGACCCATGCATAGGTGGGAACATCTGCAGCCGCATCTTAAAGCCAGGCGGTCAGAGTCCAGGGCCTATACCTTGAAGCACCATTTATCCTACCCCCCACACTCACTCCCCTGTTTTCCCACCTTCTTGTGGGGAACCTGTCTTGTGAGGCGCTTGAAGAATTGGAACTGGTTGGCCTGGAGAAGAGAAAATGCAATGGATACGCAAGAGTGTAGTCTGATCTCAGAAGGGCTCCTGTGGAGCGGGAGCAGACTTAGTTGTGGGTCCAGTAGGCAGACCCAGACCCTAGGTAGAAATTACAGTTTTCTAAATTTTTTTAATGTTTATTTTTATTTTTGAGAGACAGAGAGAGACAGAGTATGAGTGGGAGAGGAGCAGAGAGAGAGGGAGACACAGAATCCGAAGCAGGCTCCAGGCTCCGAGCTTTCCGCAAAGAACCCAATGTGGGGCTCAAACTCACGAGCTGTGAGGTAATGACCTGAGCTGAGGTCAGACACTGAATCGACTGAGCCACGCAGACGCCCTGAGACAGCTTTCAACTCAGTCAAAGGAAACCTTCCAGACAGACAGAACTGCCCAAATGTGGGTTGGGCTGTGGGTTTCCTGTCGCTGGGAGTACCTGGCATGGGCAGTGCAAACACTTGGGGGAAAGGCTGAGGAAGGTTTTCAAGCATCAGATGGAGGCTTGGAAGAGATGACCCTTGCAGCTCTGAGCGTCAGCATTCTGTGACAGACGTGGTTGCTTTTCCTCTCTCTCATTTGGGAGAAAAGATGGTTTGTTGATTCTTTCCTGATTACTTGGCTATGAAACAAAACAGTGTGGATTTATTGAAGATGATCACATCCTCCAGTTCAGTGTCAGTGCTTTTAAGAGAATATAGACAAATCTAGGGTTGGGGTCAGGGAATTGGCCATGTTATTATCATTTCGGGCCACCAAGAGGGCAGATCACTTTATGCACCTGTTGTAAGTTTTGGGGGTTCCTGGCAGGAGCTGGCTCATGAGGATGAGAGTATGTTCCGAAGACGCTTAGAGATTTGAGATCTGGGAGGTGGACAGGATCTAAATGACAGGTCTAAATGACCTGTGGCCATCCATGGGGCTGGGGCAGGCGAATGGAGTTTTAGATCAACGGAGTCAAAGAAGTGTGCTCAGTGAGGTTGAAAGATGAAGATGTCGGTGGAGGTCCCCAGGAAGGGGACATCTGTCAGGAGGGAGGTAGGCAGTTCCTTAACATTTTGGAGGGACTGGCTGGGGCAGACGGCAAGGGGTTCCGAGAAGTAGGGGCAGGGTGTTGTGGTGGAGCTGTGGCCTGGATGGAGTTGGTGCCTGGGCACAGCGAGCACGCAGACCCCTCTGCCTTGTGCAGAAAGTGGTGGGGTGAGGAGGGAGGCATGCTCCCCACTGGAGAGGACCTCAGGGACCAATATGTGGAGGACTGCTGGAGGAAGTACAGTGCTGTGGCAGAGAGCACAGGCTTCCCAAGGAGCTGTCTGGGACTTTGCACCCTTTTATGTTAGTTTTGAACCTCTTGGGACATTATGGTAATAAGTGATTGTAGGCTTACCTCCAGAGACTGTGTGATTCTCTCTTTTATGCCTGAGTTTGAGCACACAGGTCACCATCACTCCCAAAACAAGCACTAGCTTTTCTTCCTTTGCGTGCAGAGTTATTACTTTAAACCAATTTGGCTTTACCACTGCTTTAACCTCAGTTTTCTTATACATAAAATGGTATAGTAACAGCTCTTGCGTCACTTGGGTTATGCAAATTAAATGAAATGGACATGAAAAGAACTTAGCAGAGGGTCCAGCCCATAACAGACACTCCATAAATGTGATTTCTATTAACGTTACTTTTATCATTATCATCAAGGGGCATTTTGCCACAGCAGAGGAGCCTCAGGGCAGAGATGGGGTTATGATGGCAAAGGGATCCGGGCTGGCTGAACAGGATGTGAGTTTGAGAGGAGGCAGGAGGGCTTTTGCTGCAGAGAGAGGCAGAGTTCCAACTTGTCCGGTGGGAGGGTTGAGAGATGCACCAGAGGTGCTGTGGTCTGCAGTGCACTGTGGAGGTGCTGGCAACTTCTCCTCCCCAGGCTCTGCTTTTACTGTTTGCCCGACTCCAAATTACACCAGCAAATGAGCTCAGGCTTTGAGGGGAAAATCCCATTAAAGTAATCAAAATAACAATTTGTATCACTTTTAGAACTTCTGCCTGAGGAGCTAAGAAATCTTTGTAATAAATTATTAATTCTGAGTTGTATTATAAGAATTTTCCCCTATAAACAAGCAAATTAATATTTCCCACTTGGTGCAACAGAGGACAGAATTCTCTGGTCTCCTAGATTTGTCTTGAAGAGAGAAGGGGGTATTCAAATCCAGACTCTGATACTTCCGAGCTTGTGAATGTCCCTCCTGGGAGGAAGGACTGGGCCTGGCAGTGCCTGTGACCACACTTCCGGGGATACTTGCCACCCGCCTTCATGCTCAGCCTATCTGGGAACTCAGGTGGCACTGTGCTGGTCACCTGTGTTGGCCGCATGGTAAGGTGGTTCATTCTGAGGTCTCTGGAGTTTGCCTGGTTCTGGAGTTGTCTGCGCCTACTGGCTGTGCGGTCTGATCAAGTTGCCCAACCATGCTGAGCCTCGGTTTCCCCATCCAAAAGAGGAAGACGGAGATGCTAGCGTGCCCTCTGCGGAGTTGGTGTGAGGACAGAATGGGAGGCTCGTGCATAGTCTTGGACAGCTCTTGGCCCATGCTATTTATCTTTATTAATTACACCCCCAGAGAATGGCCGAATGATACAGACGAGGCTGCTGCCCCCACAGAGCAGTCTGGAGGCCTGCCCAGGACATGGGTGGTCAGGAGTGTAAGAGGGTGCCAGGTGGAGAAGAGAAAGACCAAAAGCCGGAGACCTGTGCTTATGGAGTTTAGGGAAGGGGGAGTGGTTGCTGGTGGCTGGAGTGTGAGTGGGTGGGTGTCATGACTCCGGAAAGCCTGTTTAAACACACACACACACACACGCACGCACGCACACACAGAGGAACACACACAATATGATATAATGAAATGTAATATAGTATGGCATATAATAACATAATATCTAGGCAAGCGTCAGTTAAATACTTTGAGTTATCTCATTCAATCTTCATAACAGACCCCTTCTGGCTGGTGTTTATTTTCCTCCTTTAAAACATGAGGAAACCGAGAGGATGATACTCGATACACAGTGAAGTCTCACATGTTTACGTTACTGTTGCCTGGTGAGACACACGTGGTAGGTTTGGTTACGGTGTGATTTGTATCCTATTTGCAACTTCAGGGCTCCTCACTTTGGGGTGCCCCGGTGTGAGGGCTGGTGGTGGGCGATGGGGGCTGCATTGGGAGCTGCTAGAAAGGGGGCACTGCTTCCCTCTGGGACATTCTTTCGGGAATAGGTGTATCCATTTGTACAGATTGTCCTCAAAAAATTCCTTATGAACAGATCCAGGTGGTAAATTATAACCTGGAGTAAAAGTAGAGAAATCCTTTGCTCTCTGCGCTTTGGAGGACAGCACTGTAGGTTCTCTTGGTAATAAGCTTTTTCCAGGCTTCTGATCCTGTCTAGGATAGATATTTGGGTAGCCATTTCCCTCCTGTTTTGACTCTGGGCATGGTTACCTCATCACTTAGTCTTTATGGTTTGGGAGGTTAGGAGCTAGGAAGTAGAAAGAGAGCCATGGGGCTTTCAGATTTCGTTGGGGACCTGCCTACTGGCAAATAAGTTGCCTCGAGTGTCTCCTGGGGATGCCTCATAGCTCACCAGTGAAATCCTAATATCCTAAACCAGACTTTAACCACAAAGGGCCCTGGTGAACCTGTGACCCATCACTATAGCACCCAGTTTTCTCTTCCATTCCCTAGAGTCAGAAATCCACATCTGTGCTGGGGGGCAAAAGAACTCAGACAAGTTTACACACAACCTTGAATGACAACCCTGCATTGCCTCGGAGAAGCTTAACTAAGACTAGACAGTCTATGGGAGGACCTAAAACTGGCAATGAGATCCCATGCTAGGGCAGATTTGGGGTCCTAATCTCTAGAGGTTTTAACCTGGCGAATATGGACCCAGGTTCTGGCTGATTCTGGGGAAGTTTCTTTTCCTAACTCTACAAATTGAGGTTAACTGTTTGGATTTCTCCAGATCTTGGACTGGTTCCCATAACACCTACTTGATTTAAAAACTCAAGCTGGCCATCTGCGCTCCCATAGACACATTCAGGAATGCTCAGAGCAGCACTGCTGGTCATCGTAGGGTTCCTGAAGCTCAGGAGAAGTGGGCAGGGGCACCTTGTGGGCCTTGTGATGGGGCAGCACAGTTTCCTGTGCACTCTTCTTCAAAAAAAAATTTTTTTTTTGGATGGTGTGCGTATTGTATGTGTGTGTTGGTGTAGACAACTCAAAGTTGGATATTCTCCAGTCCACGACCACACTGCTTTATAATAAGTGAGCACTCATGTTGTGCTAAGCACTGGTTTTAACTCATTAACCATGTATTAACTCCTTTCATCCCTTGTACAGCCCTGTGAGGCAGGGGGTTCTATTATCTTAATTTACAGATGAGGAAACTGAGGAACAAAATGGCTGAGTAACTTCCCCAGGGCCATGCAGCTAGTGAGTGGTCGTGCTGGGATTTGAAGACAGGGTCTTCTGTCTCATTCAAGGAGTGGCCCAAACAATCAGATCCGTTGATCCCATTTGGCAGAATGAATGGCTGTGGGCCAACTCTTCTAAAATACAAGCCTGTTTCCCATGTTTGAACAGATTTACAAATAGCAATCCCTTTTAACCAGCTACTTGATTTGGTTATCTTGGCATAGATTTCATCTTGGAAGGTACAGGAGGCAGCATTGATTATAGCTAGTTGTCCAAAGGCAGTTTTATTGCCTTTTTTTTAATGACAGAGACGGAAGTGTGGCTACACCTGTCCCCAGTGTCTTCTGGGACCTAACCTGTGTCAGCGCTAACTGGAGGAAAACTCTGGGGTCTCCACCATCTAGACATCTGTGTGTTGGAGCGGATCCAAAACAGTTTTCTAAGGAGATTTCCTGTCCCTGCCACTGCATCTTTGCTCTGTTTGTTCACTTCTGCAAGGCTCTGGCCTCAGGCCCCCACCCAGCCCTTCAGTTTTCATAAGCAAGTTCAGTGTCACTCCCAGCTGGGTCTGTATTTAGCTGTGGGCAGAATAGCCTCCATCCTGCCACTTGTTAGGAATCAGAGTGCTTCCCGTTGTTATTAGTTTGGCTCAGAGAAGCAATATTTAGGGAGGATTGCTTGGAGAACGTATAATCTTTGAGTCTTCCATTTATTTGAATAATTCCCAGCTCAAGCCATTCAACTGGGTAACTAAACCACACGCATGGTTCCCTTAGAGTTACTGCACTACTCTTTGGGGTGATGCCTGAATCTGCACAAGGCATATCCTAAGAAACAACTCTGGCAACTGCCCCCGGGTCTGGAGGGCATTCACAATTTCTCAGCTTGGTTTTTAGGGAGGGCCCAGGGAGATCCCTGCTTGGTCTAAGAGTCAGTGAGAGAACCTGTGAGCAATAGACAGTTTGTGTCTCATGGACTCTGTGAAGTATCACACCAGCTCTCTCCAGTTGGATGGCAGCGAGGAGGCCCAGATGTGGCCCCTCTTGTCGTAAGTTCAAATGCCTGTAGCCTCAGTCTTGGGTTGGAGCGTGGGCTGTAGAGCCAGACTGTCTGGGTTCAGTCCCAACCCCATCACCTACCAACTGTGTGGTCTTGAGCAGGTTGCTTGGCCTTGCTAAGCCTTAGTTTGTTTACCTACAAAATGGGAGGAGTGAGTTCTTGCTTTATAAGATTGTGTGAGGTTTAAGCGACGATCTCTGGGTGGTGCAGAGCCCGGGCCAAGCATGTCGTATGCTTCACTGTTGGCTCCAGCTGACTACTACTGGTCCCATTCTGTGCTCTCCTCTTGCTTCCCTTTCTGCCCTCTTCGCCTCCTTGTATTTTGTGCATCATTGTGAGCTGCCTTAAATCTTTTCTGCAAAGTGATGAGGTATGAAAGAATGAGTGATTGAATAAAGTTAAAATAACAGTTGCTAATAGGAGCAGTTGTTTGGGGACTCTAACTCTTCTCAAAGTCTTTCATGTATCCTCTCTGATTTCATTATGAAAATTCTCTCGCGGTATTATTTTACCCTGAATCCTCACACAGAGATCCTTAGGCCTTCTCTTCGGGTATTAAATAGCTTGCAGAGATGTGGCTTCTGTGTGTGTGTGTGTGTGTGTGTGTGTGTGTGTGTGTGTGTGAACGTCAAACTAATCCACAAATCCTCAGCAATGTCTTCAGTAGAGCTGAAGTAAGCAAGGAGCATCAGCTTTATCTCACCATGAAGTTCCGATTTTTGAAAGAAATGTTGCATGGTAAAACTCCGGGCTCATGTTCTGGAGGCCAGGCGTAACCATTTGAAATGAGGGATAGAAGAGGACGGGACATGGATTGGATGCTGGGAGCCAGCCAGACACTGGGAAAGGTCTGGGGACCTCAGACTCCCCCTGTCTACCAGAGCTTACCCTCAGGCTGTGTCTACCTCAGGGCAGTGTCCCTGGAGTGGTATATTCAGTCATCCTCCAGACAGACCAGAGATCCACAAGGCAAGATGATCCTGCTCATGTCAGGGGCGGCGGGGGGAAGAGTGCGAACCAGTTGAGGTGGGGAATGGTGGGACTGAAATGGAGAAGAATAGATGGGTTTGGCTGAGATGGCACGTGCAGTGGAGGAGGGGAAGCCTAAGGACAGGGAAGGCCCTGTGTGGGGGGAACCGAGGGCTGGCTGCAGAGGAGGAGGCTGGGAGAGAAAGGTCAGTGGGTGTTCCACTCCTTCAGGAGAGGCCAGGACACTTGCAGGAATCCCCACTTCCCTGGGGTAGAGTTCGCGGTCCTGAAGGTAGCTGTCCAGCCACTAGGCCCTGCCTGTTGGCCGGGACTTCTCGTGGCAACCCGTGCTACTGTGCCCATGCACTCTGGGGGAGAAGCCAGCCTTTGCTAGCAGCTTCTCTGCCTAAAGCTCTGCCCCAGCATCAGCGACTGCAGCTGTGTGATCTCATTTACAGTTTTATTGTGTGACCATGGGAGACTCACTCCATCTCTCCGTGCCTCAATTTCTGCACTTACAGAAAGGAAGAATAATAATGACAGCACCTCCCTGATTGAGTTGGATCAAAGCTCAGCATAAAAGGTGCATGAGCGGCTAGGCACAGCATGTGCAACAAATAGGAGCTGTAAATGTATCAAATGTGTCATCCTGGAGTTTCCTCAAGGCCTACCTGGCACCCCGGTGGGGCTTTCTCTGCTCAGAAGTTCTCTGATTGCTCTCATATCTGGGACCCTACCTGATCCCTGTTAACACTTCTGGGATGTGAAGGGCAGACGGAAGCTCCTACTCCCATTTTGCCACGGAAGCAATGGAGAGCCAGAGAGATGGAGCCCGTCTCTTTCCCACTCCCAACTGCAAATGTCACTTTTCCGGAGACCTGTGCTCTGATTTGGGCCCACCTACCCGAGCAAAGCTCTTCCTCTCATCAGGCCTCAACTTCCTGAAAATTGGTGAGCGGGGACACCCCAAATCCCTTCCAGCTTAGACACTGTCTAGAGCCGTGCGTCTGACTCAGGAGAGCCTCAGGCCTTTCCCTGAGCGGAAGGGTGAACCAGGATTCTAGATACATGGTGGGCACATGAATTCATGGATAGAGCTGTCAGCTGCTGAGCACAATGCCAGGAAGACTGGTGGCAGACACGCTGGGTGACACAGAGGTGTGCAGGGTGCCCCTCAAGACAGACGAGGCCCTAGGGCACCCACAGGCACAGCCATGGCCTTGTTAAGGTCTAGGCGGCCTGTGCTCATTGCCACTTACCTAACATTGGTTTTCTATTCAGAAAATTTTAATAAGTGGTACATGCAAATGGTGAAAATTTCAGACAATACCAAACGTAGACAGTGAAAAGCAAGTCCTCTCCCCACTCTTTTCTCCCCCCACCCAGCTCCCCTCCTGGGAGGCAACCACTGTTACAGTTTCTTCTGTGTTCTTTAGAGATTTACATAGAGTACTTGAATGAGAGTAAGATATATGTATATAAATGAGTGTATTACAATATATATAACTCCTTCCTTTAAAAAATATATTTTTTTTAATGTTTATTCTTGAGAAAGAGAGAGAGACAGAGTGTGAGAGGAGGAAGGGGAGAGAGAGAGGGAGACACAGAATCTGAAGCAGGCTTCAGGCTCTGAGCCATCAGCACAGAGCCTGACGCGGGGCCGGAACCCATGAACCACAAGGTCAGGACCTGAGCCGAAGTCAGACAATTAACTGGCTGAGCCACCCAGGCGCCCCTATAACTCCTTCCTTTTGAACATAAATGGTAGAATTCTATATGCACTGTTCGATTCGATTTTATTTCTTAGAGATTGTTCCCTATCAATCGAGTGCTGCCCCATTCTTTTTAACAGCTACATAGTATTCCACTGTATGGAATATCATAATTTATATAACAAGTCACCTGTTGGTCACTTTCAATCTTTTTCATTTTCCAAAAAGTCTGCCTTGAGCATCCTCTCCACATTTATTTTTGCACAGATGGGACTATGTCTGCAGGATAAACTCCCAGAAGTGGAAGGGCCAGATCAGTGTGTGTGTGTGTGTGTGTGTGTGTGTGTGTGTGTGCTGTGAATTTTGAAAAATACAGCCTCTATTCCCCAAAGAGGTTCATCCCCTGAAGTGAGACCTGTTTCCCCAGTCTGCCTACATAGTGTAGCATCAGCATCTTGAGTCATTGCTAATCTGTTTTTTTAAATGTTTATTTATTTTTGAGAGAGAGAGAGAGCACAGGTGAGCGTGGATGAGGCAGAAAGAGAGGGAGATAGAGGATCTGAAGCCTGCACCACACTGTCAGCACAGAGCCCGATGTGGGGCTCGAACCCATGAACTGTGAGACCATGCCCTTAGCCAAAGCAGGACGCTTAACCAACTGAGCCATCCAGGTGCCCCTTATTGCTAATCTTATAAATGAAAAAGGAGACATTATGGCTTTAATTTAATTTCTCTTATTATGAGTAAGGTCTGGCCTTTTTTTTTTTTTTTTACACAGACTTTTATTTTGGAATAATTTTTAAATTTAGAAAATTTGTAAAGGTAGTACAGAGAGTTCCCATAAACTTCTCACCCCATTTCCCCTGTCATTAACACCTTATATAACCATGGTTCCTTTGCCAAAACAAAGGAACCAACATTGGTTTCTACTAATAGCTAAACTCCAGACTTTATTTGGCTTTTGAGCAGTTTTCACACTGGTGAGCGTAAGGTAAATGTGTAAGCTGAAGGTGGCGTTGCAGATGCCAGAGCCACTGCCCTACCCAGAGGCTGTGGGTGACCGTGATTTACATCATTCCCCGCACAGTGCAGCCCACAGCCCAGGCCTCTGAGCTGGAAAGGCAGACTCAGTGGAGAAATGATTGCTGTTTCTCTAAGTTCCTCTGGGAGAGAAATGCAGTTATTGTTAAATCACCGCATTGGCTCTTTTTTGCAGCATTTCCATAGCTCTTGGTATTCAGGTAGAGGGAATAGCATGTGCCAAGGCATAGCGGTGTGAAACTTCACCAGCTTTAAAGACCCCAGGACACAGGGCACCTGGGTGGCTCAGTCGGTTAAGTGTCCGACTTCAGCTCAGGTCATGATCTCACGGTGAGTTCAAGCCCCGCGTCGGGCTCTGTGATGACAGCTCGAGCCTGGAGGCTGCCTTTGATTCTGTGTCTCCCTCTCAGCTCCTTCCCCACTGGCACTCTGTCTGTCTTTCTCTCTCAAAAATAAGTAAACATTTAAAAAAAAACCAAAAAACAAACCCAGGACACAGGCAGTCCTTCTTGTCTAGTGAAATTAACACAGTACAGAGAAGGCTTGAGCTAACAACTCCATGTCAGTCCCTTCTCTCCCCTCCCAGAGGCCACGCTGTGGTTGCTTTGGTGTGTATCCTGTCCGAACTTTTCTGGAAAGGTGAGCTTTTCAGGGTGCTAGCAGTGAAAAGAAAGTCCTTTCCCCACTCTTTTCCCCCCTCCCCCAGTTCCCCTCCTGGGAGGCAACCACTGTTACCAGTGGGGGTGGCTGGCGATGACCACGGGCAGACCTTGGGAACTCTCCTCTTCTTTTTTTGTTAATGTTCGCCCCTCCCATGCAGATAGCACTTCACACTAATAGCCAGCTTCAGGGGCGACCCATTTGAGTCTTCTGGCCTCTCCAGGGGGTGGGCGGGACCGTCTTATCAAGCTCTCCTTGGACAGACTAGAGGAAGCTGAGGCCAGGAGCCGGAGTAGGGGGTGGGAGGGGGTAGCTTGTCCCAAACCCCAAATCGCACAGCTAGTAAGAGGCAGAGTTGTTCCGCAACTTAGTTCTGTTGTCGCTTCCTGAAAAATAGCAGTGGTACCAGAAATGATGATAGCAAAGCTTGATAGGGTGCTAGGAGCTGTGTACACGTGACCTCAGTCACATGTAACCCTCAGAACAACTCTGTGAGCTACATACTGCTCTTGGGCTGGTTCCGCAGGTGAGGAAGCTGGGCTGCGGGTGAGGCAGGTGGTTTGGGGTGGTGGAACTGGGGTCCTAAGTCAGTTGTGTCTGCCCCCCCATCCCCCGCCAGAGTCTGTAGGCTTCGCTGCTCTGCTCACCAGAGCTCACCACCTATGCCCTCCTCAGCCCACAGCTGCCTGATAGCACAGCTTAGAGTTTACTGGGCATTTTCACTGTCACACTCACCAGATCAGTGGGACCAGTGCTTCTGTGCAGTTCCTGCCTTAATTTCCCCTGGGCAAGTGCCTCCATCTATCTCCCCTTACTCTCTTTTCAGGGCTTTCCGTATCTGCTCACCACCTGAGCCCAGGTACTATCTTCTCCTCTCCTTACACTTCTTCTTCTTCTTCTTCTTCTTCTTCTTCTTCTTCTTCTTCTTCTTCTTTTTTAAAGTTTATTCATTTATTTATTTTGAGAGAGGCAGAGAGAGAGGGAGACAGAGGATCTGAAGCAGGCTCTGTGCTGACAGCAGAGAGCCTGATGCGGGGCTTGAACTCATGAGCTGTGAGATGATGACCTGAGCCAGTCAGACCCTTAACCTACTGAAACCCCACCCCCCACGTGCCCCTCTTTGCACTTCTTTAGGATATTTCCTGAGCACCTGCTGGGTGCCAGGTGGTAGTCTAGGTAAAGCAGAAAGGACAAGAATGAAGAATGGCTGCCCTCAGGGAGCTTCTACTCTCCTGGAAGAAGACGGCTTCTGCCCTGAGGCCTACATGCTTCTGCAGGCCCAAAGCCAATTCTACCAGGGCCAGCTCAGAGCACCCTGCCTTCTTGCCATTTACTGGGACAGCAGCACATCCTGGTGTTTGTTCTAGAGGCCCCAAATGTTTCCCACTCGAGACAGGCCTTCCTCCTCCAGTTGCCCCGGGGATGTCGCTGCAGGCTCTGTACGGTCCCCTGGCTGCTCCTGGGGATCACGTGCCCGTGTGATTTACCGCGCCTCACAGCGCCACATGTCTTTAAAATTACAGTGCCCATTTCCTGCTGAAATAATTTCCACAAAGAGTGGCTCCTATTACCGCAAGAGGCGTGCAGACGTCATGATTTATTATTATTTATGGTCCCAAGGCCTTGTTTATGCAAGACGGGTTAGGTGCGTGCGATAGAAATGCCATTATGCAAATGACATTGAATGTCCTTACTGCGCCTAAATAATTTCTGTGTTGGACGATTAAACCTCATCTGTTATTGATATGGGCTGCAGTCGGGCTATTACAGAGTCCCAACAGTACTTACTCCCAGTAATGGGAAAATTGAGACAGAGACACCAACACAATTGCCTCAAGTGTGCCGTGATGGTCAGGAAGGAGTACATCTCCGAGGCCCACGCAGAGGGAACCTGCGGACCCCTCTGGATAAATACGAAAGGCAGCGCCCAGCAATAAATCAAGCCCCAGGTTTGAGTGGGTGCCTTGGAGGATTTGCGGCCTTCCAGTTGTGTGATTTAGCTATTTGATTTAGCCAGGGGACTAGGCAGGCCCACACCCCCGAGTGCCGGGGTTCCCTCTGCTGAGGGAGCCGCCAGCGTGGAGGGGAGGGTGCAGGGGAGGAAGGTGGCCGCTGGCGACACCACCGGGCATCCAATCTGCTGCGCCAACGCCACCGGCCGCCTGCCGCCCAGCCCCTGCGCACAACCGCCTGCCTTCGAGAGCTCTCTCTCGCTCTTGCTCTTTCTTTTTTTTTTTTTTTGACACAGCTGTGAAGTCCCATTTTGATCAGTGTTGATAGCTTATGAATTCCAAAATTGACAAAATTTACAGAAAAATGAGGATAATCCATCTTCCTTAGCAGCCTGTCAGGAGCTGGCCATACTTCATAATCTCCAATTACAGATGCTATTTTCCGACATTTACATGCAGATATTAGAACCAAATGAAAATGAGAAACAAAGAGAGAATGGAAATGCAGCTATTTATATGTATAAAAGACAAACAGGTAAATTCAAGACATTTAGATTGGATTTGGGGTCCCTTTAGGAGGCTGGAAAGAGACAGCCCTGAACACGTGGGGTTTCAGAATAAAATGGTGAGACACGTGGCCTCGTCAGGCCTGCCCATGGTCTAGCAGTCTGGGTTAAAAATGGGTGAGCTCCACTGGGTCAGCTGGGGATGCTTGATTTGGGTGGGGGCACGTAGGGCATCCCTCAGGGTTTTGAGGGGACTCTGGGGATCACCCATAGCTCATGCTAAGCCATCAAGTCCACACGTATTTCACAAATGAGTGAGTTTAGACCCTTCAACGTTCGTTTTAAGAAATGGCGTGTGTATTGCAGTGGGGAAGCAGGAAATGCCACTGGAGTCCGCTCTCTCTCCTGGGCAAATTTCAAAAAGTTGGTGCATCCTGGTGACCAGTGCATCAACTGCTCCTGAGTAGGAGACGTGTGAAGGTACCACTGTCTGTCAGAAGGGCTCTGGCCAGGTGCACCAGGATTTGCACCAATAAACTTCTAAAATGGGATATAAATAATAAAATTAATGGGGAGAGAAAGAGTTCTGATATATGGATCATCCGCTCCCTTCTCGAGGCTAATCTGGCTGAGGGAGGAGGGTCTGGGAGGAGGCTTTGTAATGAAAATGTTCTTCCCATAAAATTGAAGGGAAGAACAGCCTTGTTGCCCTCGCAGCTGTATGTGGCACTGGCTTCTGGAAAGCCGGGGATATTAATTAGCACTGCTTTGGATTAAACTCTCCCAACCATGTCGGATGGTACGATTTTTTCTCTTTGTGAGCTTGACACGGATTGCGAGGAGAAGTCTGCCCGGGTTTTCCCAGCTTACTATTATTGCTGAAGTTTTCTTTTATTTGGGGATCAAACCTCTTCCTCTCCCAGAAATGAAAATGAGGTATTTCAGGGTTTTCCAGGGCAGTTGGGCAGAGAGAGGCTGTTTTGTTGGAGCAGGCAGAGGAGGTAGAGATGGTTGGACGGGGAGAGGTGCCTTGAAAGCTTTTGTTTGTGTGAAGCCTGTTCCTAGCCAGCAGTTTTATATTATTTGAGGTTTGATTTGTGGGAG
This sequence comes from Lynx rufus, assembly GCF_022079265.1. Taxonomy (NCBI): domain Eukaryota; kingdom Metazoa; phylum Chordata; class Mammalia; order Carnivora; family Felidae; genus Lynx; species Lynx rufus. The sequence goes on along the minus strand of NW_025814824.1, from coordinate 58,584,381 downwards.
AGAGGCGAAGGAAATAAGACCAGGAGGCTAAATTTAATGTATATCTGTGTAACAGAGAGAAAAAGGAATTGTTAAAAATCAAACTCCAACCAAGCTCTCAGAAGTGTGTTTGTTTACACGTCCAGTCTCAAGGCCAAGGGCTTGCTTATTTAAGTAAATTATAGGTATTAACGCAGAAGAATGATTATTATGCTTTGTTTCCAGGTACAAAATGCAAGATTTGTGAAATTAACACACAACTGCAAAATGCGAACCTATTTTCAATAATTAAAAGCAAAGCTCTAAGTTAACCTTGATAAAAAGGCAAATAAATAGAATCACTGTTGTCACTGTGTTCGTTTTTTTTCTATCATCTACATGAGCTAAAATTTGGCTTTGGACATAATAGCTAAAACCTAAGCCTAATGTTCCCTGCCTTCAGTTTCTGATCTCTCTAAAAGCCAGATTACCTTCCGTAAAGAACATAGTGCCTGGGCCAAGCAGTCAGATGCTTGATTTTTCCTTAACAGTATTGGCAATGTCACGTTTCTGTTTGTTTCTCTATTGTTTCCCACTGATGTTAAGATTAATTGCTAATTCTGACATATAAATCTGAGCATGGCTGTCCTCTGAGTTTATCCTGTAGGCTGTCCTCTGAGTCTAAGTGGGGAAAAGAAAGAATAAAGTTAATGGCGTCTGTGGCTGAACCCATCTGGAAACGTTTCCTGCGGGAGGTCATTCTTGAGCCAGGGTTTCAAGGGGTGTAATGAAGGGAGGAAGGGAAAGGGTACTCAGGGAGGGGGAATGTCAAGACCAGGTAGGTGTCTGAAAGGACTGGAGAGTGTGAAACCATCCCTGGTCTAAGAGTTGGCATCTCACTCCCTGGGCCCCAGCACCTCCTCATGAGGCACTCGGAGTCATGGACAGAACCTAGTCTGACATCCCCCCTCCCCCCCCCAGCTCACTCGACTCCCCTGCCCTGTGTTCTCTCATCTGTCCCAGGATGGGGTTGATGACAGTTGGCAGAGAGGTGGTACATAGAACTTTAAGATCTTGGACTTGGGGTCTCACTGCTAGGGGATGATTGGGTGTGCCTCACTTTCATCATCTGCGGAAGGGGGGATAATAATATCCACAGGGTTGTTGTAAGGATGAAATAAATGTGTTTTAACACCTAGAATCACACCTGATGTGTAGCAAGCATCCGGGGAAGTCCTGTTATTCTGACTGTTATGAAAAGCATGTAAGGGTTTAGGTGAGAGCTGGTATAGGCTTCAGACTTGCAAACCAAGGGGTCTTGGTCTTCTCAGCCTTTTTTTCTTTTTTTTTTCCTGGTGCTTCTCTTGCATGGTTTCTGTTTGGCCCTTGCAAACCTTGGTGACAGAGAGGGCACTCCCTCCCAAGACTGCCTGTGTTTGCCTTTGCAGAATATCACCCTTTAGAAAGTTCTGTCTGATAGGGAGCAGATGGGGTGGAGAGGTGGCCTCTGGCCTGGGGAGTGTGTGTGCGTGTGTGTGTGTGTGTGTGTGTGTGCATGCACGTGTGTCACCACTCAGCAGCAGCAGGACAGAGGTGGTGGTGGTGGGCAGGGGCATCCAGGCCTACCTCCCTGCCCCCACCCTATTGATCTTGAAGTCCAGAGGGAAATCTCCTTTCTTTATGGCCCCAAGATAACCTCTCTCCTCCTGCAGCTGGGAAGTCAGTCTGAAAGAAAGTGCACTATGAGCATCTCGAGGTGCCCCCTCCACTCTCATACCAGGTACTTTAGGATGGGGGGAGGGCTCCCTTTGCATGCCCCCATTCAGGGCCCTCGCTAGCCAATAGACCTGCATTCCTTTGGGGGGTAATGGGTCTCTGCCCTGCTCCCTTCCTAGCCCTGTAGCAGAGTGGGACATTGAGCCCCGCCCCCCCCCCCCCACGCCATGGACCACCTGGGAAAAGTCCATGAGATTTGGCTGCCTAAAGATGGAGCTCTGATTTGGGAACTCTCTCTCTTCTTCTTCATGTCAAGATCTGGAGCTGCTCATCACACAGATAGGCAGAGCCTGAGCAGGACCTGGGGCTCCCAGGTCAGGGTGTCCTCTTCCTTCCTCCCCTGAATGATTCCCCTCCCTCCCTCCTTCTCTTCTTTCCTTCCTTCCTTCCTCCCTTCCTCCCTCCTTCCCTTCCTTCCTTCCTTCCCCCTACACTACATCTTCTTATCGCTTAGGAGGCCTTGACCCCTGGATCCTGGCTCTCATATTCCAGAAGTAGAGCTTAGTGCTCCAAGCCTTGTCATTTCTTTTCTTGCATTTGGGAAGGCAAGAGCTGGAATGCTCTGAGCCCAGGGCCTTCTCTTCCCCCTCTTCTGGCAGAACTCTTAAGGTTCAGGGTGAGCCGTAGATTCATTTGCCCCTTCTCTCCCTCTCATGCTCAGTTTCACTCAGGATAGGTCCTATCTGAGTGACAGAGAGGGCACTCCCTCTGCCTACTGGTGGGATCCAGCTTCAAACCAGGCCAGAATGCTGCCTATAGGCATCTCAGTGGGGAAGCAGACAGGGTCCCAAATTACTAGGATAAAGTAGCATGGAATGAATGTCCTAAAGGAAGTGCAGGGAAAATGCCTTGGGAATTCAGAGAAGGAAATGATCTATTTCAACCAAAAACCTAAGGAAAGCATCAGAAGCAGATGCCATTTGATCTTGACCTTAGAGGACAAGGATTTAGACTGGGGTGGGGATGGGAAGACCCTGTGAGCAAAGGTATTGGGTGCAGTGACCTGGACTTTGAGGGATTAGTGTGTGCAGTGTGGTTGGAGTAGAGGACGCTGTTTTGGAAGTCGGGTGGATTGGAGTTGAAGCTGGAAAGGTCCGTTGGAATTTGGATTGGGGCTGGTATGGTTCGGCTCAATATTAGCTGGAGGCAGTGTGAAGCCAGAGAGAGTTTATAAGCATAGAGCATTCTGGTTGCAAATAGCACAGTGGTTAGAGGCGGGAGAAAAGGAACACTTAAAAAAAATCATATACACAATCGTTTTCCATTTCTAATGAACTTGTAGTGAGCCCTGAGTTGACTGAGAACAGCGTGAGTCAGCCAGGTGATGAGGTCACCAGAAGAGCAGAAGGAAGCTTCTTATGCCCCAGTCAGAGAGAACATGTCCAGAAGGAGGAGTGGACGACTGTGAGCCCTGCATCGGACCCAGGAGGGAGGGACGCTGCCACTCGTGGCCCGAGAGGACATTTGTTGGGACTGGAGCCCCAAGACCAGTGTATGGAGGCCTAAAGGGACAGTTTTAACACTTCTTCAAGGCTGAGCTGGGCGGCCTTGGAGTGGTTGCCTCAGGAAGCAGTGAGTTCTCCATCACTAGTGGGTTTCAAGCATCAGATAAAAGATCAGCCTTTGTCGTAATTCCTGAGCTCCTTTGGGCCCTGAGATTTGGCGCCCATAAAATTCTCTAAGTGGTCAGGGAGGAAATAGGGGACCTCCCGGTTAGTCATTGCTGGGAAAGTTTCTCTCGGACAGAAACTACAGTATCTCATTTCAACCCCCTCCCTGGGGCTTTCCCTGCTACTCCACATCACTGAGAGTGCGTCGTGGGGGGTGTGCCGGCAGGCTGCAAACAGAATAAGGAGAGATGAGTCAGTTACATTTCACAGGTCTCTTCTTGGAAGCCCCTTGATTTCACTGCAATCCATTGTGGCGCAAGCACGGGCACAGAGCTGGAGAGCCAAATGAATAGAGGGCATGTCTCACCCACGCCCTAGTACTTTCTGATAAATAAAAGCACCCTGAGATCACTTATCCTCTCAGTGACCCTGGGAAGCACCTCTGGTACTATCAGCAGAGCCGGGCCAGGGTACCTGTCCCAGTTCATTTGGTTCCACGGGCATTTATGTCACATCTGTTCAGAGCTGGGCACTAGGCCAGGAGCTGTTGTCACTAAGATGAGGGAGACAAGGTTCTATCCTCATGAAGTTCACACTCTAGTTGGGGCATGAGGGCCCTAAACAATTAGGTGTATGATGCAAATTGATAAGGGTGGTGACAGAGGTATGGCCACTTTGGTGTTCTAGGAACACACAAGAGGGGAAATCGGGGAAAGCTTCCTGGAAGGGGCAGGTCATTCAGAATCCTTGGCAGTTCTTTCCCTCAGTCAATACTAACTGTACCAGTGTAGGTTATGGAGTACTCTTGAAAGCATCATTTATGTTCGCTTATAGCAAACATTTTTTAAAAGTTTAATTCATCTTTTTTTTTTAACTTTACTTATTTTGAGAGAGAGTGCACGTGAGAGTAGGGGAGGGGCAGAGAGACCAGGAGGGAGAATCCCAAGCAAACTCTGTGCTGTCAGCCCAGAGCCGGACACAGGGCTCAAACCCATGAACCATGAGATCATGACCTGAGCCAAAATCAAGAGTCGGATGCTTAACCTACTGAACCACCCCGGTGCCCCAGAAGTTGAATTCATCTTTATTAGGTTTAGTGCGGATGGAATGCTAAAACCTTGTTTTTTATTTTTTACTCTTTTTTTTTTTTAATTTTTTTTTTCAACGTTTATTTATTTTTGGGACAGAGAGAGACAGAGCATGAACGGGGGAGGAGCAGAGAGAGAGGGAGACACAGAATCGGAAACAGGCTCCAGGCTCTGAGCCATCAGCCCAGAGCCCGACGCGGGGCTCGAACTCCCGGACCGCGAGATCGTGACCTGGCTGAAGTCGGACGCTTAACCGACTGCGCCACCCAGGCGCCCCTTTTACTCTTTTTTAAAACATTTTTTTTAATGTTTATTTATTTTTGAGAGAGAGAGTGCAAGCCAGGGAGGGGCAGAGAGAGAGGGAGACACAGAATCCGAAACAGGCTCCGGGCTCTGAGCTGTCAGTACAGAGCCCGACACGGGGCTTGAACTCATGAGCTGTGAAATCATGACCTGAGCCAAAGTCGGACGCCCAACCGACTGAGCCACCCAGGCACCCCTACTCTTTTTTATTTTTATTTTATTTTATTTTTTTCAACGTTTATTTTTATTTTTGGGACAGAGAGAGACAGAGCATGAACGGGGGAGGGGCAGAGAGAGGGAGACACAGAATCGGAAACAGGCTCCAGGCTCTGAGCCATCAGCCCAGAGCCCGACGCGGGGCTCGAACTCACGGACCGCGAGATCGTGACCTGGCTGAAGTCAGACGCTTAACCGACTGCGCCACCCAGGCGCCCCACCCCTACTCTTTTTTAAATTAAACTTTGATTTTGAGATTATTGTAGGTCCAAATGCACTTATAAGAAATAACACAGAAGGATTCTGTATACCCTTTTCCAGTCTCTCCCCGTGGTAACATCTTGGAAAGCTATAGTACAATATCACATTGGGATAGTGGTGTTGAGAGACTTAAGATACAGAACAGTACCCCCAACACGGGATCCCTCCTATTGCCCTCTTCGGCATTTTTCAAGTGTTTGTTTACACGTCTGGCCCCGAGGAATCAAAAAATGAGAATAAAAAGGACTGCCCTCAAGGCCTTGACACTCTTATCACCTACCTTGTGCCTTCTCACAACCTTGTGAGGAAGGTCATATATCCTCATGTAACACATGAGAAAAGGGACCGAGAATGTGCCTGGCCTAGTTCCACATAGCACGAACTTGGCCCATCTTCCTGTATCCAGGGCTGGTGGGCTTCCTAGGCCATATTCTTCCCCTGATGACTGCCAGGCGTCTGGATTCAGGGACCTGGGTAGAATGGGCGACGCCTTCACTGACCCATAGAATGTGGGCTAAGCCTGACCTCAGCCACGTCAAGGTGAAACCCAATGCACACGGCAAGGACCACACCTGCGTGGAGCACAGACCCTGGGTGAGGCCTCAAAGGCAGAGCGGCCCTGACAGTTCTGGTCCATCTCCCTCATTTGACAGCTGGAGTCACTGAGACCTAGAGTAGGGCGGGGTCTGCCTCAGGTCGAATGGGAGTCCAAGGCAGTGTCCGGTCTCCAGGCTCCCTGCCAATTGGTCTGATCCACTATAATCAAGACAGAACTATTCCTTAACATATGTTGTGCAGGTGCAGTTTTTGTGTGCCCAGGTTTAAAAGTGTGGAACCTTCCTCCTCCTTGCTTGCAGACTCAGAGCTCTCTCCCTAGCTGGAGGAGTGGAGTTCAGCCTGTAGGTGGGGCACTGCAGAGAGGAGGACGTCCCCCTGCAAGTGTGTGAGCTTTCTCCTCAGGGCTGGTAGTAAATAAAGTCTTCTCTAATCCCAACTCCGCTTCTGGGGTAACGGGCCAGCACTGAGCTTGGAGCTGGCACACCTGGGCTCCCCTCTCTGAGCCCCATCCCTGTGTCTGCCTGCACCCCAGGATTCCCAGGACGTAATGGGCCTGCAGGAACTTTGCAGGCTGGAAAGGGCCAGGCACACCGGAAGCCTTATGCTTCCTGTGTTTGGAACCTTGGAGTCCCTGAAGATGGAGAAGGAACAGACTTCAAGAGAGCAAATTCCTGGCCGTTTCCTCATCCTCTGGGGTGCTCTCATTATTCTGCAGGTGTTTGTTGGACAGCTGATGGGTGCTGGCAAGTGGGGTCATGACTCAAATACGTGCTATTTCGGGTTTTTGACTTTAATTATGGAGAATTTCAAAAGTAGACAAAATAGTCTAATTAACCTATAAGCATCCTGCCCCTGGATTCAACGATTCTCGACTCATGGCTAGACCTGTTCCATAGGTACCCCCACTTCTCCCCACACTCTGCTTTATTTTGTAACAGCTTTATTGAATTTGAATTTTTATATCGTAAGATTCACTCAGTTGAAGTATACAAGTCAGCGATTTTTAGTAATTTATGGGGCTGTGTCACCAACACCAACAGCCCGGTTTTAGAACAACCCTGTCACTCCAAGGAGATCCCTTGTGTGCATTCATAATCAACCCCTGTTCTCGCGCCAGCTCTAGCTGACCCCTGCTCTGCTTTCGGTGGCTGTAGCTCTGTCAGTTCTGGACGTCCCACTTAGCATCTGGCGTCTTTCACATAGCATGCTTCTGAGGCTCACCTGTATCGTCACATGCCTCAGAGCCTCGTTCCTTTTTACTGCTGAGCAGTACTCCACTGCATAGAGAGACCACATTTATCCATTGCGTACATAGACCACAGGGTAACTGCAGTGAACTCTCTTAGTTTTATTTTGAAGCAAACTCCAGACATCGTTTCACTTTATCTGCCAATGTTTTAGAATGACTTGAAAAGATGAGGCCTGGGGTGCCTGGGTGGCTCAGTCGGTGAAGCGTCCGACTTTGGCTCAGGTCATGATCTCATGGCTCGTGAGTACGAGCCCCGTGTTTGGCTCTGTGCTGACAGCTCGGAGCCTGGAGCCTGCTTCAGATTCTGTGTCTCCCTTTCTCTCTGCCCCTCCCCTGCTCATGCGCTCTCTCTTTCTCTCTCTCTCAAAAATAAACATCAAAAAAAATAAATAAATGAAAATAAATAATAAAAGATGAGGCCTTAACAAGCATAATAACCATGACTCCATGATCACATCTAAAAAGTTAGCAAATCTGTAATGTCCTCAAATATTTCAAATACACAGTTTGTGTTTGCATTTACAATAGTTTCATAATATGTCATAATAATTCTTTCACAGCTGTATTTTTTACAGTTTATTTGTTGGAATCAGGGTCCACACTGCGACCCACTCATACGTGTCAAGTCTTCTCTAACCTATAAGATTCCCTCCATCTCTCTTTTCTTGCCTTGGAATTCATCTGTTGAACAGGGCACCCACACCTTGTCATGTGGCCAGTTATAGAGGCAAAGAGCATCGGCGGTGGCAGGGGGAGTGGAGATCACGGGCACGTCCTCAGGCAGCTGGGGAGGCAGAGGCCCGGGAAGGGAGACACCTGCCCCCAGGGCCGGGCTCCACCCCAGCTGCCTTAGGTATCCAGACCCCTCTGCCTCCTCAATCTCAGGTCATCGGGCCAGGCCCTGAGGACACACCTCCCCCACTCCAGCTTGTGCCCTCCTCTGGGAAGGTGTGTAGGTGGGCAGGTGTGTGGTCCCACAGGCTGGGAGCAGTTGGCCTGGCACTGGCCCAGCTGCCGAGGCCATCTGAAGCTCGGCAGCAAGCCTGGAGGAGCTCAGCAGGTGACGGGGAAGCCTCTCTGGCCGAGGTAGCCACCAGAGGTAGCCAGCCCTGCAGCCTTGTCCCCATGCCCTGCCCTTCTTCGTGCTGCCCTCCTTCTCACGTGTCTGTGTTTCTTCTCTCCTCCATGCTATGGCAGTGGTGCCCCGTGCTGATGAGACAATACTTGGTGCAGCCCCAGGCAGTCCTTTTCCAGGTAATTTCCTAGGGACCCGAATGACGCCCAGCACCCATGTTCCGGGAGCACGTGCCTCCTGGAGTCCCCTTTAGGATTCCTTATCCCTTGTGGTGCTTAGTTTCCAAAGTGCCGTCCCTGTCCTTATCCTTCAGTTCCTCGTGCTCGCCCTGGCAGGCAGGCAGCAAGGGGTTCGACTGAAATCTCCTTTTATTAATGAGGACAAGGAGGCTCCGAGAGCTGGCCTGGCCTGCCTCAGGTCACACAGGTGAGAAAGAGGCAGCGCTGGGGGGAGAGCCCTGTGTTATTGCTCCTAGTTCACTGTTCTTTCTACCACAGGGTCAAAGGCTATGAGTGATACAGATAAACATGAGCTGAGGAAGTCCACTCCCCTCCCCGAACCTCAGTTTTTCCAGGTTGGGGAAGATGACCCTGAGTGTCCGTCTGGCTCAGACACGGGAGTGTGTAAGACTTTCCATCATCTGGAGCACGGTGTCCGCCGTGAGGAGGGTGTGCATCCCTGGCGGGCTTGACCTTGAGCCCTCCCAAGAATCTGTGGCAGCAGGCAGAGAGTTTTATCCCAGTTGGTTGCCTTGGAGTGGACAGTCTGTGAATTGCCGACTTCGGTTCATTTATCTTTCTGGGTCATAGTCAAGGATGGCACCAGGGGGCCCTGGTGGGAAGGGAGCAGAAGCCCAAAATAATACTCTAAGAAAGAACCCTAAGAGCTCAGAGAAGTTGGAAATGTGGGACGCAGCTGTTGCCTTGTGACTGTCAGTGGTGGGGAGGAGAGCAGAGCTATGTTGCCAATGTAGGCGCACCAGCACACTTCCGCGCATGTGACTGCCCTTGTTCAGTCATCTTCAGTCCTTGGCTTCCCAAATAACTATGAGAAATAGAAGTAAATTGTCACTGTTCCCAGAGGCACCAACAATGCCTTCTCTCTTCTCTTTTTCTCTCCTGATCTTCCTTTTTTTCTTTTTCTGTCATTCTTTCTATCTCTCCCAGCCTCCATTTTCACAAAGGACTTGAGGTGTCCTGAAAAATAAACAATTACATGTATCTAAATTAGTAAGTTAAGGCTGAAAAGAAAGTTCAGAAATTATGTAGTGAAAAAGGGAAGATCATAACACCAGGTGCAAGCAATGATGTGGTTGTGGTGGTTTAACACTGAAATAGACTGAGCTTCCTGGCAGCCAATGCAAAAAGGGATATATAGTGGTTTCCAGTGTTCCTGTTGTTCAGCCACGGGCAGGTTAACCATTTATCAGGAGAAAAAACTGGCTTCTGGGGTACTGAATTGCAGGAGGGATTGGCAAGGACTTTGAATATTCAGTGGCAGTGTCTTCGGAGGTTAACAATTTTTTTTTTTTTGTATGGTGCTTCTATTTCCTCTAACAAATGTTGAATGCCTGATATGTTATCACAGATGAGTGAAAGCACTTCCCCAGAGCGTTTAAGGGTGGACAAGGGCATTGTTTTCTGGTCACCTGACTTGATGAGGGGAGAGGTGGGAGGGGGGCAGGGGAAGGTTGACATATCACTTGGAGTTCTTGTTGAAACACTTCTCAGTTAATTTTGGAGTGTTGTGGTTGATGTCATGCTACTGGATCATATATTCACTCATTCATTCAAAAAGCACTTCAGGGGCTCTAGGGATGTTCCATGCTCTCAAGGCAACCTAGAAATAGATAGACAAACAGCCATTAAACATGGTGAAAAGTGATCATGGAGGTTTGTGGAAAATGCCATCAAGTGTGGAAGCATAGACAAGGGAGTCATGATTTCATTGTAGCATGTGGGGCCCAGGAATGGCCTCACTGAGGAGGTGACATTTGAGCTGGGTCTTGTGGACAGTGTAGGAGTTCTGTAAGTGACTGAGTGAGACAAGTCCTCCGGGCAGAGGCAGGCTGTAGAGCAGCCACTGTAACAAAGAAGCAGGAGACTGGAGAGAGTGCAGCTTCCTTTCAAAATCATAGCAGCTCAAAGGGACAGGCAGTGACGAGGACTTAGGGAAAAAGTACACACCAACCTAAATGGCAGCATCCCCTGGCTCGTACAGGAGCAGGGTGAGCACTGTGAATCGCACCAAAGAGGAGAGACTAGGCAGGGGGCAAGACCTGCAAGGTGGTGGTGGTAGGAGGGACAGTTGGCAAAGGGCTGCTGAGGGCCGGTTTCTAAGTCCCCTGTCCCCAGAGTCCCCACTCTTTAGGGACATTCACTTTACCTTCTGGCAGCCAGTGGTGGTTGGGAGACTGGATTTTGAGACCTCCTAGCACATGTGTAACACAAGTTAAAGATTTGGTGTCTTGGAAAGGTGATCCAAACTCAACTGTCAAAGTGACTGGGCAAACTTTTTGTAAAATGCTTTTTAGTTTATTTATTTTTGAGAGAGAGAACAAGCCGGGGGGTGGGGTAGGCAGAAAGAGAGGGAGAGAGAGAATCCCAAGCAGTTTCTGCGATGTCAGAGCAGAGCCTGATGGGCTCGAGCTCATGAACTGTGAGATCATGACCTGAGCCAAAACCAAGGGTCAGACGCTCAACCGACTGAACCACCCTGGTGCCCAGTGACCGAGAAAACTCTGACGATGAATTTATGGACTAAAACAAAATCAAATAGCAAAAAGACCCTTCCAACGGGACATCAAAGAAATGAAGAAATATCCCTATTGGCCACCCTCTTGCAATTTTCTGAAACTCAGGTTGGGCTCTGCTTTCTTGGGGGAAATAAAGGCTCTCCCTTGCAGACCCAGCTGCCCAGCCTGGCATCTAGGAAGGGTAGGTCTGGCAGTGGGGTGGGGAGGGGCACAGGGATGCTGACTCTTCATTGAGATTGCTGCCTGGACTGCCTAAAGGTCACTCATTCATTTGTTCATCCATGTGTTCACTGTGCAAACCCTTCGCAGGCAGATCCCAGCTGGACTACCTTTCCGTCTTTGCCTCTTCTAGTTTCACTTCCTTCAACTATTGTCATGTGCCCTGTTTCAGACCACTCCTGTCCTTTTCCCTCTGAACCTTTCTTCAGCTCTTATCGGTCTTGAGGGTTCGGGACAGCTCAGACCCAGGCTGAATAAAGCCTGGGCAAGAACACTTTCCTGGCCGCTTCCCGCTCATGGTCAATTAATGTCTCTGTGTTCCTGCTCCCCTTCGATAAAGCTTCTGGGGACACATATCTTTTCCCTTGGGGTTTGTGGATGAAAGTCAAAGAGCATGTCTGGGCTTCACATGCATCTTGTGCACAAGAAAGGCTCAATAAATACTGAACATTCATTATGCTCAGGCCTCCACCAGCGCCCTTGGTAACACAGAGGGGAAGGGGCCCTGTCCCCTACCCCAGGGTCCCGGGAACACTAGAAGACACCATCTCAGAAGAGACCCTTACAGAAGTGTTTTGACCTCCTGTCTTTGCTCATGGCGATACGCTGAAGGAGCTGTCCAGTGAGCTTTACTTCCAAGGTCCTTTTTCAGCAAATGCCTAATGGCTAATGCCATGACCAAGTCTCCTTCTACAGGGAATGAAGTCTAGACAGTGACCTTTTCCCAACAGCTCCTTGCTGCATAGAATGAAGACTTTGCTGGTCCTGACCTAAAGCAAGAAAGATCTTTTCATCTCCGCTTCTATGTGAAACAAAGATTTATAAAACAGGGCTTCTTCTTTCTGTGTGTGGGAACCTTGGATATTTTTCTGTTCTAGTCCATTCTAATTTCGTTTTTTTTAAACATTGGCACTAGCAAATTGATTTCACATCTGTTTAAAGGACAGGATTTACGGTATGGAAATCATTAGAGTAACTGTCAAGACTTTGGAGTCAGATCGATCCAGTTTGGAATCCTGGCTCTGGCACCTAGAAGCCGTGTGACTTTAGGCAATCTACTTCCTTTCTATAACAAGTCTCAGTTCGTCATCTGTAAAATGGGGATAACATAGAACCTATTCTGTGGAGTTACTGTGAGGATTAAATGGAAGATTCAGGTAAAGCTCCTGACACAGAGCAATTGATCAATAAATGTGAGCTTTTGACGTGATTGTGAAGATTATGGTTCTTACTGCCCTGACACCTCATGGTGAGGCCAGTGGGGCAAAGGCAGGGCTCCTGCCTCCTAAGAAATGGTAGTTAGGAAGGGCTTCCTGGAGGAGGAGGCATTGGATCAGGGTGGCAGGATGACTAGGACCCACCCTGTGGTGAGCATCCCAGAACCACTTGTTTCCTCTTGAAGGGCAGGTTTGTTCCCAAGGATGTTTGACTGGACCTAGAGCTGACCACGTTAGATGCCTTTGCCTTTCCCATTTAGGTCTCCAATCCACCTGGAATTGATTTTTGTGTCTGGTATAAAGTAAAGATCCAATTTCTTTTTTCCCCCTTGTTTCTGAATGGATAACCAGTTACCCCCGCACTGTTTATTAGAGTCCATCCTTCCCTGCTGATTTGTACATCACCTCTCTCATATATCAAGGTTCCATCTACGCACAGATCAGTTTCTGGACTCGCTTCTGTTTCATTGATCTATTTATCTGTCCCTGTGCCAATCCTACCCTGTCTTAATTACTACAGCTTTATAGTGATATAGTCGGGGAGGCGTGTCCCTATCATGTCCTTCTCCTTGTAGAAAAGCCTGTGCTCTTCTCTGCATGTTTCCGAATCAGCCTCTGCTGGAGATGATTGAGAGCCCCAGAGCTCTGGACAGAGCTGTCCTCGGTGAGACTCACGGCAGGGTGCTTGGGCCTGCACCCTCGTGGACTCACTGTTGCCCACCACCCCAGGCTGAGCTGCCCAGGAAGTACTTTCTAGTTCAGATGCAGAGAGAAGCACCAGGAATGTATCTGAGTCTGAGTCCCCTCTGCCTGCCACTTGCTCAGTGGCTCCCCTGGTGCCCTTCCCTGTGGCTCAGTCCTCAGCATCCTCCCCAAGGTGCCTGTGTCTCCTTTCAGAAGGCGGCTTCCTTCCCTGTCCCTGTCTGCCAAGGATGTAACCCTAGACAGACAAGGATGTGCCCTCCATTGCGATGCCAGCGTCCTGGAGGGAACTGCTCATGCCAAGAGTTTGGCATACACAACCAAATTCTTTGGCTTGGGCGTTTGCAGATATTTTCTGTACCGGAAACTAGGCCTGGGGGTTGCCTGGAAGGAAGAGACCTGGAACTCACACTTATAATTTGGTCTGTCTCTGAGTGGGAAGGCCCAGGTTGGCATCTTCTGGAGGCCATTTGACAGTGGCTAGGATGTCAAGGAAATGACTCATCACAAGCTCTGATTTCATGAAATGGCTTAAAGGAAGGAGCATGACCCTGGGCCAAGTGCCCATGGCTGCTGTGGACTTGGTAAATCAGATGTGTGCACCTCACAATTTGCAGCACATAGTTTACATGCTGCCGGAATTCAACACACTTACCAAACTGTGGTTCATTTGGTTTGATGTATTGGATTTTGAGTGAGAGTTTCTGGTGCACTACTCCCTAGACTGGGATTCTGCCCCACTGGCCATGAACAAAGCCCTCTTTGCCTTGGGCCTCAGTTTAGTCATCTGTGAATTGAGAGTTTGGCACGGATGAGGTCTCAAAGTCCTTTTAACCTTGTGTCTGTGATTCTGCATCTGTGGTTTAAGAGCATTGAAATCAGAAACTTTTCTTTCTATCCTCTTGGCAACAAGACTGTTATTTCCGCCTTGCTTTTAGTTACTGATATCTCCCTCCCTGTATTCAAGACATTGTCGGTGGCCACTGGGGCTGGGCAAACCTGCAGGCCACAAGAAGCTAGGTTTGAATTCTTGTGAAGCTGCACCTGACTCCTGCCCACCTCCCTCCTCACCCGGGGAGAACTGTCAACTCTGGATACCTGTCTTGCTCTATTGAGCTGAATCTGCCTTCTCAACACTGGGGGGTTTGCGAGCCCCCCATGGGCCCTGGCGCTGGCCTGGGCTAGCCCAGCGAGGTGGCTGAAGCCCAGAATGTGGCGGTGGCGTTTGGCTGGGGTGCTTTGGAGTCTTGATGCTGAGACATTTCTGTTTTGTTTCCTCTTTCAGACCACTGAGTACTCAGCTATGGCCTCGCTGGCTGGAGGGCTGGATGACATGAAGGCCAACCTGACCAGCCCCACTCCCACCGACATTGGGAGCAGCGTGCCCGGGCCACAGTCCTACCCCATTGTGACAGGTGAGGGCACCTGGGGTGGGGGAGAGAGAGAGACACTGACAGAGGGAGACTGAGAGTGCCTGCATGGGCGGGGGGAAGAGTGGCTTGGTGCTTTTGGACTTGACGGGCCATTTTTGTTTTAGTAAGGTTCCGGGGCCCTGGAATCGGTCAGGCAGGATACTGCCGGGGCCCAGAGCTGCGGCTGTGATGAATCATGGCTGTATTTGCTCTGATAAAGCCAGCGGAGAGAGAGTGTCAAATGGGCTGTGGGCTGGGACAGGTGGCAAGAAAGGCCCATGACAAGAAGGGCCGTGGTGACTTCGGGATCTCCTGTGGATACAGCCAGGAGGTTCAGAGGTCTGGGATTTATCCCTCTCACGAGAAGGGCAACCCTGCCTGGTAGGACTTGAGAAGGAGCAGACTCCTGGCAGATTGGCATTGGTATTTCGGGTTTCCAGGCAGAGACTGAGTCAGGAAGGGTAAGAGGTTTCGGCTGGAAGGTGCTTGGCCTATGCAAAGTAGCTGCCTTTCTGGAAGGCCCAGGGCCAGCCTCTTTAGCCGTCAGTGTAAAGATTGAGTTTGGATCCTGGAGGCACATTGCTGGATTTGAACTTGCCATTGACTAACTGTGTAATCTTGGGTAAATGTATGAGGATTCTGGGCTATGTTTTTAAAAAAATCTCTACAGTGGGAATGGTGTTATTGTGAGGATTAATTCATTAATACATATAAAGTGTTTAGACTCTTATTTAGCACACGGCAAGCATCCAATACATGTTGCTGCTATTCCTCTCAGAGCCTTCTCGTGGTGGCCGGTCACATTGTTGGGTTTGCTGTTGCAGAAAAGTCTGGACCACAAGGGCTGAGTTAGGCAGACACCTCTTCCTGCTCCAGCAGCAGTGGGATAACATGGGGGGACAGACCCTGGAAGTTTGGCCGAGCTGGCAGGCAGGAAGCAGTCTCAGATACTACACAGACAGATAATAGGAGGCTCAAGGGGAGCACTTGGGCCAGAGCCTTGGGGTCCAGCGGGGGGTAGCAGGATGTCCCTGTAGGCTGGTAGGCAGGACACGGTAAGAAGTAACAGAGACAAGGGCTTCTTAGAAGTGCAGGCGGGCTATGGTTGTGTCGGGGAAGCTGGGGATTGTGCTCAGGTTTGAGTTTTAGGGGAGGGGGCTTGATGTCACATAGGTTCCGAGACAGAGAGAACCCAGCTCTGAGACCTGTGCTGATAGGTTGGCACTGAGGCTCGTGGGGCTCAGACAGAAGCAGTGGAGGCCCTGTTTGCAGATCTTGGCAAGCTTCTGGGGGCAGCTGAACCAGCACAGGTGGGGAGGTGTCAGCACTGGGACAGGGATAGAGGGTGGGGAGCCTCCGTTAGAGTGGGGCTTTACTAACAGCACAGATGTCCCATGAGGTCCTCTCCCCTGAAGTCACAGAAGGTTTCAGTTGACCCAGGCAGTGGGTCTGGGTGTGGATTGGGTTTTCAGGTAAACCTTTGACCAAAGACTTGTTTGTACTCCAGACCCAAGTCAGAATCATGCTTGATCTTTAAAAAAAAAAAAAATTAATTTTGGAGATAATTCTAGTCTCTGACCCATTGTTACTACTTGTGTTGCTTTTCACTTTCATCTTTCCTAAAAACACATGAAATTACCTGCTGTAGAATTTTAAAAGCACTCAGGTAGTGGATGGCTACTTTGGAAGAAATATTTTCTGCCTTGCTCTGCAGAAAGTAGAGATAGTGAGCTCTTTTGCATGCCCTTCCAGAAAGGTGTGTTTTCCTGGGTGTTCATTGCCGAAGGGATATTTCTCTGGAGGACCACATAGGGCTATGAAAGAAAGATATGCAGTGTCAGATGAAGGCTGTAGGGGAAAGTCAGGGTTACATTAAACGAAGAGCTCTTACTGTATCTAGGACCACATCGTGATCGTGTGCAATTCTGAGCTATTTTACTTTATTAAAATTCTGTAAAATTTAGTTTATTTTTAAAAAGTTTACCCATGTCTTTATTTTGCTTGATTTCGCATAACGGTATGCTTGATGTTGAAATATTGGAAGTATTCTAATTATAAATATAATCATTAGCTTTTTTTGTGAGTAAACAATAGCTAGCTAGAAAAATAATAGAAGAGTCCTTTAACAATGGTACCAAAAAAACCAATGCTGAGGAAAAATTCACTTTAAACTCCACCAAGGGACATAAAAGAATAAATGGAGAGCTGTAACTTGTTCTTGGGGAGGAAGACTCAATATCATAAAGTTGTCAGTTTCTTCTAAGTAATCTACTAATTCAAAGGAATCCCAATCAAAATAGCAACAGAATTTTTTGGGGGGAACATGTCAAAATGATACCAAATACTGCAAAAATAAGCATTGAAGCATAGCTAAAGAATTTTGAAATAGGGAAATGAGCAAAAGTTGTAGCCTTTTTAAAAACATTATGATAAAGCAGCAGCACTTAAAACTATTTTTTGTTTTTTTAAGTTTATTTATTTACTTACTTACTTATCTACGTAATCTCTACACCCAGTGTGGGGCTTGAACTCACGACCCCAAGATCACGAATCATTTGCTTTCCCGACTAAGCCAGCCAAACACCCCTAAAACTATTAGTAATGAAACTGAAGTTATGGACACATATAATGGCCTAGAGAGTCCTTAAATAGATCCAAATAGATATGGGTATTTATAAATGTAATATTTCAAATAGGTAGAGAAAAAGATAAATCGTTCAGTTAATGGTGTTGGGACAACTAGGCCTGTTGGATACATACCTCACTTTTTATATCAAAATAAATTCCTAGTTGATCTACACTTTCAATGTAAAAAATGAAACCATAATAAACTAGAAAAAAATGAGGGATACTTTTTTAGAATCTTAGAGCAGGGAAGGCCTTTTAAAATCTGTTCCAAATATAAAAGACAAAGAAAACTGGTCTAAATGACTGTTAAAAATGTAAGTCTTTTGTCTGTATGTAGAAACATTCAAAAGACAACAAAATTAGGGGAAAAAAGTGGAACACCGATGGCAAAAGCTAATTTTCTTAATACGTAAAGGGCTTTTAGAAATGAATAAGAAAAAAATCAGTAGGAAAAACAGGTCAAGACTGGATAAATTCATTGGGAAAAATACAGATGTCCAACAGCACATGAAAAGGTACATACCTGACTCATAGTTTTAAAACTGCAAATTAAAACAGTCATGAGACACTTTAAAAAGTCAATTAGCTTACCGAAGATTGAAATGTTTCTGGAGGCCAAGTGTTGGAGAAGGTATGAGAAACAAATATTTTCATCCACTGTTACAAATCAGTGTAACCTGTTTTGGAAGGAAATTTGGCAATATCTATCAAAAATGTAAGTGCACCTACCTACCCTCTAACCCAGAACTTTCATAATCAAGTCACAGATATATTCATGAATGTACAGTGATACCTTTATCTGTATAATAATTATAGAATTATTTATAACGGCAAACAAATGGCCACAAGGCAGTGTCTGTCAATAGGAGCTGGTTAAATAAATTATGGCTCCTTCATAACACAAAATACTATACAAACCAATTAAACCAATTAAAAATAATTAAGTAGAGCTGTCTGTGCTGAAATGAATAAAGGTCCAAGATAAATTTTTAAAATTTTTTTTAATGTTTTATTTATTTTTGAGACAGGGTGAGACAGAGTATGAAAGGGGGAGGGTCAGAGAGAGTGGGAGACAGAATCTGAAGCAGGCTCCAGGCTCCGAGCTGTGAGCACAGAGCCCGACGTGGGGCTCGAACTCATGGACCGTGAGATCATGACCTGAGCCGAAGTCGGCCGCTTAACCGACTGAGCCACCCAGGCGCCCCTCCAAGATAAATTTTTAAATAAATAAGCAATTTGTATAATACTATGTTAAGTATGATCCCATTGGTGTGAAAAAATACAAAGGACATACACACAGGGGCAGAGGCACACACAGGCAGGTCAGAGGCTTGTGTAATGAGGATTCTTTAGAAGATCTCCAGCTCTTCTCCTGCTTTATGGGGCATTGTGTTGTTGGGGTTCTCTTCCCAGTCCCACCTAGCATCCCCTTGGGATAGCAAGTATTTTTTTTTTTCATTTTATTTATTTGAGAGAGAGAGAGTGTGCACGCATGAGCTGAGGAGAGAGGCAGAGGGAGAGAGAAAGAGAATCCCCGGCGGGCTCCACAGTACCTGACGCAGGGCTCAATCCCACAACCTTGGGGATCATGACCTGAGCCAATATCAAGAGTCGGGCACTCAACTGACTGTGCCCCCCGGGCGCCCTGGGATAGCAAATATTAACAATGCCCCTTTACTCTCCGGAAATTAAGATCACATCTGACTTCAAGTTAAATCAAAATAAAGCCTTAATCATGAGATATAGGAAGAATGAAAGTGAAATTGTTTATAGTGAAATACTATGTACTTTGATAAGCAAATACCCTGCGTGTTTGAACTGAAAGAAATAATGAAGTAGTTCGGGGCTTGCCCCATGCACAGAATCACTATGAATGCCACGGCCCTGAACGCAGACTTAGGGACTCCTATTTACTCATACTGCGAGCCTGATTTTATGAATTAGGTGAGGAACTCTTGGCAAAATTCCAAGTAAAATAAGATATGAGCTTTTCTCGGTTTACACAGTAGTTGCATTCCTAGAAAATTCAGTGTATATTAAGACCATGGAGATTGCAAGTTCACATTTATATGTAAATGAAGTTCAGGGCTAGACTCAAATAATTATAAACAGATTTTTCACCTGTCCTGTTTGGCAGGACATGACAGAATGCAAGATGAAAGGAAACGTCGCTGTGGGGACTCTTCCTCTGCAAGGCAGGGATGCCTCTCAATTATAGAAAAGCCCCCACAAGTTTTCAGAGCACCCTCTAGGGGGCAGTTGCTGACCCTACTGAGAAGTGTTAGAACACCTTGAAGGAATGCCTCCAGGAGCTGTTAGGATGGCAGTAATTTTATTCCCTTGTGTTCATGGATGTGTTGACACAGTTCTGAACTCTTCAGGGAGACCCTGAGTCTTCTGGCCCCACGCCTTACCTTCTCCCCTCCCCACAAGGGAGCGTAGTTGGCGCTCAGTTGGACTGTGAGCAAGCCCAGGACTCTAGCTGGGCAGTGCCAGCCTGGAGTGCGGGGCCGGGGGAGGAGGTGGCCTCCGTCCTGCTCCATCTCGGCCCTTACACTCCATGCTGTGCAGGGAAGGTCTCATTAGAGAATGAGTCGATTTCTCTCCATCGTTTATATGCCACATTAAATATTAACTTAAACTCCTGCTCTACCAGCCCGGGCCACGGTTCAGAAGCGGCTCACCATTTGCAAACCAGTGACATGGCCAGCTTGCTCCTGCATCATCAGCAGTTTGGGGCCATCCTGATTGGGACTAATTCTCGGCAGGTGTGTCCTTGGGCCACAGGCCTGCCCATGGGGCAGCCACTGTGCCTACCTGCCAGGGAGGACGGCGGCTGGGGTGCCAGGCCCCCTGCTCACCCCCCTCCTGGTAAAGGGCCTGGCAGTCTTGCCCTCCACTGTGCCCCCCTGACCCTTGCCTGAAAGAACAAAGGAATGGGGCCAGCCTGTGTCCTTGCTGGCCTCTTCCCCTGAGGACTATCTTTTTGCATCAGCAGTTAGAATGGAGGGAGGAGACTGAGGGAGGCTTCTCATCAAATAAGTTTGGGCAACACTGGCATGGTGGATACCTGTCGGGGTATGAGGCTCCCCCTGGGCACTGTCCCCTCTAAGTAAAAGACACCACTAGTGGGGCAGCAGATAGGCGCCTACAAGGACAGACAGAATGCCACCAAGTCCCCAGGACCACCGGCTCTGATTTGCTGTGCCCCCAGGTTCAATGTTTGGAGCCTCAATATCCCAAACCTGGAAGCCCAAGAAAGTCCACCCTCTTCTGCCTTTTTCATCTGAGCAACAGCTGAGGGTTGGAGGAAAGAGCACTAGATTAAGAGTCAGAGGAATGGGCGTAAGCCTGGACTTTCCCCCCTTAATTGTCCTGTCCTTCGGCAAATAGATTGTCCTCTTGAGCCTCAGTTTTCCAATCAATGAAAAGGGGATGGCAGTTCCTGCCCTGCATGCCTCTTTTGGCTGTTGCAAGGATATAATGAGGCAGTGGGGGGAGAGAGTTTGAGAGCCACCACGGGGGCATCTGAGTGTGTGTGGGGAGTTGAGGGAGAAGGTAATCTGGCGGGTCCAGGATCCAGTGTTGGCACTTCCCAGCCTCCCTCAGGACAAATATCGCGACCGCAGATGGGCAGGGTGGGAGTGTCGTGCCGTCCAGCTGCTCACCCGACAGCTCAGCTCGGGAGACCTAGGTCCAGAGAGGGGAGATGCCCTGCTCAGGGCCACATCCAGTGAGTTAGAGCTGGAACTAGGGCTCGCCCAGGGCCCTGACCTTTGTGGCCTGCTGCCGTTATGTGATGGGATGGACAAAAAACAAAACACAACAAACAAACAAAATCCCAGTTTAAAGTTCCAGAGGGTGCCTCTTCTAGCATGTAATTGAGAATGTCAGCAGGAAAGCCAGACTGCTTAGCTTGAAGCCCAGTGTCACCGTGTTCTAGCTGGTTGACCTTGGGCAGGCTACCAGCCTCCATGCCCAAGTTCTCCATCTATAAATGAGGCCCAAACAGAACTCACTGTAGGCTTCCTGTGAGGATAACACGAATGGTCCATGCGGAACCTTAGCCCAGTGCTTGGCACGAGTAAACGCTCAACAAATGGTAGTTATTAGTATGTTTCAGAGCTCTTGTACCAAGATGTCTGGCCAGCACCAAGCCACTCTGAATGGCCATTTGTTCATCTTTCCATGGGGAACACTTCTTAGATCTGTTTTTTATGAGCCTTTGAGGCTCAACTAAGGCTCAACTAAATATCTCTTCCTTCAGAGTGAAATCATAATAAATAACAAAAACTAAAATATGAGAAATTCCTTATGTATCCAGTTTCTCAAAGGTGCTTCAAAAAAATATAATTAAAGCTACAGTACAGCATAACATCTTACAACAAAAGGCTCAGCCATGGAGCTTTCCTCAGAATCCCGTGGAAGATGCTGGGATGTCAAAGTTGTGTGCGCAGGAAAAGAGTGTAACATGAATAGTTACTGTTCACTGGACTCACTCTGTGCCCAGCTGGGAGAACGATGGTGATCTTGGTGGACAGTCCCTGCTCTCACTGGGCTTGCTTGCTGGGAAAAGCTGGACAACTCACAGCAAACAGAGGGGGGAGAAATGTGCAGTTTCATTTCATAATGGCATGTGCTTTGAAGAAACTAGCTGGTTGAAGAGATGGTTGGTGAGTGGGGCGGGGGGTGGAGCACAGCCTCTCTAACGGGTAGCATTTGATCTGAGATCCCAGTGATGAGAGGCTTTGGGAAGATTTGGGGGCAAGGTATTCCTAACAAGATACAGCCTCGGTAAATGCCTTTTAGCTGTAAAATGAACGAGTGAATGAGATGTGGAAAGGAGGAGGCCATTTCTTGGTTCTTTCTCTGCTGTTAGTTGGGCTCAGCCCATAATCAGGCTTTGGGGATTCTTGCAGTCAGTGGAAATGAACTTCAGAGGTTGAGTAGCCCATCCCTTCAACCCCCGCCCCCCGAGGATCTATTCTACATCAGGGCTTGGTCACCTCTGGTGATGATGATTTCGCTACCTCAAAGGCAAAAAATCTTCAAACAGTACGTACCTGTAGCTGTTCTCCACTGAAAGTGATTTCCATTCCCGTTAGCAACCCAGGCCCAAAGTGTCTCCGATGTCCAGATGGACATCCATGGTATGAACTCATAGACCCAGCCACTGCCCAGCACCTCCCTCAACTGGCGTTCTGTGTACCCACTGTGAAGCCCAAAGATTGTTTGGTCCGCATAGTGTTTTTTGAACTTAAAAAAAAAAACAAAAACAACTTAGACTAACATTTTAAAGATTGGAGGAGAACAACCCAAATGTCCATCAGTAGGGAACTGTTTAAGTAAAGAGTAGCTTATCCGTACAATGGAACGTTGTGCAGCTATAGGAAAGAATGAGGAAGCTCTCTGTGTCCTGATAGGGAAGGAGCTTTGAGATACATTATTCATGAGAAAAGCAAGACTACTGTGTACAGAATGCTACCTTTTGTGTAAAGAACAGAGGGACAATGGGAATGCATTTGTATTTGTGCACACGTGCATAAAGAAACCCTGGAAGGATACTCAGGAACTTAATAACCGTGTTTAGGCAGAAGCCGTGAACTGGATGTGGGAAGAGGACTTTTTTACTGAATACCATTTACGTTTTTAATTTTTCAAATGTTGTCAATATATGACTATCAAAACGTTAAATTAAAAGTGCCTTGGGGCGCCTGGCTGGCTCAGTCGGTTAAGTGTCCCACTTAGGCTCAGGTCACTATCTTGTGCCCATGGGTTCAAGCCCTGAGTCGGGCTCTGTGCTGACAGGTCAGAGCCTGGAGCCTGCTTCGGATTCTGTGTCTCCCTCTCTCTGCCCCTCCACCACTCACACTCTGTCTCTGTCTCTTTCTCTCTCTCTCAAAGATAAACTTTGAAAAAAATTGTTAAAAGCGCCTTAAAATCAGGAGATTTAACATAAAGATTAAAATGTCTAACCTTTCTTTAAAAAGTTGAAAAACTTGAGGCACCTGGGTGGCTCACTTGGTTAAACGTCTGACTTCAGCTCAAGTCATGATCTCGCGGTCCATGAGTTCGAGTCCCGTGTCGGGCTCTGTGCTGACAGCTCAGAACCTGGAGCCTGCTTCAGATTCTGTGGCTTCCTCTCTCTCTGCCCCTTCCCTGCTTGTGCTCCGTCTCTATCTTTCAAAAATAAGTAAATGTTAAAAAAATTTTTTTAATTGAAAAACTTGTCCACTTTCGGTCCACATCCCCATACTACTACACTCAGTATAGCGGAGAAGTGGCTCCCCCTACACGTGAGTCTTCTGTTTGCCCCAGATTCCCGGACAGCTCACTAATTTACCATGTTTGTAGCCCCTGTGAATTTACGAGTTCTTGACTTTGCTCCAGCCCCATCCTTCCTTGTCTCCTCTTGCTCCTACTTCTGTCCAACAGAAAACCCTTCTGTCAAGTCAGAAAGGGCTGGCCACAGGTGTCCAACTGGCCTTGCCTGTTTCCGACTCCAGGTCTTAGGTCAGGCTGTTCTGCCCACCTGGAATGGCTTTCCCCAAATATCAGCTCAGTGTGTAACCCATGCAGTGGGGAAGGCCTGGAGGACTGAGTGCAAAGGTCCCGAGAATGTGCAACAACATGGAATTTCATCCCAGTGCAGTGATGTCACACTCTCTCCAAACGAGACGTTGTGTTTCAGGGGAGCACGACCCAGAGAGAAAACTCAGCATCTGAGACTGGAACCTTCCCTGTAGATACAAGGCTATTTGCATTCCAGAAAGATTCAAGGCGAATACGATTGGGGTTTAAAGTATTTGGTATGGGATTGCTAAATAGACTTAGAGTTGTAGATTCTATAGAAACCTGGAATTTTGGAATGTTTGTGTTTAAAAGGATACTCAGAGGTTCAGAGAAGCTGAAGCTCTGATCATTTTAAAGCCAAAATGAAATTCAAGCATCTCCGTAATTAAAATGCACATCAAAGGAAAATATGATTTGCTTTCAGGTTAGCATAGTGTTCCTAAGAACTATTTGTTGAATAAATGAATTAATATTTGTGGAAAGTGCAGTGTCAATTAAAAAAAATAATTTCAGCAGAAAGGACTCTGGTTGTTTCTGACCTTGTATCTCGTAGGATAAAAATAAACAAAGCTGGGTGGCCGTCCTGGTAATGCACTCATAGATTTTTACACTTGCGAGCAGCTTGGAAGCCGACCTTTCCAAATAGCCTTCGAGCAGGTCTCTGGGCCTCCTGCTTCCCAGCCCACCCTGCTGTGATCCATCTTCCTAAAATAGCGATTTCATTAGCTTGTTCTCCTGGTCAGAGATCTCCACCGCCTTGCCATTATCTGCAGGAGAAAGCATACCAGACTCTAGTGCCTGGCAATTTGCAGATTACTGCCATTCATTATTCACTCACTCACTTATCTCTTCACCAAAACCAACTCCTCCTTCCTGTCAAACTGTAGCCTAGCCTGAGTCATGAGGGTTATAGAGTCCCTGCCCTCAACATGCTTACAGTCTGATGGGGGAGGCAAAGGTGGTTGCACGTACAAAGCAAAACAAAACCAACAAGAAAAACAAGGGAGATCCCATGGGAGAAGCCATGCTATGTGAGGGCAATGAAGAGGGAATGATGGCCTGTCTCTGACTGTGGGCTTTGGGGACATTTTGTGGAGAAGGCCATGTCTAGGCTATTCTGGGAGAGCCAAGCACTCCAGGCTTCTGTTTTCTGTTCTGAAGCTTGGCTTGTTCTCTTGCAATCCCCCTTTCCTAATTCCTTTTTAGTCACAACACAACACGTGCCCATGGTACAATAAAGCCAAATGGCGTGAAAGTGTGTATAGCTTTGGGGCGCCTGGGTGGCGCAGTCGGTTAGGCGTCCGACTTCAGCCAGGTCACGATCTCACGGTCCGCGAGTTCGAGCCCCGCGTCGGGCTCTGGGCTGATGGCTCAGAGCCTGGAGCCTGTTTCCGATTCTGTGTCTCCCTCTCTCTCTGCCCCTCCCCCGTTCATGCTCTGTCTCTCTCTGTCCCAAAAATGAATAAACGTTGAAAAAAAAATTAAAAAACAAAAAAAAAGAAAGTGTGTATAGCTTCATATGACCATATCCCCTCACCCCATTCCTAACCTCTTCTGCTGATGCCATCAGAGTTGATGGTTTGGTATATGTTCTTCCAGAAGCTTTTCTATATATATATATATATATATATATATATATATATATATATATATATATTCTATACATATATATAAATTATATATATGTAGCTTATTTCCTACAAATGGGTTTTTACTCCTCATACTGTTGTTCAATTTTTGAAAATTGTATTTCACGTTTTATGGATACCCAACATGTCGATAGGGACAGAACTTCTATCCTCTCTAATGTTCTTAACTTTTCTCAAGCAATACAAGCTAGAGAATCCATATTCTCAGGGCTAGGGAGGGGGAATCCCTCTCAGTATTCAATACTGGGGCTTCAGACAGAGAAGGATAGCGTCCAGGGAGGAGGGCAGGCAGGGTACCTTGTCCCCCAGCGCTGTTGGCTTACGACAGCCGACTTGGGGCCTGGCTGCTACCTCCCCTGCGCTCAGGGCTGTAGGGGGAGAGGCGTGGTTGCTGGGAGTACATCAGGGAAAGCCACAGGGAAGCAAGCTTTAGTTGAGTGCAAAGAAGAACTTTTAATAGTTAGAGCTCTCTGAAACTGGAATAGGCTGCCTCAGGAGATAATAACAATGATAGCTAATGTTTATTGAGCATTTGTTATGTGCTTTGGTTCATTTCATCCCTTATTCTGTGGAACACAGGTACTATTTTTGTCCCAACTAACAGCTAAAGAAACTGCCTGAATTCACACACCAGTAAGTAACAAAGCTGGTTTTCTCCTTACTTCTGTATGGTATGGTTCTTGTAGGTAGTAAGCTCCACGTCATCAGAGGTATCCAAGAAGAGCTCTCTCACATTTAACGGCAGCACAGTTAAACTAGCAGCCACTGGGGTCTGCAGAAGCTGATCACACTGCACAATCTCTCATATAGACTCTGAAGCCAGACTGCCTATCTTTGGATCCCAGCTCTGCCACTTATGAACTGGTGACCTCAGGTGCTCAATTGTTTGCGTGTGAGTGTGTGTGCCTCAGTTTCCTCATCTATAAAATGGGGACAGAAACTCATTATATGGATAAAATGAGTTGATATTTCAAAGGCACACACACAAAAACCCTGGCTTGGAGCACAATAAATGCTGTGTAAGTATTGATTTTAAATTAAAAAAAAATTTAATGTTTACTTATTTTTGAGAGAGAGAGAGAAAGGGGCAGAGAGAGAGAGAGAGAGAGGGAGACACAGAATCTGAAGCAGGCTCCAGGCTCTGTCAGCACAGTGCCCGATATGGGGCTCAAACCCATGAACCGCAAGATCATGACCTGAGCTGAAGTTGAACACTTAACTGAGCCACCCAGGCGCCCCTAATTTTTGATTAAAAATAAGATAAAATAAAATTTTGGAGCTCAGGAAAGGAGCCGGAGCCAGAGAGCCTAGGGGTCCGCCATGACAAGAGGATGGTGGAAGACCTTACTAAGGGTGGCATGTGTCCCGCGTTGAGCAGGCCTGATGGCTCCCTCTTCTGGATATTCCACTGGTCTCCTCTGTTAGTTTTTACTTGCTGCTGTAACTACCACAAGCTTGGGGCTTAAACCAACATAAATTTATTTTCTTACTATTCTGGGGGGGCAAGAGTCCTAGCATCAGGGAACTGCATTACCTTCTGGAGGCTCTAGGGGAGAATCTTTTTCTTTTTTCTTTTTTAACCTTTTCCAGCTTTTGCTAGAGGTTGCCTGCATTCCTTGGCTCATGGCCCCTTACCCCATCTTCAAAACCAGCAGGGTGGCATCTTTTCTCCCCTTTGACCTCTGCTCCTGCTGTCACCTCTTCTCGCTGTGACTCTGACCTTTCTACCTCCCTGTATAGAGACCCTTGGTGATTACATTGAGCCCACCTGGAAAATCCAGGATCTCCTCCACGTCTCAAAATCCTTGATTTAATCACCCCTGCGAAGTTTCTTTTGCTTCCTAAGGTAACATAGTCACAGGTTCTAGAGATTAGGATGTAGGCATATTTGGTGGTGGGGGAGATGTCCATCATACCTACCCTTACCTCCCCTGAGCTCACTATAAAGGTCTCCTTGAAGACTCCACGTCCCTTCATACCTGGCCTGACCCATCATCCGGGAGGGAATCAGGTACCTCTTTTGCTCTGTTTCTGTCTGACCTGTCCCCACCATGTCTGTAAGCACTGCTGGTCCTCACTCTGTCTCCTCCATCTGACCCACTGTTGTGACAATCGTGCCCTCCCCAGGTGCCCAGGGCCAAGAGACTGGAATTTTGGTCCTGGATGGGCCCTTGGAGATCATCTAGTGCAACTTCCTGGGTGAGCAGATAGGAACACTGGGGACTGAGAACTCAGGGTCTCCAAAGTGAGACAGCTCTGGAATCCATATCCCTTGACTCCTTTTCTACCTAGTGCTTCTTCTCCGTGCCAGACTTAGCCTTTGTCCTTCCAGAATGCAACTGTTTCCCTTTCCTCTCCTTGTTTCTCAGCCTGCCTGGTCCCTGCCATCTGTCTACTTCATCTGTGAAGCTGTCCAATGGAACCCTTCATCCAGGCTTATCTATTTACTACCATCCAACTCAGCCATGCCTGGTCTCACTCGAAGCCTTTTGCTTCTGCTGGTTCCTCTGGCTTAGAATGCTTGTCATTTGCTCAGAGGTAGTAGTAATGTGCTGTGAAAGGATGAGCACTGGGTTGGCTTGGAGTCAGGGTCACAGATCTTCATCCCAGCTCTGCCATGCTCCTTGGTGACTTTGGGAACATCCTTCACCTGTCTGAGTCTCAGTTTTCACATCTGCCGATGGGAATTATAATCTGGGCTCATCCCTTCTTGCAGCACTGTGGTGAAGTGCACACGAACTATAAGCTGTAAGGATCTGTGCCCTTTCTTAGGACTTCATGGAGCCCGTGCCACCTTGACTGCGCCAGGTGCTCAGGTCCTGTCTCCCGTCAAGAAGGAAAATGTGAGTTGATGCAGGGCTTTGCCTGTAAAAGGCTTTCATGACACCTACTGAGGAACCGAGGAGTTAGCAGGCCTGCTGGCAGTCTTTGCCTGTACGCCTCCAGGGAGTGTCTGCGGGGAGTAGTCCCCAGGTGCCACCTTCTCCAAGAAGTCCTCTCGGTTACCCCACAGTCAGAGTGATGTCCACCTCACCTGGCCTCTGGGGACCAGCCCACCTGTTATAATGTTGTGCCTTGATTTATCACTCTTTGTTACCAGCCTAACTTTCTCCTTAGACTTTGAGGTTCTGAATGATATCTGCCTTCCCCGGAACAGCCTAGCATGGAACTTGAACATAGTAGGTACTCAGGAAGTATTTGTTGAATGGATGGACGGATGGATGAACAAATGAGTTGTCTACATGATTGATTGTTACTAATTGCCCCAAACTCCACTCTCCTAGGTTATTACCAAGGTTATCAACCCCCTAGATTATTATTATTCACACACTGGAATCACTTTGATAGGCATAAGGCACATTTGAATGTAATTTATTATCGCGATTATTATTTTTCTTCAAATGCATAAACTTCTCGTCTGCCACCTTCCCCCCTGATCCCCCCCCGCAGTGTTCACAGCCCAGAAAAAATCTGTCTCTAATTTATCTCAATTAGTTCTTATTTTCATTAACTAAGAGGCTGTAGAAGTTCTACTCCCACCCTAGATCTTCTATACGTGTTTGGTAAGGCTGGTTTGGGCATGGGTCCTTAACAGGCACCTGTTGTCTGTCCAACTTGCCCATCCAGAGATACGTTTACCTTTCCAAACGCACTGCTTCCTTTTTAAGTGTCTTTTAACTCAGGTCTGCGAAGGTGTCACAAGCACACCTCAAGGGAAGGGTGGTCAGATAGTCTATCTGGGGATTCGGTGTGTAGGGTGGGGTCACGTGAGGGTAAGGGCCTTTTCCCCAGAGCTCATCTCTGGGGAGGCCAGAGTCACCAGCAGGGGTGATGATACTTGTCTCCCACTCACCAGGCACCAGAAATCATTCTGAGCACTTGACGTATGTTAACTTGTCTAGTCTGCGTAACTACCCTATGAAAGAGGTATTACCCTCATTTTACTACTGCAAAAACTGAGGCACAGGGCACAGAAGTTTGCTTAGTGTTGCACAGCTCCTAAGTGGTGAAGCCAGGTTTCAAATGCATGTAGTCACGTTCCAGCAGCCACACATTTGACCACTGTGCCACACCACTTCTCACCAACCTGGTGCTGGTGGCCAGCAGAGCTCTGAGTCAGGCAGAGCCTCATCTGGAGAACAGACCACAAACAAGAGATGTGTCTCTTTCCCAGTTGGCCTGGTAGGATTACAGTATCTTTTATAACCAGCAGTGTCAATCTGTATAGTTGGTCAAAAGGTGTTGCCCAAAAGAAGACCATAGCTGGCACAAATAGCCATCTGTGCCAATAAGGGGGTAGGTTACAAAAAAAAAAAAAAAAAACCTGTGGTTTTATTATTATCTCCAGATCTCTTTTGTACTAATGAGACTGATGGAGTAAAAGATTCCCATAGAATCCAGCCTGGAGCCACAGAGCCCAGGGTCTGGCTCCCTGTCCCCCTCTGGTCCCGCAGCCCATTTTAGCTGGGCCCTTCCCCAGGCTCACTAAGCCTGATCTATGCTGGTCTAGACTGCCTAGAACTTGCCCAGCAACTGCCCAGCTTCTCCGTGGGCCGAGCACACCTCTGGTTGGGGCTGGCCCAGCCCATGCCCCGCCCCCCCCCAGAGGAATCCCTTCTTTGACCTTTGTAATTATTCCTGTTCAATCTTCCTTCATGTTTTTTTCCTCCCCCCACCACCCCTTTCGAGGTGCTCAACTCCTGCACTCTCTCCAGTGTATTAAGGATGTGAGTGAAATTGATGACTGGGATGTCTCAGGTCTTTATGATGATGAATGACTTTCACTGCCAAAGCTTTTATTGTCTGTGATTTGGGAAGAAGGGGGAACTGATATATCAAGGCTGCCTGTCACACCATTTAATACAGTTATAAATCCTGACGTCACTAACTGGTGGTCAGGAGCTGGAGAATTCCACCGGCCGCCGCTTTGCCGAGCCTTTATGGATTTTTCCCCTTGCCTTTCTTTGCTTGACTGTCACAATTGTGTTTTGGGAGGGGGGATGGGAACAGCTGGATGATGCCTTTAAATATCCCAGGGGCAACCTGGGCCGGAGAGGAAAGTGGGAGTCCTCTCCACCCTAAAAGAAGGAGGAGATGGCAGGGCTTTGATTCTAAGGTGGGCAAATTCTAAAAGTATGCTAATAGCTTCCTGCATTACTGCAAAGGGTGTATCACCCTTTATAGTTTACCGAGTGATTTTACATCTGCCATTTTTCAGGTCTTACTCCTATCTTTGGGAGGGTGGAAGGGAGAGGCTTGATCCCCATGTTATAGAAGACGAAACCGAGGCTCAGTAAGGCAAAGTGGCTTGGCCAGTTTGCAGATGCAGAGGGCAACTCCCTGGGTGAAGCAACAGGACACGGCCGCTAGGCACTCTGAGCAGAGTCAGAGAGCCCTGGACTCACCCCTGTCCAGCTGCTGATCTTGGGATGGTCCCTTCTATTTTTTTTTCTAATAAAAAAAATTTTTTTTAATGTGTATTTATTATTGAGAGACAGAGAGAGACAGAGCATGAATCGGGGAGGGGCAGAGAGATGAGGAGACACAGAGTCTGAAGCAGGCTCCAGGCTCCGAGCTGTCAGCACAGAGCTCAATGTGGGGCTCGAACCCACAAACCGCGAGATCGCGACCCGAGCCAAAGTTGGACGCTTAACCAACTGAGCCACCCAGGCGTCCCAGTCCCTTCTATTTTCTGAGCTTCAATTTCTTCATGTGAAAAATGAGAACAATACTTTCCTCGTAGGGCTGTTACGAGAATTAAGTGAGATAATGCATGTAAGTGCTCAATAAATGTTTTTTAAAGGTAAAACTACAATAGAAGAATGTGGTAGGTGTTGCAGGAGCAAGAGGATGGCTGCCTATGCCTCCCTGAGGTTGTGCGGGGAGGTGGCCAAGGAAGGCTTCCCATAGGAGGTGAAACTCAAGTTGATTGGAACAAGCAGGGATTAGCCAGGCTGCGAGGGCAGGAAGGAAAAGCATACCAGGCAGAGAGAATGTGATAAACGCAAAAACGACATCGGAAGTGCAACTGCTCCAGGAGTGGTGAGACGTGCCGCTGGCCGTGGGGCAGGGGTGGGACCAGGGAGGCTACCAGTGACCTGAGGTCATAACCTCCAGATGCCAGGGGGCCTCGGAGGGCTTTAAGTCGGGAGTAGCATCTTCGAAGAAATCTCTCTGGGGTCTTGACAGAGGGCGGACATAACGAGGACAAGTCTGAGCAAGAAAGCCCAACCCGTTGAAGGTGGTTGTAAAAGTCCAGGAGAGGAAGGATGAGGACCTGGACCCAGGCAGCAGCGATGAGAATGGAGAAAACATTTTGAGGAGTAGAATTGGCAGTAGTCAAATGTCGGGGACAGGTGAGCTGCAGAAGTCAAGGCTGGCTTCCCTGGTTGGAGTCTGGGGGGCTGTGTGGATAACGGAGGCACCAGCTGAGGCAAAGACAATGGGAAAAGGAGCTGGGTTGGATACGTGGACTTTGTGGTATCCCAGGGACACCCAGGCAGGAACCCCCAGAGGGAAGTGGGGGAGGGGTCAGTGCCGGGGATGAGGATTTGGAAATCATGCCCATGGAGGAGATGAGTCACCCAGTGAAGATGTGCAGACAGGAAGCATAGAGAGGAGTGGAGATCTAGGAAGAGTCTCTGGGGAAACACTGATGTCTGGAGAGAGGAAGCCATGGAGAAGCCTGGGAAGAGGTGATTTATGAAGGACAAAGCGGGCCACCAAAGCCCTCCATCTTGGAGACTGTAGCAGTCACAGCTCTTAGTTGAGACCAACAGAATTCTCTCTGGCTGCTTAAGCAGAAGAGGGATTTTCCAAAGGATATTAGGACATTTAAGAGGCTTAGAGGCCTCACAGCCAGGAGCCCACACATCAGGACTGCGCCTGACGAGATGCCGCACCTTGGCCTGTGGACACAGAGCACTCGGCTCACACTGCTGTCACTGGACACTGGATGTCACCACCGGAACCTCGGCCTCAGCAGATGGACCGCATGGGCTCCTGCTTCTTTGTGTCACCAGCTTCTGAGTTAACAACCCATGCCATGTGTCTACTTGGTAGAGCCAGTAAGGTGCCTGTGCCCTGTCTGCAAGGGAGGCTGGGAGATCAGGCTTCTGGCTTCTGCCTTGAGGAGACTAAACCTTTTTATTTGTTTTTTAAGAGAGAGAGAGAGAGAGCAGGAGCGGGAGAGGGGCAGAGGGAGAAGGAAAGAGAGAATCTTCAGCGGGCTCCATGCTCAGGGCACCTGGATTGCTCAGGGCACCTGCGTGGCTCAGTCCCTCGAGCATCCGACTTCCGCTCGGGTCACGATCTCACAGTTCATGAGTTCGAGCCTTGCATCCGGGTCTCTGCTGTCAGTGCAGAGGCCGCTTCAGATCCTCTGCCTCCTTATCTCTCTGCCCTGCTCATGATCTCTCTCTCAAAAACGTGTGGGGCTCTATCTCCCCGGGCTCGATCTCACAAACCATGAGATCATGACCAGAGCCGAAATCAAGAGTTGGACACTTAACCAACTGAGCCACCCAGGTACCTGAGACTAAATTCTTCAGGTAGAAAATTCCCAAAAGAGGGGTGTTCAGTGGTATCAGGTGGCCAAAAACCTTGAAGAATTGGGGGACAATGGCAGTTAGGAGGGCCTTGTTCTTGGAGTCATTTATTGACATGTGTCCATCTCTTCCCACAGGATTTGAGGTGGCATTAAGTTCAAACTCAAGGCCATCTGCAGACAGGCCAGAAACCGCTGACAGAAAGGGAGAAATTATTGTACTGGGTGCCAGGAAAGCCCTGGTGAGGAGAGGCAGCTGGACTGGGAGGCTGTGGGGTTGGGCTGTTTTTTCTGGACTTGAATGACCTTTGGCAAGTGGCTGGCCTGGGAGGAAGGAATAGGGAAAGGGAAGACCCAAGGGCCCTGAGGCCCAGCCCCAACCCAGGGGTGGCTGGGAGGCATTTCCTTTGGTGAGAACTTGGCTAGCTTCTGAGTTTGGGATGGTGGCTTCTCTTCAGGGAAGAGGATCAAAAGTATCACTTCTGAGGCTTGAAGAGAAAGCTTCCTGTTCCTAAGAAACAAGGCACAAAATCCCTAGCACCTGACGTGTTGGGCCCAGAAGAGTGGCTTGGAAAATGTTTTCTGAGCAAATGAACAAATGAACGGACCAGTACACATACGTTTGGCCTCAGCTCTGTGCTGAGCTTTGTGCTGGCACCACGGGGAAACGTGAATAGGACACGGCCCTTGTCTGGGAAGGGTTCAGTAGGTGTGGAAACAGCCGCCCTAGGCCGTCCGACCAGTGCTGTGATGTGGAGCTGGGCCCAGGGGCTCTTGAGAGCAGTAAGGAGGGAGTGTGTGACCCTGGGTGGGCAGGGCGGGGCATGGGGAAGGTTTTCTGCAGGTGACTTTGGTGGACTTTACTAGATGCTGCCAGGGTGGGGCGGCAACATTTGCAAAGGGTGGAGGTGAGATGGGGAAAAAAAAGCTGTTTAGGGCCTGAGTAGGGGTGGGGGTGGGGCGGGGTGGAGGCTACACCACTCCAGTAGGAACAGAGGGTAGCGAGGAGTTTGGATTTGATCCAGAGGCCATGGGGGAGCCTTAGGGTGGGAGCAGAGGGTCTGGCATGTTGGGGGAGGCTGGGGCCAGGCAGGGAGACAGTTGTGGGTGCGGTGGCCATGGGAGTCTGAACTGTGGCCAGAGTTGGCTGTGGATACAGAGGGGCTGCGACTTGGTTGTTGTGCCCCCCAACCTTCCCCCTGGAGTGTTGGTGGGAGGGGCTGGGCCTGTGGGTGCCGTGGGTGCCGGGGTGTCCAGGCGGGGCCTTCTCGCCCAGGGCCACTCTGGAGCCTGCTGGGTGCCCTCATTATGCCGCTCACAGGCGGCGAGAGACGAGAGCAGCAATCGAGACGCCGGCTGCCTCCTGCTGGTGTGCGGAGCGCCAGGCAAACCACATGAGATCCCATCTCGAGCATAATGTGCATCCGAGGACAAAATTAGATTGAGAAGTAAATGGAGCCGAAAATTTCCAAAGCATTTCCCGTCAAGAAGCTGTTTGATTGTGTGTTTTAATTCTCAGAGTCCTCCTGCCCCGGTGAGGTTCATTTTGGTGGGGAAGGCTGGAGCCTGAAGGAGCTTGACCTGGGGACTGGGACTGGGGTGGGGAGAGAGGCCATGAGTCCAGGCTCCATCTCCTGGGTGACCCGGCCAAGGTGGCAAGCACTGACCCGTCTGACTTAGCACTGACCCGTCCGACTTTAAAACTCAAGCTGATGGCACGCTGGGTTACACTTGCAAATGTTTCCTTTTTTTTTTTTTTCTTTTTTTTTTTGCACCAGAAGGTTCTGCCTTCCTCTTCCTCCTCTTCCTCCTCTTCTCATTCCCTCCTTCTCTCCTTCCTCTAAAGCCCAGGAACCCCCCACGGAGGCAGGGCAAGGGTTATGATTCCATTTTGCAGATTTGGAAAGCGAGGCTCAGCCAGGTATGATCATTTGTTGGTGGCCCAGAGGGAGGAAGTCAGTGGAATATCCTGTGAAGTCTGATTCCTGTGTGTGTTCCCCCTGCATGCTCCTGACCACAAAGGTCAATAAATATAAAGATGTGACAAAATCTCTTTCTCTGTCTCTAACACACACACACACACACACACACACACACACACACACACACTCCTTGGGCCCCAGTCCACTCTCTGCACCTGCTCCCCCCAGGAGAGTTCAGCCCTGTCCTGGACTCCAGTGTCACTGCTGACCCCAGCCTCATCTGTGGAGCTCAAGAAGATGCCCATGTCTTTAGACACGTTCACCAAGGAGAGCATTCTGTTTACTTCATTAGGAACATTCATGCCCTAGACTACTGGAAGGGAAAAAATGGAGAATCAGTTTCTGGAGCTTGAGGGGTGTTCTGAGAGAGGGAAGAGGCGGGAAATGAATACAGAATGAGAAGAGGAAATTTGGATCAGGGACCATGGTGGTTCTAGGGCCCAGGCCTGGCTGTGCATGGCTCTTTGGGCAAGGCCTGGCCCTTGAGGGGGCCTCTTCACTCACCTGCAGAGTAGGCCATTTGTGATTTCCCAACAATTGTTAAGTTTTAAAATTTTTATCAAGAAGGCTTTTGTTCAGGTAAAACCTTCATGGGAAGCCCTTTATGTGAACCAGTTGGAAGCAGGGTTCACTGATTAATGGGAGCCCCAGAGGCCCTGAAGATCCCCCAGGAGGACCAGAGGAGCACAGCTGGAACCCCCTGCACTGGCTGACCCGTAGCGTCCTTTGGGCTCTGGTGCTCTCCACCGCCAGAGTGGTCTTGAGCCACTGTAAAATCTGCTCACAGCACGGGTGTGCCCTTTGCTCAGCCTGGTTCTCAGTTCCTGCCTCGGGGACCCCAGGCCTCTGATATTACACCCCGGCTGCCTGCCCACCTCACCCCAACCTCTGCCTGCGCCTGAGGAAGCTCAGACCAAGCCTCGAGCACACGGCTCCTCGAGGTTCATCCACAGGTGCAACGGCAATACCAGTACTGCCTAACTCACCACGACAGCCTGAGTCCCAATCCCAACCCCGCTGGAGGAACCATACCCACTGAGACCCAGCTCCAGTACCTTCTCCTCCAGGAAGCCTGCAGTCCAGCTGCTGGAATGGAATCTCAGGTCTGCTCTTTGCTATCTATGGGGTCTTGGGCAGGACCCGGATAGCTTCAGTTTCCCCAGCTGTGGGCACTGAGAGGGCAAATAACTAGCAAATGAACCCCAGGCCTGACTGACTCCTGCACTTGTCCCCACATAATGCATCCCACTCAGTAGTGCTCCTTCCCTCTCCGTGTTATGTGAAGCACTCTCACTTCTGTGATCCCCTTTAGGACTCCCAGTGGCCCCTGAAGGAGGCAGGGCAGGGATGATCCCAGAACCGGCAATGGCTTGCGAGCAAGAGCCGGAGCTGTGTAGAGCCTCTCGGAAGCCCTGGCACCTGATTCAGCCTCTCTGGGAAGGGAGGGCCAGGGAGGGCTGGGCTGCAGTCTCTGCAGCCTGCAGCGCCAGCAGCGCAATTTAATGCGTGTTCTCTGCAGCACATTAATTTGCCATGCACCCTGGGAGGTGCCTCTGCGGGGTGGGTTTGGTTTTCCCTGACAAGCAGTGCACCTGCCCAGCCTGCCTCTAATGCGTGGCCTCACTGTTTAGTTTGGGGAAACAATCGCTGGGGCGGGAGGCTTGTCTGGTTGGGCTTTCTCAGTTCCAGGCCTGGATCCCTGTGACATCCACCATCCTGTTACCCTCTGGACCAGAAGTGGATCAGCTGAGGCACTGGTTTAGGAGTTGTGATGGGCTTCAGTCCCTTAGAAGAGATCAGAAGCCTATCTGAGGCTTTTCTGGCTTAGACATTCACCTATTGACCGTTTCTTGAAATAAACAGGCTGTCAGCCAGACGTGAAACAGAGAACCTGGTAACAGGCATTCCTCACATCTCCGGCATTGTTTGATCTCCTAGGTAGCTGGCCTGGGATTGGGACTCAGGTTCACAGATGAAAATGTTCAGAGAGAGGAGAGGACCTGCCTGAAGGCACTGGCTGTGCCTCAGGGAGCTTTCAACTTGATCCTTCAGCCTTGACCTTACCCTTAGGAAGATCCAGTAGGTCCCTCTCAACCATGCTTGACTTCATTTCAAACCCATTCTTGATGTGGAACTTGGCGATTAAGGGCACAGGTTGCCTGGGATTCTAACCCTGCCCCCACCACCTCGACCTGGTCCAGTTTCTACCTGTGCAACCTTGGGCAAGTTTATTCACCTCTCTGAGCCTCGGTTGCCTCCTCTGAGTACTGGAGGTAATAACAGACTTAGCTGATATTTGGGAGCACTTTTTGTCCTGATTCTTCTAGTCCTTTCAAGCAGTCTCAAGAGATGGTGTTATCATTAGCCCCATTGTACAGATGAGAAGACAGAGGTGTATCTTGCCCAATGTTACACAACAACCAGTGAGGAGCAGAGCGGGATTTGGATCCAGGAAGCATGTTCCTGGAGTCTGTGCTCTTAATCGCTAGTTTCAGCCTCGCAACAACACCAACAATAATGATGTTTTCTACCTTGTAGGATTGTTTGATGATTAAATGAGATAATGTGCACAAAGCACTTGGAAGAGTGTCTGGGAAATAGAGCTCAACTGAGTTAGCTTCTACCATCTGTCCACGTCATGCATGTTCAGTGATTCCGGGGGCACACACAGCGGTGGGTGGGTGAGCGCTTCTGAGACTTTCCTCCTTCGTGTGAAGTACTATTTCCTTCTTTACCCGTCACCTTTCACGTTTCGGTCTCTGGTGGTTTACGTGGGTGCAGCAGTGGGCGGGAGTGCGGCACAAAGAAAGGTGGCGACAGGAAGGCGCAGTGTATACATGGCGTGGGGAGTGGGCAGTGAGGGGCTTGAGGCCAGGCATCGGGCTTGCTGGGTGAGCACAGTCACCCCACTAGAGGGGAACCGTTGGGGTGCTGTTCCACCTTCCTTCAACATGTGAAGAGGGAGCTTGGGGCATCTGCCCAAGGTCACACAGCTGGCAAGAGGCAGAGCTCGGGACCCTGTGCTCTTAGCTGATGGCTCGTGGCTGTGTCAGCAGTGGGGAGCCATGGCATACGTGACAGCCGCTTGATGTGAGCAGAGCGCTCTTTCAGAGACTGATTTGGTTGCACTCTCGGGTGAGCCGTGGAACGAGAGTGGCATTATTGAGGGGCTTTACATACATTTGTTAATTTAATCCGCTCAGCAACTCTATGAGGCAGATGTTTGTTTACGGATGAGAAAATGGAGACACAGAGAGGCTAGCAACTCTTAAGATCACACAGCCGGCAAGCGGGGAGCCAGGGTCTGCATCAATACTGCTGGCTTGTGCCCCCTGTCCCTAAGGACCATTCCACGCTGCCCCCTTTACAGAGATGTAATGTCCCCCAGTCTGGAAGGTCACCTCAGGGAGACTCGATGATTTCTGTGTATTTCCTGACCTCCTTCGATCTATTTGCCATTTAACAGTCATCTTAGTTTATGTAGAATCCAACTCTCAGGAAGACAGACTTTCCCAACCATTAGAATTGGGAACTGTGTTCTGCATTAGCAACCTGGGGGTGGGAAACCGTGATGAGATTACCGTTAGCCCTGAATCGGGAATGCGTGTGGCAGGGGAGGACTGGGACACCTCCACATGTTAGCCCCGCCATGGGACTCCATGACTCTGAAACATTATGAGGCAAAGGTACATTTTCAGTATTTTCT
This sequence comes from Lynx rufus, assembly GCF_022079265.1. Classification (NCBI taxonomy): domain Eukaryota; kingdom Metazoa; phylum Chordata; class Mammalia; order Carnivora; family Felidae; genus Lynx; species Lynx rufus. The sequence continues at coordinate 58,545,898 of NW_025814824.1, read as the reverse complement.
ATCAAGCTTGGGTAGGCACGTACGTACCGTAACCAGGCCTGGAGGCCTGGTGGGTCTCCATCAACAAGCTAATCTCCTGGCGGTCTTTTCTCTTGCCCTGCACTGTACAAGGGTTCTCTGGGGACACATCCCAGACTGAATTGGACAATCGGGCTTTTCTCCATCTGCTCCATATGATTATATAGGTCCCAGGCCAACTCTCCAAACACTTGTCATACCAGTTTCCTGGCTAAGAGATGCACATGATCATGCTGGAGTGACATAGGCTAACCCTTCCCAGTGACAGCACCCAGGTTCATCTCTGAGTACTGGCACTACTGAACCTCGCCCAAGGGGGTGGCGAAGCCTCTGAGATCTGTGAGCAGGCCGCGTGTCCTTCCTCCGAGCACCCCGGACTGCTGAGGTTTGGACTGCTTGTGTCTAATTATATTGTTTTCCTGTCTCTACCCTTGCTGGTTCACCTGTCACCTGTCACTTCTAATGTCAGTTTGCCTGGCTCTAGAAGTCTCTCTCCCCCTTTTCATTCTGCTGGGGGCTGGGAAACCAAGCCACTGAGCTCTTTGGAACTGTGTGCAAATGGTTGGACCCCCTAGAGCTGGTGCCCAGACGGACTCTAGGGACAGGCTTTGTGCCCACCTTGGCTACTCACAGCCAGATTGTCGGGGCTGAGATTGCCTGATGGCACATTTCAGCATGGCGGGACATCACGATGTTTACTGTTTATGTGAGGGCTGGATGCTGGCTTAGGGGAGCCTGGTGGGACCATGAGCTGTGAATATGTGACTTGGCCAAGGTGCTCCTGCCATCATGATGCTGTCCTCAAAGGGAAGAAATTCCTTCCGAGACAGCTCTAGGCTGAGACCTGCTGAGGTGGGAGCACAGGACGGGGAGGATCTGTGTACTTTGTGCATCTTGGATTCATTATGATCTCTCCTCTGAGACTGTGAGTGGGCCCCTGGGGCACAGACAGTGTCTGGTTCCTAAGAAGAAGTTAATTTTAAGTCAAAAAGTTAATTTCAAATAAAAAGTCATATGTGCACATGGTTAAATATTCAAACCACACAAAAAAATATAAAATGAAAACTAAATCTCCTTCCTCCAACCTCAGTGCTCGCATCCATAGCCCCTCACCCCAAAGTTAAGTGTCTTGTGTATACTTCAGTAGCATTTTTATGCATCTATCAGCATATAACTTTTATCTGTTTTCTACTAGCGCATGTGGAATCATCCTTTACACAGATTTCTTCTGTACTTTGTTTTATTCACACAGTCATGTGTCTTGGAGCTCTTTCCACACATTCAGATCTACCTCATTTTTCAAAACTCTGTAACATTCCACCATAGGGAAACATCGTAATTTATCGAACCCAGCCATTATGGTAGTCCCCCCTCCCCAACTCCCCGCCCCATCTCTTTTCCTTCCACTACATGTAAATCTTGGTGTACCTTTCTGTGCATTTCCAGCGGTAAAGTTCCAGAAGTAGAATTGCTGGTCAAAGGAGAGGTGTGTTTTGTATTTTGCAGTTCACCTCTTAAAGCAGAATAGTGTGGGGAGAGGGTGGGAGAGGTCCAAGACTCTAGCATCAGACGGCCTCAGTTTACATCCAGCCCTACCTCTTTCCAGCTAGGTGTCTTACTTGCCAGTTGGGGATTTTAAAGGTTTCTATCTCCCAGGGTGTCTGTAATGCTTAAATGAGATAATGCATACAAGCACTTAGAATGGTGCCTGACACATGGTAAGAGCTGGATAAATGATAAAGTACAGTTGTTTTATGGATATTTTTATTACTATTATCGTGCTCTCCAGGGTCCTCTGGAGCACTCAGGAACATGCTTAGAACTTAGGAGGTATCAGATAACGCACGAATGAATGCGTGGACAAATGAATAAATGAAGACATGAGCTGGCCTGCAGTTGCCCTCACCATCCTCCTGCTGTAAATACTGGCCTCCGTTTGTCCCTGGAGCCATGCCTATCCTGGCAGGGAGGCCGTGAGCCACGAGCACGGCAGAGCCGTTTTGCAGCCTTGCCTCATTAGAACCCCACCTTCATAGGATTATTACGTTGGATCAACAGTTGCTAGTTCGGGGCCGATCGTGTTGTAAACGACATGGAAATATTGATCGAGCCCCAGTGCCTGCTCTAAAATGCCCAGGCAGATACTATTCAAACACCCTCTCAAAACTGAAACACAGTGGTGGAGTCTAGAAATTCATGGGGATTCCAGGAAGGAGATGGGGTTGGTTCAAACGAAGGAATGGGGAGGATTGAGACTGCAAAGTAAGCAGCGCCCTGGCTAGTGAATTCTCCAACTTGTCTTCCCTGCTCTACAAAGCCAGATTAGATCTCCAGCCAGGGCAGTTAGAGGAAGGCCCGTCAGGAATAGTGAAAAGTAGGGATCAAGCAATTTTTGGGAAAAGAAATGTAGGGTTAGTAAATAACACCACCTGGGGAGCCTGGGCGGCTCAGTGGGTTAATCGGCCAACTTCAGCTCAGGTCATGATCTCGCAGTCCGGGAGTTTGAGCCCCGCGTCCGGCTCTGTGCTCACAGCCCGGAGCCTGGAGCCTGCTTCAGATTCTCCGTCTCCCTCTCTCTCTGCCCCTCCCCTGCTCGCGCTCTGTCTCTCTCTCTCTCTCAAAAATAAATAAACATTAAAAAAAATTTAAGTAAATAACAGCACCTAATCCAATGGCTAATGAGCCTGTTACTCGGAGAGGCCAGAATGAATGGACGTGGCTCCTCTGTGATGTGCAGCATGTCCATTCCTGCCGGCCGGGTTGGGCTGTTACAGCCCTGGGACGGCCTTTCCCCTCCAGGTGAAACACCCCCCTTCTGCACTCCCTGGCTCAGCGCACCCCGTACTCATGGCAGGTCCAAACAAAGGGAGACCTCCGAGCAGCCCTGTTCAAACTGTCACATATTTCAAACGCCAGCTGGAGCAAGCAGGCCCGGTGGCGAACGCGCCGCGTGTTCATACGCAGGGGTGTGTGGAGCGGGACGCACCCCCTCCCGTACCCCGCATCCGCAGTGTTGGGCTGATCCCTCCCCCTCCCCTTAGGTGGCAGTTGTGTACTGTCATCTGCTTTGATGTTGTTTGAAGATCTTCAGCTCATGTCACTCCGGCGCAATTGACTTTTTCCTTTAAAAAGTTAAGACGATGCCTCATGTACAAATACAGAATGACTATGTGAAGGTTTTATTCAGCTCGTAAATTAACAAGGGAACCTGTAAAAAGTGGTTTCAAGAGCATTTGAGGATCAGGGGTTTATATCTTCTATCAAGAGCAGCATTTTAAAAAAAATGCTGGAATAAAATTGCTAGATTAGACACAAAATTGGTTAATGTCCTACAGGACAAAAAAACCCCAAACCTTTAGGTTTATCTTTTCTACTCCATAGAAATCTACACATAAACATACACATGTAGCTTCCCTTGTCTGAGCTCTGTTCAAATAGTAAAGAATTGTCAAACACGGGCATATTCTCTTAGAGGTACGATCCTTGGGTGTGCCTGTTAAAAAGTGCCCGTGACATTGAAAGGCTCTACTTCCCATCTTTATGACCATTTTTTAGAGTTTTAAATAATGTTTCTTAATACACAAAAAGGTTTCTTACGGTTCTGTGACTCTGAGGAAGGGTATTCTGGGAAAATGTTGGAGAAGTAGAAGTGTCTGCAAGATTTGGTTTAATGGTTTGAACTGAGACAGAATCAGAAGCGTTGGCTTCGGAGCCCTCACTGCCTGAGTTCCTCGGTGATTCCAAGTGTCCTTCAGAGTGAGCTAAGTGGCTCTGTGGCTGGACGTGGGGCGCTGGCAGAGGAGCCTTGACAGGCAGTCCGGAGCAGGGCTGAGGCGGGAGGCCTGGGGGGAGGTTGCCAGGAAACAGGGAAAAGGGAAGAACAGGGCAGGTTGGGGCCATGGAGGAGAGGGGACTGAGGGGATAGAGAGTCAGGAGGGGCTTGGGGCCTGACTGGACATGAGGGAGCAGGGGGGTGGGGGTCTTTGAAGCCGGCATGGCTGGGAGGTCGGGACTATCACCAGAGAAATAAGGCAGATGGCATGGGGTTTAGGCAGCCCACGGGCTCATGTCCCAGTTTCCCAGAAATCACTTTTGCAATGCTTTTACTCTGTGCTCTGGCCTGTTCAACCCTGCAAGGTGGTTACCTCTTTGGCAGTTACCTGGACACCCAGGAAGGGCTTAAGTCCTTGAAAGGCCTGGCAGCCGGTGATGCTGGTGGGAATGGTGACGGTGGGGGGTTCAGACAGGACTCGAGGGCTGGAGGTTGGGTAAGCATTGAAAAGTGGCAGTCTGAGGGCTAAACATGACCCTTGGGCAGGTTTTCTTTGGCCCTCGGTGTGTATTTTGATTGATGTCAACATCCACAAAGGCAGGAGATTTCCAGATGAAGAGAATACTAGAGTTCCAACTTCTTTTGAAAATTAGCCAGAGCCCCAAGAGGAGGTGGAGCTGACCTGTGGTCACACATCAAGTTACCGTTGCCCCTGTCTGGAGTGTGCAGGTTTCCTGGGCATTCAGTGTCCCAGGTGAATGGCACGGCCAGTTTGGGACTTTGCCTTTCTTGACCAGCTGCACCATATTCCTCATAGCTTGTGTGTGGAGATCCCTCTCCTCTGGTAGGACCCCTGGCCCAGGGCTGTCAAGGCTGGTGGACCCTCTCTGGCCATCGAGTCATTATCAGCATCCTGCTCTCACCTGCCATCTTGTCCCCAATAATTCACGCTTCTCAGTGGCTTTCCTTCTCTCACTCACACAGTCAGGTAGATAGAGGGGGAGTTTGGTTGGTGCCCTGTGGTATTCAAAGTGAAGGGTTTTCATACTGTCAGGGTAATGAATTCTGGAAGGGTTTGAAGCAAGGGGCTGGGAGGATCTCCGTGTCATGTGTCTGGGAGTGACAACCCCCAGTGGTTAATTACTGCCACACGATGAGAACCGAGCTGGTAGCAAAATGAGATAAGTTCATTACGAGCTAAATTTGAAGTTAATTGGATTCACATTTCCCCCCATTAGTGTACATAGAGCCTACCTAGAAATGGGCTGTATAAAAAAGAAAAAGTTGTATCCAAGCAAAAAAAAAAAAAAAAAAAAAAAAAAGGATACATTAGGCCTGGTTATTCTGTGGAGTTCATGATGAAAGGCTTTCTGAGATGTTGGTGAGATATCCAAAGTTTCTTTCAGATGGTAAAACCCATGTCATTTGACTAATTTCGTCTTGCCAGACATTTTCTGAGCACCTGTTACGTGCTGGGCCAGGATAGCGGAAGGAGGGACTCAAGCAGCTCTTGCTTTTGGGGACCTCCAGTCTGGAGGCAGGAAAAGCACAAGTGCCCCATATTTTGGAGCAATGTGAGGGAATCTGGTGCCAGAATGCCTAGGCGTGGATATGGCTCCATTTCTTACTAGCTGTGGGACCTTGGACAGGTAACTAATCTCTCTGTTTTAATTTCCACATCCATAAAATGGGCATAGTAATAGAATTTATCTTACAGAATTTTTGAGGATTAAAGGAGTTGATATCTAAAAAGCACAGTGAACAGTGTTTAGAACACCACCTAGTGTTAGAACAGGGCCTGGTTTATAGTAAGTGCTACAAAAATGTTAGCTTTCATGACTATCAGCTGTGGGAATTTAGGGCCCATCAACTGTTTGGAGGCTTTGTTTCCTCATCTATAAAATGAGGATAATAACAGCACCCACCTCTGGGATCGTTGTGAGTGCTGACTGACATAAGGCACATACAGGTGCCCAGGGCCTGACTCCTAGGAACCTCTAGGGAAGCTGTTGTTCTCTTGGTTGACCAGTCACCAAGGTGGCCCAGATTCAAGGCAGGGGGATGTAGACCCCACTGTCCCATGAGAAGGGTGGCAAAGTATTTTCAGACATGTTTAACACTTTCACAGCAAGGACACTGTTTCACTCCCAATAGATACTCTCTTTCTCTAATTATAAAAGGAAGACCGAGGTTCGAATGATTGTATTATTACTTGCCAAAGTTCACACAGCTAGTAATTGGTGGTGCTAAGATTTTTTTAAATTCATTTTTTAATGTTTATTCATTTCTGAGAGAGAGAGAGAGAGAGAGCAGGGAAGGGGCAGGGAGAGAGACACACACACAGAATCTGAAGCAGGCTCCAGGCTCTGAGCCAGAGCACAGAGCCTGATGCGGGGCTCGAACCCACAAACCGTGAGATCATGACCTGAGCCGAAGTCGAATTCTTAACCGACCGAGCCACCCAGGTGCCCCGGTGGTGCTAAGATTTGAACCTAGGCCTGTGTGACTCCAAATTCCAACCCCCTTCCTCCCCCGCCCCCCTCTGCTGCCAATCAGGAGTCTAGATGCAGCTCTGGAGGCACCTGGGGGGCCTGTGTGAAAGGCAGAGGAGATACAGGTGGCTTTATGGCCCATTCGAGCCCAACACCCTCAGTGCTGGCTTGAGCATCTCCTCCCTGGGGATGGGTCTGCCCTCTGGAGGTCACTTCCTCCACAGTGTCGGCCAGGCCTGCCTTAGTCTCACCCTCTCCCCAGATGCAGATGCATCCTGAGAATTCACACCTTCCCTTCACTTCTTTGTATTTTGAGCATTCCAAACTCATGCACCTCCAGGATTAGTAATCTACTCTTCTCTCTTCCCTACCATTGTCCCTCCAAGGCTTTCCATTGGCCATTTAGAACCTGAACTTGAACTTCCATAAGGACTTTGACCGGGGGAGGCCAGTGTTTCGCTCCTGGGCTTCAGCTGTGCCTGGCACAGGTCCACCTCATCATTTGTACAGTTGCACAGTACTCCATCGTGTATATGCACCACAGTTTATTCACTCATTTCTCTATGTCCGGGCCTTTAGATATAGTTTCTGGTATTTTGTAATTACAGATAATGTTGCAGTGACTAACCTGTGCATATGCATTTGTGCATTGCTGAAGGTGTGTGTATGTGTAAGGTAGATCCTTAGAAGTAGGATTCCATGTTGGAAGGGTAAATGCACATACGGGTATATATATATTCTGGTGAGTTTTCTGTTCATGAATTTTGCCCAATTTTCCATGGGATTTTTGGCTTTTTCCCTTTAATTCTTACAGGTTCTTGATACATAGGCATAGTAGCTATCGATTCCACTTTTTGGCTATTATGAATAATACAGCTTTGCACATTCATGTACACATTTTTGTAGAGACACAGTTTTTTATATCTCGTGGGTATATACCTAGGAGTGGAATTGCTGGGTCACATGGTAACTCTACATTTAACGTTTTGAGGAACTGCCAGGCTTTTCCAAATGGTTGCACAGTTTTACATTCTCACCAGAGGTGTATAAGGTTCAAATTTTCCACATCTTTGGTCAATGCTTGTCATAACCTTTTTGATTATGGCCATCCTAATGAGTATGAAGTGGTGTCTCGTTATGGTTTTGATATGCATTTCGTTGATAGCTAATGATGTTGAATGTCTCTTCGTGTATTTATTGGCCATTTGTATATCTTATTTTATTCAGATCCTTTGCCCATTTTTAAATTGGGTTGTCTTTATTATTGAGCTGTAAGAATGCTTTGTATTTTCTAGAAACAAGTCCTTTATCAGATATAGGACTTGCGAATATTCTTCTCCCATTCTCTGGGTCTTTTTACTTTCTTGATGATGTCCTTTGAAGCGCATAAGTTTGTAATTTTTATAAAGTTCAGTGGAGCTAATTTTTATTTTGTTGTCTTTGTCATATCTAAGAAACTATTGCCTAATCCACGGCTATAAGGATGTATGCCTCTGTTTTCTTCTGTGAGTGCTATGGTTTTAGCTCTTACATTTTGGTCTTTGACCCTTTTTGAGTTAATTTTTGTAGCTGGTGTGTGCATCTGGTTTTGAGTCATGGTTAGAAAGCCTTTCCCTACAAACAGGAGGGGAATTCACCGATATTTTCTTTTAGTATTTGCATAGTTTTAGTTTTTGCATTTAGATCTCAGAATCATATGGAGTCTATTCTGGTATATAGTATGAAGAGTCTATTTTATCTTTTTCTTTTTTAATGGCTCTCCAGTCATCCTACCGCCACTTAATAAAAAGCCCATATTTTTCCAAGTGATTTGAGACCTTGCCTTTGCCATATGTTAGATTTCCATACATAATAGTTGGGTCTGTTTCTAGACTTTCTATTCTGTTCCATTGGTTTTCTGTCTATTCATGTGCTGGTATCACACTTTTAATTACGAAGACCTTGTAGACTGTTTCAACCTCCAGGAAGGCTTGTCTCCTTGAGGGGGTACATTCTGAGTAATCCTTCAGAAATAGCATTTAACTAGAAGTCATGTGTCATGAGCTGTTCTACCCCTTACTCTGTGACTATAGGTCAGTCAGACTCATCTTTGAGCCTCAGTTTCCTCGTTCGTATAACAGGGGTAGGTTCCTTCCCTCAGGGTTGAAAAAGACGAGTTATTTTAAATTAATTCAGAGAGCATGCTTTGTCATGATGAAAGATCCGTATGGACTCCTTGGTGATAGTGAACAAGGCCAAGTCTTGATTATTCTGTCTGGGAAGAGGAAGCAACACATGAATTGTCCAGGATGTACTTATGTGCCATTAATAGGAACAGTTATGTTAAGAACCCAGATCAATTATTTGCAAATATATTATATGCTATCAATAATATTCAGTGCTATTGCAAATGATAGAAGCCATTTCTTCCTTGGCAAAAAAATGATATAACTGTGTTTTGAAGTTTTATATTGAATTCAGAAGCATTAATTCTGGTATTCCATTGAGTCTAGAGGCTTGAATTAGAGCTAAAGAGCAGTAGCCTCTTAGCTGTCTTGTGTTGACTGGTCTTGTGGTGACATGCCCAGCTCAGTGCCAGGAGAGTCCTCTTGGGCATCAAAGCAAATGTGAGGGTTAAATTTACTCTGTGGGTTCCCACCAGATGCTGTCCATCCTCTGCTCAGATTTAGACAGATGTCCTTAGAAAGTCCCAGGCAGAGTATTCTCAAGCAGAGAATAATGATGAAAACAAGAACAGTTAACATTTACAAAGTCTTGTATCAATCAACTATTGCCACAATACTGCTGCTTAGCAAACTCCACCCCAATGTTCAGGGCTTAAAACAACAGTCGTTTCTTCTTGCTCATGTACCTGGAGGTTGGCTGGGGGTTGGCTGATCAAGGCTGGGCTTGGCTCCAGTGGTAGACTGGGTCCAGGTCTGCCCACACGTTCCCTTCCTATTTGTGGTAGGCTAGCCCGAGCCTATTCTCATGGCGATGGCAGAAGTGCACAGGCGCACACGCAGCCACACAAGCATATAATAAGCTTCTGCTTGCTGAGTGTCTACTAACATGTCATTGGCCAAGGCGAGGCACGTGACTGAGCCCAAACTGAAAGGGCAAAGAAGCACTCAGTGCCTCTAGTAGGAAGAACTTCAAAGGGTTTCTTTTCTGTTTTTCATAAAACTAAATTTACCTGGTCTAAAATAGTTTCATATTATGTTTTCCCTACATTTTGGTGTGAGATTACCATTCATTCAAGATGATGTATGTGTAGGGATAGGAGCCAGGACCACATCAGAGAGAGGCCAAATCTGCCTCTTGAAAGACAGAGGGCGCTGGGGTGCCTGGGTGGCTCAGTCGGTTAAGTGTCCGATTCTAGACATCCATTACCCAGCTGCCTTGCCAAACCTTTTCACTGGTTCAGATGAACTGACTTTCCAGGCTTACGGTATACCCAGCTACTGAAATTTTGGTGTTTCCCCTACTCCCAGTGCTTATCCTTGTGTCTCTATCTTGTCTTCTTGTACTGGCTAAAACTTTCAGAAGTGATAACAGGTTTCCTTGACATGTTTTTTTATTTTAATAAAGAATGTTTCAAGTATTTCACCAATTAAGTATGATGTTGACTCAAGATTTAAGATCAATACCAGATCAAAGAAGTATACTTACCGAGAGGTATTGGAAGGAATTAGTATTGAATTTATTAGCCAATGCCTTTTCCACATAAGAAAAGCTTTCCATCAGCTTTGATATAATCATATGTTTTTCAACTTTTGATGTGTTACTATGATTTCCCAACCAATGCTTTAATACTGAATCATCCTTGCATACCTGAAATAAACCTTATTTGTTCATGGTATATTATTCTTTCTAACCTCATTTGATTATCGAGACAGTAGATTTTTTGCATGTATATTAATAAATTGTGACATTACCCTTTAATTTTCATTTTTGTACACCTTTGTTAAGTTTTCATAGCAGGATTATGCTAGCTGGGAAAATGAATTGGGAAGATTTCCTTTAGTTTTATATATCCTGGAACAGTTTAATAACAAAAGTATGTGTCCTTTGAAGGTTTCAAAGAACTGCCCCAAAACAAAACAAACAAGAAACTTGCCTGAAAGCTAAGTGAATAAGTCATCTTATATTAAAAAATAATTTAAAAAAACACAACTTTTTCTGTTTCTGCCAAGGCAGTTGGGTGTTCATGTTTTCTACTTCTTGAGTTAATTTTGGTAATTCATGTTTTCCTAGAAAAATATACTTTTTGTTGAGATTTCCACATTTATTGATGTAGAGCATCTTTTGCATTTAAAAAATATTTTTAAATATCATCTCTTCCACGTCTGTGGTTGTATCTTCTCATTCCTTATCTCGATGTTTGTGTCTTCCTTTTTGGATCTTGCCCTGGGTTTGTCTATCTTATTGGTCTTTTCAAATAACAATTCTTGGTTGCATTTATTGTTGTGTCTGCTTTTTTCACTTTCCTAATTCATTATTTTCTGCTTTTTCTTTATCGATTCCTTCCTCCTTCTTTCCTTCAGTTCATTTTATTACTTTTTTATCTGGCTTCTTGAGTTAAGTGCTTTGGTGAGGCACTGCATTTTCTGCTTTAGGGATCAAGGTTTTAAAGCATGTGTAAGAGTGGCAGAAACTGTTGGGGTTCTGACTAAAGGCACAGCCTCTGTTCAAGAAAGAACCTAATCGCAGGAGGCAGGAGAGCTGCGATCCAGTCCCAGCCTTTTCTGAAATCAGCTGAGTGTTCTTGGGCAAGTCCATTCTCAGCCCAGGACCCTCTTTCCCAAATTTCAGGCAACCAGGTGGGATGTGGACCTCATGAGGCTTGGCCCCCATGCACTACCTGCACAGGAGGCCTCCTGTCAGGATAATGCCCTCTTTTTTTTTTTATGTTTATTTATTTTTGAGAGAAGGAGCACGAGCAGGAGAGGTGCAGAGAGAGAGGGGGGACAGAAGGTCCAAAGTGGGCTCTGTGCTGACAGCAGAGAACCTGATGTGGGACTTGAACTCATGAACCGTGAGGTCATGACCTGAGCCGAAGTCGGACGCTTAACTGGCTGAGCCACACAGGCGCCCCAGCGCCCACTGTCTTTCAAGAGGCAGATTTGGCCTCCCTCTGATGTGGTCTTGGCTCCTATCCCTACACATGTATCCACAAAATCTGTGTAGCTGAATTTTCTTTTGCATGATAGAGCCAATAAGCAATGGTGACAGTGTGCCGAAGGCAAGGCTCAGCCTGGGTGTCCCAGCTGAGAGATACCTGGAGCCTCTGGACTCGTGGTCAGAAGCATAGCAGGTGTATGTGCATGGCAGTGAAGTGGAGTGGCTAAACGTGTGACCTCTGACATTGGGCCGCTTGGCTTCAAATCCTGGCCCTTACTGTGCAACCTTGAACAAAGTACTTGCCCTTTCTCTGTCTCATTATCCAGTGAAATGGGGGAAGTATCAGCACCTTACCTTTAAGGGTTGCTGAGGGTTAAATGAGCTAATGATTTCAGAGACTGAGAACAGAGACTGGTATGTATGTATGTATTTTTTTTTAATGTTTATTTACTATTGAGAGAGAGAGAGCACAATTGGGAGAGGGGCAGAGAGAGAGACACACACAGAATCCAAAGCAGGCTCCAGGCTCTGAGCTGTCAGCACAGAGCCTGATGTGGGGCTCGAACCCACAGACTGCGAGATCATGACCTGAGTCAAAGTCGGACGCTTAACCGACTGAGCCACCCAGGCGCCCCCAGAGACTGGCATTCATAATTTCAATGTAAATGTTTATGGTTTGTTGACATCATCGGGGGCAGGGGGCATGAGCCTGGGGGTGGTGCTGGGGACCAGAGCTCCACACCCATCGGAACAGCCCAGCCATGGCTGCTTTCTCTACACGTCTCACTGTCTGGCCCCTGGCATTTTGATCTTGTACCAACTAGTCTGACACTTATGGTCACTCCTCTTCCTTTGCAGCAGCCCTCGGGTCACCAAGTCTCCGTGACAGTGTGGAGAGGGCTCTGTGTTGGGTGTGAGTGCTCTTCCCACCCCCACCACGATGTTGCCTAAGGTAGAGGAGGGTCCTGGGTTGATGTTAGGAAATGTGGGCTGAGGTCCCTGCTCTGCCATCTGCTCCCTGTGGAACCTGAGCCATTTGCTCCCCACCCACCGTGGGTCTCAGCTTTTCCATCTGCAGAATGGCAACAGGGGTTGGTCAAGAAGAGCTTCAAGGGCCCTCCCTTCACTGATTCTTGACCACAAATGGAGGGACTTTTCTAGGCTCCAGAGAGCTCTGCTGCTCCAACAGGACCTCTTCCTTCATTCACTTAACATATGTTTCTTTCTAACCTCGTTTGTTTAATGAGACAGTAGATTTTTGCAGGCCTATGCCATCCGACCTTAGCGCACAAAGACCTTAGCGACTTGACCCTGGAGCTTACACTCTAGAGAGGGGAGCTGCCATAGAGGGCCATGGGTGCTGGGTTTGAGGAGGATGAGATGGGAAGGTATAAGAGGGCAGGTGGGGGGACCTCCTTAAATCACTTTGCAAACGGTCAGTTCTGCCAATTCCAGTTTTCTGTTTAATGTCAGCTTTTGTGGGGAGTCATGTGTGCAGTTCATTTGCTCCCCTTACAATGCCTCATACAACGAGACATGAGCAGTGCTTGTCACAAGCTAGGATGCCCAGTCCAAAGCCAGGGTGGTGGCGAGCAGAGGAAAGGGGCAGCCACATGCCTCGTGTTCCATAAGGTTCTGGAAGGTAAGCAGAACCCTGTGAAATGAGGCAGCCTCTGGCTGCTGGCCGGACAGTCTTTGAATGACTGGCACTAGAAAGGCTGTTGGTTTATCTGGGGAACATTCACGGCTCATACTATGTGCTGGCTTGGCTTCTTTGGGGAGTGTTTGGAGTGATTCTTTGGTCCCTCCCCTTGGGCCACCTGCTAATGGGGCTGAACTCAGAGCCATCTACTTGTGGTAGAGCCTGCACCACCCTGCTGGGCCCCAGGGGAGGGTCCTGGTACCTGGTCTGGCTCTTCATGGTCAGGAGCCCCCACCCAGTCTTCAGTGTCCACATTCAGAGGAGGTCAAGGGTCCACTTTCCCTCCCTTGTCCCAAGGCTACCTCGTTTCCCACCTGCTTCCCGGGATGGCTAAGGCCAGTGCATCTCCTTCTTTCCAGGAGCAACCTACTTCCACCCACTAGGGTGGGGTTTTGTCCTCAGGGCCCAACACATATAACCACAGAACAGTCTGATCACCCAAGATCCGGGGTACTGCCTTACCCATGAACACCTTGTCACGTTCACGTAACTGGCAATGCCTGAAAGGGCTGTGGCTCTTTTTCCCTAAGTGGCAGGCGCACCTCAGTGGCACCTCCCTCGCCGAGTTCTGCTGCCTGCGGTTTCTTCTGCATCGCGTGAAATCCAGCACATTTGCACACCATTCATTCTGCATTTACTCAGGGCCCACCAGGCTCCAACCTCTGTGGTGCATGAATGCCCTGCCACCTGGGAGCTGGTAGCCTGCAAAGAGAGAGGAGCACAGAGGGTCTGCCTGCAACAGCCGAGGCCTGAATCTCCACGTCCCGGGCCCGGAACAGTGTCTGGTGTGAGGAAGTACATTTCCTGCACCTTTGTTGAGTGACTGACTAGCTGGAGGCCGAAGGAGGAATTCAGTCAGAGGTCTGAGGAGGAGCAGGAGGAGGAGGGAGGTGTTTGAGCTGGGCTTTGAAGGTGGGCGGTGTTGGGTTGCCCGCGGTTGGAGGAGAGGGTGCTTCGTGCTGAGGCACAGCAGAAGCAAAGGTGTGGAGGGGGAGAAGTCCAAGTGCTACTCTAGCTCTTGCAAAGTGAGCTGGCCTGAGCTCCATTTTCCCAGGGAAGCAGCAGAGCTGGCCCGGGTTCCTGCTGAGTGGAGCCAGGGTAGCTGGAGGGGTGTGCGTGTGTGCGTGTGTGCGTGTGTGCGTGTGTGCATGTGTGTGTGTGCATGCATGAGTGATGGGGGGGTGCCGCACGCTGGCGTTCAGCGCCCAGACGTGACAAATGTGCAGATGTCCCAGGAGCTGTGGACATGAGCGGCTGGCCACGGAGACACTCACCCCGTGATTTGTTGCTTTGATTCCTCAGGCCGTGACTTGGCGAGCACGACCCTCCCCGGGTACCCTCCGCACGTCCCCCCCGCCGGACAAGGCAGCTACTCAGCACCGACGCTGACAGGGATGGTGCCTGGTGAGTTTGCACTGTCGGCGTCTCCGCAGCAGGCAGCGGATGGGGTTTTGGTGGGGGGGCATCCCCCCAAACAGCCTGGGTGACCTCTGCGCTTCTGAGAAGAGGACCTGAATAAATCAGGCAGAGGTCTGCGCTCTCAGCCTCTCTCTCTGCAACTGGGCCTTCGGTGGGGCCAGCGGTGAACTCAGGAGAAGCAAGGGGAGCCTTGACTGTCACTCACAGAGTCCCTTGTTGGCCACACAGATAGCCTGAACAGAAGGGTGCAGGACCTGGCCAAAGGTTGCCCAGTCAGTGCTCAGTAGGGATCCTCCTCCATCCTCCCCCACCCAATTTAAATGACTCAAACACCAGGAGACCCCATCCCCAGGCACTCCCAGCAGCCTGACTCCTTGGGGTTGAGGACTATGTGCTCAGCACAGACAGGATGTTGGCTGATGGGTTTGTCACTTGATTCTAAGCTGAATACCCTGTGGCCACTGAAACCTTATCCCCTCGGGCCAGCAATGTGTCAGTTTCTTTAAAGACATTG
Organism: Lynx rufus; assembly: GCF_022079265.1. NCBI lineage: Eukaryota > Metazoa > Chordata > Mammalia > Carnivora > Felidae > Lynx > Lynx rufus. Next base: position 58,530,878 of record NW_025814824.1, on the reverse strand, counting down.
GAAAGGAGGCCACCGCGTCTCCTTCTCTTGTAGAAAGGTATGGGGAAGGACAGCACATCATCACGGTGCTGGCTGGCTGTGTACTAAAGGGCATGAGCATAGTAGAGAAACCCAAAGTATCGTTTTTTGAAAAATGTTTTAAAAAATCAGGGGAAAAATCAGGACAGGGTTGGATGTTGTGACGCTTCTTTTAAGTCTCTTTTTCTGAGTCATTTACCTGGTGCCTGAGCCCCTCCTTCTAGCCCACCCTAGTGGCCCGGCCCAAATAGCCCCATGCCTCTCCCAGCCTCTTCCCCAGCCCATGTCACGGGCATGTGCACCCTGGGCCCGAGGACTGGTGGGGGATGTGGACAGAAGTTGAATGTGAGATCGAATGTTCACATCTGCGTGTGAAGCCCTGTAGGATGATGAGCGAGGCTAGGGGTGGGAAGGGAGGCAGGGCAGATCAGCGCCTGGCCAGGCTTCTCCACTCAGCCAGGTCCTGGCACGGATACCAAGGAATCCCAGAGTTCTGAATTCACTCTTGGCCTTCCAGGTTGCTACAGAGATGTATTTAACAAGGTAGGAGGACAGAGCATATTTCATTTAACGGTTTGTTAGCTTGATTTATGACTTTTAAATATGAGACATATGGGAAATGGCCTTTGTGTGGGCCCTTGCCCCGGGCCTTGCCAGTGCCAGGGAGGCCTGCCAGGTTCACACCTGCGAGAAGCCTCTGTCTTTCTGCTGTGAGGAGGGGCCCACAGCCCCTCAGAGCATAGGGAAGTGCTGTGCATGAGGCGGACAGAGGCGGTGGGACCCAAACTCTTGCTCGGCCCCACTCTCAGGAGATGGAGCCCAAGTCCTCTCTGCTAACGGCCCCTCATACTTAACGTGGCACTTTATAAAAGGCAAAATGCTTTCCCAGGAACCCTTTATTGTTCCAACCCTGTGAAGCGGGCTGGGTAGGAATCGAATCCCCATTTTCCAAAAGGGGAAGCGGAGACTCAGAGCGGTCAGGGAACTGCCCAGGGCCGCACAGCTTACAGGTGGGAGGGCTTGGGTCTGGGTCTTTGCCCCCCCAGTTCAGCACTCGTTCCTCTGTCCCGTGCTCCTCTGTGTGGTCTGGTTCCATCAACACAAGCTTCTCACTGATGGCAGACGGGGAGGCAGCCGCCCCAGGCCCTCTCCTGAGGACACGTTGGCAGGTAAGGCTGAAGCCTCCCGGCCGGCCTCGCTGGCTCCCCACTGCAGACCTCAAAGAGGCCAAGTTCAGAGAAGCCGTTGAGCTTTCTTGAGTCTATCCAAACAGAGCTGCCCCCTGGCCCCTGTGATTCCTCTAGACCTAATTACTAGGCTCAAGATCCAAATGGGCACGGACCTGGCAGAGACCCCAGTGGGAACCGATGGTGGTTCCTCACCTATTAAGAGCAGCAGCAGGAGTCACAGGCCTGAGCAAAGGCACAGTCTAACCAAACCTGCTGGCAGCAGCTGGACAGGTACCATCAGAGGCTCGGCCTGCTGGCGTGGTTTCCTGGCACAGAGGGAGGGTACACAATGTGGAGGGAGGAACACAAACATTCTGGCAGGAAGCCCCAGGTCTGCCTCCTCCTCTCTCCCTTTCTTCTCCTTATGCTTTTTCTTCTCATACACCCCCCAGCACTCATTCATTTTCAGACCCAGTGTCAGGGCTGGGACTCCACGCTCAGTGGGCACGATCCTTAGTTCTTTTTCCTCAATGTCCAAACTATGGCACGCCTTTGGAACTCTGTTTCCAACATGATTGCCAAACCTTTTTTTTTTTTTGAGAGACAGAGAGAGAGGCAGGGGGTGAACACACGTGGGAGCAGGGTAGAAGCAGAGAGAGAGAGAGAGGGAGAGAATCCCAGGCAGGTCCCATGCTCAGCATAGAGCCCAATGTAAGGCTCAATCTTACGACTGTGAGATCATGACCTGAGCCAAAATCAAGAGTTGGATGCTTAACTGACTGAGCCACCCATGCACTCCACCAAATCCGTTTTTTGAGTGGCTTCATGGGTGCTGGCTCACATGCATGGTGTTTGCTGAACTGCCCTCAGGGCTGGCACAAAGAGAGCTCACCTTACAGGAGAGTAGGCCTTGGGCCTGCCATTCAGGCATCACACAATCTGTCCTCAACTTGCCTTTCTGGTCAAGTCTCCCAGCCTGTCCTCTCCTTGACCTCCCACTGGTTCCTAGCATGCCTCACATACTTATTAGTCAGTGTCACTCTTTGACCTTGGTTTAGACTACTTCCTGCCTCCACCTGTCGGGATCCAGCTTTACCCTTCAGAGCCAAGCGGAAACATCACCTGCCCCATGAAACCTTCCAGCGTGGCCGTCCCCTGGGGGATAATGCTGGATGCTTGGCTTTGTTATGCCTCATAGCCCAGCACGTTTGTGGCCTTGTCAGCTATGCTACTGGATGGTGGGCTCATAAAGGCCAGGCCCTCTGCCTTGTCTTCTGTACCCCTCACAGTCCCTGGCACATAATAGGCCCTTTTGCGTGTGGTGGCTGAGGGAGGATGGCAGAGAAAATTAATACTAAACCGTGTATCAGTTCCTGTGACAAGTCAGCAAACCTTGGCTTAAAATAATAGAAATGGATGGTCCCACAGTCTTGGAGCTCAGGGCTGTGCTCCCTCTGGAGGCTTTATGGAAGGATCCATTCATGTGGTGCTCCTTGGAGCCCTGGTGCTCCTTGGCCTGTGGCCACCTCACTCCACCTACACATCTCCCTCTCCCTTGGAAGGAGACACGTGACTGCTTTTAGGGCCTAACTGGGTAACCCAGGGTACTCTTCCCATTTTAAAGTCCTTAATCATATTTACAAAGGGAACCCCCCCACTCCTCCTTTTTGTCCATGTAAGTAACATTCACAGGTTCCAGGGATTAGGGCATGAATACACCACAACTTGTTTGAGGATTTCAACTTTGTATTTGTCCAGATTTCAAATTCGTAATCTCTTGGACTTCTGAATCTGGGAGGCATTCATTTGATTGTGGCAGTGCTGAAGTTGGTGCCATGTCATAGGCCCCCAGGGGCATGTCGGTACTGTTTGTTTCTCCAAACTGAGCAAGGCTTTAGAAGATTTTTTTTTTTTTTTAACATTTGGAGAGAGATTGAGAGAGAGAGAGAGAGAGAAGAGGTGACTGAGTGGCTCAATTGGTTAAGCATCTGACTCTTTATGCTCGCATGGTTCGTGAGTTTGAGCCCCTCATTGGGCTCTGCTGTGACAGCTCAGAGCCTGCTTGGGACTGTCTCCAATCCTCCTCTCCCAAAATAAATATTAAAAAAAAAATAGGAGATTGTTTATCCTGCTTTTGTCTGAGGCTGTAACATGGCAACGGGCTGTTTCACTCTATGGAACTGTCCTCCTGCCTCGCCTAGCAGTGAATCCAGAGGGAGACCAGAAATCTTCTGAATTGTTTTTTTCCATTCTAGGTTTTAGGAAATTTGGCTGCCACCTCTTCTTTTTAAGGGAAGACTTTCATGTGGAAGGTTTGCTTTTAGGACACAGTGAGGAGGGACTGCCTCCAGAGTACATTTGGGCAATTGACCTCGTGGCCCTGAAGAAAGTCAGCATTGCATTTTTCTGTAAATTCCAGCTTGTGGGCTTGGACTCTGTTTCAATCCTGCTTCTGCCATCCGAGTGTCGTCTGACATTTCTGGCTTCGGGGTACCCCCATGTCTGCAAAACGGGGCTTCTTGATATTCCCCGGTATTTGGAGATTCAGTTTCTGCAGGTCTGCAAAATCTGTACCGCCCTTTGTTGATCCCCCACGTTGAATAAAGCAAAGAGGGCACATATCAGCTTAGAACGGAAACAGTTCAGTTTTATTGTTCATCAAGTCCTAGCAAATGCCAAAAGTTTTGCACCAAAGATTCCACAGTGTCCTGATGGGTATAACTAGTTGATTCCTGCCTGGAGATATTTATACAACCTAACAGATATCGATCGACATGGCATTTGAAACCCTTAAATTTTCTAGGCCAGGTGAGAAAGAAGGGTGTTCGCTGCCCTTTGGTTCCGGTGAGTCTCAGCAGCAAGGGAATGGGCTTTTAGAGGAACCGGTAAGGGATGGCCCCCACGTACGGCCCCATTTTGGAGCTATAGGCCAGAGTGCCCAGAAATCCTGACCACGTCCTGTTTGCCTTCCTTGGGCTGCAATAGACAAGAAGCCGATTGGAGGTGTTAGAAGGCGCGTGGCAGGTTCCTCCCGTCCTGGGCACTCTCCTTGCCATGGATAGGTGTACAGTGTTTCTTAGGTGCTTTTCAGTGAAATCGCCCAATTCGCTGATGCCTTTTATTTTCATGAGGAAGGAGGGGAGGGTGGATGGAACGGGAACCTGAGGCCAGTGCAGAGGTCTAGAACAACAGTGAGAGGTGGGCAGGCATAGTGCCTGGTGGACTGGGGCGAGGGGATGAGGTGCAGGTGCAGCTTCCTCTCAGCCCTCTCTGCTGCTGTCACTGGACCGGGCATTTCACCTCCTCCGAGGGGCCTTCCCCGTAACAAATGCACATGACTTTCCTGTTTCTAGTGTAATGAGTACCACAAAGAATATGATGTATACATTCACCATCTTACAGTTCTGGAGGTCAGAAGTCCAAAGTGGGTCTCAACGGGCGAAAGTCAAGGCATCTGCAGGGCTGTGTTCCTCCAGGAGGCTCTGGGGGAGAATCGTTTCCTTGCCTTTTCCAGCGTGCAGATGCTACCTGCACTCCTTGCCTCGTGGCCACAGTGCCCCGTCTTCAAAGCTGGCGACGCTGAGCCGAATCTTCATGGTGACGCCATCTTCCTGCTTCTCTCTCTAGCCTCCCTCTTCCACTTCTAAGGACTCGTGGGATTTTATTGGACCCACCTGGATAATCCAGGGCACTCCCCTGATATTCAGCCAGCTATTTAGCAATCCTCCTTTGCTATCTAACTTTCCACGTTCCCAGGTTCCAGGGATTAGGATGCAGTCCTCTTTGGTGGGGGGGGGGGGCATCATTCTGCCTACCACACCATCTAAACCAGGAACCCCATCACTCCTGTCACAAAGCATCATGTTCCTTTCATTCGTCATACTAAGCACAGTTGAAGGAATTTAATTAGTGGTTTACTCCTTCCTCATCTGCTTTCCCCTCAGGCCTGTGCAGTTTACAGGGGTTGTGTGGTACCCAAAGCTATGTCATTTTGTTCACTGCTGTGTCCCAGTTCCTGGCAGAGTGCCTGACCCATGGTAGCACTCAGGGAATAGTAGTTGAAATATAAAGGGGGGAGGGGGGCTTTGGGTTGCGCTGCCAGTGAGAGCTCAACCCACTGCCAGAGCATTTGTAGCCAAAGATGCTGGGGCAGCCACGTGGTGAAGCAGGGAGGCTGTGTGGTTAAGAGCATGGACTCTGGAGCCAGACTGCCCATTGTTTTGTTTTGTTTTTTTTTTAATTTTTTTAATGTTTATTTATTTGTGAGAGAGAGAGAGAGAGCGAGAGCGAGCAGGAGATAGGCAGAGAGAGAGGGAGACACAGAATCTGAAGCAGGCTCCAGGCTCTGAGCTGTGAAGCACAGAGCCCGATGCGGGGCTCGAACTCACGAACCATGAGATCATGACCTGAGCCCAAGTCGGAGGCTTAGAGCCACCCAGGCACCCCCAGGTTGCCTAGTTTTGAATCACCATCCTGTTTCTCACTAGCTGTGTGACTTGGGGCAAGTTACATAACTTCTTGGTGCCCTGGTTTCCTCCTCATCTGTAAAATGGGGTGATGGGAATAAGAGTGAGCATTAAATGATGTAATGCATGTAAACACTTTTATTGGATTTTTGCCTGGTACCTATTACGTGCCATGCAAGTGTTGATGATGATGATGATGATGATGATGATGATGATGATTGTTGTTTATACAGGGGGCTGAGCTGGGTGTGGCAGTGAGAGGAGACACCTAGCTAGCATGCCTAAAGTTGGCCTGACTCGGGCTGACATCAGATTGAGGGCTCTCCAGCAGAGTTCATGGCCCAGGGGAGCCCATGGATCAGTTGGAGAACAAAAGCCCAGGATCAGTCACAGACAAGAGTGTTGTCAAGCAGGGGTGGGGGCAGACCCTGAATGCTGCCAACTTGGAGGAAACAGAAAGACACCTGGGGGTGGTTCAGTTGAGAAAGGTGTCCTGTTGAAGGGAGCCCTTAGGCTGGGCTGTGACAAGTGTATCCTTGGCCATCTGAGCAGGAGGGCGGGGGCATTGGGGGTGGGGCAGGGTTGAGCCCAGTGGCTGGAGTGGGTTCACGTGTGTGGAGCATGGCACAGCTACCCCGGTAAATGAGTAAATAAAGTTGGCAGGAAGGAGAGCTGGTTGAGGAGGAGGATGCTGGTGACCAGCGAGATTAGGATTCAAGTTTTCGACTTTTAGAGGCCAAGCAGATATCCAGGCAGGGTCCTCTGCGGGTGTCAAAGCAGGTGAGGAATACCAGGGCCAAGATCTGGCCCAGAGAGAGACAGAGAGAGAGTTCCCCAAGAAAAGTGAGGACTACCATGGAAGGAGGGTGGCTTCACCACTGACTATCTATGTGACTACGCACAAGCCCCATGACCTGAGTCTGCCTTGCCTGCTGTTTTCGAGAATCATTTGAAATGATAGTGGTAATGTTACCGAAACACCAGCCATACGAGGCAGGAGAGTAGGGGAGGAGGGCTTCTTTTCCCTATCTGTAGCAAGCCCCTGCCTGACTTTGAGCCTCCACTGCTGGGCAGGCCTGCTCTCTGGAAGCCAAGGTTTGGGGGAGGCGGGGCCCAGCACCAGGCAGGGTGGCAAAAGCCTGGATGGTGGCCAGAGTCAGCCAGGAACTCGCTGTGTGATCTGACATGACATTTCCACTTTCTGGGCCTCATTTGGCACGTGGGCCACGGGTAGAATACACTGCACAATTCTGTAAGTCATGGCTGGGACCATGAATGGGAGCCAGCGGGATCCCTTTTCAACCTTGTATGAAGACCCTTCCCCAGAATTAGAACTGAAGATAGGCACACGGGCAGGTTTGGGAGAGAAGGGGCTAGCAGAAGCCAGCAAGGATCTGGTGGAGGGACTGGAGCATCAAGGTGGGGGGTTGGACCAGTGCCCCCCAAGTGCCTCCCAGGCCTAAGTGTCAGGCTTGGAGAGTGTTTGCTCAGAGAATGAATGGCCTTGGGCCTTAGCTCTTACTTCTCCCTCACCGGGGCTTCTGGTGGTCCTGTGGCCTGGGTACTTTTGAAGCTCCCTCCACACCTTTCAAAGCTCACCCTGGGCTCCCCATCGCCCACCTGTTGCTCCTTCCTGACTCTTTACTGCCCTCTAGTGGCCTCTAGTCACTCTACCACACCAGGAACTGACTGGGGGTGGAGGGTGAGGGGTGGAGGGTGGGCGGGGAATACCAGGCACAACCAGTGTGAAACAGCAGCCGGCTAGTCATTTGTTCATTCTTCAAACGTTTCCTGGAAGTGCCAGTCTAGGCTAGGTGTGGTGTTGCAGACACAGTCCCTGCCTTCAGGGAGTTCACAAACTAGTTGGGGAGACAGATATAAAAAGTCATCCCTGCATGCTGTGTCAGGAGCTAAAATGTAGGAATGTGCTGAGGAAATGCAAAGGAGGGTGCTGCTGAATTTGCTGGGGCCATGGGGCCAGGTGGGGGAAATCAGGGAAGGCTTCCCAGAGGAGGCCACTTGGGCTGGACCTTGAAAGGTAATTTTGCAGTCTGAGAGATTGAAAGGGTGTTGTAGGGTGGGGGACGAGTGCGTGAGAAGACAGAAGGACGAGAGAGCATGGGCATCCATGCAGGAGCTGGGTGTGACCAAGACTTTGGGGTGCTGGCAGGGATAAGCAGGAAGGACAGGACGAGCTGAGTGAAGAAGGGCCTCTCCCAGCACCCAAACGTCAACCCCCTGGAAACCTGGAGTGCATGACATAGTGCAGCCAGCAGCCTTGACAGATGGCAGGCTCTGCTCAGGCCGATCTGGATAGGAGTCAGGGTGAGGCGGCTGTGCCCTCACAGAACGGAGCATTGAGGGGTCTGGAGTGGTCTGATCTGGACAGTCTATCCAGCTAGCTCCTGGGAACCCTGCGTTGAAGTGATGCTGGGATTGGGGAGAAACTGATACCCAGTGTGAGCCTAACGATCTCTTTGTTGTATTGGGGAAAGAAGAATTGCAAAATCAAAGACTCAGATGGAAAACATGCCAGAAGCATGAAGGTCTTTTTGGAATTTCAGAGATCTGGGTTCTGATTCCAGCTTCCAAGTGCTCACGGTGTGACCTTGGGACATGGCCTTGGGGCTTCCTTGGCTCTCTCTTAAAACGGGAGGTGAGGCGGTGGGTGGGGAGATTAGATAAGATGCTCTCTAAGGGCCTTTCTGGTCGGCCATTCAAGGGCTTCTAAGTCTGTGACATCCCTGCCTGCAGGTATCACCTCCCAGCTGGACTGGAAGCCTGGCTGAGCACCGCCACCTCTGTTCTAAGTGGGCAGCAAATGCTTCCGAGTCCCCCTCAGGACTGGGTCTGTGATGTGACAAGGCAGTGGCCCTGGGCTATCATGTGTCATTTGATAATGACTTCCAAGGGGTAGAGCTGAAGGAAGGGGGCCTCAGGATGTGCCAGTCCTATTCACCCACAGGGAATCCTTGTCTCCACAGGGAAGGTCCTCCCCTAACACAAAGACTAGCCTTCAGGGCCTCCACACCTGGGATGGGTTCTTACAGACTTTAGAGTCTAGAATTTTAGGGCAAATTTTAGAAGCAGCAAAGGCCACCGTGATTTGTTCCATCTTTTAAAAAAAACTTTTTTAATGTTTATTTAGTTTTGAGAGAGAGACAGAGACAGGACAGAGTGCAGGTGGGGGAGGGGCAGGAGAGAGAGAGAAGGAGACACAGAATCTGAAGCAGGCTCCAGGCTCTAAGCTGTCAGGACAGAGCCTGACGCAGGGCTTGAACTCACATACTGCGAGATCATGACCTGAGCCAAAGTCCGATGTCTGACTGAGCCACCCAGGTGCCCCTCGTTCCATCTCAACAGAGTGTCCTTTTGGGGATCATGGGAGGAGGCGGAGGGAACACATCACGGGCCTTTCTCACATAGCCCATGACAGGAACAGGTGAGAAGTCGAATCCTAGCTAGGGAGGAGGGCCCTGCCCAGAGCCAGGAGCTCACTGGCTGCCTAGGAAATGTCCAGCACTGGGAGCTTGGAGCAAGAGCTGGGGACATCTCACCTCCTGCGGCTACTCTGTCTCGTGCACTTGTTACCTTTACCCCCACTCTGCTCCTTCTGATGGCGGTTACTGAGAGGCAGTCATGAGTACAGGACACCATATGTCTGGGCTCCTGACATCCAGTTTCCCCCTCATGTGCCTCATGTGTTTTTTAAACAAACAAGCAAACAAAAAACTGGATTATGATGCCTTTTTAGGAAATCGGGGAATACGATCAGGATTGGCTTTAGAAGAAATGGAGTGTTTGGAGGGCATCTGAGCAGTGGGTGGCATTTCCTGCCCTAAGAGGTTGGGTTCCCAGGCTGGTGCAGAAACAGTGCAGGTGCACAGCCCTAGAGTGTGGGTGTCCTGAGGAGAATGGGCGGCCTCGCTGGGCCTGGGGACTTCATCCTCCTAAATCCTGGTGACTGAGTCAGATTCTAGGAGATACACCCTCAGGATTGGACAAGGGCTGCCGCTCACGTAGGCACAGGCCCTTGGAGAGCAGCGACAGGGGGTCATCCTGAGCACCTGGCCCACAGGAAGTGGCAGCGCAGCCTGCCTCGAGCCCCTGGGATTTTAAGCCACTCTGTTCCACTGCCTCCCAGTATCACTTCTTGCCCGAAGGTCTGCCGAGAGGGCTGGGTGACAGTTCTCTCTGGTTAAGTGGTTGAGTCCTGGTTAGGGGCAAATGAGGAAAAGGTGCTTTGGGCCTGGCTCAGCTGGGTGGGCAAGGGAGAGGCCTCTTGGAAGGGCTCCCCATGCAGGAGCCAGTGCCCCACGGTGGCCAGGGCTCAGACAAGCCCCCTAGCTGTCTAGCCATTTGAAGCTCAGGGCCCAGCCCACTTCTTCCAGCTAACTTTCCTTTTAGTTTTTATGACATTATCTGTGAGTGTACCTTAGCCCCAATCAGACTTAAACTCCTGAAGGAGATTGACATCCTAGCGGGGATTCCACGGGACAGTAATAGGGGATGGCAGGGTCCCCGAGAGGTCCCGGACTAAAAGCCTAAGAGTTTTTTGGGAATGTACAATAATATGAGACCTGACCCAAACTGTTTTTGCCTCTGAAACTCAAAAATGAAGCTGGGAAACTGGCATTAATAAATGTTAAGTTTAGTGTCTACAACTTATAACATTATGTTAACTTCATTAACTATTACATTTAGTGCTCATAAAAATTTCATGACATTTGAAAATAATTTTTAAGTTAGATTTTCTCACTTTGCAAGAATTCCCTACTCTGTGTCTTGATTGCTGAGAAATCGTAGCCACCCATAGATTAAATAAATGACTGTGGCCAAATAATTTCCAAGGCGGAATTATAAAAGTAAGCCTTTCTTATTTTTACTGAAAAGTATCATCATTGTGGTACCTTTATGTGTGAAGTGCCGTAAGGTGGGTTGGAGACATGCTTCCATAGGAAGGTACGTGGTCGGGAAGAAGAGGCGTGAGACACCCTGGTTTCCTGTTGAGCCGTATTGAACGTAAAAAATAATGGTGGGGCCTTGAGCTGATCAGGTTGAGCTGGTGCCAGCAGCCATCCAGCCATCCATCCATCCATCCTTGTTTCTTTCCTCCCCCATCCCTCTCTCCCTCCCTTCCAACATTTATTGACTATCTGCACATCCCAAGCGTGAGCCTAGGGATATAAAGGTGAAAGCCATGACCGTTGTCCATGAAAAGCTCTTAGTCTACAGCACAGATGGGCAAGTCAGTAAGGGTCTAGGGGGACGAATGTGGTAACAGGTAAACTCAGGGACTCTGGGAGCACAGAGAAGGGGGGTACAGCCTAGACTGGGGATGTCAGGCATGGAGGGCTCCAGAATTTTTCTGCAGGAGGGTTGGAGTGGGGAGGGCATGTCTGAAGCTGCTTTTGCAGAGTTTGGCTAAAACTGTGAAATACTGTCCGCATCAAAGAACGAAAGAGGCTAGAGGTGTAGCTAACCCTGGGTCAGGAGAGGGATCTAGGAAGAGATGAGTCTCTGGCTTGGCTTGTCACTGGGGATGAAGCATATGTTAGCCAATGGAATGTGGAGTGAGGAGGGAGAAAATGAATGGGTCGCAGGTGGGGGACGGTAAGGACAAAAGGTATGCTCTGCCTCTACACATACTAGAGTCCTTCCCCCAAACCAGACTGAATCTGCTGGGAGTTATCTGTGTTTTCCTCCCTTTGATTTGCTGGAATCTGCAGCCCACATCTACAAGACCTCATCAGCTGTCAGCCCTTAGCTGGCTTGACCACCCTCTCCAAGTCTGTGAGTCACTCCATCTGGGACTTCTCTCTGGAAGAGAGAAGTTCTCTCCAGAACTTCTGGACAGTGCTCTGAGCCTTCGGGGGCAGGGAGAGCCAGTAGGCCTTGGCTCCTGCCCTCCAAAAGACTTCTTAATGAGGCCGAATTGCTTACGTCCATAATGTAATTTCCACCAGCAAGCCTTCCCGCCAGCCTGCACGGTGGTACAAAAGGAGCCCTATCCGTTATCCCTAGTTGCAGTTTGAAAGCACCTTGTGAGGTTGGAGTGTTTAGGCCCACTTCAGAGGCATGCTAGCTGAGTTCAGAGAGGTAGCATGCCTTGCCAGGAGTGCACAGCCAACAGGGGAGCGGCTGGGCCTGGAAACTGGCACTCATGTCTCAAATTCACCCAGCTCCTGGTGCCCATGGAGAGTAAGAAGGAATGGACTCTGGGCCCTGGAGACAGTCGTGGTTTTCCTGGTGGTCCGTCAGGGCTGTGGATGGCCTTCCTGACCCAGAGACCTTTTTATGATCCGGATGAGGCTCTTCCCAGCTGGGACACCAGGGAACCACACTTCAGATTCCAGTACATTCCCTCTACTCCCCACCTTCCCCTGTGCATGTTTGACCCGTCCTCCTGGACCCCAAATCTAACGCTCTGTCTTATAGGAAGCCTGCTACCACCTCCCCACACACACCCCCCTGGGCCTCATCTCTCCCTTGAGCATACCCCAGGGCACTGCCCATGGTCTACCTCGTCAGAGCTGTGGTGACTGAGTGCTCTCATATCCTGGTTGCTCCTCTTGGAATCCTCCACCTACGTGGTCCCTGAACACAGTAGGCGCTCAATGGATATGGGTGGAATTCATTTGAATTGGGCACATGCCCCTCCCTACCGTGTCCGACCCAGAGTCAGGGGCTTAGGGCCCAAATATGTGTAATTAAACAGGGCTTCAGCTTGACTTCCATGCCCCCACTCTTTCTTCCAATATTTGCTCTGGCTTCTCGCTGGAAGACGCCGAGACAATGGCCCTTGTTACCCTCTGTTTGAGTTATTTATTTTTTTCACTTTTCCCTCCTTCCCCTCTCAGGGGACTCGCCTCTCGCCCTCATCCCTCATGTTTTCCCTTTCACTTGACTGTCACTCTCATTGTCCTCCCGGGGCCAGGAACGCGGGGTGACAGGCAAGGGGAGCCCAACCGGGCCAGGGAGGCTGGAAATATAGTCATTAATGGGACCCGCGAAGCCCAGATGTCCTCCCTGAATGCGGGTAATTTGTTTTTAATGAAAAACCACGCGGTGACCCTGAACAAATGAATTTTCTTTATAAGGAGTCTATGTGCAACGGCACACATAAAGGACCCAGATCAGGGAGACTTAGATCCAGGGTTGGAAAAAAGAGAGAAAGAAAGAGGGAAGGAGCGGAAAAGAGAGCAAGAGAGATGAAAGAGGGAAGAAGGGAAATTCTAAAATGACAACTGTGTTATCATGTCCTTTTGTCTCAAGAGCAATCCCAGGTCACAAATGCCTTGGGCATTGTCCTGCCAGAGCAGGACGCATGACAGTTGTGGCCATTTTGAGGTCTTGTTCACAACAATGCGAAGAATACGAATCACCATCTGGATGGATCTTTACAATTTACAAGCCTCTTTCGTGCATCATCTCAAAGGATCCGTACCATAGTGTTAGGAGGGCACGGTTCGTAGCCCCATTTCACAGAGATGAAAACTGAGGCTTAGGAAAAGTGGTTTGCATACGGTCACGCAGCTAGCACGTGGTCCAGTCCAGATGACAAGGGGACTTTGCAATTTAGTGTTTGACTCTCAGAAACACTGTTAGAAATCGCTTTTAGAGAAGGGTGCACATGAGCAGATCTGGGTAAGGGGAGGTACCATGTCTGTACCCAGGAGTCTTGGATTGAAGCAAATCCCCACAGCCCCTGGAACTTTCCATCAGGGCTTTGTCTATGTGCAGACTTTCTGAGAGTGCTTTGGGTAGGGGATTTCTGGAAACAGAACTCCCCGGGAAGAAGCCAGAGACACTTGGGACAATGGCTGCAAGGGAACAGAACCTGGAGACCAGCTAGGTATCATCCGCCATTACCTAGGATCTTGTGGTGGGGTGTGGAGCAGGTTACTGGGGGCAGCAGCAAAGACAATGACTCAGTGGGGGCCCTGCCCTTGGCTTTGGTGGAATCTGCATGTAGGAAAAGCAGTGAAGGCAGTTAGCACAGGTCTAGATCGGGGAGTGTTTCTGTGGTGTGGGCAGGGGTCTGTTCTAGCACGTATCTCACAGAGGACCGTAGTACATTCTGTAGCTACAACTCCCTCTGTCATGAGTGGACAGGGCTGGACTCACCCTTAGAAATCAGCCTGCCAGGGTGCAGACGAGGTCAAGGAAAAGCACTTGCTCAGGGTCACACAGCAAATCAGAGGAAGAGCCAGGCTGGCCCTTGCCGTGGTAGCAGCCTGCCCTGTGGTTCCCACTGGGGAAATACTAATGCCCTCCCCACCTTTCAGTGCTTCCCTGAAGCAATGAAAAGAAAGCATTTCGTCTCTTGACCTCAGGCAGGCCTGGTATTCCTGAGGTGGCCTGGGATGATCTGGCTTCTAGAACAACTCAAAGCAGGACTCTTACCTACTCCCGCCTTGTCGTGTTCTTCCTGAGCCCACCTCTTTCCCCGGCCTGGGACCTGGCCAGCTGCAAGAGCATCTCCTGGGATCCGGACGGTCCCCGTCCCCGTCCCTGTCCCCATCAGAGCTTCTGCCTGGGACCTGTAGGCCAGGACCCAGCTCCTCCCGCTCTCTGCTTTTCCTCCGGAGTCAAGCAGCTAGACAAAAAAGAAATGATTGTTTTCTTTTCCTGGGTTCAGTTTCCCTCTGGAAGTTGTGACCCAATTAGAAAATCAGACAAATAGAAAAATCTGGCCATGACCCCAGCTGAGGTTATAAAGTCTCTGCTCGCATTTAGGTCTCTACCTCCGACGCTCTCCTGTGAGTCCTGGCTGGCTCAGGCTTCCTTGGCCACCTGGAGCAGACCTTCCTCAGTGTCGTGCTCCTCTGTAATTGATGCTTTATTCCCCACTGACTTCCAAAATGGATTTGAGACAGCTTCTTGACCTTTCAATAGCATCGGCCCAAACCTGAAATCCCTGTTATACAATAGGTGGGTCTCGTGCAGAGGCCCGGGAGCGAGGCTGCTGTTGCACACCCCCCCCCCCTCCATGAGTGGACTGCTGGACAGGGTCCCACCATTGAGCCCATGCTTTGTGCCCAGCTCTGCACCTGGAGTTGCCCATGCTTCGCTGCTGGAGCAGGGAGCTCACTTTCTTGGAAACAGTTTCTGTCTGGATAGGTTCCAGAGCATGCTTCCAAAAACATACTTTTAATCAAAAAGATCACCAGAAAAACTGGGACAAATTATGATTTTTTTTTTTTGACAGTGGACGATTATAAATGCCAAGAGGGGTTGCCAGTTGGCAAATAAACTCCTCCGGTGAGGTCTTTGATTAATTACACCACCAGCGAGCTGAGCGGGTGGGGTCTCTTAATGGTCCTCAACTGTGGGATAAGTTCTGATCTTCCTTTTCTCCCTCCTTTTCCTCCTTCCTTCCTGCCTTCCTTTCTTCATCAGACATTCCCTCAGCTCTTCCTGGGTGCTGAGCCCAGTTCACAGAGTGGGCACAGAAATAATTGAATTTCTCAAGTCCTTGGAGCATTTGTGGGGTACATCACCCATGTTACCTACTCAGAATGGAAAGAAACCAGCTTGATTGTGGCAGTTTGTGGGATCACTAGGCCCAGAGACCAAGCAGGGACCCTGGGGAGGGGGGGAGGGGGGATAGGAAGGTGAGGTTTGGGGGATGCAGGAGCTGAGGGCTCGCCTGCTGACAGGAAGGGATGCTCTGGCCTGTGGCCAGCTGACCCTGGGCCTCCCCAGGAGGGCTCCGAGGGAAGCCTGGTCCCTGGAAGTCTTCACCCTGAAGTGGGTGCCAGACCCGTGTGTACAAACAGGGGACTCAGTATTTAGGAGTGGGGAGGAGCAGGGAGCTGCCCTGAATGGCTGCCCGCTTTGGAAATTTCTATGCATTTGTAATAACAAAATTACCATAATTTGCTCGTTAACGCAGCTAGATCAGTCAAGCATTGTTCCATCGCGGGCAGGGAGGCCGTGGCGCCTCTCTCTGCACACTCTACACACCCCAGCCAGCCTGCCAGCCCGTTAGAGTGCTGGAAATTAGCATGCAAATGGTCCTAATTCGGTGGGCGAGCTGTCAGGCAGCGCCTCTCCGGCCTCGTCTCCGTGAAGGCCCTGACAGCCTGGCTCCAGCGCCGGCCCACCCTCCTCGCTCCAGCCGGGAGGGGCTCCGAGGGGCACCTCCAGACTGACAGCTTGGCGGCCTCCCTCCCTCCGTCAGCGCCATCAGGCCTGGCGGCGGGCTCCCCAGGGAGCAGGCAGGGCCTGCCACCGTGCCTGCCGGCCGAAGGAGGCAAGTAGGCAGGTGGGCTGGTGGGGGAGGCTGGCCAACGCTCAGGTCCACCAGCCTGGGCTTGACTGGGGCAATGGGAGAGAGGGAGGGTGGAGCTGTGGCCCCCTGACTCAGGGCCCCGTTGGGACGCAGGGACCCTCCCTGCTGGCAGGTTCTGAGAGTGGGGACTCTGGGCCCCTTCCCCCACGTGCACATCCACAAGGAGCCAATTCAAATCCTGCCTTGCTCTTCCTTCTTTGTCTTCCCGGTCTGACTTAACGTAGGACTGCCCCTCCCCCACACCTGGAACAGCTCTGTGCAAATTCTGCATGGACTTCCTTCAGCCATATTGGAGAACTGGGCAGGGGGATCAGACGGTGTGTGCTTTGGGCAGGGTGTCCTAGACCGGACTCCACACCCTTGGGCCTCAGTCCTGCCTCCAGGTTTACCAGCCTTTGGGGCAAGCCACCTTCCCCTCTCTGGACCTCAGTCTCTGCCTCTTTATAGTGGGGACATCTTTATGGTGTTCCTCTCAGGGCTGTCGTGAGGGTAAGAGAGAGGGAGAAGGCCCTGCTGTCTAGTAGTTAGTAGCTGACGTGTAGTGAGAACCTCCGTGTGCTGGTCACTTCCCAGCCTGCTTGCCCTTCACAAGAACCCCACGGGGCGGGTGTTGATCTTACCCTCTTTCACAGAGGAGGAGGCTGAGGCCTCCACTCATACAGAGGAACCTGCCCAAGTGGCAGGGCCAGGACAGTCCAGTCTTGCTTGCTCCAGAGCCCTTTTAACAGGAGAAAGCGCAGGGCGCTGAGAGCCGGGTCTACTTCTGAGAAAAGCACCAGGACACCACCTTGCAGGTGAATCACGCTCTTACAGGGTTTGGCACATCCTCAGTACTAAATAAACGTGTGAAGGAAGAGAACCAGGTGGGCCCGGGTGTGACTGTCTTTGGGATCCCCAGTATCCATTCTTATGTTCCCCTCCTGATCTGTGACAGCAGAATGAAGAAGCTACTGCAGGAGAAAGAGGGGGAGCCACAAGGCTTATCTTGAAGTTCCCTCATGCTGTTTCTCAAGAGCTTGCTCCTTCCTCGCCATCAGCCAGATGCAGCCCCATGCCAAATGGCAGGGTTTGGTGAGTGGACAGCGGGATGGATTTCAGTCCATCAGCTGGTAGCTCTTATGCAGTGAACAACCTACTCATCCTTACATGGCTGCCTGCCCCTTTGTCTGTTTTAAGGGAATCTCACTGGGCCTTTTGAGCTTTCAGGTAAACAAACACAGGTAAGAGAGATGCTGAGAAATCCAAAACCCCAGCTGGCTCCTGGCTGTCTGGGGGGCAGAAGCAGGCTCATGAGCTTGAGTCCCTGCCGCATCCCAGCACCACCCACTGCTCAGCACAGAGCCTGGGACAGAGCAGATGCTCAGTAAAGGTTTAGAAGCCACATTTAATAACATGCGGACTAAGGAAAAAAAACAAATATGCAAATATGTGCCAGGATGAACTAAAATATGCAAATATGTGCCAGGTCATCCAACCTGTGTACCTCAGACCAAACGCCTTCAGCCAGCTGTGACTTTCATTTCCATGTGGATTTTTCTTTCCATCCAGTCTTTGGTTTGTTTATTGGGGGCCCATGGCATGAGCCTGATGGAACTTTAGGGCTGTTATGCACCAATCTCTCAATAGCTGCTATTGGGCTCTTGAAGAGAACAAGTCCTTCCAACCACAGGGTCTCAGGCACTATGAGGACAGTTCAGGGGCACACTCACTCCCACCCCAGAGGCCGTCCTGGAGACATCCTAAGTTCCCTGAATGAGAACGGATGGATGCCTGCAAACTGCATTTCTGCTCTAGGAAGAATTGCCCAGGCTCCCCCTAGTGGAGAATTGGGGTGCGATGCTCTGCTGCGTTCCTGGTATGTGGCAGGACCCGGCAGGAATGCCTCCTGCCGCCACAGCCTTTCTCAGTTTACCCACGGCTGGTACGTGCATACTCTCCTGGAATCCTTGTCACAACCCCTTGGTTGTGGGTACCCTTGGTTATTGCTTTTGTTAGAGACTGAGTGGAAGGGGCTGGCCCGAGGTCATACAGAGCCAGGTACTTTTCCTTCCACCAACAGCCCACATCTGGCCTTATTCCCCGAGTGTCCTTGGCTTTGGCCAGCTGACCATATGCTTGCATGACCACACAGCCTGGCCCTTCTTGGCCTCGTGGCACTTCTTCCCCAAGTGGCCAGAAGGGACCACTCTGTGGATAGGGCAGTCTTTCAGTACCTTTGCAGTAGCCTCCTTACAGGCCTCCGCACCGCCAATGTTGCCCCTTTAGTCCATTCCCAACATGGCAGCCAGAGTAAGCCATTACAGTCTGAGTCAGGACATGTCCCTGTTTTGCTCACTTAGAGTAGAAGCCAAAATCCTTATATCATCTCTCCCTCCCCACTTCCCTCCTTCACCTCATCTTCTACCTCCTCCCCTTCGCTTCTCCTCTCCCGCCATGCAGACCTCCTCACTGCCCTTCCAACACACTGCCTGCGCTCCTGCCTCAGGGCCTTTGCACTTGCTGTTCCCTCTGATATCCACATAGCTAATTCTCACTTCCTTCAGCTTGTTATTCAAAAGTCACCTTTCTGGTGAAGCCGTCCCTACCCGGTCTATCTAAAATTTTACCTCTTTATGTTTTCCCCATAACACATGCTATATGCTGTAGTTTTACTTATTTGTTTTGTTTATTGTCTGTTTGTAGTACTAGAATATGAGCTCTGTGAGGGCAGGGTCTTTTATCTGTGTTGTTCATGGCTGTATCCTTGGTGTCTGGAACAGTGCCAGGTATTTAGTACGTACTCAGTCAATAGCTGAGGAATAAGTCAGTGGATAAGTGGACGAGCTGCTGTGTGCCTTGCGTCAAGGTCAACACAGACGGGATGTCCCAGCACATCTGTGGTGCTCCCCCACCTAGCCCTGCATTTGCTCCCTTAGGAGGCTTTCCGACTCTTCCTTCCTTAGCCCCCAAAGATCTCTCCCCTCTTCTCCTGCCCCCCTAGCTTGTTCCCCCCAGAAGACACCTCTCAGCCAGGTCTGTGGGCTGGTCACAGAGGACACAGATGAACATGTCGGTTGAATTTAAGAAAGAAGAGATCTCCATCAGCACAGCCAACTTCAGGGCTGATCCACTCAGTACACTCCTGGGGAAACTGAGGCCTGAACTGAGTTTGGGGTAGAGAAGAGACTCCCTCCTGGTCCTTAGAGTTGTGAGACTGGCCTGAGGGGCAGTCCTGACTCAGCTCCCCCCGCAGAACCTGTGCCTTATCAGCTCACTGAGTAGTGGTGATGGCTGCCCAATGACCTGCTTGGAGTTCAGCCACACCAGCCAAGCCCTTCGTAGTGTAATTAGAGGTTGGCCTCCTTAGGACCTGGGGACTAGACACCTGTGTGCCCCTGGGGCTGTTGGGCGACTCCTTCATGTGGGGCAGTGCTTCTCGAACTTGACTGCACAAGGCCAGCTGGGGATCATCTCCCAGAGTTGATTCTGGTCCAGTAAGCCCAGAGTAGGGCCCAGGATGCTGCATTTGAACAAGCTCCCCAGTGATGCTGACGTGGCTACATTCAAGTCGCTATCCACTGGTGCTCCTGCTCACTGCATGTTGCAGTCACCTCTGAAGTTTGGGTAAATCCTGATATCTGGCCCCACCGCGGAGAGGCCGATTCAACTGGGATGAGGTATGTCCTGGTCACCTGGGGTTTTCAAAACTCCCCAGATGATTCTAACAGGCAGCAAGGTTCGGGAACCACTGGCCTGGGTCACTGTACATCATCCCTGCACTCGGGGCAGCTCCGCTCTGGGGAAGCAATACAACTGAAAGACAAAGGTGGGGGGTTGACACAATGAGGAGGAGTGAGGAGCTGGGAGGCTGCATCCCGCTCCTGGGCACAGGAGAGGGCACCCAAGGATGCAATGGGGGGCACGGATACCAAAGGATGGGGCTGCTGAGTCTGGATGCCAGCAGTGAGGGAGGGATAGAGAGAGCCTGGGAAGCCCTCCCAGGCAGAGAAGCCACCAGGAGAGGTGAAGCAGCTGAATGGCCCCTCAGAGCCCTGGTCTCTGGCTTCAATCCTAACCCTGCCTCTGACAGCAAAGTAACTCCCTTCCCCCTCTTCAGCCTAGCCTGCCTCTCTGCGTCTCTACCTGTACCCCTGCACTGGTCCCCAACCACCCAGGACCCATGTAATTTATGTGTATGTTTCCCCCTCCTGCAGACTGTGGGCTCTTGGTGGGCAGGGACCGTGTCTGATTCATCTCTGCCTCCCCAGGCCCCAGGCCCTGCGTGCTGGGGGTAGGAAAGGTGTGTGGAATTGAGTGTATTCCTCCGGGCGCAGTGGTGCTCAGGGCCTCTGTGCTACTGAGTTCCCAGGGCACAGCAAAGCCTGCGCATCGTGGTAGTAATTGTGAAGGTAAATCTTGTCTGGTCTCCTCGCAAACACTTGGTGAGGCTTTCCATAAATATGTCAGCAGCAGCATTAAAATTTGATGGCAGGCGGCTCAGGTCGGGACTAGCACTGTGACTTCCCAGCAAGGTATGACACCATCACCTCCCTCTCATTAGTCAGCGGCAGGATGCGCGGGCCTCTGCATGGAGCTGGGCCCAGCCAGGGGGAGGTGATTTCTTCCGGGGAGGACCCCTGGCTGCTCTGAGGGACAGGCCAAGGTCTAGACCACAGAAGAGTAAGTCAGCTTTGGGCTGACGTTGGGCTGAGAGGTAGAGTCCCTGAAGGCCCTGGGAATGTGCCCAGAGGCTAGATGGCCTCTGAGCTGGAGGAAGCTTGAGCCATTTTTTGAGTCTGGGAGCCGATAATAAGGGCTGGGGACTCGTTTCAGCTTTATAGACAGCCTGGTGGAAATTGTCCATTTGCCCCCAAAAAGCCCTCATAGAACACTTTAAAAGGGCACAGCGTTAAACTCATCATTTGAGCAAGCAAAGGAGTCTGGGAAGAAAAAGTATTTAGATTGGAACCCAGTCTTGTCTACTTCCCACCCCGCCATTGTCCATTTGGGGAAACTGAGGCTAGGTGAACCTGAAAGAGCCATGTTCAGGGTCACACTGTGGTAGAGACAGAATGAGATCAGGGGCCTAACTCCTAGGTGAAGACTTTCTCTGCAATCAAGTATTTGGGGCACTTGTTGAAATATGAGGAATCTACCTAGAAATACAATTTTTATTAAGAAAATAAGCGTGAGTGCATCCATTTTTTCAACAATCACACAGAGCATGTGCTGTGTGCCGAAGACTGAGTTAAGCATTAAATAGCCCCTCACATCTGTAGAATGCTTTTGATTCCCACAGGACTTTGACATGCACCAGTATTATTTAGTGTTGTAATACCATGTAGCAAATGAGGAAGTCAGGTTCAGAGAGGTAAAGTGACCTCTCCAAGCCACTCAGCTAAGTGGCCGAGGGGCTTTGACAGGGACTGGCCGGCTGCAAGCCCACGGTCTTCCCATCCCCTCTGCTATCAACACGGTGTGGCAGCCATTGCTGCTGTCAGGGCCTGTGCAGAACATCAGGCCCGCCGTTTACAATTAATTACAAAAAAATAAAAGGGGCTCAGTCAGTTGAGCATCTAACTTCGGCTCAGGTCATGATCTCACAGTCCGTGAGTTCAAGCCCCGTGTTGGACTCTGTGCTGACAGCACAGAGCCTGGAGCCTGCTTCCGATTCTGTGTCTCCTTCTCTCTCCACCCCTCTCCCACTTGTGCTCTGTCTCTCTCTGTCTCTCAAAAATAAATAAACGTAAAAAAAAATTTTTTTAAAAAAACAACAAAAATCGCGATGTGTTTCCAAGCAGTTAAAGAGTTTCTGGGTTTTTTTTTTTTTTTAAGTTTATTTATTTATTTTGAGAGAGAGAGCGAGCAAGTGCATGAGCCTGGGAGAGGCAGAGAGAGAGGAAGAGAGAGAGAGAGAGAGAGAGAGAGAATCCCAAGCAGGCTGTCATGGTCAGTGTGGAGCCTGATGCAGGGCTTGAACGCATGAATCATGAGATCACGACCTAAGCTGAAGTTGGACTAACCGCCTGAGGCACCCAGGCGCTCCAAAAGTGTCTGGGGTTTATTGGGCAGTGTGCTCATTAGCAGTTGCCTCGTTGGGCCTCTGTGGCTTGTCCCATGCCAGGACATGCTGCGTCCTGCTAAACTGGCCTCCTGTTTGGGAGACTGACCTCACCCCCAGGTTCCCTTCCCTGGTGATGCGGGCCTCACACTTTGACTCTTTTGAACGCAGCCAGGGCTGGCAGGAGGTACATAGAGACAGGTTTTGGTAACCTACTAAATGATGAAGCATGAATGTTCACTGAGGCCCACTTCTCAGCCACTTCCTACAGGAAGCCCTCCTGAATACCCCAGCTAGAATAAATTCTAACTTCCTCTCCGATTTTAAACTCACGTTGCCCTTTTCTTGTACCCAAATTTCTAGTTCAGGGTCTAAGAACCCCTTAGATGCAAGGAGTTCCTGAGAACTGGAGTATGAGACCCTCCCGGGGGCTAAGCACAGAGCTCTGAATGGAGTAGGGTCACTGTCAGTGCTGAATTGAATAGATTTACCAAAATCGTAATGAGTTTTTTAGACATCCATGACAGATACGTGAACTGGATTTGGGGTGGGGGGCAGATACGATTCAGTGTTAACGCCAGCTGAATTCTGCGGAATCTGGAGCCTCGAAGTTTAGGTCATGGAATGGGGGCTTCTGGCAAGGTCACTCGAAGAAAACCTTCAGGTTTCCAGACTGAGCATCTTCCGATGGCCAAGGGAGTGGTAAGGAAAAAAACCTTCCTAGTTATCCAGCCCAGCTGCAGCCCCAAGGAATGCAGTTTGCTCTTGCTCTTTTCTGAGCTCTTAACTACCAGTGGGTTTTGCTCTTGCCTTTTAAAAACACCAAAGCAAAATGATAGCAAGAACCACACTTCTCTTAGACCCTCCTGCAGGGAGCCAAACTCGGTGCCATTGTTGTGTGTCAGAGAGGCCTGGCCAGGCCTGGTGGGAGCCCAGCCCCTCAGGAGAGCACCCATCCGGGGCTCCTTTCCCCCACGGGACCTGCACCCTGGCCCCTGCAACAAACGTAGCCCACTTCCCTTTCCTTGTGTGTTTTGCTGCCTTCCTCTGTCTGTCTCATGCTTCTACCAAAGACCAAGAACCAGAGTTTTACTACTGCATGACTCTAGCATGACTCCATGACCCGGTTAGGTCTGACACCCATAGGAGCTGGCCTAAGGAAGGAGCGGTGCATTTATGCTGTGGGTGGGGCCCTGTGCTGGGGGCAGGGAAGGTTGCCAGGATCTGCTAGTCCTGGTGATCACTTGGTGATCACTTGGTGATCGTCTTGGTTCACGCCCTCGAGGAGGAGCTGGATTCACCAACAGACGAATGGAGACAGGGTCACAACTACCCCAAGTCTGGGCAGGAAGTGCTCTGGACCATGGGGCTGAGGATTCAGAGGAAAGTGGGGGAATGCTCTCAGCTGGCACGATCACTCCAGAAAGGCTTCCTGGAGAAAGCAGTATTTGAGCTGGGTCTTGACAAGTTGGGAGATTAGACACGAAGAGGAAGAGGAAGGTGGTATTTCAGATGAAAGGCACAGCATGAGTGGATGGCAATGGGCCCCGTGGAGCATCAGGGGACTGGCGATTGGTCTTTGGGGCAAGCGGGGAATGGGAGGTGTGGCTCAGAAGCTCACTGGGACCAGACCCTACAGGGTCTTGAATGGCACCATGGAGCTTCTGGTCATCGTCTTGCGGCTTTGTCATCACAACTGTGCTGCCTGTGGGCACTCCCGGGTGAGGCGCCCCAGAGACTGGGAACTCCCTTGCCTCCCCCCCCCCACGCACACAAATCAGGTGTTGTGCCCTAGAGAGGCTGCAAGAGCAGTTTGCACACTGCACATTGTCTTGCCCGTTGTTTGCTTAGATGAGGGCATGGAGACGGAATTCTGGAATAATACCACAGCGGGTGAGCAGATTAAAATTGACCCAGAACTGCTCCAAACGTGCCATAGCATAGCCAAGTGTCTCAAATTGAAACGTCTACAGGGGCCCAGACAGGTTACAGGAAGATGGGAAGTCAGCCTTGGGAGACAAGACAATGGTTGTAAATTGCTTGTGACTGATGACACACTTGCCCCTTTCAAACACTGGGCTGACCATCAGTATATTTTGACTGGCCCCACGTGGCCAGAAGGCCCCAGTTCCTGCCTCTGACGACGGCCAGCTGGTGGGGTCTGCTGTGCACCCTGTAGCCCACGGTGGAGGTGCTGTAATGCGACAGTGGGGTTGTTTCCCTTGAGTTCCCCGAAGGGCCCTTGCATTCAGGTTCTTGCGGTAGACAGCAGGAGTCGAGCTAACGGCACAACAGAGGACCAAGCTGAGGTTCAGAATGGTCACTCAGCTGCCTCAAGGCCAGTCAGTGGCAGAGAGCCAGGGCTCGGCCCTGGTCTCCAGCCCAGTCTCTGTCTGATTGCAAAGCCCACGGCTCTCTTGAGAAACAGAAGTGAGACACATTCAGCATTCACTCTCTCACACTTGCCCTCTCTCTCGGTTTTTCTCTTCTCTGTTTTTCTGAAGGCCTTCGTGGCTGGCTTGAGCTGGTGGGAGAAGAGGTTTTTCCCAGGAATGGATCGATGCTCTGTGTACCAGGCTGTCTGGGCTGACAGGGCTGACCTTTACTGAGTTGGCTCGGGTTTTCCTTTCCCTGTTGGGAGTCCACGAAGGTCTTGCTCTGGAGAGAGGGAGGTTGAGAAGCCTTGGCCTTCAAGGGGGCCCATCTGGGGGTGGGTGCAGTGAGAGTAGGAAAGGGGAAAGTGTTAGTGCTGAACACCCTTTGGGGTCAGTTATTTAAATCTCTGCGGCACACACTTTCTTTACAGGTGAGAAAACTGAGGCTTGGTGAGAAGGGGCTTGGTCAGAATCACTCAGGGAGGCTTTGACAGAGCCCCAGACTTCAGTGTGTGTGCACAACATGCACATCGATGTATACACATGTGTATGTATGTACATGTCTATATTCATGTATATATGTGTGTATATATATATAGGTTATGTGTATACACATGTATGTTACACATGTAATACCTAGGATAGTAATACAATGTATATACAATTATAGAGTATACATATATATTTGAGAGTTTGTGCCCGTGTGGGATGCTGCAGTTATCATCTCTCTGACTATAGATAGCAACGCACCGAGTACCCACTGACCCTCAAGCCCCTCAAGCCACGGCACATCATGCGGTTCTACAAAACCATGGGGAGGAGCTGGAGAAATCTCACGGTCCTTTTCAGGTCTTTCCTTCCTCCTCCTCCTCTGCAAAGATTTTCTCTCAAAGCCCAGTTTCAATCCTTCAGAAATAGAACTTGGCCGCGAAGTCACTTTGAAAGACTTTCCGTATGTTAATTACAGCCAGCCAAGGTCTCGAGCAGAGGTGGGAGCCCACCATCTGCAGATGGGGTCGGCCCCCGGCGAGCTCTGCAAATCCCCATCATCTGGCAGGTGTCGTTTTGGGTTAATTAAGAGCTACACTGAGCCGGTTACCTGTCACTTCTGAGAATTTTAGGAAACTTCGACGTTCTTGCCGTCTCTGAGCTTTTTAGCGAAGGAGAAACAAAACATCTCTGATGCTGACAACGTTCCTGGCTCCGGACTCTCCGGGAAAACACATGTTCGCTACTAGTTACCTCATTGATTTTTATCGCTAGTTCTTCTGTACTTGGAAGACAGCATTGTTTGGGGGGATGCCCACCATTTATCCTAAATGTCTCAAGCCTCTGCTTCCTTTCTGAGTCTTTGAGGGAAGAACATATATTCCTCACCTTTATTCTGCTTTGGAAGGACTTTTGATGTGTGTCAGGGGCCTCTTTCAGCAGTCGGGGCTGTGGTCAGAGGGTTTGGGGTGGGAGCAGGGACGACCGAATTTGTTTTCTCTACCATCAGTGATGAGGAGGCACCGGATCCTTCCCACAGGAGGGTGTGCAAAGATCTGTCACCATTAAGTCAGCCGATCTCCACGAGCTTCAGAAATAGAGATTTTCTTTCCCTCCATTTTACAGATGAGAAAGCTGAAGCACAGGAGAGAAATTCACGTGCCCAAGGCCACCCAGCCTGTGGGTGGCAGAGTCTGGCCTGGACCGTGGGTCTGTCTGACTCTAAAGGCCATTTTTTGTCGTCTTCTCCAGGGTAGACAGCTCTGGGCAGAGATGAAGGTGGAGCATACCCTTGGGTGTGGCCCTGGGTGGGAGCCTGAAAGGGGCCAGCCCTCTGTCATTGGTCCTGCTGACAGTGCCGAGGAGGGGGCAATCTGCTTCAGGTGCCCCAGAGTCCCACCATGTCCCATCTGCCTGGTCCCACCTCCCTGCATTTGCCCAGGCAGTTGCCCCCTCGGGCCCCACCACTGCCTTACCCGGTGCAGAATGCCAACAACAGCCAGCTGGTGTCTCTGGCACCTGGAGACCAAGTAAGCTTGACTCGAACCCTCATTCCCTGCCTCGTGGAAAGGTCCTGTCCTCCCCTAGACTTCTGCCACATTTCCAGGGGCGGCTCACTGTTGCACACGATGGCTCAGGCCTCCTGACGTCACAGAATTCTTGGGCTCTGTGATCTATGTTGCTTTTGGACCACGTCCTTCGTGTCAACCCCTCTGGCCACCAAACCACAGGACTCAGCCACCTCCTTTGATTTCCACGTACGGAGAAATCACCAACCTAGTCGTGAAAGGCACTGGGATATGCGGCGGGCTTAAATGGGGGAAGGGTTCCAGCCCCCAATACAGATGATTTAAAATGGGAATCTAGACCCCCACTTAAATGTTCTTCACCCTTCTACCCTCCACATACACGTAATGGGTTATACACATCCTCTTTTCCCTTTATCCCTCTCAATAGTAGAACCTCCCATGATACAGGTCCTTTCTCATGCACAGCACTTGGGTCTCTAAACTCCACTCCTAAACTAGTATGGGCTTTCTTTTGCATATTCAAGAGCTCAGTGAATGTTGTAAAATTCCTTTCAGGGCCTTCTCGGTTTTTAGAAGAGACTCTTCCTCCTCCCTCTCTCCCCAGCTTCCTCAGACTCCCAGGTATGGGTAGAGGGAAGTTCTGTTCTCCCAGTAACATCATCTTGTTTCCCTCTCACCATTCCTATGATACAGGTGCTTTTCTTAGGCCCATATTCAAGATGAGGAGACTCTGCCCAGAGAGGTTCGATCACTTAAGGCCACGCAGCCAGTAAGGGAAGGGCTGAGTGCAGAGCCCGGCCCTCCCACAGGGATGTCCACACCCACCTGTGGGCCCGCCTTCCCTCACCCCTGCCTACTTTCTGCTCCCACAAAGCATCAGGGGCCCAACCTGCAGTGCTGACTCCAACTCTGCTCTCACTCCATCCTGGTTTCCCCTTGGGACCGCTCCCTCCCAGGAGGTCCGAGATGGAGAAGATGATGATGTGTTTGGTTGGTGAGAGTTCCTGGGGGCTTATCTGTGACCACCTCCAGACAGGCCAGGAGCTGTCTCTGAGGAGGGCCCATGTGCCGCGTGTCTTCCAGATGGAGGTGTCACTGGCCACTGAGTGACGGCCACCTGGACATGAGATGAGCTGGCACCCATTCCGCCTCATAGGGACTTTCCTATTAATGCATAAAAAGTAAAGGTTTCCCAGTTGAAGGGGGTGGTATTTTTGAGAAGTGCCAAAAGCATGGGTAAGTTAGTGGAATGAGACAAGGGGCCCATGCTGTCCTTTGTGCTGTGCAGTCATAAGAGAAGGTTTTTATTATTTTTTTCAATTCATTTTTGTGTTTGAGTGTAGCTGACACACAACGTTACATTTGTTTCAGGTGCACAACGTAGTGATTCAACATGTTTATACATGATAGCTACGCTCACTGCAAGGGTAGCTACCATCTGAGCAGGTGCTTATTGTGTGATCTGTGTCTGTGGCCAGCTAGCCGGAGGGTAGCTGAGGGTCCTAAGGATGAGCCAGAACTGGGGACTTCCGTTTTCTGCCCCAAGGAGCATCATTTTGTACCTATGGTTATTGTAGCCATGTGGTTGTTCCCGCTTGTTTGGACTGTGGCTGCCGTCACCTGGCTGGTCTCCCTGACCGCAGGCTCCCCTTCTCCCGCTGTCCTCCAGATTCTGGCACTGCCTGGTCTTCCCGGGTACCGGCTCTAATGGGAGAAAAGCACAGCGTTGTTGCCCCACCAGCTCTGCTCTGCGACTTGCCTCCGCCGGGGCCTCACGATGACCTGGCCGTGCAGAGGTTCACACTCTGACCAGACCCACCCCAGACCTCTGCTTGTGCCTGGAATGCCCTGCCTCCCCTCTGCATATCAACATCCTATCTATCCTGGCTCACATGCTCCCCGCTGCATGCCAGAAAGTACCCCCTGTGCTTTCCCCAGACCTTCTCCTGGTTGGGCAAGATTCCCTCTTTTAAGCTGCTGTTGTGAAGCTTGAAAGGAAAGAAGGTGAATGCTCCCGGGGTGTCGTGTCGGTGGTGAATTTAAGCAGGGAGATGAAGCAGGAGGTTGGAGCCTCCAGACCCGGAGAAGCCAGCAGCAGGTGGGACTCAGTGAGCCCTACGGACAAGGCCTCCTTCTCTGCACCATGGCTCCTGAGAAGTGAAAATAAAACTCAGCTGACAAGGGCCTCGAAAACAAGAGAGACAGAGGCCAAAATGGGAGGGCAGGTCACGTAGGCAGAGGGTCCTGGGCTGGAAGGCAGGACGCCCGTTTGGGAGCCCGCCCTCCACCCCCCGCCTTCCTGAGGCTCCGTCTCCTCACATGTAAAATGCAGACATTTGCACCCACCTGTGAGCTTCACAGGATCGTCAGGAGGGTTAAATGAGATTCTGGATGCCAGGGAGGCTCTGGCGGCCGGTCTCAGATCATGGTCATCATTGCTGAGCATTTACTGTGCACCAGGCACTCTGTGTAGCACTCATTCAGTCTTTACAATGACCAGATCAGGGGCATCTGTTAGTTGCCCCTACTTTACTGGGGAGGACACTGAGGCATGAAGAGGCTGCATGATCTTAACTCTGCCGAAGATCACAGAGTTCAGAAGAGGCCGACTCGGGATTTAAACCCAGGCAGTTTGGCTCTAGAGCCCTTGCTCCCAGCCTCTGTGCCAAACTGACTTGAGGGTTCAGTGGTAGCACGCGGGCTTGAACCTAGGCAGTGTGCTGCTTCCCAGCCGTCTTTGGGGCCAGGCGAGGCCAGGTTTATAGACGGGCAGCTTCCTGGGCGGTTGAGGACCCGGCCTGCCCACATCTCATGGGCCGAGGGCTCCCTACACTAGCTTTCTGAGTGGCACCTCGGAGCATCCCAGAGACAGAGCATGAGTGGGGGAGGCTGACCACGCCCACAGGTCAGCCTCATGCCCCAAGATGGTCAAGCTCCCCTCCCCCAGAATGCTCACTCTCCCAGGGCATCTCACAGAGCAGGGCTTGCCGAGGACGCCCACCGTGCCCCTACTCAACAGACCGGCAGGGGGTCCCTCGGGGTTCACCTCTTCTGCTGAGGAGCAGGATAGTGTGGTGAGTGGAACCTGACAGTGGATCAGATAAACTGGCCTGAATCCTGGCCGTCAGTACTAATAACAGACGGGAGCCACCATCTGTGTCCCTAGTTGACCAGGGAGTACCTACTCAGCCATTCAACAAATAGTTTTCAGGGGCACCTGGGTGGCTCAGTCGGTTAAGTGTCTGACTTCAGCTTAGGTCATCATCTCACGGTTTGTGGGTTCGAGCCCCGCGTTGGGTTCTGTGCTGACAGCTCAAAGCCTGGAGCCTGCTTCGGATTCTGTGTCTCCCTCTCTGTCCCTCCCCCACTCACGTTCTGTCTATCTCTCTCTCAGAAATAATATAAGTAAACATTAAAAAAAATTTTAGGGGCGCCTGGGTGGCTCAGTCGGTTGAGTGTCCGACTTCAGCTCAGGTCATGATCTCACAGTTCCTGGGTTCAAGCCCGGCATCGGCCTCCGTGCTGACAGCCCAGAGTCTGGAGCCGGCTTCGGATTCTGTGTCTCCCTCTCTTTCTGCCCCTCCCCTGCTTGCACTCTCTCTCTTTCTCTCAAAAATAAATAAACATTAAAAAAAAAACAAACAAATAGTTTTCAATGCCTGCTAGATGCCAGGCCCTGTACTAGACATTGGGATGGAGACATGAATTTGACAGATAAAACTCCTGCCTCCATGGAGCTTACCTCATACTGGAGGAGGCAGAATTAAAAAGATAAGCACAAAAAACAAGATACGTTGGATTGTGATCAGTTCTATGGGGGAAAAAAAATAAAGCAGGAAAGAGGGATCAGGTGGGGGGAGTTACCATTTTAAATTCGGCGGTCTGGGTGCGCCTGGGTGGCTCAGTCGGTTGAGCGTCCGGCTTCGGCTCAGGTCATGATCTCACTGTTTGTGAGTTCGAGCCCCGCGACGGGCTCTGTGCTGACAGCTCAGAGCCTGGAGCCTGTTTCAGATTCTGTGTCTCCCTCTCTCTCTGCTCCTCCCCCGCTCGTGCTCTCTCTCTCTCTCTCTCTCTCTCTCTCTCTCAAAAATAAACAAACATTAAAAAAACATTAAAAAAAATAAATTCAGTGGTCTGGAGATAAAATTGAAAAAGCCTAGAAGGCAGTGAGGGAGAGAGTCGTGCAGACCTATGTGCAAGACTGTTGTGTTACAGGTAGAGGCAGGCGAGTTGGCAGTGATTCATGGAACACGGACTGTCTTCGGTGGCTGGGGCGTCACGCAGGGGGCGGGGTACGGGGGGAGGCAGCACACAGGTGTAGAGAGGAACCACACCCAGACCTGCAGGGCAGACACTTCTGCATCACAGGAAACTCCCATGTAAGTGCTGTGGGAAACTGAGTGCATCTGAAGAGGCAGCTTCCCAGAGAAAGAGGTATCAGAGAGCCAATTTGGGGGCAGGGTGGAGGTGGTGGGGGGTGCAGGGCAGATAACACAGACACAGTAAACTCTGGCCGAATGAACCCAAGACCTGCACTCCCGGGGGCTGGAGATCCAGGAGGCTTCCCGGAAGAGGTGGCCTTGGAGCTGAGCTGGCCGGCAGGCATGATGCTGCTGGATGGAGAAGCAGAGACAGCCTTTGCCAGCAGATGCCCTGGGCCCAGGCGCAACGCTGTCAGGAAGTGCCTCTGATGGGGCAGCCCGGAGCCCTGAGGGGAGGGTGGCTGTCCCCCTTCTCCAGGCTGCTGGGTCTCTCTGATCCCCCACCCTGCCCCCTAGGAGGAGGAGGAGGCACTGATGGATATGCGGAGGCTGGGCTGCTGCGGCCCAGCACTGTCACCATGCTCTCCCTCCCTACGCCGGAACCTGACACGCTGACCACTGAGGCATAAAAAACAGAGAATTGGAAGGCTCAGCCTGTCAGGCTGGGAGTGGCCCCCAGAGAGGCCTGAGGAGGAGCACATGCGCGTGTGTATGTGTGTGTGTGTGTGTGTGTGTGTGTGTCTGTCGCACGCTCTGCCTGTGGTTGCCTGTAGAAATGGGGAGGAGGCTAGCTGGGCCCAAGGGGTGGGAGCGGCTGGCCTCTCAGGCCTCCTTTATTGTTCCTGCCCAACCTGGTGGAGCCCCCAGGGACCCTACATCTGGGCCTGGCTGCTGGGGAAAGAGCAGTGCTCCAGGTCCTGACTTCTGGTTGGTCCTTCTGGAGGCCCCTGCCCTTTGGCCCTTTGGCGTCCTTGAGAAGACTCCATGGAAGCATGTTTGGGCCCATGGTGGTCTCACGGGGTTGTATAACTCCCATCACCACTGCCAGGGAGGGCTGCACAACTCTGTAACCAGTGGCTTAAAAAGCCAGTCAACGGCCAGCTACCAACAGCCTGGGCCAGGCATTGAGGTCTCTGCTATGCATCAGGCCCAAACCAGGCCCTCTGGAGTCCCAGCCACAGGGACAAGACGTGCAGGGCCCTCCTGCTACAGAGCCAGGACAGCAAGGTTTGAGGGCAGGGATTTTGAACTCCTTTCCTATGACTGGCTGGTGGTAAACAGGCTCTTGTGGGGCTGAAGAAAGAGCACAGGGAAGGGCTGGATGCAAGAACCACTGCCCCATGAGCAGCTGGGTAAGAGTGAGCCGTCCTCCAGGCCTGCTATGCCCTTTTCCCCAGCGCTGCCCGCCCCCCTGCCCCCTGGCCCAGCTTGTAGTTCCTGCCTGAGCACACCTTTCCAGTGCCTGCAAGGCCCCCACCCACTCCCCCTTCTGTGCTCCCCAGCCCTCTGGCTTGTCCCTTCATCTCAGTCAAGTGCCATCTGCCTTCTCCTGGCTTTGGGTCTGAGTTTGTGTCTCATCCTCCCCATTAGACCAAGGCCCAAGGAGCAGCCACCTCTAGGTTTACCACACAGAGGGCCAGACTACAGTTGAGGTCACCTTTGGCTTCTCAGTTCAGAGCCACTCGGGAAACACATGGGAAGTGAAATCGAATCCACACTGGGGCACTGGAGTGCCTCAGTCAGGGCTGAGAACCAGGCAGCCTGGAGCTTTGAACTTGGGTCAAAGTCATTTTGTGAGAGACCCTTTCACCTGTAAAATGGTCCAATAACCCCAGGGAACACCTGGCTCATAGTAGTTTCACGGTACACATGTTAGAGGCCAGTATGTACTCCCACTGCTGAGAAAAATGTTATAGGGGGAAATACAATACCAATGATAGTTGTCCACTGAGTCAGGATGTGGACCAGACTTGCCTTTATTGATTACAAAAAATACCTGCCGTTTACGTAAGAGGCACATGCCATTGGCATTTTCCAAACCTGATTTGACATTTGGTTCCTGTTTCTCTCCCCACCCACCACATACAGGGAGTGAGTTTTCCGGGAGCCCCTACAGCCACCCTCAGTATCCCTCATACAACGACTCCTGGAGGTTCCCCAACCCGGGGCTGCTCGGTGAGTACTGGTAGAGGCCCTATGGGGCCTCTGGGTCATCAGCTGCCCCATTAGGACTCCTCTTTGGGCCAGGGTCCTTGACAGCCTGAGTTTTGGTCACTGATTGGGGGTGGGTAGTCTGGGGGTTGTGATGGGAGCTTCAGACAGTAAACACACTGCAGCCCACCATGTACCCTTATCCCTCCCCAGAGGTTTTGGTGGATAAGGGAAAATGGCAGAGAATGGAAACAGAAAAAAAGGGCATTGAAGAAATGAGAGGAATGTAGAAAAATTGCCTGCCCAAGAGTAACATATTTCTTAAGAATCATTGAATATTCCAGTGAGAAATTTCTAAGTAAGAGGCAGTGAGGAGGCCGACTTGGATTGATTGGTAGTGGCTACCCATCTTGATAAGGACTCTGAGGCTTAGTGATTGATTAGTGATGTCTGCCATGGACATCAGCAGAGCCAGCTCCATTTGGAAACTGATTGCCCTGTGGCTGAAGGCCTTCCAAGTCATGCCATTCTGAGCTCAGTTGGAGCCCAGATTATCCATTGCTGGGGCCAGCCTGATCTGTGTACATCATCAAGGATATCTGGCCACTCCAAAGATCAAGCAGGGGTAACTCAGCCCTCAAAAAGCCAAGGAGAGCCTTTTGTTTTGTTGAAATTAACTTACATGAAACCAGCTGGCGAGTGATAATGGGAGCTCAAATTTCTGGAGCATGAAACCAGGGCCCAGGGCTGACAGATGTCACTCACCACGTGGGGGCAGCGCTAGCCAATGAGCCTGCAAGTGACAACACTAATCCTGCCCCAGCAGTCAGCTGAGGAATTCTACACAGGTCAGGAAGAGCCTCAGAGACCATCCAGGTCTGTCCGTCCAGCTTACTAAGGCCTGCTTAAGTCAGAACCTATTAATTCTTGGATCCTAAATTATTTTTGGACTGGAAAACAGACTTCATCAAGAAAGCAAGAACCTGGTACCTTCAGACTCAAATTGCCAGGTCATGGGTCTTTGAAGGAGGCCTTGAAGTCACGATTGTGATTAGGTGATTAGGACAGACACGTGACATAGACACATAGACCACCCTTTCATGTACTTGGGCCTCAGGCTGCCCAAAGCATTTTGGCATATTATGCAAAACTTGTGGGTACAATAAAGAACAATGCCGGTTAGTACTCCAGATCCCTATGTCTGGCGATGTCACTCATAGAAGACCAGGGTCTTTTTTATGGCCTCCCAGAGGGGCTCATCTGTGGACTATGTCTCAGACTTCTTTTTTGGTTTTGGTAAAAATTAATTCTAAGTATGGAGCCATGTCTCCACTTACCTAATGCTTTTCCTTAAACAAACCCCCTGAGAGACCTGGGTCTCAGCCTCAGGCCCAGCTGTCAGTCTCAGGAGGCAAGGGCTAACCATGGTCTCCCTGAACCAGGATTCTAGCAGGGGTAGGGGCAGAGGGATGGGTCTGGAGCCCAAGAGGATGGCAAGGGGAGGGTGGGACTAGACCGCATCTGAGGCCTTAGCTGCTCAAGCTCAAGTGAAATCCAGTTCACATCCCCAGTTATCAGGCACAGGCTGTGTTTCTGGTATGGAAAGGATGTAGACTCTGTGTCAGGTCGCTCCCAGGCTGGAGGTGAGGGAGCCTCAGGCAAGTGTGTCTGTGCTGGGAGGTGCTTAGTGCCTTGAGAGGGACCAGAACCAGTATGGAGAGAAGGAAGAAGAAACAAAATCCTGTCCATCTAAATGAGTACCTGTGTGGACACCAGGCAAAAACTCTTCATGTGGGTTACATTATTTTATCATTTCAGCAGCCCAAGGGAGCACATACTACTATCTCATCACATACATATGAAGACAGTGAGACTCAGAAAGGTTAATTAGCTTACCTGAGGTCACACAGCATGCAGGTTGCAGAATGAGGTCTCAGACTCAGGTTACGCAGAGCCCAGAGCCTATTTTTGTAACCGGCGTGTGATGTGGCACTCTCATCCCCTGACCAGTTACGTCCCAACGGTACTTCAGCCTCATCCCTCCATAGGAAGCTTTGGGGGTCCTAAATACAGACTATGTATGTGATGAGAATAGCTCTGGTCAATTTTTGAAAGCCATGTTATTGTATTCACCTGTCAGAATTTCAGTTGCAAACAACAGAATCCACTCTGGCTAGTTTAAGCAGAAAACCAATTTGTTGAGGGATATCGTGGGCTTCCAGAACCTCCAGGAGGACCAAAGAGACACGGGTCGGGACACACAGCCAGGAACAACACGCAGCCACACTCCCAGGGCCGCTCTAGCCTCCTGCTGCTGCCGGTTGGCCCTGTGCTCTATGCTCCTGCACTAGCCAGGCTGCTGGGTGATCCAAGCAGATCGAGTCCCTCAGCCCACTCACCTCCTCGGGCTGCTCCCTTTCCAGTCAAAACCATTTGCCAGGGAGTCTAAATGGCAGAGCCTAGGTGATATACCTGTGCCCTAGCAGCACACGACTGGGAGAACAAGTTCTGACTTCTAGCTCGAAGAGGCGGGCCTCATACCACAGGAGACCCTGCAGATACAGGAAAAGCTTAAACAATGTTGGGCAGTTACAGACGTGAGAGGTGGCCCCTGCACCATCCAGCTCTATGACCTGGGGAATCACAGTCAGGTCATCAACCAGTCTGGGCCTCAGCTGCCTCAGGTGTAAAGTGAGGGTGATTGCCAGTGGCAGCTTCATTCAAGCAAGGAGCTGATATGATGCTCTCTTGAGGCCCACAGCCCTGAATGAGCAGGGATCCCACTTTCCTGAAGATGGGTGAGATGCCAGTTCCCTCTACCATAGTCTTGCAAATAAGCTCCAGGCCCACTCACATCTCCCAGATTTCCCTTTACCCAGAGCGTCTTCAGGGCTTTAAGCTGAAAGAATCCCACTGCACCAGGGAGCTAGACTATTTCTGGGGAGGGCACCAGGGGTGTGGAAACTTGTTCTGCGGTCCCATGGTGCTCCTGCTAGATCCATGGGAGCTGTGGAAACAGGTGAGACCCTACACACACACACACACACACACACACACACACACACACGCACATGCACACGCACTCACACCCTTGCCCACACTGTCCAACCTTGGCCAGCCTGGTTGAAGCCCCCTTCACAGAAACACCACCAAAGTGGAGGGACAGTGCTGCCTAATGAAGCTGCACACTGACTGCTCAGGTGAACTTCCCTCCCCACTGAGCCTCCTCTGCAGGAACTGCCTGTAGGTTGTCCACACAAGGCCCAGCCAGGGCACGGTGATCAGGCTGGGAAGGCACAGAGGCAGGCCGTGGGGAAGAAAGCGGTGGTCAATTAGGATTAGAATGGGGTGTGCCTGTGGCCACTCTAAGGGGATGAGAGAGTGAGCAGGAGCCTGGAATGATTGTGCCAAGAAGTAAATTGATGATAATGAGAATTAGAGAGGAAAAATGACAGAAGAAAAGGACAAGTTTATTCTAGAAGGAGGTCTAATGGGCACCAGAAAGACAGAGTGCTTTGTAAGGTGCTGTTTTTATTTGTTATGGTAAATGCAAGCAGTTTTGATTTTGCAGGACAGGCTGGCCAAGAGATTAGGCTTCGAGAAGGGAGTGAGTCAGAGCCGAGGGTGAGAGGTGGCCAGTGGGGAGCTCAGAGGGCTGAGCCAGGATCGTCCAAGAAGCCTTACTTCCATTTCCTGTCCCTCGAGGCCCATTTGCGAGGACAGCTCCTGTGGTTTTCCTGCTCCCGTGCCATGCCCAGGCGTGCAGGGATGCCCCCACCATAGGCACACACACACGTTCCTCTCGCTTGGACTCAGGCAGCAGGCAGGGCTAGCACTGCAGATGCTCTGTGGGTGACTGTCTTAATGCTGTCCCCATCCCAGAAGAGAGAGCAGAGGAGGCCGGTTGACAGGTGTCTCTGAGTCAGGGCTCCAACTAAGAAGGTCACAGAGGAGGCATCAGAAAACGCATCTCTGGGAATACGTAGGCTGGGATTGGCGTCTTTGCCTCTGGAACAGCATAGCAAGGCACTGCCTGCTCCTCCTCTGTTGTCACTGCTGCCTGAGCCATATTGCCTCCCAGGGAGGCAAAGGGAGGAAGTAGTGTATCTGCTAGTTGGGACTGGGTTTGGAGGGCCACTGTGGCACATGCTAGAGTGCCTCCCCGCCCCGGCTTGCCCTCTTGATTACAGACTAGCTGTGTGATCTTGGGGAAGCTGCTTATTCTCTCTGCGCCTCAGTTCCCTCATCTACTACACGGGGACAATACTAGTTCCTCCCTGATGGAATGGTTTTGGAAATGGAAAGAGTTAATGGCTATAAAGGGCTTAGAAAAGTGCCTATTTCCAAGGCACTCTCACAGCCTTTTCTCATGGTGCCCTCATATAGCTCCATTGTGACCCCCTTTTACAGATGACAAAAATGAGGCTCAAGGGAGTGAAGCCACTTGTTCAAGGTCACTCAGCCAAGAGTGATAGAGCCTGACTAGCCACCTCCAGGCCTTGGTGCTCAGTTATGGTATCTGGGAGAATTGCCAGGATTGGTTTGGATTTGGCTGAGATTTCAGAATAAATATGGGCTGGTTCCCTTGGGGAATTAAGAACCTCACTATTCCCACCCCAAGAGATGTATTGATCTACCATGGCAACGAGGACCCCTACTGCTGTCCACTTGGATAAACACAGCCTCCAGCATTGTGTAGGCCATGAATTGCACTGTAGTGGAAAGTGTCCTGAATCCAGGCCAGGCGGTGGCACTGAGAGGTCCTGTGACTTTGGGCACATGGTTTTGGTTTGTTGAGCTTAGTTTCCTCATCTGTAGAAGGAGGCAACAACCTAGCCTTTGTGGTTCTGAGAATCTGCTGGACTCCCCTCAGACTCTTTCATCCCTGGGGAGGAGTCAGGGCACAGAATAAGCCTCCTGGAGGCCTCATCTAAGTCATGTAGTCACAGAATGAAGCCTAGAGACAGTGGGAGGAATCCAGCTTGGCCCTCACACTGGCTCTGTCTGGAGGTCACGGGCAGCACCTGGCCCTTCTCCCACGTACTCACATACCTCAGTCTTCCCATGTCCATATCTTCCTGTCCTCCAAACCCAGTCCAACCCACATCCTCCAGGAAGCCTGACCCTGCCAGAATAATCTTGAATTCCCCAGAGCTCTTCTCTCGGAGCTCAAATCCCCCTCCTGACTCTGAACATTGGTCTGTGTGTGATATTTGTGCAGCATTGCCCCTTGCTGCAGTAGAGCCAGAAAATAAATGAATGACCGGGCAGGGGTCTTCACTGTTGTTCGTTTACTCAGTGCTGTTGTTCACTGACTCAACAAACCTGGCTGTGAGCACATGTCACATGCCAGGTTACACACTGGGGACTAAAGACGCCAAGAAGAGCAGCGTCCAGCCTCTGCCTTTGTGGGGCTCTCTATCCACGGGCAGAGGAAGAAGTAACTGAAGAGGTGATAAGAGCACATGGTCCAGGCTGCGGCAGAGTGTGAGCTCAGGGCAAGGGGCTTCAGGAAGCAGAGGGTGGGAAAAGGCACAGGGGCAGAGAGTATGATAAAATGGGCCGACTCACCTGCCCTGTAGGTTGAAGTGAGACAACACATGTGAAGGACACTGCGGTGTGGGGCAGAAGAAATGCTCATCCAGTGGTAGTTACTATTAGCATTAGGGTCTGTGTGAGACGCCTGCAGAGTCTGATTTCACCGGAGTGTGATGTGTGAGCGGTGTGGAGTGGGAAGCAGCGGTTGTAGGAGGTAAATCCAGAGAGGTCGGCGGAGCTAGGTCCCGACATATCCACAGGGCAAACTGAGAAGTGATGACTTTCCATCCTCTAGGTCAAAAGTTGGCAAACTCGTTCTGTCAAGGGCTGGATGGTAAATAGTTTAAGGCTTTGCAGCCTGTGTGGTCTCAGTTGCAATATTCAGCTCTTCTGTAGTTGCATGAGAGCATCTGCAGACAGCACAGGGAACAAATGGGCAAGGCTGAGTTCCAGAAAAACATTGTTTGCTGAAATAGGCGGCAGGGAGGATTTGACCTGAGGGCCCCAGTCTGCCCACTCCAGCTCTAGGCGGTGAGGAGGCCTTGAAATCTTGTGAGCAGGAAGCAACCCTGATCAGGTTTGCAATTTGGGGAACAGACTGGGACAGACTGGCCTGGACTGGCTGGGAGGGAGGAAGGGGCAGGGGTGGGGGACACTGGTGGAAAGGGGACCCCAGGTATGGGGCACGAGGTCACCCTCGAACTCTGTGCTCTCTTCTGTCTCTCGCAGGCTCCCCATACTATTACAGCGCCGCTGCCCGAGGGGCTGCCCCACCTGCAGCCGCCACTGCCTATGACCGTCACTGACCCTCGGAGCCAGGCAGGCGCCAAGCACTTATAACACATATCACTGAGGGCGATAGCCTCTCAGCCCCTCTGAAGATGGCCAGAGGGGCCCAACGAGACCATCCCCCAGCAACCCCCACTCACCTGAAACTCCCTCCCAACCTTTTCCTGCCAGGGACTCTGGGGTTCCATGGTAAGGCTGTTGGACTTGTAGACATGCGTCCATTTCTAAGAGTCAATCAGTGAGCTTCTCCCAACAGCAGCTGGGTCTCTGCAAACCAACGGACTATTCTTCAGACAACTGTAGCCCCAGCCTAGCCTG
The DNA here is from genome assembly GCF_022079265.1 of Lynx rufus. Lineage (NCBI taxonomy): Eukaryota > Metazoa > Chordata > Mammalia > Carnivora > Felidae > Lynx > Lynx rufus. Next base: position 58,491,437 of record NW_025814824.1, on the reverse strand, counting down.
CCAGTCCCCAGCTGTCTGACCATCCACCTGTCTTCCTGCCCCAGGCCTGGGAAGGAGAGCTTGCTTTTGTCGCTTCAACAGCACCCATGTAAATACCTTCTTGCTTTTTTGTGGGCCTGAGGGTCCAGCTGAGCAGACAGCCCACCCATTATGCATCCACTACTCCCGATGTGTCACAGGAAATCTTAGACCTGTGTGCAGAGTATCCCCTCTGTTCTGGCTGCCCCCCAAGGGTGGGCTTGGAGTTTTCCTTGAGACTAAGGATGCCCACCTCAGGGCCCAGCCTCCTGCTCATTGCTACTTCTTTAACGTCTGGACTAGGAGTCTCATTGGGCTAGTTATGCTTCAAACTTCCCCCCTGAGAACCCTCCTCAGGAGAAACACACTCTGGAGAGATGCCCTGGCTTCCTGACTTCATTTCCCTGGGCCCAATGCAGTGTGAGCAGCTCTTTTCCATATCAAAGGACTCAAAGAGAACTGTCTGGGAGAGTCTTCAGCTACTACTCTAAAGTAAGATGCTGTCCAAGGTGCTGACTGCATTGCGGACTTTGAATGCTAGGGCTGGACAGGACCCAGGAGACCATAGTCCTAGGCGGGAACCCCAAGCCCCTGGAACCACTGAACTGAACTGGGACGTGTTTTCTGAGGAATTCCCAGGTTCATATCACACCGGACACCCACCGTGGACATTTCTCCCACCCTCCAGGATGCCAGAGAGTGGATTCTGGGCAAGCCTGTCCCTGCCATGTAGACAATGATTAACAAAAAGGACTTTCCTGCACTGAGGACCACAAACACCTACAGAAGTCAGCCAGAACTTCCTGATCAACCCCTCCCCACCCTCGTGGAGCCTAGTGTGCAGCTGGGAATAGAGGTGCTGGGGTGGGAGCAGATGCCTAACCTTGCACAGTGGGTATGTACCTATTGATGCAAGGGGTTGTGATGGTCAGAGCCATGGCCAGTGGCCCCAGGAGCCTGGAGAGGGGAGCTTGGAGAACTCACTGTGGGCTGGTGAGATCAGAAAAACCCACCTGGGAGGATGCAGGGGACAGAGGAAGGCCTTCTGGGAAGATTAGGACAGGCAGTGGGGAACTGGTGTCTGAACTGGGAGTGGTTTTGAAATAGGGGTACCAGGGGCCACCATCTCTTCTCCCAGGGCCTCAATTCCTTGAATAGTTTCTTTTGCCAACTCAGAACAGCAAGGTGAGGCACTACCCGAATCTGGGCTGAATTACAGTGAGAACAATGGATGTTGCCATCTCATGTGACAGTGTCCCCAATGTTGGCACATCACCAAATTGGCAAAGAGCTGGGGTGGAGAGAGCCTGAACTTGACGTTATTGGGCCTGAGAGGTCTTGTCCTGGCCGTACCTTTTCCTTGCTGTGGGACCTCAGACAAGACGTTCACCTCTCTGAGCCTCAGCTGCCTTGGTATAGCAGGGTCACCTGCAGGGTCATCCTACAGCTCTCTCCTTGCCTTCCTCTTTCCCAGGATGCTGGGGCTGTAACAGAGTCATCTGGGGCATGTCTTCCATTTCTGAGCAACCATACAGGGTGGGCACCCGAGTCCTGCTAATATTTGGACCAAATAGGAAATAAGAACACCCGGAGGCATGGGAATCAGCCTTGGGGAAGACCTAGTCCAACTTCCCTCAGGGGAAACTGAGGCCCCGTTTTGGGAAGCCCAGGACCATGCAGGGAGATAGAACAGACCTCCTCTGGCCACCACCAAGTGTTTTCTCCCCAACATCCTACGAGGAGGTAGGACAGAAGAGGAAACTGAGGCTCAACAAGGTGGAGTCCCCAAGCAGTGACTGGCAGAGGTGGAGCTGGCATTCAGCCCCCTGACCCCAGGAACAAGGTGATCCTCCCATCCTTGGGGAGGGCAGTTGAGAGTGAGGGCAGTGGGAGGTTGCTCTGGGTCCACTGCCACAGATGGAGTGTCCTGGGCTGTTAGCACTGCTGAGGGAGCCCAGCACCCAGGGCAGAAGTGGAGCCAGTGAGCTCACTGCAGGCACACCCACCATCTTGGAAGATGGGCAAAGAAGGGCAAAGAAGGGAGGCAGCTGGGGCAGAGCCCACCTCTGAAAACAGGATGAACGAGCTCCAACCTCTACCTGCCAGACAAGGTAGGAGAAGGCATGTTAGCTGGCCTCTCCTTTCCTCCTTCCCTTCCTCCCTCCCTTCTTAGGAAGTGATGGGGTCAGGCCTTTGACCTCTTGCATCCTCATCTTTGGATCCTTGTCGCTCCTTGTGGTCTCAGGCTGTTGGGAGGTCAGCCTTCCCTGAACCAACAGCCTGAAGCGCACACTAAAGCCCATCTGGCCCCATACTGTTCTTTCTCCTTGCCCTGTGATGAGCTCCCTCCATGCCTTTCCTCTCTGAAGCTCTGCTGGTCTTCAGATCGCATTGGTATTTATTAGACAAGCACTTGATTCCTGGACTGCCAGGCAGAAGCACAAGAGCACATGGACGCACACGCGTGTTCTCACACATGTACCTGCTCTCCGCAGCTCAGAGTTCCCGCGCTGGTTGAGCTGCCCGGGAGCTCAGAGAGAACGGTTCTGAAGGACACAAGCCGTTGAGTAAATGCCAGAGAATTCTGAATGAAAAACACAAGGTCGGGGCTTTCACCAGCATCGTGGCTGGAGGCCTAGGGACCTTCAGCCCTATGTTCCAGCTCTGACTTTTGGAAAAGGACCTTGTGAATTTTACGAAAAAGTTTCATACCATTAGTCTAGCTCCAGCCTTGAAAATTTGATGACATATCAAATCCAACATCCCTTTCCCAAGGCGCCTTAGTTAGGGTTAGCCTTTTCATAACTGACATTCGTATGGTGCTTTGCCATCCTTGACCATTCTCTGGGGCAAAGATCACAATGCCCATTTTACAAATGGGAAAACTGAGATTTGGGGCTTGCACGGTAAGACAGAGCTGAAGTGAATTCTCAGATCTCCGGGCCCCGTTCACCCTCCACAGAATTGCGCTCCTGTCATGGGAGCCTATGACTTAGACACACCCTTCAATCCCTTAGAAACCCCCTAGACCCACAATGAGGAAAGAAAGAACAGGGACCCAGAGGCTGGCCTGACCAAAGGCCCTGCAGGCTGGTAGTTTTGCTGGTCTGACTTGATTCCCATTAACACCAAGACCTACAAAGTCTTTGCCCAGATTCACTCACATCAGTGCTTCTGAGGTTTCGTCAGACTCCTTCCCTGCTGTGTCCCGAGACTCCGGTGGGATCGGATCTTGTCCGGGACTGTACCATCAGCCCTGGCAGGGCCTGGACATGGGCCCAGATCTGACCCCTGGGGTCTAAGTTTCCAGTGGCATGAGATGTCTGTCGTGAGATGTTATGAGATGTCCCTCACTCTTTTCTTTACCTATCCCACTGTGGTTCAGACTCTAGGCCTGGCTGTGACAATATGCAGGAGTCCCCTAGCAGGCCCATTAGGGTACTCACAGGCCTGGGAAACACAGATCACAATCTCAAGGGCTCCAAACTGCTACTTTCCAGGTCAGGCAGGTGGAGTAATCTTGCCACTCAGGCAGGGCATGAGGCAGCATGGGGTGGTGGGACCTAAGACAACCCGGTTGCTTACCCCATTCAATGGCATTCAAATGTGAAAGCTTTTAAAATGCTCTTCCGGCCAAAAAATATGGGCGAAATTTGACCCACTCACTGGCAACTAGCTTTGTGACTGTCAGCACAGAGCCCGGTGTGGGGCTCGAACTCATGAACCACAAGATCATGACCTGAGCCAAAACCAAGAGTCAGACACTTAATCGACCAAACCACCCAGGTGCCCCTGTGGCCCTCAATTTTTGTCCAGTGCTCCCTTTCTTCTTCACCTCCTTTTTTTTTTTTTTAAGTGTATTTGTTTTGAGAGAAAGAGAGAGAGAGAGACAGTGAGCAAGGGAGGGGCAGAGAGAGAGGGGGACAGAGGATCTGAAGCAGGCTCTGTGCTGACAGCAGAGAGCCCGATGCAGAGCCTCAAACCCACAAACCGTGAGATCATGACCTGAGCCAAAGGTGGACACTTAACCAACTGAGCCCCCAGGCGCCCCTGTTCTCCACCTCCTTGCTCTTCATTGAAGATTTCGGGGGAGATGGGAGCCCAGAGAGATGGAAGATGCGGTTCAGATTGGCCAGTCGCTGTCAGGAACAGGCACCCCAGTCCTTTCCACCTCCCTCCTTACCTGGGTTCTTGCAGGCTGTTTGGGCTTTGAAGGTGGGTGCGGTAGAACAGTTGGAGGTGGTGGGGGGTGGAGGGATTGTTGGTTTTGAGAGGAGGTCAGTGCTGCTGGGGCGTTTCCTCTGTGCAGGGAAGAGCCCCAGATGTGGCCACAGGGCACTGAGGGGTGAAATCCCTTTATGAGAAGTCACATCCCAGAGCAATTTGCCCTGCCTTTTGCAGCCTCTGACACCAGCTACCCCCTTCTGGATGACATTTCAGCTAGAATTTAGCTCCAAGCTATGGGGAGCAAATCTTAAAAACAAACCAAGCACTCCTGGCAAATACCTAGAAACAAGATATGTCTGAGACACAGCTGCCCCGAGGGTAGAGAAAAATCCAGGTCCCTGGAGAGGCCAGGCCCAGGCTGGTGTGGGTGGATCCCATAGCACTCAGCTAGACCAGCTCCTCGGTGGCCCCACTAAGAACCTGGCTCTGCAGCCTTGGCCTTGTCACCCATCTAGGAGCCTGTCTCTGATGGTTTCCAGGCACGCACATCGGTGCTCCTGGAGAATTTATTCCTTTACTTCTTTTGGCCTCAGAGAGGTCCAAGGCAAGTGCATTTCTTAAAAGGTAACAAAACACATTATTGGAAAATTGGACAGTCAGGCCATGACTCCTAGCCTGCAGTCTGCCCCACCTCCCAGCAGCCCCTTCAGCCCCTTGTCCCCTGATGTCCCCTTACCTCAGGATTCCCTCTTGCATATTCATGGTGGAGCCATGGTGTTGATCTGCACTTCCCCACTGTCAGCTCATGGCTGCACCTCCAGAGTGGCGGCCAGGTCCCGAGGGGCTGTGGGGAGGACTGGAAGCAAGTCCCTAGCCTGCCCGCTCTCCTGAGGAGAGGTCTGCAGTGTCTCTGACATGGGCTGCTGCCAGAAGCAGGCAGGCACCAGACTTTCTTTCATTCACTGTAATTTCTCAACACTGGGGTCCCGTTCCTGGACCACCCCCACCCCAGGATCAAAGGAGACGTCAGGATCATGTCCCTGCCAATCTAGAGTTTGAGTCCACGTGTTCCCAGGGGTCCCATTTAGCCCATCTCTGAGTTAGGGGCAAATGTAACCACCGTGCAGTTAAGTCTAGATATTCCTCTTCCCACATCTTAGACCCCTGAGCGGCATAAGGAGAAAATGCAGCTGTTTATATGTATTGAGGGAATCTTAATGAATTCTAAAATGGGGTCAGTCTCAGGTAGTGTATTTGGCCTGTGGGCAGGAATCCCACCTTTCAGCTTTAGACAGCTCTGAGCATGGCGTGCGGAAGGAAGTGTGAAATAGCAGGGGAAGGGCGAGACCGGGAGTTCTGTGCCCCCTTCCCTGACTCTGAGGCCTGGCTGGAGGAGGCCAAGCTGAGCCTCACCCGTCCCAACTGCGGGCCCACCCAGTCCTGCAACTATGGCCACCAGGCCACCCTTATCCCCCAAAGCACCATGCTTACGACCATGTCTCTCATCTTCTCTAAAAGCACCATTAAGAACAAGTGATTTTGGATGATGGATTTTTGATTTACAAACGGTGCATTTCCCTTGGAGTGGAACAGAAAGGAAACCATTTAATGGCTCCCTATTTTCAAGCATGAATACATTTTAATGAAACTATTTTATTGTATTTGAGGAAATGGAGAGTTGAACATTCCAACCAATCAATAGCCAATTAATTGCTATAAAGCTAAAAATAAATAAGTCCTGAGTCTTTTTGAAATGCCCTGCAAAGCTCAAAGCCTCCGGATCAGGCCTTCCCCTCCATATGTGTGCATGTGAGTGTGTACATGCACATACACACGCGCACCCCTGTACCTCAGACATACTTGAAACTCAGAGATCGTGCTGAGTCTCCTCATGCCAATTCTTGCCTGCTCTCCTCGCCTTTGGTCAGAGATGGTGAGCAGACCTAGCAGCAGCCCATCCCTTGGCCCCGAGCCACCAGCTCAGAGTGGGGTATTGTGGGCACTGAGGGCCCCCTCCTTGGCCCCAGCTGCTAGGCCTCTAAGTCTGGGCGGAGGGTGGAAATCTGACTTGGGTGTTGCCCTGACTCTTGCTGGAAGACGCTGCCCCGGTTCTTCACCCTCTAGTGGCCTTTGGACATTGACTATTTATAGAAATAAATGCAGATTACATTGCAAATGGAACTCTTTGCCAGGAAGACACATGGATTTAGCTTTTCATTCTTTGAGACAGTTGACTTTGTCTTAGGGACTGACCTTCCAGCATCAAAGAAATACATATCTACTATATCCGCCAAAGTTTGTGATGCCTGCATAGACGCTTACTTGTAAAAAAAAAAAAAAAAAAAAAAAGTACAAAAAAAGTACAAAAAAACAAAAAAACCACAATTGAATTGCCTTTGAAAGTAGGAGATGATCTGTCTCCAACAGATTGAAAAAAAATGCTTCTTAAAAATGTGTATGTTTTGTATTCTTTTTTTCTAGTAGAAATACCTGACTTGAAATATTGGTGGTTTTTTTTTTTCTTAGTGACGTGTGTTGCTTTTGTGTGTAATAATATTTGAATGTAATTACAGCAGTGCCGATTTGCCAAAGATGTTGGACATATTTTTCTTTTGTTGGGAGGAGGGCAGGGGCTTGGGGTGGGACTTGGGAGAAAACAGGGGTGGGATTTTGGTTTCATTTTTTACCTTTTTTTTTTCTTGTCAAACTTGGAATTTGTGGTTTCATTCTAAGTTAAATGGTTGACTGCAACACTTTTCTTTTAGATTAGTTGGAGAAACTTGCAATAAGATTGGCGTAGTTTCAATATCTGTGTGTCTTTTCATGAGTGACTGTTACTTGTGAAGGATTGATTTTATGTAACCTTTATGTGAGATAATTATTTGTAAATATTTGCCATAATTTTATTGGTTCCTAAAATAAAAGTAATTTTTTAAGTTCAGGAAAAGAATTGTATCTCATTTGTTTTTACAACTTTGTACAACTTGCATTTGTTTTTAACCTTTGACGAAGCCACATGGGGCTGTGGGGAACTTTACTGGCTCTCCTGATGAAACCAGGGTCAAAGAAATCTATGCAACTAGAGTGCTGTGTTGAGGCATCGGACCGTGGCCTGGGCAGGGCAGGGGTTCCCAGGCAAGCCGCCAGCCACTTGGCAGGGTGGAGCCCAACCCCGGATTTGACACCTAGCTCTGATATTCCACAGCCGTGGAACCTTGGTGAGTTCCGTAACTCAACTTCAGTAGCTCCAAAATGGTCAGTAACACCTGCCTCATTTATTCATTCAACAAACACCGAGGACACAGCAGCGGACGGGGTTAACAAGGACCCCAGTGACATGAAACTCAACAATCTACTGGGCTCCTGTGCGGGGAACGTGAACACACACTGCATGTGTGCTCGGTGACCGTGTGCCCTTGCACACATGCTCTTAACTTTGATCCAGGCTGGATCTTAAAACTGCCTGAAATCTAACATATCTGTTACCCACACACCCTTGACATGCAGACAGAGCTTAGGAGTCCGTCATGCCAGGAGACCTTGGGCTCCAAAGTCACAGGCTATCTATCCCCAGCCAGACCTCAGAGCCCAAGCGTCCACGATCCTTCTGCGGAAGGTGCCCTGTCCCTACAGCTTCAGAGCGGAGCATTTGGACTGCATAGGAGCCCAGGAGTGGCTTTCCATCAGGGGCAGCTGCAGACCTGAGCCCTGCCCCTGCTGGGCGATGTCAGTCTGCAAGGGCAGGCAGGGACCGCGGCGCCCCTTGGCACAGTGTGTGCGACGCGGTAATTGCCAGAGATGGAGTGGGTGAGTGACCGCGTGGGGGCCGTGGGCTGTGACTCATTCATATTTAATAAAGCCGGCTGTGCAGCTTCCATTCATTTTGGCAATGAATGGTGACGAAGGTGATTCCTGAGGGAGAGAGAAGGATGCTGGTGCAGCGGAGCACTGGCCCAGCTCTTCTTCCCAGCGCTCGAGGCACAGGGGCTCGAGCTTCAAAGACAAGTGGCAGCATTTTGGAACTGAAACTTGGACCCTTTGGTGAGGCAGAGCAGGCCCCTCTGTCTCCGATGCCATGGCCCTCGTTCCTGGCTCCCCTGGGACAGAGGGGCCTCAAGCCTGCCCTCCTCAGCTATGGGACACCAGTATATGCAGTAACCCGGGCACGTGCAGTCCCCACATGACGGCAGAAAGGAGGCCACGGCGAGGCCTCCAGTTAGGAGGGTGGAAATGCCAACCTTGAGTACGCTCAGGCAGCCTTCAGCAGCCTCAGTGACCATCACGAAGAGGAGGAGAGGGGGATGGCTGATCTGCCATGTGAGACTTAAGCCTTAGGCCCATTCGTTCCCCAAGCTCCCACCATGCTAGGTGCTGGGTAAAGAGGTGATCCGCGGAGGGATCAGGCTGCATCAGGGCTGTGAAAAAGGCAGAAGGATAAAGGCTCCTAAGTGCCTGGGCTGGGTCTCAGCTCTAGATCTTGGGAGTCGGTTTGCTGGTATGAGCAGTCTCCTCACTTCTAGGAGCCTTGGTTTTTTTCTTCTGCACAATGGGTATAAATCTCATAACATTTATTTTGAAGATGTGAGGAATACATGTGCTGTGCAAAATTTTTTTCTAAATGACCAGTGTGAGTTTGCCAACCTCTTTCCTCACTTGTAAGGAAGCCAGATTTTTACATCCAAAGGTTAAACTCTAGGCGGAAGCTTCTTTGAGCCAGGCTCACTACCAAACTCAGGAGGAGGGTTGCTGCAGACTGAACGTTTGTGTCCAGGCAAAATTCCTATATTGAAACTTAATCGCCAGTATGATGGTATTAGTAGAAGAGAACTTTTGGAGGTCATTAGGTCATGAGGGTGGAGCCCTCATGAATGGGATTAGTGCTCTTTTAAAGAGACCCTGGAGAGTTCCCTCATCCCTCCCACCATTTATGGACATAGGAAAGAGGCCCTCACCAGACACCAAATCTGCTGATGCCTTGATCTTGGATCCCCAGCCTCCACACTGCAAGAAATAAATGTTTGTTGTTTAAGCCACATAATCTGTGGTATTTTTGTTATAGGACTTGGAGCAGACTGAGACAAAGGTAGAATGCAGAAATGAACTATCAAGGAACCTACTGAAGCCCTAGGAAGATCTTTACTTCATATCTTCCACTCAAATAAGCCCCTGGTGGATTGAAGGGTTACCTTTTTTTTTTCTTTAAATAGACTTGAAACTCACGACTCTGAGATCAAGAGTCGCATACCCTACTGACTGAGCCAGCCAGGGGTCCCTAACCAGTTACGTTTTAAATATTTAAAATAAATCTATTAGGGTTTATAGATGAATATATCTCCAACTTCCTTATGAAATGTGACTTTAGAAGCTTAAAAAGATGGAAAAAATAGAATTTTGGCTACTTAATTTTTTTAACTTTAAATGCACAAAAATGAACAAAAAAAGGACAAATAACTTGGAAAAATAAACCTAAGTAACATGAAGAGGTGCAATGCCCTTAATAAATGAAAATTTTGTATGCAATGATATGAAAACTACTACTATCCCCAAAGGAGAAATGGATAAAGGACTTACATAGATCACTCACAAATGCAGACATATTAAATATAAGTAAATGTGCAATCTGGGATTAAAAGCAACATGACTCAACTTCACAAAGATCTCTTTTAAAATACCCAGTTCTGGGGCGCCTGGGTGGCGCAGTCGGTTAAGCGTCCGACTTCAGCCAGGTCACGATCTCGCGGTCCGTGAGTTCGAGCCCCGCGTCAGGCTCTGGGCTGATGGCTCAGAGCCTGGAGCCTGTTTCCGATTCTGTGTCTCCCTCTCTCTCTGCCCCTCCCCTGTTCATGCTCTGTCTCTCTCTGTCCCAAAAATAAATAAACGTTGAAAAAAAAAAATTTTAAAATACCCAGTTCTGTTGAGGTGCCTGGGTAGCTCAGTAGGTTGGGCGTCTGACTTCGGCTCAGGTCATGATCTCGCAGTTGACGGGTCCGAGCCCCACATCAAGCTCTGTGCTGACAGCTCAGAGCCTGGAGCCTGCTTTGGATTCTGTGTCTCCCTCTCTCTGCTCCTCCCCCACTCACATTCTGTCTGTCTGTCTCTCTCAAAAATAAACAAACATTTAAAAAAATTAAAATACCCAGTTGTGTCAAGGGTATAAAGAAATGGACACTTATGCTGCCACTGGGCTGTCTGACAATATGAGGCTCCAGGCCTGGGTGCTGGCCCCAGGGACACCTGGAGGAACAGGTGCTCCAAAGACGCGGTTCAGGTATCCTGCACCCACACCTGCCCACTCCCAGGTCTGTGGTTTTTCCACTAGGCTGGCTGCCTGCAGGATGACATCTGCAGCCCAGATCAAGTGGGAAACATGGTGTTTCAAGCCCAACAGTGTCATCTGCAAGGGCACGCAAGCAGCAGAGTTTCCCACATTATCCACAAACATGTGTAAATATCACGACGGCTCATAATGTAACCAAGAAAATCACTTCCCATTGTTTCCCCTTCAGTGATATTTTCTGCTTGGCTGAGTTTGCTTAGCACACTGGAAAGGCCAACTCATCAGTTCTTGTTGTTAATCAAGAGCAGTAATTGTCCGAGTTCAAAGCCTCCTGACTTAGACTCTGCTGAATAGGATAACAAGTTCCAAAAATGCTAAGTAGTAGTTTCTATAAATGGGACTTTTTAATAGGGAAGGCCCCTGAAGAGGGTTTGGAAAGAAAACCTTTCTGTGAAGTGGAATTAAAACATTGTGCATACTTTGTAGAGCATGGCAGATACATTCCCGAAACTCGTAGAAATTCTTACAGTGTGGACAGTGCGGATGCAAGCTAATTTTCTCATTTGCTCTGTGAACTCGTGTGTCCGATAAAGCAGTGCCAGCTGATGCAACAAACATACCCTATAACTGAAATGTCTCCACACAAAAGCATATACCTTTCACTCACATGACGGTTAAATGTAGGTGTTCCTGGTAGGGAGGCGGCCTTCCACAAAGTGACTCAGGGATCGAGGTCCCTTGTATCTTTTGGCTCTGCCATCTTTATGTGTAGCCTCCAAAGTTGTTTGTCTGCATCAAGGCTGCAAAAAAGATAAGCATCTGGAGTATCATGCCTTGGAAGATTTCCACGGGCAGGGCTGGAAATGGGAGACATCTTCACTCACATGCTATCGGCCACAACTCTGTCTTGTGGCCAGACCCAACTGCAAGAGAGGCTGAGAAATGTAGTCTACCTGTGTGCTGAAGAAAAAGAGGAAATGGGTCTGGTGATAGTTAGCCAGGCTGTATCTTCACGACGCCACGAATTCCAGAGCATTTCAATCTCAGCTTCACTCAGCTCTTTCCTGCCACCTCTGAGGCAGTGAAGGACGAACAGCCTGAAGCAAAAGAATGGCATGAATATGTCCTGCCCTCTCCGCCCCTCACCTTTGCCCTACCCTCGCCTGGACTCCAACTGACACCAGGTTTGGAGAACAAGTGTATTCCTGGCCTGCAGGTACTGAAGGAGTCCCACCGCTTGTCATCTGCAGCTTTGCTCCTGGTCCACTCTGACTCCTGGTCCGCCCTGCTTCTCAATGCAAGACTCTTCGAGTTGAGCTCTGATCAATAATACCCATTAGCACTTATTAAGCACTGTTTATCAGATGCTGAGACTTAGTAGAATTTTTCCTGTTGTCCCCACATTGCACAGCCAAGCCCAAAATTGAAACCCAAAGTTCTTGGAGCCTCTACCAGTTGGGTCCAGTCACCTTCTACAGTGCTACCTGAGAGATGACAATTTAAAGAATGACTATCAGTAACATCCTCCTACCTTCATCCCTCCAGTACAAATATAAGAAGACTGAGACAGAAACAGGTGGCCAGCTTGGGCAAAATGCAGGTTCAGGTGTCCTGGGGCAGAACTGCTGCTTCCTATCTCCAAAGCCAAGGGAAAGTGGCTTTAAGAGCATCCCTTGGAAGTTTGGAGGTATTTTCAAGAAACGAAGACTGGAATTTCACTCCTTGTATGGCCTGAAGATTTGGGGACCTGTGCCCGTGTTCACTGAAGAAGGGGAAAGGAAACCAGACAAAAATATGGGTAAGCCTTATGGGTTGTGGGGCATTATAGTTACTTGTCACCTTTACAACACCTTACTGGAACCCTGCCCCAAAGAGCCTCTCCCTGGTGAAGGGACATCTGAAGGCTGTCAGCTGGAGGCTGTGTCATGTGGTGTGTGATGACCATCTTTGGTGGGGCTGGGGGAAGGAGAAGAAGCAGAGTCAGATCTCCCACATCCAGGAGTCAGGGAGGGGAGGCACACAGGCTTTCCAAATTATGGTAAAGGTGAGGAGAGTCTACAGATGTTATTAAAGTCCCTAATCAGTGGACTTTAAGTTAATCAAAGGGGAGATTACCCTGGTGGGCCTGACATAAGCAGGTGATTTCTTTAAGAGTATCTAGATGTCAGAGAAGCAGATGCCCTACTTTTGGCCTTGAAGAAGCAGAGTGTCATGTTGTGGAGAGGGCCATGTGGCAGGGAATGGTGGGCAGCCTCTAGGAGCTGAGGGCATCAGTTGTATAACCACAAGGAACCAAATTCTGTCAATAATCAGTGAACTTGGAAGAGGATCCCAAGCCTTAAATGAGATTGCAGCCCCAGCCGATATTTGAGTTCAGTCTGGTGAGGCTTCAAGGAAAGGACCAAACTCCTGACCCACAGAAACTGTGAGATAATATATTTATGTTGTTTTAAGCCACTGAGTTTGGGGTTGTTATGCAGCAATAGAAAACTAATACAGTTTCTTTGCAGGTTATGGGAGCTACATAAAGATGCTGTCTACTTGGGAGGATGAGGGTAGAATATCAGTATTGAGTTACGTTTGAGACTAAAGTTCCAAAAAGAACAGGACTGAGTGTTAAATTCCAGAATGAAACTGTTCTAATAACGAACTTACTAGAAAGTTCTAAAATATGCCTAAGATGTCAGTAAAGAGACTGCTCCCATACCAGAAAAGGTGGGGGAGGGGATAGTTCCATAGAGCACAGCTGGAGCAGCTGGGGGAAAAGTTAAACTATGTTCATACCTCAAAGAATTGTGACTCCTTAATAAATGGATTTCACATGCATTATCTCATTAAAATCCTTACATTAACCCTATGAGGTAAGTACAATTGTTAGGATCCTCACTTTTACAGGTGAGGAAACTAAGCCTGGAGAGCTCAGATATCTTGCCCCAGCTCACACAGCTGGTGAACAGTGGGGTCAAGATAAGAAGCCAAGCAGACCCCAGAGCAGAGTCTCTGAGAGTCATTGCACTCTGGCTGTGGGCTGAGTTTGTGAGTGCTCAGTGCCCTGGTCCAGCCACAGACAGTGAAGTCCTCATGGAGACACCAAGAGGATTTTGTTACTCCTCTTAAGAAAAGTACTCCCTGGGTGATACCTCTGGGCAGAGTTCCAGGGTTCCCTTATCCTAACATGCCTCACCTTGGCACTCCTTGGGTTCAGCTGAATGTTGAATCCAGGGAAAACTACAATTCCAGTCAAAAACCGTGAATCAACTGGAATTTCTTGGAACCATCAGGGTCTGCATTTTTAAAATGAACTGCCCGTTGTTTTCTCCTTCCTCCAGCCAATAAATGCTCCTTGATTTCTGCTCCATGCCAGGGTCTGGTCTGGGCACCGGGGCTGGGGACAGAGATGAATGGAATATGAACCCTGCCCTCATGGAGCTCCCCCTCTGGTAGTGAGGAGGCAAACCATATCAGGACAATGGTTGCACGAGCAAGTGGTGTCTGTGAGGTGCTGTGGGACACCCAGGAACGACAAGCAGGCACAGGATGTGGTAACAGTCATCATCACCTTTGCTGAGCAGTTAGGATGTGTCAGCTCACCAGGTGTAGCTGCCACAGCCCTGGAAGAGGGGCCTCTATCTTCCCCAGATGCACAAACAGGTTCGGAGGTTGGCGTGTTTGTTGTTTTCCTCCTTTTCCACAGAGAGATTAAGCTGTCCCGGGAGGAGGTGGGCTGAAAGAGGAGCTGAATGGATGTCCATTTGGCAACATTGAAAAGGTTCCTCTGAGAGTGACTGGACTGGGGGCCTCCAAGGTATAAAATGGTATTTCATTCATTTTTAGGTCTTTGCACTAAAAAAAGATAACACATACTTGTGTGAAAAAATCCAGAGCAAAAAAAGTAGGCAGTAAGTCTCATTCCCACCTCTGAAGCCCCCAGTTCTTTCCCATGACTACAGTCTCTTTTTATTCTTCCAGAGATAATTTATGCATATATAGACATCATATGTATATACACATCTCTTTTTAAAAATTTTGCCTTTATTTTTAGTGAGAGAGAATGAGTTGGGCAGAGGGAGTGGGAGAGAGAGAATCTTAATCAGACTCCATGCTGAGCATGGAGCCTGATGTGGGGTTTGATCCCACAACCATGGGATCATGATCAGAGCCAAAATCAAGAGTTAGATGCTCAACCAACTGAGCCAGCCAGGCGCCCCCACATCGCTTTATTTAAAATATTTTTAGTTAGAATCTAGTTTCTTAATAAAATTTCCTTTAAATTTTTTTAATGTTTTCTTATTTCTGAGAGAGAGAGAGAGAGAGAGAGAGAGAGAGAGAGAGAAAGCAGGGGAGGGACAGAGAGAGAGAGAGGGAGACACAGAATCTGAAGCAGGCTCCAGGCTCTGAGCTCTCAGCACAGAGCCTGACACAGGGCTCCAACTCACAAACCATGAGATCATGACCTGAGCCAAAGTCAGACGCTTAACTGACTGAGCCCCCAGGAATAAAATTTCCTTTTGAAAGAGACCAATGTTTTCTTGGCAAAGCTAGAAAGAATAGAAAAAAAAATTAAAAATTAAAAAAGTATTTATTTTACTACCCATATTAGAATACATCAGCTATGAATGACTGAAAAACCCAGAATAACAGTGGTTTAAACAAGCAGAAGATTACCCTCTGTCACATATGGAGTCTGGAGGCTGGTGATCAGGGCTGATAAGGCAACTTGGCAGCAGGAGGCCCACAGAGACCTCCTTTTAGTTCCTTAGCCCCAAGGTCCAAGATGGCAGCATCAGGATTGCAGGGATCAGGATAAAGGAGACAAAAGAGAACCAGCTGTCTCTTAAGTAAGGTTCCAGGAAGCTGGTACCTGACACTTCTGCCTATATCCCATTGGCCACAACTAAATCACATGACCACATCTAGCTGCAAGGGAAACTGGAGAATGTGATCTTTATTCTGAGTGGCCCTATTTGTCCAGCTACAAATTCTATTGCTATGGGAAGGGGAGAGAGTGGATATTGGAACATAAGCAGAAGTTTTTGCCACACCACCTTGTCTCCATTGCCTGTAGCACACTGCCTGGTTCAGAGAAGAGATTCCTTCCTTTTTATTCAACTAGTCCATACTGAATAAGCATTCATTGAATTAAATTGAAGGAAGATGGGAGATAGGGCAGACTTGTATGAAGATGGTAGAGGACCCAGAGTTTCTGCTTCAGAAACTCAAGAGGGACTGGCTGGGACCCCCCCTCCACCCCCACTGAGAGAAATGGCATCTTCCTGTCCTATTCTTCTCACACCCCTGTCAGAAGGTCCTTACCTGGGGCTCAGGCTCTCCATATGCACAATGGGGTGGAGGACTTAAGGTTTAATGACATGCTCTCCAGCCCTTCCATCTCAAAGTGACAATGAGTCTGTGATTCTAAATGAATCAAAGGCAAGGGACCAAGCATTGACCACAAGGACTCAGAGTCAAAGATGAGAGATCAAAGAGACTGAGGGATCTCTGGGTCTGGCCTTACCTGTGGTAATCTCCATCCCACAAAAGGGCTGAAGCCCCCAGGCACTTGATCCTGCTTAGGCAATGAGCTAGATCTCAATCAACACTGGCACCAACCCAAGGGCTGGGAAGAAAGTGAAGAATGAAACTGTAGAACTCTGGCTACAATGAGGTACCTGTCATTGAAAATTACCCCTAAGCCAAAGAAGGGTCAGGCTGCCACGGCAGCAGACTGCTTGTCAACAGAAAGTGTCTGGGGGAAACTATTAAAAATAGTGGCTTGGAGGTCCATGAGGGACAAACCATGGGGAGGGGGGAGTGAGGCTCCTGCAAAGAGAAGCCTGTCTGCCTGATCAAGGAAGCTTGTTTGAGGAAGAATGATGTTTGGATGAGAACAAACCAAAGGATGTCATTATTTAGTCTTCAAATGGCTTGGGGACATTCCACAGAAAACACACTAAAAACAATGAGCTTTTCAAGAAGTCTTGAAACATTTCTTCATGAGTAACAAATTGGCTTAGGGAAAGGGAAACCAAATGTGATAAATAAAACTTCTCTGAACAGAATATAGTAACATTATACAATTCTCTAGGGTGTGGGGTTAACTGGCTTTACTTAATATTTGATAGTCATTGGGGAGAATTCCTTGTGAGGAAGATGTTAAGCCATTTGGAACTAAAGCACTTAAATGAATCAAGTGAACTTCAGTGGGGTGGGGGAGGGGTGGGAAAGGACAGACTACAGATTTGGGGGAGTAGAAGGCACACCCCAGGAGCTATGTGTAGATTAGAGATGCTCAAGGACTCCCCAGAAATTGAAGGAATCAAGGAATTGAGTAATCTTTTAAGTAGAGACTATGCCTATGGAATGTCTGGCCAATCACAGCCCTGGGTGTGTGAACGCATTTATAGCGGCTCTAAAATGAGGAGGAAGGGAGGCCCTGCTGTCCGTGGTCCTGAAGCATCCTTCAGTACTTGACCAGCCAACAGTTGCTTCTCCTTTTGCCAGGACAGTAGGCTTTCTATCTAACTTCCCCAAGCAATTCTGAACCTGGTGAGGATTTTAATTTTCTATCTTATTGAAAAATGTGTGGTTTATACAATGTCGCAGAACAAATAGAATTGGGATTTATGTTTCACAACTTACATGGTTTGTTTGAGCTTTTTCTATATGTCTTCGACAGTCCTATCACATTTCTGACAGTTACATTTTTTTTTTCCTTTCTGGGAAGGTGGGGAGAAGCAGAGAATAGGTTTTTCTCTCTTCTCCACTAAACTTTACTTGGGAGTATTTGTGTGTGATATATAAATTTATGCATGTGTATCTCCTATGAGAGAATATTTGCATGTAAGTGCCCAGCATGTGGGGTTGTATGTTTGTAGGTGTGTGCTGGGCTCCAGTGTGTGTACATGTACATATTAAGTGTAGTCATATTGTTTGGATACGTTTTTGTGATGTGGCAATGGCAGTGGTGGCGGCGGTGTGTATGATAGAAACAATTAGCCAATTAATTAGATGTTATTCCAATTCAGATGTCATTAGTAACCAAACCTTTCTCCTCTCAGTATCATGCACTGATGTGTACTGGGCCTGACAGCAACTGGGAGGAGTTGAATTAGTCTCCATTTCCCAAATTCTATGTGTTTTTAATTAATTCCACATTATGTGTTTGCAAGTGCAATAATTTAATTAAATAGATGCAGAAAATACTCACTCCCAGTTATTAATTGAGATACATTTCTTCATTTTGTGTTGCAGAGTCTTCATCAGGAAGTACTATTAAATGTGACATCAATCCCAATACTTTAAGTCCTTTTTCATTATTAAAGCAGATTTACAACTTTGGAGTCAGGACTTTGGTGTAGGGTTTTTTGTTTGTTTATTTGTTTGTTTTTGCTAGAAATTTCCCCTATATCTGCGAATCAGCTTGTAGCTCAATGTAAATTCAGTGTAGAATTTAGTCAGTTATTAAGTGGATTTAAGTGGCTGAACCCTGGTGTAATCTGACCAGCAATGCATGAAGGAAAGAGTTGGAGGTGTAAAAAATGTCAAATAGCTTTCTCAGATGCATTAAACTATTAATAAAGATAAAACGATCTTTATGTTTGGGGTTTAGAACATCTCTTTTATGATATCAAGAAGCCACTTTGATTCACGACTCGTTGGCTTCAAGGTCTGGTGTCATTATTCAGAAGGTGTCAGGAAGAAAACAGAGACAAGCTGCTCAGCAGGGGGAGAGGTGAAAAAAGAAACTGTTTAGGACTGCCCTGGCCTGGCTGGGTTGAGCAGGGAGATGTCCCAGTGAAGGGATGATGTAAAAGGCAGCTGGCACTCATGTCCATGCCCTGTGGAGCCCTCTGTAGAGGATATCTCCACTTTCTCCAGAGGCGAGTCTGCTTAGGGCCCTTCTGGCCTCTCTGCAGAGGGGCTGGCCTGTGGCAATGTTGGGGGGTATGCGGGGTATTCTCTATCTGTCCCATACCCCCACCTCTACCAGGTCATCCCCCTCTTTTATTGTCTTCCCTGCTCTGTATCCCAGGAGGTTAATCTCCATGGACCACAGCACTCAGAGCCCCCTGGCCCTCTGGGAGGCACCAGACAGACAGTAGAGGGAGAGAAGAGTGAGGAGTCAGAAGATTTACCCCTAGTCGTTCCTTGCCTCACCCCAACTCTATGGTGACTGCTTTATAAGGTTTACATCTTCTTACAGCCCCTGTCCCACGGCTCCTGCTTTCTCCAGGTTCTGGCAACAATACTCCCTCGCCCTTGCCCTTCAGGCCTTAAAGTGTGATGGCTCCCCACCGATGCCTCACTATCCCATACTGGTTTCCCTAGCTCGGCTCACAGCTCTGCAGAGTCCCGTCAGTAAACTCTCCTCAGTTGAACTCTTTGAGAGGGCCAACCATTTTCTCCTGGACCCTGACTGATTTAGGAGGTCCTCCCAGGGAACCAGACTCTGACCCTTCTGGAGCTGTGCGTGCGGGTGGAGGGAGGTGGGCTGTGTCAGCAGGATGGGGCACAGGGGGTCAGGAAGAAGGAGCCTAGGCATAATGAACTTGCTGCATGAGGAATGTTGGTGTGTGAGGGCCTCTCTGTCCAAGGCTGCTCAGGCACGGCGCTGCTGGTGGTCCACCTACTCTTTCAGCTTCCAGGGCCAGGTCCTGTGCTAGGCAGGCCCTGCCCTCATGGAATTCAGTCCAGTGGGGGACACAAGCAGACAGTTTGACTGCACGTGCTAAGTGCTATTGTAGGTAGGGTTCTGAGACGCACATAGGGCAGGCACTGGGCAGAAGGACCCCGGGGCGGGGCACAAGATTTCCCGGAGGAAGGAACATCTAAACTAAGAATGAGAAGGATAAGAAAGAGGATTGAGAAAAGGGGTTGGGGAAGGGGGCACAGGGAGAATGGTATTTCTGGCAGAGAAAACAGCATGCACAAAACCCCAGAGCTGAGAGAGGGCTCGGGGCATTTGACAACTTCCAGGCCTGCAGGGAACTGAAGTGCATAAACAGAGGAGATCAAGCTGGAGGGCGGGCAGTAGGAGATACCAAAGCCTTCCTTTTCCCCACCTTCGCTCCAAGACCTCGGAAGGGGTTCAGCCTTCATTCTGAGGGCCATGAGGGCCTTCGGAGCAGGACACAGACAGAGCCAGGTTTACATTTTGAAAGGAGCCCTAAATCTACTGAGTAAAGAATAGAAATGACTGGAAACTGGGTTCAAAAGAACCAAGGTGAGGGGTCTTGGCAGGGGAATGGAGAAAAGCAGGCCCACCCAATCCAATCTGGAACCCTCACTTTCCAGATGGGGACACAAGGCCCAGAGAAGGCCAGACCTTGTTCAGGTCACACAAGAAGACAATAGCCCACGATGCCAAAATCAGAGCTGGAGGGCACAGCCAGGGTCTGGAAACCACCTCATCCTGGAAGACCACTTTGGGAGGGCAGACTCTGAGGCCCTGGCCACCCATGTTTCCTTGCAGCGTGGGTAGTCTTTGAACCAGAGGAACCCCACCCTGGCAGGACCTGGACCCTCACCTAGGTACACCCTGGGCACCTCGGCCCAGCACTGGGGGCTTGGCACAGGTGACTGGCGCTTCCCACTGAAATCATGTGAATATTAAGCTAATCAAAGACTTGCCTGGAAAGGGATGGGGCTGGGAAGGCGGCCCTAACGAGCTGAGTGTCACTCCCTCCACCCTGCGCGTCTTGCGCTGTCCCATTTGTCTGGCTGTAATCTACATTTCAAATGATTACATGGGAAGCTGAAGTGGTAGTGACAAGGATAAACGAAGCTTGTTAAACTAATAGCTGCACTAATGCCCAAATATGTGAACTTCCCGACGCAGGCCGCATCCCAGCCTGGCGGAGCTGTCAGCCCCGCTCCCCCGGGCTCCGCCGCCAGCCGCGGCCACATGATGAATGGCCCTGTCGACCAAACTCATCCGGGGCCCAATTAAACAGGCAGAAATGAACTGGAGCCGTCAGGCAGCCGGGGAGGGGGGAGGCAGGGAGGGGGTAGGCTGAGCCAGACAAGGGGGGGTGGGGGGGTAGTTAAACCTTATACAGACGGGGAGAAGCAGAGAGAGGGGAGGTGGGAGAGAGAGAGCAGCCTGGGAGAAGAGAGGGCCAGAGACCTGAGAAAGAGAGAGGCAGCCACAAAGAGAAGAGATGCGGGGGGGGGGGGGGGGGGGAGGGGACGGCAGGGGAGAGACAGAGACACACAGAGATAGAGGGAGATAGAGACACTGAGAGACTAGGGGAGGACAGACACACAGAGACACACATATACAGGGAGAGGCAGAGAGATGGAGAGATAGCCAGAGACACGTGCGGAGACAGAAAGAGAGACATCCAGGACAGTGGCACAGCAGGGAGGGCAGAGTCCAGGGTGAGGGAGAAATGGGGGAGGGGAGCGGAGGAGAAAAGAGGGCAAGAAGAGAAAATATGTCCTGGCAAGCGGGGAAGTCGTTCTGTCAGAAAATGGTCATTTAATGGTTTGCCGAGCCCGCGACAGATATGTCATCTGAGGCGGCTCGGCAGCAGTCCCAGGGCATTTCCTTTATTAATTACCAGCTTCCAGCCAGCTCCCTGATCCTTTCCCTCATGCCCATCATCAGCTCAGCCCCCTGGCTGGAGGCCCCATGGGCACCTCGCCCCATTTTCCGGAGGAAGCAGCCAAGGCCAGAGAGGGGCAGTCCAGCCAGAGCCTGACGTCACAGGCTACAGATCCAGGGCTCATGCCACCCACCAGGAGGTGTGGCCTTCCCAACCCTGCCTGCCCCCCAGCCTCCCTCCCTCCCCCCACTGGGCCAAACCTCCAGGACCAAAGGTGGGGAACCCAGCGCCCCCCCACCCCAGCAACCACCTAAAGGAAAGTAGGGAGGCCAGGAAGGACACTCTCCTTTCTTCAATACACATTGCACTTTCTATTTCACAAATACATACTGCTTGTATAATCATTTTGTTTCCTTCTTTTCTTTTATTTAAACTCATTTTTACAGGCTTCTGATCCGATCTTCTCCCCTCTCAGCAGTTCCTCAGCCTTTTAAATGGCTTTCACAGGAAGTTTCTTTAAATTCAGACTCAAGGAGCTAGTCTCCATTTTTAAGCAGAGGTGAGTGCTAAGATCCTCTGGTGTGGCCCCTTGCAGATGAGAAATACTTCACCAGGAATGTTTAATAAAACAGGAACGCACACTCACAGGTTGTACTGGTGCAAGCCCTGCCCCTCCACTCTGGGCAGCCTGCACACCTGCACACCTGCCTGCCCTCCTTCCCCTGCAACCTCCACCTACCTTCCAAGCTGGCCTGGAGCAGTCATGAGGAAGGGAAACTGCAGGATCTCCTTGATCCCAGAGAGTCAGGAGCCCTTCAGGACTCTGTGATCAAGAACCTTCCCAAAGGAAGAAAGGCACTGAAATCCCTGTTCAGAAATGATGGCCCTCAGATAGAACTGGACTCCATCTTTCTATCAGATGTCCGGGGTAGGTAAGGCATTGCTGAAGCCTCCAGGGGTCTTCTGGGATCTGAGAAGTTGGTCTGAACCTCCGACCTCCACTACGATCCCTGAAACCTCCAGATGGCCAGCCAGGAATTTCACACGCCTTGTGTCTACTAATGAACTTAGTCCTTCTTCAAAGCTGCCTCCCTGGGTTTCCATCCCAGCCAATGGTATCTCAGCTTCTGTCCTCTGATTTGGGCACCATCCTATGACTACTGGGTCACCAAATGCCACATAGTCAGCCTTTGGGTCATCTCTTATCAACTCCATAGTGTGGGCATCCATCATCTCTCTTGGGTTTAGGCACCAGCTTGGCCCCAATGTCTTCCAAACCACAGTTTAGAGGCCTTTCCGAAGGGTCAACTTTCTCTCTCACCTAATGTCCTCCAGAGGTATCCCCTTGCCCTCGAGGCAGAATTCAGCTTCCTTTTTAGTCTTCAAGGCCTGCCTTCTCTTGCCCCTCGTCTCCTACTCCTGCCACGTACTTGCTCAGTGCTCCGGACACCCTGAGCTTTTTGTCCCCCAAATCTGTGACTGGGATACTCTCCTCTGCCACTGAGACTTGTAGCAAGCTTCAGGGCAGATTGGACTTCAGAGGGGTCTAGATGGAAGTGTGCCCATGTCATGGGAGGTGTGCAGCAGCAACTGGAGGAGCACTCTCCTGGCTACTGGGGAGGAGCCTCCAGCATAGGACAGCAGTCTTGGCTCAGGGACCTCGTGGGAACTTCTAGCCCAGAGTCTCTATGACTCTGTGTATCTGCTTCTTAGAAATCATAGTTGGGTAAATGCCCTCTTTGTGAGCCCCTGTCAGCGGGGCCAGGACCAGGGCCAGGCACTTCAGGAATACTGAACTTTGGTTCAGTCTTAATCCCAGCACAAGCCTCTCTAAGTCTTCAGATAGAAGCTGGCAGGGGCAGAATTCATGTGCTCCTTGTTGGGGCATCCTGTGCTTGTGGGACCAACAGGTCTCTCCTGCAATGTGATTTAACTAAGAGAGAGCGGAGAGTACAGGAGTGGGCTTTATGACAGATCCGTGGCTTTGTGGTAGATCCATGAGATATACCAGCAGACACCATGGCTCTCATTGTAAAACTGGGCAAACTGAGGTCCAGGGAGAGGAAAGGACTTGTCTAAAATCATAAAGTGAGCTGTGCGCAGGCCCAGAGGCAGAGCCCAGGTCACCTGAACTCCCTCTGAGGCTCCTCCCCCAAAATAACAGCACCATCAAACCCTTTGCATCAAAACCCCTTGGAGGAGCAACTAAAACCCTACTGAAAACAACTCCACAGGGGTGCCTGGGCGGTTCAGTCAGTTGGGCATCCAGCTCTTGATTTCAGCTCAGGCCATGATCTCAGCATTCATGCATATGAGCCTTGCATCAGGCTCTGCGCTGTGAGTTCAAGCCCAGCATCAGGCTCTGCACTGACAGCATGGAGCCTGCTTGGATTCTGTCTCCTTCTCTCTGCCCCTCCCTGCTCATGTTCTCTCTCTCTCTCTCTCTCAAAAATAAATAAACATTAAAAAAAAAATAACTCCACAACTTTAATTAATCTTGTCATATGGAAACTATTTACTATACCTGTCTTCAAAATCTCATTTAAATATATATAATTAGTATTATGCTCTCCTTAAATGATTCAGCCTCCCAGATTTCTAGGATGAATATAAATACTCTCCTATGATTTGCTCTACAGTGGACAACCGGAGGAAAGAACCATAATGTCTCTGGGTTATTTTTGTTAGCTCAGCTTTGCTTTCACTGGGGCTGTGCTCTCCTCCATTGTATGTGATTTGGCTGGGGTTGCCAGTCAATCTCAGGACGGTACCAATCATAGTACCTCCTCTCTGTGGCACCAGTGATTGGTCCAAGAAATGCACATGTGACTCATCAGGGCCAATCAGAGTGCTTCCCTGGGACTTACGTACTGACATAGAAACTCCCTCTATCTGCTGGAGTGTAAGACTAGGACTTTCAACAGCTCTTTTCTTCACCTGCATAAAGGAAGTCCAACTGCAAAGACAGATGGAAACAAACCCAAGAGATGGAGAGAGAGAGAATCCTGACGACTTGGTTTAATCCCTGGATTCAGCTGTACTTGAAACCAGGGCAATCCCCTGAAGGTACCCAGTTCCATGGCTCAATTACTTCTGTTTAGTCTTTGTTTTAGATTGAATTGGGATTCTTTCCCTTGCACATAAAAGAGTCCTAAAACTAATACAAGGCCCTTTCTCATGTCAGCCTGTTTCACACAATGGTTGGCACACACACAGCTCTCTGCTCTGAGTCACTTTGGAAACAGTGCTCATAAATACATTCTGTTGCCACTAGGGAAGAAGGTCCTAGCTTTAGGACCCTGTGTCCCCCACTCCCTGCCTCTCCTGCACTGTATCCTCAGGACCTTGGGGTTTCTCCTTGTGGGCAGAGAGAGAGCTGACCACTGGAACCCCAAGGGGGTATCTGGGCTCCAGGGAGGCCAGGAGCTCTGAGATCCTTTCGGGTTACAAAGTTGTCTCCAGGGAGACAAAGAAGTCTCTCTCACTCAATTGCTCTGATTACATCACTGTCCTGTTCTGACACCTTCAGTGACTCTCCACCACCAACAGTTGGTAAGGACCAGACTCCTTAGTCTGCATTAAAGACTCTTCACAGTCTGTCCTAGATTTTTCACCCTCTACTCTTTGTATTTCTGGGTCTTTGCTTGTACTTTTTCCTTCCACCTGCAAAAGTCCTTCCTGTCATTCCAGGCCCAGCCCAAGCACCACCTCTTGTAGGCAGCCTTTCTCATTCCCCTAGTAATAATTAAACTTGTTCTGGGACCTCCTCTAGCATGTTATCTCTCCCTCTTTTGTAGCTCATCATATAGTCTGTCTTGTACTAAATATAGTGTTTCTTTTGCCTGGCTTTTCCCTCCCCCAACCAACACCCAGACTGGGCAACTCTTAATTCATCCTGTAGATCTCAACTCAAAGGTCACTTACTCAGAGAAGTCTTTCTTGGCTGATTCTCCCTGACAAAGTCTATTCCTCTTGTTTTCTTGTCCTTACAGCACTCTAAAGTCTTCTTCAACAGTACTTATCACAGCTTAGAATAAAGTATCTGTTACTGTAATTATTTGATAAATGTCTGTATCCCCCTATTAGAATATATGCTCCTATGAGAGCTGAGACTCTGTTTTGTAGCTAGAATGGTACCTGGAATATCAGTCAATATTATGGAATTAGTATTAGTAGGATCAATGACTGCACAGGTGAACGAATGAATGGATGAATGAACGTCTCCCTTAGCCCCTTACTAACTGGAAGCTCATTGAGATCAGAGACTATGTCAGCAATCTTTACATCCCTCATGGTTCCTAGCATGTGGTCAATAGTAGGTGGTCAGTGAACATGGTCCTACCATGTGGTCAGCAGTTACATAGTTTATGGGAGTTCTAGAACTCTGCCCATGGTGCTATAATATGAACCAGGAACCTAGGGTCTCAATCCAAGCTGGGAAAAGAACTGAAAAATTTTAATAACCACAGAGGACATCCCCTAATCCAGGTACACTGGAGCTACAGAAATGACTTGAAACAAGCTCCTGTGCCCTTGGGGAGCATATAGCACAGTTGTCCTGAGCGAGTTGTTCTGACCCATCACCTCTCCAATGGAGTATGACATTGTTCTCAAGTTTTATTGCTACAAGATGGGCTTACTCAACTCCTCGGTAAACAGCATTACACAAATGCCATGCACACACATGCAAATCCAGAGTGGACAATAACCCTAGGCATGTTAGAGTGTTTGATGGGATGGTCACTGGAAAGCAAGCCAGGAGCCAGCTTTAAAAACAATATTTATGTATTACAATTGGCAGAGCAATGGAGAAAATTGCCACTTAGATAGGATTTTACATTTTGCAAAGCATTTTGTAATCAGCACAATTTTTCCCAACAATTCTCGCGGACAAGTTGTTTTTGCCATTCCCATTTGCAGGCAAGAAAGTAGTGCAGGAAAGTGAAGGAAAATGCCACGCTTCTACTTTACCAAGCACAAGCTGAAGGGAGAACTCTGGCTTAATTGAATGCAAGCAAGTACCTCTTTTGAATGTACACTATGTGCTGGGCACTGGGGATCTGGTTGTATTCAAAACTCACATAAGATTCTGGGCTTTGGCTCACTGCTGGTTTCTCTGGAAGTATATGTCCTTTGTCTCACTAAAAGAAAACTAAAACAATGTGTTTTCTTACATTGCCTCCACCTATCATTTTGCTTAGTCATCTCTCTTTAAAACTTCATGCAAGTTGTATCAGTCAGGATAGGCTAGGTAATGCTACTATAACAACAACAAAAAAGTCTCAGTCCCTCAAAACAATAAAATTTTATTTCTACCTTAAGCCATATGTCCATTGTGGGTCAGTGGTAGTGGAGGGAACGGGAGAGAGGGAGGACTGGGGAGACTCTGCTCATTGTAGGCATTCAGAGATCTAGGCAGATGGAGTGGCTTCCATCTCAAACACCACTTGTTAATGTGCTAGAGGAAGAAGAGAGCTCTGGAGACTCTTGGATTAGTAGTAGTTCAATGCCCTGGTGCAGAAATGACACGTATCATTTCATCACTCACATATTGGCTGAAACCAGTCACACAGCTCCACCTAACCATGAGCTACCAAAGAAGTGCAGTGCTATCTTGTGTCCAGAAAGTGGAAAGACTAGGAACATTCGGCAAACAGCTCTAAAAACTACTATGCAAGTTAAATTTCATCCCATGTCAAGAAGAAAAAGGACAGCCAAGTTCTTGAGTTTGCTCTTAAGTCTGGAAAAACACTACCCCTGTGAGTAGAAGAGATTTTCGCAACTGATTATTTGTGATTTTTTTTATGAAGGCAAAAAACACTGAGACCTGTGCAAAGACTGACTTTTACCAAAATCAAGATTTTCTTAAGATGCATTAAAGGGAAAATGTTTAGTTAATGCAATAAGACAAGAAAAATAAATAAAAGGCATATAGAGTGCAAAGAAAGAACTAAATGTGTCTCTATTTGTTGATGACATGACTGTGTACATAGGAGATCCTAAGGAACCTACAAAGAAAGAAGGAAAACTACTAGAACTAATAAGTGAATTTAAGATGTAACAATATATAAAATTGATATAAAAATCAACTGCACACCTATATATTAGAAATGAACAATCAGAAAATTATACTAAAAATAAATACCATTTATAATAGCATTCAGAAGCATCAAACACTTAGGGAAAAATTTAACAAAAGATGTGAAATTATTCTATAGTGAAACTATAAAATAATACCAAAAGGAATCAAAAAGACCTAAATAAATTGAGTAAATTAAAAGTTGAATGAAAAAATCATGGATTGTAAGACTCAATATTATCATAATGTCAATTTTCCTCAAATTGATTGAAAGATCCATTGTAAGCCCACTCAAGATGATTTTAACATTCAGAAAGACAAAGGACCAATAATAGACAAAACAACCTTGAAAATGAATTACAAAATAAGAAGACTTAACCTACCAGATTTTAAGATTTACTATAAAGCTAAAAATATCAAAACTGTATGGTTTTGGTGAAAGGATAGACACACAAATCCATGGAACAGAATAGAAGGTTCAGAGATAGGTCTGTACATTTATTGTCATTTGATTTTTAACAAAGATGCCAAAACAATTAAATGAGGAAAGGAAAAAGTCTTTGACAAATGCTGCTGGGACAAATGAATATCCATATGAAAAACAAAGAACTCTGACCTTGTGTCACACCGTACACAAAAATAAACTTAAGATGGATTATAGACCTAAAAGTAAAACTGAAAGCAGAAAGTATATCTTTGTGACCTAATGATTTCTTAGAAAGTACACAGAGTCTAAATCATAGGGGGAACATGTGAGAAAATTGACTTGATTAAAATTAAAACATCTGCTCATCGAAAAACCACCGTTCAGAAAATAAATACGTGGGGGCGCCTGGGTGGCTCAGTCGGTGGTTAAGTGTCTAACTCTTGATCTCGGCTCAGGTCATGATCTCACAGTTGTAAGATCGAGCCCCACATCAGGCTCTGTGAGGGGCCACTGGGCATGGAGCCTGCTTAAGATTCTCTCTCTCCCTCTGCCCCTCTCCCCTACTTGTGCTGCTCTCTATTTCTAAAAAAGAAAAAAAGAAAAAAAAGAGATAGGTAAACCATAAAATGAGAGAAGATATTCACAACATATTTATCTGACAAAAGATTTGTACCCAGAATACATAAACCCCTACAACTCAATAATAAAGATAAGCAGCACAATTTTTAAAAAAATGAACAAAAGACAAAGTCCAAAAACACACTTCACAAAAGAAGATATACAAGTGACTAAGAAATACATGGAAAGTCTTTTAACATCATTAGTCATTGGGAAAATGCAAATCACAACTGCAGTGAGATAGCACTGCACACCTAGAATGGCTAAAACACCAGATGCTGGAGAGGATATACAGCAGCTCTAACTCATACACATTGCAGTTTGGAGTGTAATATGGTACAGCTCCTTTTGAAAAGTGTTCTGTGGTTTCTTGAAAAGCTAAACATCTATCTATCCAATGGCCCAGCAAGAGTCGATTACAAATTTCTGAATATCACCAGGAAAGAGAATTGGGGTTCTTCTGGGTGACCCCAAAAGGTAAGGCTAGGATCAATGGAAAAAACAAAGTGTTAGGTTCTAGTTCCCTGAGAGGAAAAAATGTTCTAAGTACAGCCACCCCTTCCTCAGAGTTCTGCCAGAGTCCAGTGAAGGAAATATGACTGATCACACCCCCATCCCACAGATTAGAAGATTGAGGCTGGGAGAGGTCACATGACTCTGAGAGGAGGCATGGCTTAGTGGGTAAACATAGAGATTCTGAAGTCACACAGACTTTGGTTAGTATCTCCACCAATAATGAGCTGGGTGACTTTGGGTTAGTGAACCTTTCTGGTCTTTAGTTTTCTCACCTGTAAAATGGGAATGAAAATAATAAGTTATCTCATCAGATAGATTTGAGAACCAATTGAGATCATGCATGTGAAACAGCAGAGAATCTGGCATGTAGTAAGTGCTCAGTAAATAGTGGTTATTATGTTCACCCTGGAGATCCAATCAGCAAAGCGCCCGGCACCAGTGGCTTGACACAGCCTTAAGTTCACATCCTGTAAGATGGAAAACATCTGGATCTTGTGCAATGTTTGCCACACCAAGAAGGACTGCAGGCCTAATTAAAATTGCTACTCTGTTTGCATTATCAAATGTCAGGTTTTTTTTTTTCTACCCACAGAGCAAAGATTTTTCTTATCAAAAATCTATTCACTAAAATGCTAATGATCGTCAGTGATTAGAAACTGCTGCTCAAAATTTGAAAGTTCCCAGTGGGCCTCTCAGACATGGCTTGTAACTTGTCAGTTGAAGAAATGTTCTCAACAAATCAAACTTTGCTGTATATGTTAAAAAAAAAAAAAAAAAGATTTCATTTCCTTAACGCTTCACTGTGCGGGTCCAGGAGGGACTTTTGAGTTAAGTGACAGAGACTACATTATTAGTTGTGGAGTCAGTTCTAATAGAAGTCTCTCAAGGCAAGATATTCTCAGATAGGCCCCAAAACTGCTAACAAAAGTCTGTCAAGCTTATCTTAATTTCAATAAGCATTTAGTTTGCCAAAGAGAAGCACAGTGCGCGATGTGCTTCTATTATCCTCTTTCTGTCCTTCCTCTCCGCTTTCTTCTTCCTGTGCTTTCCTCTTCAGGAGTGAGAATCTACAAGGCTATATGCTTCAACATGCAGCCAGCAGTCCCATTGCCATCAGCTGTCCTCTCTGGTCATACCTGGGTCTCTGGGGCCCTCTGACTGGGCCTACACAGCTCCAAGTACCAGATGGGCCGGTGCTGTGCTGGGTCAGTTCCTCCTGGGCTTTCAGCTGCCCTGCTACATGTGGGTAGTCAGAAACTGAAGGCTGTGACTATAACATTATCCCCACTGTTCACCGGGCCTCTTGGCCTCTCTAGGTTCCAGGTAGTTTCTAGGATATACATGACCGGACCATGGCAGAACAGCCCCTTTGCACACAATCAGAAATTTGGGGCTGGTTTACCTAGGCATGAGCCAGCCCTGCTGGAGAACTGAATCAGAACCTCTAGGGTGGAGCCCAGCAATGTATGTCTTAAGCTCTCTGGCAGACTCTGTTACATGCTCAACTTTGAGGACTTTGGATATAGAATGATGGGGTAGCATGGGGACCTCTTGATTGAGGAGTGATCTGGATGGCTGGTCTGAGGAAGGGACGCTCAAGGCTGAGACAGGAATGAGAAGGATTCATGTGAGGTGCCAGAGGAAAAGTATCACTCGCTGTATGGGTTTGGGTCTTAGTTCTCTAAGAATTGGGAGTGACAATAGTTCTCTCATCATAAAGTTGTGACGAGGATTCAGTAGGTAAAAGGCTGAGCACAGACTTTGCCAAAATGTAAACTCACCGTCAATGATTACTTTTTATTATTTAGAGCATAATATCACCAAACCCCAGCTCTTGGGCCTCCAACCATAAGAAGATGGCATGGAGCCTTTTTTGGAAGCCCCCAGGCCAGTCCAGGTGCCACCCCCAGGGGTCTGCTCTGGACTGTCACCAGGATTAAGATCACAGGTGGAAGAAACAAAGCTTCTAGGAGTCTGCATTCCAGGGAATGCCTGGATAGTTTCTACCTAGCACACCCCTCTCCTACCCATGTGGATTTTTTCTATTTTCAGGAATGCCAGAGTAGGAGGGCTTCTGTGCATTGAAGCAGTGCAGATCCTAGTAGATCTTCCCAACAAAATGAGGTGGGACACTTGGTCGAAATCAGAGATGTCCAGTCATCCAGCCAGTCATCAGCTGTACCACAAATCTTGCCCGAGAGCCTACTAGGTACACGGTTGCTGAGCTCAGGAGGCTTAAGACCTAGTTGGTGGATATACGACCCATAAGCAGTTGCTCAAAATACTAGGTAGAAAATGCTATTAGGGAGATGCTGGGCATTCAGGGGATGGGGAGATTGACTTCTGCTGGGGGGCTGGGGACACTTTCCTGGATGTACCATCCCTTCGGGACATCCATCATTACTTGTAGGAGCTTCCAAGGCAAAAGAGCTTATTATTCCCTCTTGAACCAGTTTGCTCTTGGGACTGCACATCAAAAACTCTAGTTCATAGAAATCCTCAGTTCTTAAGCAGAAGAGCAAAAGACTCATGGTTGGTTTAATCTTCCCGACAGCCCTTTAGAAGGGGAAAAAGATGTTTGAGAGCCACTCCCATCATGATTTAGAACTGGGAGGTCCTTAGGGAACGTCTGGACCAATTCTCCCAATGTAGGGATGAAGAACTGAGGCCTGAAAAAGAAGGGATGTTGCCAAAGCTATGCACTGTTGGGACAGTGCTGGGACTGGAATCACAGCCCTGTGCCCCCAACCATCACCCCCATGGGGGTAAGATCTTGGGGAGGGAGGAGGTTTGCTTGCAAACATTGGTCTGGATTTACTACCAGGAGCTCCTGGGACCCCTGTACTGGGTCTTTTTGCTTATCCATTACAATTTCTTGCCCTTGTATCCAGAACCTATGCCCACCCATGTGGAACTGGCGCCTGCCCCCAGGGGATCCAGACAAAGGCCCAGATGCTGAGGCAGGGGCCACATATTATTCATACCATTCCTCCCGCATTTGCCCTATTTTATCACCTCTGACCATTGCCCTGGACTTTGGTCCCAAGGGGCTGGGCCATTTTGTGGGATCACTGTAGTTTCTGCTGAGAGCTTGATTGCTCCTCCCAGACTCCTAAGCTCTGACCCATGTTCCTGTCAGGACTTCCCTACCCATAGCTCCTGATCACCAGGCAGGTCCTTGGCCTTTGCCTGGCTCTTCCTATCCAACCAAGGAGTGATTCCCCCACCTCCAAGCTTCCCATCCTCTAACGGCTTCTCCAAGAAAGATAAAACCCTACAAACCCTACAGCGCATCAAGAAAAACTTCCCAATTCAGCACTGCTTTAAAAGTCAGGTAGATTAATAAAGCTAGAAAAGAAAAACATAAAAATGCATGTTTGACTAATGAAAATTATACTGCTTAGAGTCAATGAAGTGAACTTAGGTTAATTGATCATCCAGGTAACAACAATTATTTGCATCATTACCATGTGTCAGAGTAGCTTTGCTATGAGTTTAATTTGATGATACTACTGAGCTCTGGAAAAGTATCCTGGGCCTTTGTATTTGCCACTAATGTAGCTTCATCATCTGCTTCCAATTTTAAGTAGGAAGAGGATATATTCGTTTAAAAACTTCCTGCCATACTCAGATGTCCTGACAGTTGTTAGTAAATCATTGTGTCAAAAGATCACAGGAGCCATTTTGGGTCAACCTACAGCCCAAGGAAGGATTCCACTCGTGCCTCTCTGGGAGAGGTCATCATCCAGTCTGTTGAGGACTTCTGGTGATGGGGAGCTTACTACCTACCAGGAACTCTGATCTTTGAGCAACACTAATGCAGGACAGTTCTTTCCTAGGTGGAATCCAAATCTGCCTGTGTGGCTGACACCGTTGGTCCTGCTTCTGCTGATCTAAAAGTGAGTGAACAGCCTTTCTGTCATCATCTTCCATGTGACAGTCCTCACAGTAGCTCAAAGACATTGAGGTTACTAGGCCCCAAGAGACAGTACGATATAGTGGTTAAGAGCCTATTTGGTTTCAAGTGCTGGGTCTACCACCTGTTGGCTATGTTTATGTCTAGAGAGTTATGTAATCTTGACCAACCTCACTTACCACAACTGTAAAATGGCAATAATAATGTCTGTTGCATGGATTACTGAGACGATTAGTAGGCTAATACGTGAGAGGCATTTAGGATAGTGCCTGGCACATAATAAGCTCTATATGCATGCTAGCTGCCATTATTTGCTTAGTCTCACAGGCCAAATACTCTCATTGATTCACCGCTTTCCTTTTAAAGATTATTTAAGAATCCCATGTGGAAACAACTTGGGAGTCATATGAGTTTCTTAGGTCAGGTACCAGAAAGAATATAGTGTTGTTATGAAAATCAAATGGGTTATTTCAAATAAGGTGCAGAGTACAGTTGCTTAGCACATAGTCCCAATAAATATTTGCAGTTATGGTTATTGGTGCTTATTTAACTATTCGAAAATAGAGAAGAGAGATTGTTGGATGACATACATGTCTCAAATCTAACTGACTTTTGAATAACTTAGATGTGTACCTAAGTGAAATGTCTTAAATAAAGATTAGGCACGTGTGCAGAAAACTGCTCTAATTACTCAGCTCATGCAGACACATTCCTGTCTTTGGAGACCCACAAAGTCTCAGTTACCATTTCCCCCCAGGTATCGCGCTTCACGGTGATGAATGGGAACTGATTCTTGGAATAGAAATGCCATTTCCACAGGGCCTCAGCAGCAGCAGCAAAAACATTAGGTCGGTGTTTGAAATGCACAGGCTTGGAGAGAAAGCCAGGGGGTGCCTCTGAGAACACCCCGCTCAGCCCTGAGACTCATAGAGAATGGGGAAGCCTTTCATAAGCAGGAGTTCCTGGAGCACCAGGGACTCCTGGGATCACAAGCAAAGCAAAACCTTCAGATATAGCTGTTCCAGGCACAGCACCTTTTTCTGGGCAAATAGGCCATGCTGTCTAGGAAACTCCAAAGGAATAAATGCCTCCCTTTTTTCAAACCGTTTTTACCCACACTTTTTTTTTTCCAGCTGTTATTATTTGAGTATGACTAGACCTTCACATTCATTCTCTCATTAGACTCACAATGCCTAATTGAGGCTGGGAGTTTTATTCCCATTTTATAGATAAGGCAGTTGAGACTTATTGTGTGCATGTGTAAAGTCACTATTCCAATTCTATCACTATTCCATCACTATTCCAATTCTCATTTCCACACACTCTATGAAGTTAGGCACAGCCAAACAACCTTTGGCCAATAAAATGAGAGTGGAAGTGAGGTGGCTCATTTTAAGAACTAGTAACTGTTGGGGCGCCTGGATGGCGCAGTTGGTTAAGCGTCCGACTTCAGCCAGGTCACGATCTCGCGGTCCGTGAGTTCGAGCCCCGCATCAGGCTCTGGGCTGATGGCTCAGAGCCTGGAGCCTGTTTCCGATTCTGTGTCTCCCTCTCTCTCTGCCCCTCCCCCGTTCATGCTCTGTCTCTCTCTGTCCCAAAAATAAATAAACGTTGAAAAAAAAAATTTAAAGAACTAGTAACTGAGTCACCATGCTTGCTCCACGTTCCCTTAGTCATTGTAGAAGCAGTAATGAAAAGGAGCTTCCATAAACCTGGGTTCTGGAGTTACTAGTATGAGTAGAGCCTGCAGCAAACCTTTAATGAAACTGTAACATGAACCAGGGATAAACCTCTGTGATTTAAAACCACTTAGACTTTGGCGCTGTTTGTTACTGCAACATAACCTGGACTATCCTGACTGATACAGAAATATTAAATAACGTATATAAAGTTACACAGCTGTGGAGCTGGAATTAGAAGCCAAGTTTGTCTGATTTCAAAACTTGTGCTCCCACCTATACAGGATTACACCATCTCCTTTCTTCCTACCTCCCCAGTTCTCCACTCACTGCCTTCCCCATCCCAGCCTGCAGGTTCAGTAATGATGCTCTAAGGATAAAGCTCTCACTCCACTCTGTCTGGGAGTAAGTACTTCCCTACCCCCTGGAAATTCTCCTGGACTCCCCATGGCTTTTTACAAAGACAGCCTGGGACCCAAGGGCAAGGGAGGAAATGAATGGAGCCCCCTCAGACTCAGAACCCTGGCCATCCTCTTGTGCCCGTTACCCTCTCTCCCATCTGGGAAGACCCTTCCCCTAAAACTCCAACTGCACTGGTTGCTCGCTTTATGAAAACCACTTCATGTCTTCTCATTGCCCTCCTGAAAGAGGCCTGACACTCAAGGGCCACCATGAACCGGTTCCTGCTTCCTTTCCACTTTTTATTCCTGTCTTTCCTCCACAGGAGACCCTTGCACTGGCCACCATCCATGAGCAACCTCTTATCACCCAGACCTCCCAGGTACAAACGTGTAGAAATCTCCTCCTCCCTGAGCTTTTCTGTCTTCTTCTGCCAGTCACACACACAAGCACATCAGTTGTCCCCTCCCCTCCATCCCCCAGCTCCCTGTACCCACCTCTATCAGAGAATGACTTACTCTGCCTCATCCCTGTCTGTGCATGCTCGGTCTCCCCCGGACTGAGGCCCTCAGGCCAGCGGCCACGGCTGACTTCTGTCTGCATCCCCAGTGACCCCACAAAGCCCGGCCCAGAGTGAGGGCTTCTGACACTGTGGCATAGGATGTTAACAGGGAGCTACCCGAGGCCTGAGCTTCCACAGATCAAAAAGGGCGTTTTGTAATGTCCCCTCCACCTCCCTTGAACAAAATCCAGCGGAAACAAACAAAAACAAACAAAACGTGCTCTCTTCTCTAAGCCCCAGACTGGTTCTCCCCCAGCGCTGTGCTTTCAAACATCATCTGCTTTCCTGCTCCAAGGTCTATCTATCATCTTTGCCAGAATCTGTCCCTGCGGGGGCCGTGGCACGAGAATAGTCAACATTTAACACAATCAGAGCTTGTTCCATCCTGGGGGCGGTCGGGGTGGGAAGCTGGCAGGGCTGAGCACAAACGCCTACAGGGCGGGCGGGATTCTCCCGGGAGAATCTCCTCCCCCACACTCCTCCATCCCATCCCTATTTTCCTTTTATCAAGGAGGTAAGGCAAGACCAATGCACACACTGGCCCCATTTGAATGCCCCCCCTCTCCTACCCACCCTGGCCACACACCTCAGCCTCATTAAGTGTTCTTACCTACCCATCACTACACAGCAGTCAGCGGCCAGGGACTGGGGAATATAGGTCATTTTCATGTCTTCGTGTCTTTAGCTACTGTTATACCTGCACATTCACTTTACAGAAGTGCAGCTCATGGTGGAAAATCCTAACTTAAAGAATCCCAGTGGAATCCGAGGCAGCCCAAATGTTTGGAAAAGGGGAGAGAAAGGAGAAAGATCACAAAGGGACATACGAAGTTGTTGTAAAGGGGATCTATGTTTAGGACCTTCCTACCTTTCAAGTTTCTGGTTTTAACGTTTACTCATGGGCCAGGGCAGGAATGACAGGTGAGTACTGGAGACCCGGTTTCTAGATTCCTCTACAGCAATATCCATGTCCAACAAAGTCCTATTTCTGTACATGACCATGATCAGGGCATACTCAGGGGGCAATTCAGGCTACGTACTGTGAAACAAAGGTAAGAAGGAAGGATCAAGAGAAACAGTGGCTGCTTCCTGGAATTCCCTACCATCTACTCTTTGCCTTTCCCGGGTGAACATGTCCCCACTGTGCTCAATGGGTTATTCCCAAGCCATCGTTCTGTGGCCCCAGGAGCAGCCATCGGATGCCCTCCTTGACCGTCTGTGAAAGCTCCCCAACACAGGATTGAGATACCTTCGCAAAGCTGCTTCCTACTTGTGCCTGGTTTGGGAGCACAGAAAAAGAGCACAGTTATGATTAAGCATGTTCTAGTCCCAGCTCACCATGAAAACAACCAGGTTCCAGTCACTCTGCTCCAGGCGGCACGGAGCCTCCTGGGTCTTGGAGAGACGGTGGCTTCCCCCCAAACCACCCAGGAACAGGCTGACTGATTGAGATGAATTCATTTTTCCTCCCCAATACAGAGACAAGTGCTTACAAATTGAAAAAAAACTGATGCTATATCTGCAAATTAAGTTATTCTTTTTCCAACAGCCTCATTCTTTTAGCATCCTTCTCATAGTTTTAGGGCAAATAATATTTGTTTTCGCCCTGCACAAATATAAAAATGTTTCCAGCGCTCCGAAAATCTCTGAATTCCATTTCCATAAGCATTTCCTGAGGTGTCACTGGCCCTGATGCCTGGCAGTTGGCTAACGTTCCTTGAGTACTTACCATGTGCCAGGCATTTCCAGGTGTACGATCTCATTTAATCCCCTGGGTGGAATATTAAACCCTCACATAAACCCTCTGAGGAGATATTACGTCCACTTCACAGATGAGGAAACTGAGACTCAGAGAGGTGAAAGGCTCACCCAAGGACACACAGCCTTTCTCCAGAGCCATGCCCTTTCTCAGGCCCCTGTCACCCATGAGACTGCAGGACCCTTGAAGGATGTCAGCCAACAACAACTTGAGCTGCTGGTCAGTCACCGGAGCCCAGCTCAGGCTCTGGCAGAAAATGTTTACGACTGAATGAATAAGCAGTTGCGTGAATTGCTGCCACTTAGGTGGTATATTCCACTACTCTGCTTCTCTGACCCTGCTCTGGGGTCCCTGGATCCAAGACCTCCTCCCAAGTCACATCCCTCACCCCACAGCCACACGCAGCTATGCAGCACACAGAACCTGAACGTCAACAGCTGCATGAGGAGGAAACCTCCCAAGACCTACCTCTATTCCTTGGAGAGTTCATTTGTGCATGTGTGAATGGCAGTGCCCAGAACAACCACAACCATCCAGCTGGCACGACAGTACTCCATAGCCCTGCAAGATCCTTCAGCCATGACCTTGACCATCATCACAGCAGCCGCAGCTGGTAGGCGAGGAGGGATTCCTCTTTGAGCAAAGGGGGAACCAGACTCAGAGAGCGAGACCACAAGAGAACTGAGCCAGGGTTCCTGATACCAGGCTCAGTGCTCATTCCTTTGCCAAATGATTTCCAGAATCTTTTTTCTGACTACCAAAATCATGGAGATCCATTTCTAGGGCCTGGTTTGCAAGTGGGTTTTGTTTTGCATGAATAGGAAAGAATATGTGGTTGATTAGTAATGTCTGCTATGAGCTAGGGTTTAAGAGCCATACTATAGGTGAAGTGTATTCATGGATCATTCCCCAGACTCTAACTAATATGTCTTTTCCTCTTTAAAACAAAACCATTGTGAAATTACCTCCTTCTGACTGTCTCCAGCTCAATAAAATTTTCTGACTTAATGGCCAGAAATTTCACCTGAATGCTACCTGGGAAACAGAGTTTGATAAACAATTTAACATAGGCTTCAAGATTGCAAGGGGAGTGTTTAATTTGCTCAAGAGACCCACTGTCCTCAAGGACTCCAGTCCATTAGCTTTTGTCCAACTAATGACAAGTGAGTTTTCTATATTCATTAAAGCAGACTTGGGATTTGGCTTGAGGGGCAGTGAACTGAAGAGGAAATAGCACTGGACTCAGGAGGAATGTTCTTGATTACTTGCTGTACATTTTGAAAAAGAATAAAATGGTGTTTTCTAAAATCCCTTTAAGTCAGTCTTCTCTCTGATTCAGGTTCTCATCTTCCAGTGAAAACCAGGGGTCTGCCCCAAAGGGGTTTTTAAGGCCAACTCAAGCCAGCTCACCTCAGCTCAGGTCACTTCGCCAGCCACCCCCGTCTGCTTCCACAGGGCTGTGCTGGCACAGGTGGGAAGGGAAGAGGCCCAGATTGCCCTCAGAGGGCTCACAGTCTAAGGGAGCACCTACAGGGGAGAGCAGCGAGGGACAATCACCTGGGGGTCACCGTTACCAATGCCCTAAGCCCCTGCCTCTGCTGCTCCGGCTTGCAGAATTCATTGATCTCAGTATGACAAACATTCACAGGGGTGCTACTAGGTGCCAGGAGTCTTGCAAAAAAGAAGAAGGAGAAGGAGAAGGAGAAGGAGAAGGAGAAGGAGAAGGAGAAGGAGAAGGAGAAGGAGAAGGAGAAGGAGAAGGAGAAGGGCAGAAAATGTCACCACGCCCTGCTCTATCCCTGCACTTTTGTTTCGGCCACCGCATCGGTGATGGAGTCTGGGTTGCTCGCTGATCCCCCTGCTGGGAATAACTCCCCAAATGCCATAGAATAAGGTCATTAGGCTTTTGAAGCTGTGGCTAGTCCCATGGCATCTTTGTGTCAATTAGGAAAGAGCCTTGTATTGGAAGGAGACAGAGGGCTCACTCCAAAGAGTTGATTGGAGAGAGTTTAGTGAAAAGGTTGTTTATTAAGGTGTAGCCAGGGGTAAGAAAAACCAGCATGGGATGGTGGAACACCCTAGCAGCAGAAGGGAGCCGTGGTACCACTGTTGGGCCAGAAGGGACAGCAGGAGGCTGCATCTATGGTAAGGGGTACCTGACAGGAGCAGTGGACCTTCATAGGCACAGCCACCACCAAGCCAGCAGGGGGGGCAGCTGAGGGGATAAATACCCCAGCTTCTCTCTCTGCCACCCCCCACCCCACCGTCTTGTGCTGGCGCCTCCCGCTGGCTACATAGGAAGCCAGAGAGGAGGAAGCCTGGTGGATGCAGGCCACGGACTTCAGCCATCTAGGTCACAGAGAAGAAGGAGAAGGGTAGAGAGAAAACATCTGAGCACAGAGATGGCCAGCAGAGTACCCCTTCCTCCAGACATTTGCTGTCATCTGCCAGAATGTCATGAGACACATTCTACTCTGTGATTCCAACATAGATAGTGGCCCTGAAGTTGGTTTGTGCACCCATCAGTGCTCATCCCGCTGTCATCAGGTCTGATGCCAGGTCTCACTTCTCCCCCAAACAGCCCACAGTCTGGCTCCCCAAACAACCTGAACAGAAGTCCTGCTTCTCCAGATCATGGCTCCCTCCTCTGCAACTTCCTCCCCATCATCACTGTACATCCAATCCAGAAAGCCCAGGGAAAATGCTGTCTCCTCCTTGAAGCCTGCCTGATTTCACCAACTGGAAGCCATGTCTGCTTCCTCAGGGATCCTCACAGAGCCTCCCCTATACATCTTCCTCAGCGAGTCAATACCATGGGGTTTGTTCATCTCTGAATTCACCCCAAGTGCCCTCCAACAGCCAATGCTGTCCCCTGTGAAAGCATCCGAGAAGCCACTGGCCATGTGCCACGGTGGTTTAGAGTCCAACAGACTTTAGAATCCAAAAGGTGGGACACGAATCCTGGTTCTACCCTCCACTAGCCTTTAGTTTTTAACAAATCACTTCACATTTCTGAGCCTCAGTCTCCCCATCCCAGCCATGGGAATAATAATCCCTACCTCAGGGCTGTTGTGAGAATTCCGTGAGACTGTGTTTGTGGCACTCACTAAATGATAGCTTCCCTCTTCTTCCTCCAATAGACTGGGTGTTCTTTGAGAGCACGTCGTGCCCATCCTGACCCACCCTTGGCTCTCAGAGTGGGCCTGGTGCTCTGGGGGCGGGGTTGTACAGTTAGGAATATAATCCCTAGGGAATCTCTGCTCCCTACCTGTGTGACCTTGGGCAAGTTACTTGGCCTCTCTGTGCTATTTACTCATCTTTAAAACAAATGATAGAAATAGTAGTGTTGTTCCTAGCTAATATCCATGCAGGGTTTTCTGAGGGCCAGGCACTATTTTAAGTATATGATGTATATGAACTCATTCAATCCCAAAACCACATTAGACAGTAACATAATAGCCTTTTGCTGTTCACCAAATACTTCCAGTTCTCTTTCCAGGCACTTAGTAGTCTTACACATGCCCACCCCCTGGAGTTAGAGGTAGCCACATGACTCACTTTGGCCAGTGAAACGTGAGCAGCAGTACCGTCCAGGAGGAAGCCTCATGACGGTGCATGATCCACTCTCACCCTCTGTCAAGAGACCAGTAGCGTTCCACATGACAGTTGTTCTGGGAGTCTGGGCCCCAGGGTAACAATGGCAATGGCACAGACCCAGTGCCCGTGGCTGATCTAGGAAGGACTTGCAATGTTACCAGGGACACTTCAGGCCACTGAGACCTGAGAGGTACTCGTTACCACAGCATAACTTAGCTGATCTGACTAATGCCCGTGGGGCCTGTTGTCCCCATTTCATGGTAAGGAAACTAGTATCTATGTCATGGTAAGACTAAATATTACATAGTCTGGTCTATGTAAACTAGTGTACAATAAGCCCTTCTGAAACTCTAGCTATGGTAGGTACAGACACAGGCATGGACACAAACACGGACACAGCCCACGGCTCCAAGGTACGGCTCTGGGCAGCCCCAGTTCACCACAGCCTGGAAGGAAGGCCAAGGACTCCACAAGCACATTTCTGCTGCTCTACCACAGGACAGAGCTTGGAAATCAGCATCCTCAGCAGATGCCAACCCTTCCCTTGGTTCTTCTTGTCTGTCCGGC
This sequence comes from Lynx rufus, assembly GCF_022079265.1. Classification (NCBI taxonomy): domain Eukaryota; kingdom Metazoa; phylum Chordata; class Mammalia; order Carnivora; family Felidae; genus Lynx; species Lynx rufus. The sequence continues at coordinate 58,450,309 of NW_025814824.1, read as the reverse complement.
CATCGACCTTGACTCATTAGCAATTGCTCCTGGTTGCATGTGAGCTGGCAGTCATGGATTTTCTTTCCTTCTGGGTTAACTTTCTGGCTATCAGTGAGTGAGTATCTGTCACCTCCAGCTCCCCTGCATCTGGCAGAGGCCAGAAGAGCTGAGAGGCTGAGGGGCACTGTGACAACCAGGAAGGGGCAGGTACCCCCGGGTACCCCTCCAGGACCATATTCTCTGATTACCTGCATCACGTCCCAATCATCCCTGATTGACAAAGGGTAACATGATTGAGCATTACAGTTGCACAGTGCTCCCCAGTTTAGGATGAAAACATTTTCCTTTTCTTCATACTCAACACTCACTCACCACAGGGCTGGTATTGCTGCCCCCACCAGCTCACAATTTTAATAACAACAATATCAATAATAATAGCTAACCTTTCGAGTGTTTATTCTGTGCCAGACCTAGGCTAAGCACATGACACGCACTATCCCATTTTACCCTCCCAACAAGTATATGAGACAGGGTTATCATTATCATCTTACAGATGAAGAAACTGAGACGCAGAGAGGTTGCAGCAAAACTGAAGACACAGCTAGAAAATGGTGGAATCCAAAATTCAAAGCCAGGTCAGTCTGGCTCCAGAACCCCAGTGCCCTAATAATAGTGGATACAAAGGGTTGTGAGGAAGAGAGAAGAGGGCTGGTATCTCATTTACTCTTCATAACAGCCTTGTAAGGTGAGTCTTGTCACCTATATTGCAAACGAAGTTGCTGAGGACCAGAGACATAAAGAATGTCACACAGCAAGCAAGGGGGAGAGAAGAGTCATTCTCCAACACACTTGTCACCAAAGCCTCTTCTGTACAGGAAGCCACCAGCCATTGACAGTGGAGACAGGCTCATAATGCAGAAGGGCACCATAGACCAATAACACATTTAATGGAGATATAAACAGAGTTTGAGGGGGAAGCGCAGAGGAGGGGTAATCCAGGAAGGCTTCCTGGAGGAGATGGTATTTGAGTAAAGACAGGAGAGAAGATATCCTTGCTGAATTTCTGCTTTCTTGTAGTCAGGATACTCAGACCACTCTAAAGTCGGGGGAGGAAGTTTGGTCACTCTGATTCCCCATTCTCAGACCATTCAGAGCACAGCCAGGCTGGGCGTGGTGGTAGTGGTGGCCTGCAAACCCCCAGGGGACATACCCATCGGGCCCTAGACAAATTTCCCAGCCACATCTAATTTCCCTGCTGCATCCGAACCTGTCTTCTTGTAATTGTAATTCCAGCCCCATTTATTTTATACCCACCTGTCCCCATCTGGAAGGAAATTGAGTGAGAGTAAGAAGGGAATAAAATAATAGGAACTTTTTAGTCTGGAGCAGTCATCAAATGCTCTCTTTGCCCATCAGACTGGTATTTAAATAGAGGAGGGGTCTGGGGTGGGCAGAGGGCATTGTTAACAACTGCCTCGGTGTGGCAGCAGGAGACAGGAATAATAGACTTGGAGAGTGTTTTCCAGATTGTGCTGAAGTGATGAAAAACAACGGGTCCCAAAATGGAAGTAACAGCACACGGAACCCCTCCGTGGGTCGTGCAGGCAGCGGCGGAAGCAGTGCCTGGCTCCTTTTCTAACACGACTGAATTAATTCAGGGACCGTGCGAGGCTTGGACTCCCATTTCGATTACAGACAGACCTAGTTTTTGCAGAACTCATTAACTAGCAGGTCTGCGGGGACCTGGGCTTCCAAGCCTTGCTGGACAGGCCCCGGGAGCCGGCTTCTGAGGAATCCAGGCGCCCGGAGTGCGGGCCAGACCTGTGCTGAAAGTCGGGCCTCGGAGGGAAGCTCTCGCCGCTCTTGCGAGTTTGAAAGAGGTCAGCGTGTGGTGGAGGCGGGAGGAGCCCGGGCAGTGCGCTTCCTACCAGCACACCAGGCTGTGACAGTGAGGGATTCGGCACCAGGGGCCGTTAGGGTCGGACGAGGCTGAGTTCACAGGTCATCCTCCCAGCAACAACGAAGTTTGTCAGTGCGCGGCAGGAGGGCACTGACACCACAAATGGAGACACGTGGACGTGTTTGAATGCTACTGGTCCTCAAGGTTCAGCTCCAGGGCCCCCTCCTCCAAGAAGCCTTCTGAAACAATCCACCTTGTCGGGATGCCCTCTCTCCTCTGTTTCTGCCCCTTCATGCTGGACAGTCAGCCCTTCATACCCTGTGTGGCAGGTATTTCTGCCCATTTTATGTCGCCCCTGCTGAGCTGTAAGTTCCAAGGACAGGCTCCTTTGATCCTTCATATTCCTATCCTCAGCTCGTATCATCTTTCATGTTTACTTGTTAATACATGAGTGCATAGTCAGGCTCTGTGCTGACAGCTCAGAGCCTGGAGCCTCCTTCGGATTCTGTGTCTCCCTCTCTCTCTGCCCCTCCCCCACTCACACTCTGTCTCTCTCTCCTTCAAAAATAAATAAACATTAAAAAAATACATGAGTGCATAAATGAATGAGAAGTGGCTATAGGCAAAAAAAAATGGTAAAAAGAATACAATATTTAATGTACCCCCACAACAGCTTAATGCTAAGGGATGAATGAAGATAATCCAGTTGAGTGCCAATATACTTACACATTCTAGGCTGGCCTAGAACCATGTGGAGGCAGGCTCCTCGTGGGAATAGCAGAGCATAATAGTTAACCCAGACTCTGGAACCAGGTGGTTCAGTTTACTTTCTGACTATGAACTTCACTGCTCTGTGACTTTGGCTAAGTTACCTATCTCCTTTGTGCCTTACTTGCCCATCTGTAAAATGGGGGTGATAAAATGGGACTGACATGCCTCATAGGATTGTTATTTGTAAGGTACTTGGAGCATTGCTTACCACAGACTGATGAGCCATTACCCCCACTCTTTCTGAGTCTCACCTTCCTTCTCCCATCACACACACCTCACCTCAGCAACCAAACTGTGCCGAGCCAATGGGGGCCCCTGGTGGCCAAGACAGGAACTGTCTAATCATTGCTGTTTCACCATCTTGCTCATTTAAGCCCACGCAAGAATACTGAATATATCCAGCACCCCGCCCCCCCCCCCGTCCTTGCCTCTTAATGTTAATGACTCGGTTTACACCAACTCAGATGCCCTCTCATACATAAACATGCATTCTCCCTAACTTTCATCCGGTCACCTTTAATTAAATATCTTTCTTCATCTCTGTTATCTTTTGCTCTCCCCATTCTATCTCGTTTTGGTCCACCTGAGAGCTCCAAGTGTATTTTGGCTAATAAGCTTGATAGTAATGCTATGCTGCACTGTCCACTGATAGCTACTAACCATGAGTGGCTAGTCACATTTAAATTTAAATTCATTAAAACTAAATAAAATTAAAAATTCAGCTCCTCTCTTTTACTACCTATACTTCAAGCGTTCAATAGCTACATGTGGCTAGGGGCTACTGTACTGGATACAGAACATTTCCATCATTTGCAGAAAGTTCTATGTTTATGCAACACTGCTCTACATTCCTCTAGATAAGAAGGAAATGTAATTTCAGCTTCTAAAAGGAACAGACAAAATAAAGCACTAGTTGTTTCCTTTCTGTATATATATGTCAGATATGTCTATCTACCTATCTATATCTGTACATACTTTATATAATAAAATTATCTCTGTATCTATCAATCTAGAGAGAGAAGGTTTTCATGCATTATAACATTGAATTTATTTAAAAGACTTGGTATTTGGAAATCTTTTGGTACTTCATGAAGGTATCTGACAATCATCTACGATCTAATTCAACCTGCTTTTTCTCAAACATCAATATTCAAGATAAACAACCACCTATTTGTTACACAGTTCTAGGGACTTGGAATTTGTTTACTTACCAGTGATGCAGCTCCATTGTTAGTTCAGCTGCCGGTCCAGCTACTGAAGAGCTGTGTGACCTTGAATACATTCCTTTCTCTCCTGGGCCTCCCGCAGGAGGCAGGATTGCAGAGAATTACTAAGAGTCTCCTTTTAGCTCTAAGAAAAGTTTTGCTTCTAGATCTGTTTTCCATCACATGAATGTAGAGAAGCTTGTATTAAATGGCCATTAGGGTCCACAAAAGGTTTATTACATAGGCTTTACAGGCTGGCCTGAGCACAGAACAAACACTTAATATCTATTTCTGTAGGAATCTGCACTCTGAGGTCCAAATGTTGGCTGTGTCTCCAGTGGGGCAGTCAGCACATAGACATCAGCTCCCACCCAGGAGCCTAGGAGAGCAGGTATCAACATTTAAAAGCTGGCCTGGCAGTGAGGAGGGGGAAATATCTCCCATGATTCCTTCTTTCAGTGCCATCATAAACTGTTCTTTTAAAATTGCCTGATTGGGGCGCCTGGGTGGCGCAGTCGGTTAAGCGTCCGACCTCAGCCAGGTCACGATCTCGCGGTCCGGGAGTTCGAGCCCCGCGTCGGGCTCTGGGCTGATGGCTCAGAGCCTGGAGCCTGTTTCCGACTCTGTGTCTCCCTCTCTCTCTGCCCCTCCCCCGTTCATGCTCTGTCTCCTCTGTCTCAAAAATAAATAAACGTTGAAAACAAAAATTTAAAAAAAATAAAATTGCCTGATTAACTCTAGGGAGAAAAGGTGCCAGGTAGATTGTGTTAGACAAAGACAACTATCCTTGCATTTGCTAAGCTATTCATGGTATGTTACTATCAATCACACTGATAGTGGTAGGAATAGCACCCACCCTCTGTGTAATTCAAGTCCATGAAAGGTTGGGTGTGGAAGCCCACGCTATGCAACAGCCCAGGAAATGGATACTCTTCCTGCTGGAGAAGCCCATCATTTCCTCTTTACCTTTTTCTTGGAAAAATAGCTGGGAAGGGGACATCCACAATGTGTGATGGCTGTGTCCCTGCTCCCAGCTGACTGGGAAGATATCTAACATAAGCTGACACCAGCAGATTGTCTCCTCAGACTCTGGAGCCAGGACACTGACACTGGCCAGTGAGCCATAGGGAATGGAGTGAGAAGGCCTTGGAGGCTTGTGGGCTAAAGGTACCATTTTGGGGATGTCTTGATGGGTTATATGTGAGAAGATGAACAAGGAGAAAAGCTAGTCTGCAGAGCCAACAGAATGTAATAGAAGTCCAAGAGATGGAAAAGAAACAAAGCATTCTGTGGTAGAGGGGAGAATGGACAAGTGACCAAGTGGAAAAATTAGACACCTGAGGTCTTTCCGGTTCCTGTGAGGTCCACACTTTTTATAACTGGATGCTCATAGAGTCTCTAGTGTTTTCCTAACTTCCTCTTTTTACCTGAGCTCCAAGTAGGTTTCTGTACCTTGCCTCCAAATGATTTTGACCAGGCTTTCATTGTCTCAAAACAGAGCTCCAATAAAGTGATGGATTGTGTCTGTCTTGCCCATCCTGCTTCCAGAACTGATTTTTGTAAATACCATATGATGGCCTAAAGGGCCCAAAGGAGAAAACTAGAAGTTCAGGGATTCAGCAGTTCGTTATCAAGCATTTCCTGGGCATCTCCAGTGTGCCAGGACCTGAGTAAAGGACAGAAGGGTGTCCTTTCCTCTCCATTTCCAAACCCTCACCAGCTGTGAGGGCTCTGCTCAGTGCCGCCACTTCCTTGAAATCTTCCCAGATCTATGCACATACACATACACTCCCCAGAGTTGGGCTCTCCCTCCCCCAGACTCCCATGAAATAGCTTCTGCATCTCTATTTGGGCATTCTGCCTGTCTTACAGTTCTGCGCATCCCGGGCTCAACCTTTACTAGTATGTGAGGTTTCTGAGAGCAGAAGCTGACTCCCGCTCACCTAGTTCACCTGCCCAGTGCCTGGCACCAACCAGGTGATAACTAGTTTTGGAAGGAGTCCCTTGATACACATTTAGACCATAGTTTTGATCTCCAACAAGTCTAACCTCTTATGGGTGCTCATTCAAAGCTGTGGAATCAAACACCAAGTTTCCAGAATGTTCTGGAATGTGACTGGGCACAAGCCCTCATTACAAAAAAAGGACCCCACAGCTGCGAGAATTAGCTGATAGACAGTGCACATTGACTTGCTACTTTTCCAATCCGACTACTCTCATTTTGCCAGAAAGCCATCTCAGGTGACTCAGCTGTATTAAACACCTTCCCCCTCCCAGTACACCCCTAGCTCTGTGCGATATTATTCTGGGCAATGGTGGCCAGGAGAACATCCCAAATAAAGAAGTAAGGAAAGGCCCTAGCTAGCTCTGGGTGGCCGCTTTCTATGAAAATTGCCTGGATAAGGGTTTGGGCCAGTTTTACTGGCTTGACTGATTTGTTCACTGAAGTGATTGATAAGACATAATCACCTAGATGTTTGGACCTCTAATTCGGAGAACTCAGGTGTTTGTCCATATGCTTTTCTCATAGTGTTAACCAGCAAAGGAGTGGTTCAGCACGACCCCCAGGAGGATGGCTTCTCCATCAGCCCCTTTCGTCTCAGTGGTCTTAATTAAGAATATCACACAGAATGATCAAATACTCATCACCAAACAAATATGAAAAACTTTGTCATAACAGGGGCCAGACCAACTTCTGATACCCACAGCGTAGGTTACATGTAAACTAAATTCCAACATCACTAAAACACTAATGTTGGTTAAGTTTTTGGTCCTTTTTCTAGATCAGGGATGCTAAATATGCTTCATTTCTCTTATCAATGCTCATTGTTCAGTGGCACTTGCTTAGAGCCTGTGTTGAGAAAGATTCTGAGGCCCAGAGTAAAGTGCTGATGGGTGACTTGGATTTCACAAGGTGGAAACTGGGACACTGAGGAAGGTTACTCCAGGCCAAGGGGCCAGGACAGATAAAGGCTCAACCACTGGTCCATCCTTGGGGACATGTGCACCAAGTACCCTGAGAGCACTGGCTCCTGATCCAAAAAAAGACCACAAGCCTGGGTGTTGGGGTACAGTCCAATGAACAACAGCTGGGAAATTTGGATTGAGAGCATTTGGACACGAGAGACACGCTTTATAGCAGTGGTGGCCCCAGTCAGCTATGACGGCAGGGAACCCTGAGGACCGTGGCTGCAGTGCAATTCTGCAAGGTCACTATGACCCCCCCTCCTGCCAGTGGCTCCCTCTTCTCACCCACCGGGGACAAGCCTATGCCCGTTTCATCAAGAAACTCAATGTTCATTAAGGCTGCGATTCCCAGCCTGGCAGGTGGTGCCAGTGTGGTGGTCCCCTAAGCCTTTCACTTGTCTGTCTTTCCGCTCATCCCAGAGACTCTCGTGGTCCCCAGGCCAAAGGAAGCCCCCAGGACATGGGGCTGTGGCCCTGTCCCCAGAAGGCTCCTGCCACAGGGGGTTAAATCTTGCCTTTGGCCTGCAACCCCTCTCCTGCCCTCCTCATCTCCCAGCACTGCCTCACCTGCAGACGGACGTTTGACTCCAGATTTGAATGGAATAAAAACTGACAGTGTGGAGCCATGTTCAGGGCTGAGCTATAAAGGATTCACGCAATTATCTTTGTCAGAATTCATTTTGTCAGCATCCCTCTCTTCTTCAGGTTGCACGCTACTAATATCTTTCAAAAGTTTGAGGAGACTGAGAATAAAACAAGGGAAGTACCAGGAACATCTCCACATTAGAACAAACCGGACACAAGGCAGGGCAAGGGCAAGGTGTGTGAACCCAGAGGAGTGAGGGGGGAGGAGCGCTTGGTGCTGCAGAAAATCCCAGAATCACACTGGGAAGGAACCTTGGAGGCAACCTGTCCCACCCCACAGTGTCGAAACCACTCCTCAGTCCCTCACTTCAGGGACAGGGGCCCATCACTGCTGAGCCCATCGTGGCATTCTAGGGGGGCATGGGCAGCCCCTGAAATGTTCCCTTGGCGCCTGGCCTCAAACACACCAGGAAAAGGCGCCCTGAGTCCGGGACAGCCATCATGGGTTATCCCAACCACTCCTGCACATCCTTCACAGGCACGTGTGTGTGCACACACACCCCACCAACAGAGAGTCTGTATGCCGATTGATCCAGCCCTGGAGTGCTTCTGCCCTGCCCTCTGGTCCCTGGTGTGCAGGTCACTTGCCTCAGCTATGGAGGGCTAACGGGGTCTCAGCCTTAACTTGTACAGAGCGGAGCACCTGCTCCCCGCTGGCCGCCTCTATACCCAGGCTTCCTCGTCTCAGTTCACTGCAGCTCCTCCCTTTGAGTTGCTCAGACTAAAATCCTCAGAATCACCCTTGCTTCCTCTACCTGTCTCAAGTCCCACATCAAATCTGTCCGCAAACCAAATCGGCTCTGCTTTCAGAATCTGTCCAGAATCAGACCACTTGTCACACTGTCAGCCTGTCCGAGCCACCTCCATCCTCACCTGGAAAAGCAGGCTCCCTGCTCTCCCTCTGCTTCCTCATTCACCTACTCTTTCTTCTCCACATGGCAGCCTGAGCGATGCTTTCATAGCATGAGTCCAGTTACCTTCTCAAAGCCCTCCAGCGTCTCTCTGTGCTACTCAGAGTGACAGCGGGGGCCTCATGTTGGTCTACAAGGCTTGGTTCCCAGACTCCACTAAGGAATGTGGGCTCATCCCCTCCAGAAGAGGGGAGCTTCCCAGAAGAGGGGCATGGTGCTGCTCCTGGTAGGGCAGGGAGAATGTGGACAAGGAAAAGGGAGGAAGGACACCCAGGCCCAGAGGAGGATGGGATTGAAGGCCTGGGTGGGGGGGGGGAGGGGCAGCTCAAAGGGATAGAGCTTTGGAAAACAGTGGGAGAGATTCCTGGGAGAATCATGGTGTTCAGTAGATGAAGACATTGGACTTCTACCCTGTGGACAACGGCAGAACTCCTGAAGGTGTCTGGGCAAAGGGCTGATGTGGTCACAAATGCTCTACTTCATAGGCCGACAGGGCCGTCACCCAAAGATGGAGGAGAAGGCCCAGAAGAACAATTAGAAGTCAGCCGGCAGGTCGTATGAAAGGAACACTAATTTGGGTGTCCAGAGAGCTGTGCCCCAGTCCCAGTGTCACCACTAATCATACTGGTGATGTTCAGTAATACCAAACCACGTCTCCTCCCTCTTGGCCCAATGGCACCTGTCATCGAGTCCCAGAATCACAGAGCTGCCAGGGACCTCAGAGGTCATCTAGTCCAGATTTCCAAACTCCGGCCTGGGAAATCAATTTACTGAGGTAAGAGTGTTTTTAAAATGAAATAGAAGAGAAGGGACTAGGTCAGAGTGCACTGCTTGTAGTAAAGATAAAATTGCTTTATGAAACTTTTGTTTTGAGTGTGTGTGTTGGTTCGAAATATAAATCCACTTCTGTGGGTCATGGTAATGAATGTTTGAAATTCACTGATAAAGTCCACTCCCTCTGCCCTGTGTGAACTGTGTTTACAGCATTCTCAATAAAATGCACAACCTCTCTTGTTCATCTCTGAGAATAGGATGACGACCCCTCCCAAGGCAATGCTCTGTGCATCAGAAGCACTTCCTCACGCTGAGCTCAGATTTGCCTTTGGTCCTCCTGTCCATTGGTCTTCCCCAGTTCTTTGACCATCTTCCCCCAAATAAACCCAGTCTGACTTCAGATAACCGCATTGAAAGAATGGGAGACAAGTTTACAGGCCTCTTGACTGTGTTCTTTCAAGGCACTAAGCTCATGTATTTCTCATGTCTGCCCGGCACCTCTTCTCTGGGAAGCACGGTCCAGGAGCTCATTCTGGGTGACCACCTCCCAACTCATAATCTACTCAGTTTCAGTGGCCAGAACCCCAACCCCTGGCTCCAGAGATGGCCAGTGTGAGCGCCACATCCCCTTGGTCATAGGGACTTGGCTCCAGGGCAGGAACACGGTCCAAGAAGAGACAGAGACAATCAGGGACTTTCGCTGAAACTATTAGAACAAATGATACAGTGCTAAGACGGTGGACTATAAGCCCAGAAGTGCAATGACCATCTTTGCCAAAGCCTAGGGAAAATGTGTCACTGAATGAAGCCAACACCGAGGAAACTAAAGGGGATGGAGAAAGAAAGCAAGAGCAAGAGAGAGAATAATAGTTGCTGTGATGGGCTGAAATGTGCTCCCCCCCCCCAATTATGTTGCAGTCCTAACCCTCAGTACCTCTGAATGTGACTTATTTGGAAACAGTGTCTTCACAGAGGTAATGAAGTTAAAATGAGGTCATGAGGGTGGGCCTTCATCCAATATGGCTGATGTCCTTATAAGAAGGAAAGGATTTAGACACACAGACAGATGTGCAAGGAGAGAAAATGCTGTGAAGACACACAGGGAGAATTCCACATGAAGACAGAGGGCTGGAGTGACACATCTGCAAGACAAGGATCTCCAAACATGTCTGGCAAACTTCCAGAAGCTCGGAAGAGGCAAAGAAGGATTCCCCTACATTTCCAGGGGGACTGTGGACCTGCCGACATCTTGATGTCCAGCATCTGGAACCGCGAGACAGTACATTGCTGTTGTTTGCCACCCAGTTTGTGATGCTTTGTCCTGCCAGCCCCAAGACACTAACACAGCTGCATATACTTATAGAGCACTTACTGTGTGTAAGCATTTTACATACATTAACCTACTTAATATTCACAGCCCTATAAGGTAGTACTGTTTTTTTTTTTTTAATTTTTTTTTTCAACGTTTATTTATTTTTGGGACAGAGAGAGACAGAGCATGAACGGGGGAGGGGCAGAGAGAGAGGGAGACACAGAATCGGAAACAGGCTCCAGGCTCCGAGCCATCAGCCCAGAGCCCGACGCGGGGCTCGAACTCACAGACTGCGAGATCGTGACCTGGCTGAAGTCGGACGCTTAACCGACTGCGCCACCCAGGCGCCCCAAGGTAGTACTGTTTTTACCCCCGTTTTACAAATGAAGAAATGGAAGTACAAAGATGTTAAGTAACTTGCCCATGGTCACTTAGCTTATAAGAGGCAGGGACAGGATTCGAATGCAGGCATTGGCTGACCATTAGGCAATACTGCCTCTCAAGAGAGGTAGTGTCTTGATGACGCTGTGGAGGCTCTGGATCCAATGGCTAGAAGCCAATTACAGGAGCCAAGAAATATCCAGAGCTCAAGTTCTTTTGATTTGGGTTTCTGTTGCCGACGAACCCACCCTGGAGGCATCCCAGCTCCGTAGAGCTTTGTTCTACAGCCTGGTTCCCAGATGCTTTGTCATCCTTACCGTCTTCACCCCCACCCCCATTCCCTGTACACTGCCGCCAGGGGGTGGCCTTCTTGATTCCTTGCCTTAAAACAAACCAAGGTTCTTAAAAATGACACACTGGCTCTCTGGTTGGTCCTCAAGGACCAAAAGGCAGAGAGTGGCTAGCAAGGAGCAGCAAGAGGGCTGAAGGGAGCTTTCTGAAAAATTCATTAGGGAAATTCTCCCTCCTAAGTCTAAGGCAGAGAGAAGTAGAAGAAAGAGGAATGAAGACAAACATGCAAGAAATTCATATGGGGCTTTACAGGGCACTGGGCATGAACAAAGATTTGAGGGTTGACTGGGAGACATGTAAAAGAGAGGGGAGGAGGAGGAGGGGGAGTGGAAGGAGGGGAACAGGGAAGAGGGAAAGAGGAGGGGGAGGAAGTGGAAGGGGAGGAGAGGGAGGGTAAGGGGGAAGAGAGGGAGGAGGAGAAAGAGGGAAGGGAAGGGAGAGGAAGAGGAGAAAGAGGATGCCTCTCCAGTGTCTCCCGTTCCCACATGCCTCTCCAGGTCCAGTCAACCATCTCTCTCCAAGCATCTCTCCAATCTGGCCCTTTATCTCCTACAAGAAACCTCATGACTGACAAAATCTTGTGAACAGATAGTTAAAGTGCTCCAAAGGAAGGAGGCTTCCGATGAGCAGTAGAACTTTCCAGTCTAGAGCTGAGAGAACACAAGGTCACACTCCAGAGAACCCAGAGAGCCAAGGAAGAGGTATGGAAAACTGACCATCAGCCCCAGACCCAGCGCTTAGGAGGCAGCCTGTAGCAGGGGAAAGATAGTTTCAAGCCAAAATAAAAAGTGCTAGGAAAAAAAAATGGGTGATAAACTTCGATAACAGGATCTCTTGCTGTCAAATTGCAGCATGTTGAAGGATTTAGAGAGTCTCAGAGGCCTCTGATGTGAGATGGTTTGGTAAAGCTTGTTGGTCTTAACGCTGACAGCAGAGAGGGAGGGATATAGACCAAAGTGGGAAAGAGGCAGGAAACTGAAAGACAGGACGGGAGCCAGAAGAGAGGGACAGGAAATACAGAGAGGGGAGAGGAGAGACAGAGTGGAAGATGAAAGGGGAAGAGAAGACAGGGAAGGGTCAGGATGGAGAGAGAACTGGTGGGGGACTGGCAGAGTGACAGGTGCCATCATTTGTGGGGCAGAGGTGCCCGGACGAAAGAAAGGGCCCACCGACCGCAGCCCAGGGCACCTGGAGAGCGGCCTCGGCTCCCGCAGGAGTGGCAGAGGAGGCCAGGAGGCCGACACATGCTGCTAATAAATGACTCTCGTAGTTGATAACCCTTGTTAAACAGAACTTCACAAATGGCTTAATCTGAATTTCCAATACTTGATAGATTTCAAACCCAGGACAATTATCTTTGACGTAAAGGATCAATAAACAGTTCCCTGGCCTGAATCCCCCAAAAAAGGGGACGCTTCCAACAGGGTTGCTAGGATTAAAACTCCTTCAAATGCCGAATAAACACTGACTTATCTCTTTTTAAAGAACTTTTCTGTAAGGCAAAGGTTAGCTTTGTAAGGAAAGGCTGGATGAAAATTAATCTAACTTACGGTGACCTCCTCGAGCTGGGTTTGAATTACATTTCCACATGGCCTGTGAAGATCTTTCACGTCTCTCGCTCCATTAGTTGGTGTACTTAGCAAAGGTCAGGTAATGAGCAGACGTACTTTCCAGTCCAGAACATGATCCTGCCGCACGGCCCCTTCCACCTTCCTGGCGTGTCTCTGTTGGAGGTCACCGGTCTGGGTACGAGCCATCTTTGCGATGCCTCATCCTGAAGGCTCCTGAGAACGATGGACATTACCATTGTCACCACAGCTCTGGGATGTCAGAGGTCTCACATGGTTCCCCATGCTCTGGGGCTGAGAGAATTTAATAGAGGCCCTCAAGTTTCTTATACTCACAAGGGGAAAGTCACACATCCCTTTCAGGGAACTGCTCTGTTTCAACCTGCTAACTAAATGTCAAAAGAGGGGAGGGAAGGAACTGGAAAAGGAAGCCAGTGTGATAAGAAAGCTTCATATGCCCCCAAACCCAGAGTCTTCTGTCTTTTGGTCTCATCCATGGCAGGTTCACATTCGCATGGGTCCCTGAGCTTCTCTGTTCATTTTGTTCCTTTACCCTCAGAGTGGGATCAGAATTCACTGCTTTCAGAAGATGGCCAAAGAGCCTAAAGGAAGCATGCGCTGGATAACAATAATACACACTCATAGTCCTTCTGCAGGAGCTGGACCTCCCTGTTCGGAGAACATAAAGAGACGAATTGGGTCAGACCTTGCCCCCAAGGACTTTAAAATTGTGGAGTAACAGATGTGTATGTCATTGACTGGCACACACGGGCACTAGAGATGCCTGTCATGGCCTCCCCACACCCATCAACCTCCTGAGAGACTATGCCTCCAGGTTTCCTGGGGCTGGATAAGAATGTTCAACCTGTTTAGGAAATGAAATTCAACTTGTTCTCTTTCTTTCTCTCTTTTGAGCTCTCCCCCGTTCTCTATCACTTGCTATATCATAAGGCATCTAACCACCTACTTGGCCATGTTTTCTCTAGCCCCTTCCCTACTATCATTGTGGAAGTTGTACATTCTACTCCCAGTCTCTCAGTGTTGACCCTTTAAACATTTGAGTGCTTGTTTAACTGTATACTTTGCTAAAAGCTTAAAGGGAACTGGTATCTTTATCCTCCTGCCCTCATATTCCCCACACTCCAGACTTCTTGGTCTAGAATGGAAGCCTGTTTGCAAACACGAGAAAGGCATTGCAGCTGTTCTCCACTTGATAGCCGTGTGGAGCAGTAAGGAAGGTATGGTGGGAACTGAGGAGACTTTGCGGAGCCACCAGAGGGGAGCTGCTGGGTCCCAGGCAGGACACCAGAGCCAATCACAGATGGCTGCCCAAGAGTGGGCTGTGGCCAGGGCAGTGCTGGGTGGTGACTGCAAGAACCCAGGCACAGCCTGAGGGCCAGGTGGCTCTGCCCAGAAGCCCTCCACTCTTCCTGAGAGAGAAACTTCAGGCCACCCACTCCCTGAACCCTGGTCACCAACAGTCCAGTGATTGAGCAAGGGAGAGCCTTTGCCCAACTCACTGCGGGGCTCCCCCTTGGAGGACACCTCCCCACATGCCCCAGGGCCCCAAGCAGGGAGTGGGAAGGGGCTCCTGTGCTCTTCTCTGGGGTGAAAACTAGCACACTGGAGCACCCCAGCCTGGGAGGGCATGACGGATATTCCTGCTACACCCACTCGAGGGTTCCCAGCTCTCCCTTTTCCTTCCATTCTTTGCCTTTCATTTAACTGGGCCGAGAATCATGCCGGTGACAAACCCTTCCACAGGCAAGAGAAACTGAGATGAGACCTGAAATCAGACAAAAGCCAGAACCAGAGCCTGCAGCCTTGGCAGGTCCTCAAATCCCAGAAAGCCCTTCAGAGGATCTACCTGAGGTTCCCCGCATCTGGCCAGCCCGGCTGCTTACATTTGTTATTCTTCTGGAACCAGCTAGCCAAATGAATAGAGGGTATTTTTCATTCCCTACTCAGGACCTAGAGTGAGCTTTTTAGAATGTAGATTGGGTCTTATCCTTCCCCTTTATAAAACCCCTTGATGGCTTCCCACCCTGGTCCCCTTAAGACAAAATCCAAATTCCTTACCGTGCCTCACAGGGCCCCGTGTGTGCTGGCTGCTGGCTGCCTGAGGACATGCTGTCCTTCCCTTTCTTTGCCACCCCAGCCCCGCACGGCCGTTCTGTGCTCCCTGAACTGCTGGTCTCCGTCTCCTTGCCAGCTCTCACCCTTCGTACAAGCTGGGCCCTCGGTCCAGAACACCCCCTCTCCTCTTGCCCCAGCTCACCCCTGGCTTGTTTCTTCTCATTCTTCAAATTTCAACTTAAATGTCGCCTCCTTGGAGAAGCCTCCCTCGCCAACTACCCGCTGAAATGAGGCATCACCACCTCCCTCTCTTTGCGGCACTTCCCCCAACGGTGATTTGCTTCTTTTCTTGTTTATCCTCAGTCTCGCCCCACAAGGCTGCAAGTTCCACTGAAAAGGACCCCGCCTTGTTCACTACTGTTTCCCCAGCACCTAGAACAATGCCAGGCTACCCATAGGCAACTCAGTAATTATTAGTGAAATGAATGAGTGGATTTATTAAATAAGCATTTATTGAGCGTTCCAAGGTTGCGGTGAAGAATGAGTGAGGCAGTACTATGCAAATATGAATGGCTCTCCTTGTCAGCATCATCACTATTTCTAGCCGAGATCTAGCAGACCTGAGCATGGGCCAACCACCAGCCAGTTTTGCCAGGCTGGTTATTTCCAGCACAATCTGGACAACAGCAACCACTGAAAAGGTCAAGGTTTCACCACACTTGGCACAACAAGGATCATTTACAGTCCGATCATTTGGATTAATTTCTTGACTTTGGTTTGATCTGTTTTTGTCAAGCAAGCAAATATATATTGATATTTGCAAAAAGCTTCCCTGCATGTGGTGCCCACTAAAATATGGCTGCATTTTCCATAGTAATTGTCTCTAGAAGCTCATTCCCAGCTGCGCTGGCTCATTTAGCTAATCTGCAGTAAGTATGGTATTGATCCAAGCAGCAAGGGAGGAGCACATTAGCCTGGCCCACAGAAGGGTCATTACTTTGGCTGCATGGTCACTTTACAGACTTGGCTGCAGACTAAAAGCCACCCTGAGAAATCAGCCTTCTGCTCTGACCTCACCCCAAGCACCACCGTACTTACTCACCCAGGCAGTGGCAACTGAGCTGGCCACAAGGAGAAAGGCAATGTAATGACAACATTTCAAGGAGACCCTATCACTCCCAAGAAAGAGCTCCTATCATTCATTCTTTTCATTCATAACTGACAATATCTTCTAAAAATGGTAATACTCAATGCTCGCCAAGATGCATTAAAATTGATATTTTTATATGCTGTTATATATGCCTACAAATGTCCAGAAATAGGGGATTGGTTAACTGAATAAGCTATTGCACATGTTTTCAAAGAATACTCGTCAGTCATGGGAAAGTATGTGTGATTTATGAAGTGGGGGATGGGGAGGAAGCAGCTTTCAAAACAGTGTGGACATTTTGGACACCATCATCCCAAAGTATTTAAAACTAAATTTGCACATATGCATAACAAAATTACTGGATTGATGAAAGAGGTGGTGGATGCCCAGGGAAAGGTATTATTCTCTATCCTGTCTGTATTTGAAATATTTCACAATAAAACAGTGAAAAAAAAAGATTGAATACATACATGCCAAAATATTGACAGCAGATGCAGGATCCCAAGTTGTTTTTATTTTCTTCGGAAAGAGTGTCTATATTTTTCAAATTTTCTTAAATACACTTGAATTCTTTTTAAGATTCCCCCCCCCAAAAAAAAACAATAAAACTTCCTTTACAAATAAAGCAACCGTCACACATGGCACCCAGTTGGTTAGTGCTTCCATGTTCAGGGTCTGGGAAGGTGTGATGGAGGAAAGAGCTTAGCTGGGGAAGGAGAACAGGTGCTCCAGGAAGGAAGAACGCTCCGAGGCAGGGAAATCCATTGTTTGGAAAAGTTGGTGGATCCTCTTATTTGGCTGATTAGAACCCGTGAAAGGTAGACCAGACTAAAAGGGTCTGGAGGATCCAGAATCAGAGGACTGGGGGCCATAAAAGGGAGGTGGGGAGGGACCTGAGGGCACTGGTGTGCAGAAGAGCTCTCTGTGTTAGAATGGTCACCGCAGGCTGGAGCAGAGGGTGTTGGATGGCCACACTACAAATATGGCATCCAGTAGAGAGGCTAGAATATGGCCAGGTGGAAATAAGTGGGCCAAGCCCGGGGCAGTGGCAGTCCGGCCACCAAGGTCCCCAAGGTCCAGCACAGGTTCCCTGGGGAGGTGATTAAGAGCTCCAGCTGAGGGGCCAGATTGCCTGGTTTGATCCTGGCTTCACCACTCACTAGCCGTGTGACCAGAGGAAAGGACAAAACCCTTCTGTCCCCCAGGGTTTTCATCTGTATAGTGAAGATAATAATATGCTATCATAGAGCTGTTGAGAGGATGAGTCGATAGATGTGAAGCACTTGTGAACAGGGCCTCATATAGAGTAGCAGTACAGGTTAGCTGGCATTATTTCCTCCCACTGGAAGTCCACCCACAGTGCCCTGTGCCACAGTAGCATGTTGCATGCAGGACCACCTGAATCAGCAACGGGCATAAGCCAAGGCACAGTGTGTGGCACAATCCTCCCCAAAAAAGTTGTCAAAAGAGTTAAAGTGTTGACAAAGTCAAGGTTAGGAGAGACTATAAGGATGTAGAAAGTGTCAGTGACCCAGCCTCTGGTCGCAGCTTTGGCATTAACCCCCAGATCAGAAGTCAGGGTGAAGATGATTGTCCTGGAACAAAATTCCTAGGTCACTGGCAGGATAGTGCCCCCTGTCCTGGGTGCAGAGCCCATCTCTTCTGACTCCACCTGCAGCCTGTGGCCGGGAGGTTTTCTGGGGCTGCTTCCCTCATCTAAACTGGCCTTTAATAGCACCTGTTGTGGGGCTGAGGTCCATCTGCTCTGAAGGAAATAAACTAGAACTACTCCCGTTACCACCGCAGGAACTCTGCACCTACCAGTCCCCAATGCAAACTGCACGTGGCTTCTGTAAAACTCAAAGTTGGAGGCAGAGCTGCCTTTGGTCTGAGCAGGCAGGAGAGGGTGGTGGGAGGAGCGATGTCCCCCACATCCCTACCTCCTCTCCTATTTTCAGACCCACAGAAGTGATAAACAGGCTCATTCCAAGGCAAAGGAAATGCACAATCAATCCACGCCTTTAGGGCTGGGCTACAATTTAAGGAGAGGAGAAGAGAAGATAAATAAAAAGGCCTATTTTCAAGAGAGCCATTTAAGCCCAGAGAGAGGCCGTAATAATGTGCGCACCAGCTCTGCTTACATTCGTCCCTGGCTCTCTCAAAATTGCCCTGAGATAATCAAAAGGAAGTGAAGGGGAACAACACAGACTCCAGTTGAGAAGAGGATGTGGTAATTAGCACCCGATGCCTGGACCCCGCTGTCAGGCAGAGCAGTTGGTCACCGCGGGGCCTCCTGCTGTCTTCCAGTGGCAGAAGACACTTCGGCTCTTCCCATCTCACCCTGAAGTTGGAAAGTACCGCACTGACACGTCCATGACTGTATTTCTAAAATCATCTCTCAAAGAGATAAATGACTTCCTCCAGCCAGCGTTGTCCGACCCAGGTCTGGGAATAGATAAATTCATTTACTCGGGAGCTAAATCTCCATTTTTCTCCCGGTGCCATCTATAATCCCATCTCTTTCACTGTTTGAGACACTTGGGGTGATGAATGTGCTCCAGTCTTGGGAGAGAGGTGAAATCCTCACTGGGAGGACCTAGTGGCCAATCTGAGGGCCAGGCCCAAGTGACAACCTTCTCTCTGGGCCGGCTGAGTTCCGGAAGCCACCACACAGATGGGTCCCCTGCAAGGAACCACACTAGGCTCCAAGTAGGAGTTCTGTCATCCCCACATCAGACTTGTCTACCTGGGCCTGGACAGGCTGAAGCCTGCCCTGCAGACCGGCAAGGCCCCTTCCATGTCCCCTGCAGTAGGAGACAAGGACTGGCTGGGATCAGAGGAAGGAAGGCCGGACAGGCAGCATGGCTCTGGCAGATACCCCAAACTCAGCTCCTGCAAAAAGGCTAGAATTGAACCTCGAGAAAGATTCTCTATTGCTAGTAATTCTTCCTGGGGATATTAACAAAGCAAGGCCGCAAAAGTTACCCCCTCTGTCTCTTCGCTGATCTTCCAGGCCCGTGGATCAGGGTCATCCAAACTCCACGAGCCACAATTTCCTCACCCATAAAATGGGGACCTTAATTCCTATCCTGCAAGGATTCAGAGAGGCGAAGCATAGACACTGGTAAGATAGATGCACAGCTCTTTATTATTCTGTCCTAACCCAGCAGATCACATCAGGACACCTGGCCCAGTGGGTCTCAGCTCCCACTGCACGAAGCCATCACTGGGAAGCCATAAAATAAATAACAAATGAAACATGGTGCCTGACTTCCAGCCTGGACTAATTATATCCCACCTCTGCCAGTGGGGCTGGCACCGGTATTTCTCAGTGTGTAGCCAAGGGCCGAGAAGCTGTGGTCCAGTTTGCTCACTCGCTCACTCCTTTCCTCAGACCCCGGTGTCAGCTCCTTGTCAGGCTCTAAATGATCAACACATGCTTGTTGGCTCAGGGGCAGCCCTGCAGTGGCCTTCCCAGGAGAGACAGAGGAATGATGACATACTGGTTAAGACACATCAGTAGGGACTGTGGCTTGAAGCCCACAAGCTGATGACAGTGTAGCAGATGTTTATTGAGCCTGTTTGAATGCAAGGTTCTGTACTGCTTGCTGGGTGTGGATTGTGTCTCTTAATCCTCCTCATGACCCTTGAGGTGGCACTGATAGGAAGACAATTTTACCAATGGGAGCACTGAGGCTTAGAGGCTACCATGTGGCAGAAGAGAATTTTGCCTCTGGCCTCAGGTTGGGGCATGTTCCTCACCCTATCTCTCTGTGCACCAGTTCCTGTCTCGGTTAAGTAGGGGGGCCATGAGCCCCAGCCCCAGCTTTGAAGTCGCTCTGGTGTAGTACAAAGGGTGGGTGCTTGGTTGACAACCAGATGTGCATTCACACCTGTGCTTTTCACCATGCCTGGGCCCTGGCTTTCAAGTTGATGACGGCAGAATGAGGTGGGCCCACAGAATGGTGACCTGGATGGTCAGGGGCCTGATCTCCGAGACCAAGATCTTCATGACTGTAATACATGGGCTCGGCCTGTGATTAAGCTATAGAGTTTGTTCCCCATCAGTCCTTCACAGACGCCCCACTGAAAGTTACATGTGGGTGTGTACGTGTATGTATGTGGGTGAGCTGTCCAAGGTCACTTGCCAGTTACTGATAGAGCTCAGGATCCCAAGATGCTGAACTCAAAGTATAGTGCTTCTTTTCTTAAGACAGGGATACTGTGGGAGCTTTGGCCAAGGGCAGGTTCTTGCAAGGTACATAAGCCTCCTGGTCCAATTTGGACCTGGACTCTTGGCCTTAGCTCAGCCTCGTGGGTGCAGGGTGGGTGCAGAGGCTTGGTGCTCAACATCTTTTCCAGTGCCTTCCAGTTGGCCTTCCTGTGCTATAGAGCCAAGAAGGCCCAAAGCTGCATTTACTGGATGCCCTTGCAGCTGAGGGTCCAGATGTGATTTAGGTCCAGCCAATCAGAGGCACCTGAGTAGTGCATGTGGCAGGTGAGGGGGAGGCAGGGCTGCGTGTCTGCTGCTCCTGCCCCTTCAGCTCATGCTGCATTATCTGCAAGAGCCGTCATACGTCAAGAAGCACAGTCAAGGCACCGTTGCTTTGCAGCTATGGATCCAGCACATTCCTCCACTCTCCTGACTGTGGCAGAGGTGGGGCTCCTCTGGCAGGCCGGTTCTGCAGTGTTGTTCTGGGAGTTATTTCTGCAGACCCCGCCAAGGGTCTACTCCGCTCGCCCTCCAAACGAACAGTAAACACCTAGTTTCCTGTCTTAAATCCCTTTCTTCTTAAACAGCTAAGGCTACTTCTATTATCTGCGACTAAATGTAGACTCCTACCAACTTACCTGACTTGACTGTGAGACCTACATGAATAAGGGGAAGCAGTACTGCCCTGAACCAGGGGCCAGAGACGGTGAGCTCTGCCTCCAGCTTGCAGCAGGCACTTGGGTGAAACACTTGCCTAATTTGAGCCTCAACCTTCACATCTGTAAAGTAAGGACCACCCACATTGGGCTTTCAGCAAACACCAGTCCTTCAGAAGCTTACTCTAGCCAAGGAGAGGAGCTACTAGTAGGGAAATGGGGGCTATACAGTATCTCGGTTGTCCTGACAGATGATTCTGCAGTATAGTGGGACACAGAGGAGAGACAGTTCCTGGGGAGAGGTGGGGGAATCATAAGAGCATCCAGAGAGGGAGTTGGCACTGATAGGCTGGGGACAGGAAAGGCGGAGTTATAGACGGAAGAACCATTTGAGAAGAGATACAAATGTATGAGAGTCTTGGAAGTTTGGGAAACAGGAAAGTGTAGGGCAGAGAAGAGGAGAGCCCAATGGGGAAGAATCCTCAGGAGGACAGGGCCAGACCCTCTGGGGCCACGGTGGTAGCAGCCAACCCTCCGTACCTGCTGCCATCCCAACTCCTGCCTCTTTACAACCTAAGTGTTTCAACATCCACAGCCAACCTGTGAGGTGAGAGGCAAGTCACGTTTGCCCCATTTTATAGACGAGGAAGCTGAGGCTCAGAGGCAAGAAGCTGACGCATGGGCACACAGGGAGTTCAGTGGGGGAGAAAGGGTAAGAGCCAGTTCTCTGCCTTCCAGACCAGCTTTGCTGCGCGACGACCCCTGTCAGTGGGCGGGACACAGCTCAGGGGGCAGAGCTGGGCCTGCCAATGGAGTAACTGCAAGCTGAGGCTTTCACCTACTTGGTAGGGACCTGATCCAAGGGCTGAAGAAGGGTCCTGGGCTTCTGCGCAGAAAGCCGGGGCCACAAAGACAGAAAGGCCTGGAGTGAAGGCAGCATAGGGTTCAGCCTACCCCCCAAACCCCAAGTCCTGCCAGTTATCATGGTTATAAGGAAAACAGACACAGGATCTGATCCCAGTCTGCTCCCAGCTCCAGGAAAGGCTCATCACCACACTGAGTCTGGGTCTCAGCTTGCTCAACAGTAAAATGGGGATAATAAACTTTGCTTTGGTTACCTTCAGGGTTTGGGGAGAAACACATGTGATAAAGGATCTAAAAGCCTCTGGTCACCCATAGACCTGGCTGTCAGGGATCTTCACCTGAGGAATGGAGGAATGGGCGGTGGGGGTGGGGGGTGGCCAGGAGGGGGCCTCTTCCATACAGTTACCCCAGAGTGGGCATTTTCCTCCCTTGTCCCTTGTTTCCTGCCTCTCTCTACACCCCCCTCATCCCCCTGCCCAGCCTGTTTGGCATCCCCCTGACACCTCCCCTATCCTAGTCTTTTATCCTGGCCGGCGGAGGCAGAGGGGGTGCCCAGATACAGGAGGAAAGCCCCTCAGCAGTGAATCTCATTCCTGCTCTCTGGGCGGCAAAGCTGGAAATCCCCCAAGCTGGATTTGGCCGTGACCCTGCACAGCCGAGGTACCCCCCTTTTGTTTTGGGCATCTTCGCACCGTGGAGCTGCCGCCACCATCCCACCACCAGCCCTGTGAGGAGTTCCATCCCATTAATGCCTCCACGTCACCATGGCAACACAGGCTCCCGACTCTTCCAAAGATGGGAGATAGGAGTGCCCGTGCCAGGGCAGGCCTGCACCCCTTCTCCACACGCGCAGGAGAGCCAGAGACCTCGACTCGTCTCCAGTCAGGACAGCCGCCTCGCCTGATCTGCTGTGTCCCCAGTGTCTGCCCCGCAGAAACCCCCACACGCCCCAGACACCCACAGCCACTGAGTGTGTTAGCGGATGGCTTTCAGCTTTTTTTACGCCAAGTTTCTCCATGACTGCGTACCTGCCTTTTCTCCCCACAGCTCTGAAATCCAAGCAGGCTCATGGCAGAGCTGGGGCTAACACAGTGACAGTATGTAGTGGCTAATACACTCCCGTGTTTTCATTGACTCCACGGTGGAAACCTCCAAAGTATGTATGGCCGTTCCTCCCATTTTATAGAAGAAATCGAGAGGTTAAGTAGCATGTCCAAGGTCACACTGCTGTTAAACGAAGACAGTACTTGAATTTCAGGGCTGTTTTTCACTTGGTATATCTGACACGTAGTTCTTACGATACGCCAGGCGCTGTTCTGTGCTTTATGCATATTAACTCTTTTAAACCTCATAACAGTCCGATGAGGTAGGTACTATCAATAGCTCCACCTTACAGATGAGGATATCAAGGCCCAGAGAAGTTAAATAACTTGCCCAGAGTCACATAGAATATGATAGAGCCTGGAGTCAAGCCCAGGCAGTTTGGCTTCCGAGTTTGTGTCCGTAACCACTATACCATGCTTGATTATAACGCTAAGGTTTTAACTCCCAGCTGTACCCCATCTCACCCTGAAGTCAAGAAATTGACCACCTGACCACCTCCTGTAGCCATGCCTGGCTTCGCTCACTGAACCGGCCGGCTTCTCAAACCAAGCAACTGGCTAGTTTTGAGGATTTTATCTTCCCAACCATCCTGCATCTTTCTTTTCCAATTTCGCTCACTCGCAAAGTAAGCTCACGTTTCCACTCATTGCTCCGGGCCTTAAAAGGCCCCCATTTGGAACAACAGCTGGGAATTGTCTTCCTTGAGAGAGAAGAGCCTTCCAGTACCCTCGCAAGGGAAGTCCCCCTTGTCCTCCCACACTCAGACTGTCTCCAAAGACCATTAATGCAATCACTTAACAAGAGGCCGGCTCTAATAGAAAGGAAGAAAGAGGAGGAGCATTGTTAGCGGTTTGAAGGGGAGAAGAAATCATAAAATCCATCAAACCTGTATTTGTCTCATTAAAAGTGTTTCTAATTTATAATGTCCTGGAATGCAGTTGCCGCCCAGCTGTGCGGGCCTGGTAGTGCTGCCTGGTGCACACCCCCCACCACCGCGCCGGGGCCCCCTCTCCCACCTCGCTGGGACTGCCATCAATTTCTGCTCATCAGCGGCACTTACAGTAAATGGATTCATTTGTGGCAATGGGAGCTGAGAGACAAAGGTGACAATATAATTAAGGTTTTTAATTCTATGCCTGAACAGTTAAGTCCAGAACTCATGATAATTAGCTGGCTGTAATGAAAGATCTTTAATCGTTATTTTCCCTTTGTTTCCTATAATTGTTCATTTTGGCCAACTACATTTGTCCTTTCATTTGAGTCTGGCTGCAGTTTTGTGTCACTTCCATTATTCCTATAAACTCCGAAGAAAATATGTTGTGGGCTGGTCCTTCACAAAGTCATGGCGAGATGACACAGGGGGCTCATCCATGCACAACTGCTGACTGGGGGCTGGTGGCTACTTCCCGGAGGAAAGGAAAACTGGGCTCAAAACATCCACAGGCCTAGGGATGTGTCTACATAAAAACAAGCACCGGCAGGGGAATGAAAAACAACGGGCTCTCGACAGCTGAATTGGCCGCAAGAGTCGGTGTAGGGAAGGATGATTGTTATCACACAAGTGCCTGACTCTAGGATGCATGTATTGTCTTTTCCCCTTTTAGCATTCCTATTGTCAGGATGCCTCTTACAACCGATGTGCATACTTAACATCAGCCCCTTCTTTGTATTTCCTGCAAAGTTATAAATGAAATCAGAGTATTTCTTATAGTTGATGATGCCTTAGACTTGAAAAAAACATGGTAAAGCATCATTCTATGCAACAAATATGTATTAAGGACTTATCACATTACAGGCTGGGTGCTGGGAATGTAGTGATGGGTAGAAACAGGCCCTCTCCGCTCCTGTGGTCTCCACAGTCTAGAAGATCTTCAGTGCAACCTCCTGTCCAACCATGGCTGGCCGGCTACACAGGACATTTTTCACTTGCTGTGCGGACTGTGTGGACTCTGCTTCAGCTGTGGATCCAGGTAGCCAGATTTCTGGTAGGCAAAGGACTCTCAGAAACCAGAACACCATAGCACAGGAATGGAGGAACCCAGAAACCTGAGTTCTGTTTCACAACTAACCAGGACTAGAGAGGAAATTTGGGTGGGAGTATTGTAATAGGAAAGGAAAACTGGCCTCAGAAAGCACGTAAGGAACACACTTGACTGTGGGAGGCACCTGGGTGGGAGGCGTGTGTGGCTTGTGACACATTCCATGTCCTTTCTCTCCTCCCTCCACTGCTGATCTGAGTCCTGAAAGTTGCTTTCCCAAGGCCACCTGGTGAACACATGTATTTCTGGAGAGGATTAGGGCTAATCTGTGCCTCCTCCGATGCACAGCCCTTCAGCTCAGGGTTGTGAACATTGCCTTGTCTCAGACGCCCTTTAGTTACCAGTTATAGTGAATGGGAAAATCAGACCCCCCAATAAAAATCTTCTTCCTCTTCCCCAATCCATTCTACACACAAAGTCAGAGTGAATGTTTTAAAAACACATGGCCCTTCCCTGTAAAAATCTTCAGTGGCTTCCTAGTATCTTTTGGAAAAAATCTAAACTGAAAACGGCCAGAGTCCAGCATTACCTGCCTTCCTCTCCCCTCTTCTTGGGTTTTCCCCTGCAGCCTGGCTGCTGGGCCCTCCATGTAGCAAAGACATTTCAGCTCCAGGCCTTTCTCCAACGTCCAACCATCTTTTGCCTACTGAATGAGATCCTTTCAAGGCCAGCTCCAATGTTGCCTTCAATATAAATTATGCCCCCATTATTTTGTTTCTTGTCACACTTACAACAGTGGGTAACTGTAGAGTAAGCTGAGAGTTGGTTTACTTCCTTTTTCCATTCTTATAGACTGTAAAGTCCCTAAGGAGAGGGTCTGAAGCAGTATCCTCGGTACCTAGAACGGCACTTGACATTTTGTTGAACGAAAGAACAACGGAACCAGACTCACAAAACTAATCCTTGAAGGCCTCTCTCTAAACGAAAAAGGACCAAGGACCCTGAAGAGTTGAGGTCTGGCCACCACACCCTGCTGGGTAGAGCCTGGGGCGGGGCT
This sequence comes from Lynx rufus, assembly GCF_022079265.1. NCBI lineage: Eukaryota > Metazoa > Chordata > Mammalia > Carnivora > Felidae > Lynx > Lynx rufus. Next base: position 58,424,443 of record NW_025814824.1, on the reverse strand, counting down.
TCCTCGGTGGGCGGAGCAGGCCAACAGCTCAGTTCTGGGGCGGGCTTTAATGTAGTGCACCTCCTCATTGGCCACCCACTGGGAAGTTCCACCTCTGCACTCTTGGCCAGGCTCTGCTCACTTGGGAGCCAGGGTGGGGACCAAATGGGAGCACTCCAAGCGGGGACCTACTTATTCCTGCTCAGAATCTGGAAAGACCACAGGTGCAGCTGAGGCAACCTTACTGACCCCAGTTCACAGGCTAACCTTTGCCTCCTGCTCTAGCCTCTTAATGCACAGGAAGATTCACTCAGGGCTGAAGAGCACATTCACACATTAATTCAGTCAACAAACACCGAACACATTGGTGCCAGACTCTGTACTAGGCACTGGGGCACAACTAGTGAACCAGTCCAGTCAGGTGTCCATTGTCCCAAATTGGTAGCCCAGTGACCACACGCATACACACACACACACACACACACACACACACACACACACACACACACGAATTTCCTCACAGCCCTCCACCCAAGGTTAATCCTCAACTTCTGCTTCCTGTCCATTCTCTCTTTGGACTGTCTCTGACACTCTGGGCTTAAGGCTGCTGATCCCAAGTGTGGGAGCTTCTTGTTTGCTCAGATGTCCTTCCTGATTTTCAGTCCAGCTGTATTCTTTTTCCACAGTTCCCTTCAAACACAACACATGTCATTCATCCGTTTATTTACTCAAAAAATATTTAGTGATCACCTACTATGTGCCAGACTGTACTAGGTACTGGAAATAGTTCTGTGAACAAGCCTCTCCTACAGGCTAGTTGGGCAAACACAAAAAACAAATATGTGACTGTGATGATTTCCCATAAAGTAATCACTGTTGGAAGGAAAGAAAGCTGAGCCCGACTGAACAGGTAGTGTTTGGTGGATGGCTCTGGTCAGAGAAACATCAAGTCTCCCCAAACTTGTTTCCCCTTTTCTATCAGTAGCATCTTTGACCTCTCAGTTTTCTTGAGCAGACAACCCAGAGTCCCCAGCTCTTCCTGCTCTGGCCCTGTTGACTGTAATCTCATGCCCCTCTTGGGCCAGTCTCTTCCTTGCTCACATTCAGGCCACCTCTCTCTTATCTTGACACTTGTGCCCTTCTAATTCATCTTCACCCATCACTGCCAGATTGGCCTTCCAGAAACACTCTTCAGACCACAACACTCTCCTGCTTAAAGCCCTGCAGTCATTACCAAGTACTCTCTGAACAAATCCCATTATTCGCAGACTGATAATCAGCATCCTCCACAATTTTAACCAACCACCCCCAATGTTTTTTCTCATGACAATATTTTGCACTCCCAATATCCTAACCAGGCCTATATTCACAGCATTTTATTGCCTCTATACTTCTGCTCATGCTGTTCCCTTATCCGGAATGCCCTCCCCACTTCTGTGTCTAAGTGCCCATGCCACCTGCTCCATAACTACACACACGCACACACACGCACACGCACACACACACACACACACACACACACACACACACCTGTCACGATGGTACTGTTTCCTTCTCTGAAGGCCCATAGTACTTCACCTGTTCTTCTCTTGGCCCCCAAACAGATGATGAGCTGCTTCAGGACAAGAGCTCTGTCTGACCCATGTGGCCCTCTGTGGCGGTGGGTGGGAGGGAGTAACTTGTGAGGGTTAGGAACAGGCTCCAAATCCCAACTCTGTTACTTGTGAACTGTGTGACCTTGGACCATTTGATCCTTGTGTGCCTCAGTTTTCCCCTCTGTAAAACAGGGATTGACTGGGTTGATTATATATGTGATATACTTAAACAGTGCTTGACTCAGCCTGTTAACGATTATTATGGGAATAACTAATTGTGGGTAGATAGATGAGTCAGATTCAACAGAGGTGGGTTCCAGTTCAGACCTCAGGGAGCACCTTTGGATGGACCATCCCTGGGTCATTCCTCCCCCACCAGGTTTCCCCACAGGACCCAGGAGGAGACCAAGGCTAGCTGAATACCCTCCTCCCCTCAAGGAATTTGGGAAGATACAGCCCCTCTACACACATGCTAGCCTCACCCTCCGCCATCCTGTGATTAAGCCCTGTTCCTCAGTCATCAAGGTTACCCAGTCCCCCAGGTTGCCCAGGCAGCTGGGAGTTGGGCATCATCCTCAGCTTCCAGATCCCAAGCAAGCTGGTCATCATGTTCTTCCTGCTATTCTGGGAGCTCGCAGCACACACAGGCCAGCTGTGCAGGACGAGGGCCTGGGCTTCCTCCCTCCCCAGGATGGCTAGAGTCCATTCACAGCATGCTGGGAAGCTGGGAGCTCACCATCACCTCAAGCAAGGCCCTCCTCACCTGAGCAGCAAATCCCTCACTACAGGTGGCAGGAGTGCTCATTTTGTACACCCACTCTCTGTGCGCTAGCCTGCCACAAGGTGACTTCAAGGTCCTCTGTGATCCCCACAGAGGAACCCAGACCTCCCTCCTGCCTCCAGAGGAAACTTGAGCAAGTCTCATTGCCTCTTTGCGTCTCTGCTTCCCCCTTCTGTAGAATGGGGGTGCAGCACAGCCTTGCCTCCCTCCCCACACAGTTGCTGGGGAAGGACTGGGGCACTGGACCATGGGGGGATAGAGGGGACCAGCCCCATCAGAGACTGCTCATCTCAGAGGGATGAGATATCAGACCCTGCTCCTCTCCCAGCACCAGCCCCCAACCCCAACAACCCTGCTCTGGAAGACATCCCACCTCAGAAGCCCCAGTCACCCTGGCCTATCTGCCTCAGGTACTCAACCAGGCAAACAGCATCCCTTTGCAACCTCTTAATTACTTCCTGGGCACCTACTATGTGCTGGCCCAAACAGGAAGACATGATGGCAAAGATCTTGGGAGTGACATGCAACCATCCAGACACTTCCCAGATAGAGCTCATTTAAGCCCACAACTGTGTCTGACTCCTGATTTCAGCTTGGGTCATGATCTCATGGTTCATGAGATCAAGCCTCAATCAAGTCTGCCTCCCTCTCCCTCTCTCTGTCTCCCTCTCTCTCTGCTCCTCCCCTGCTCTTGCGCATTCTCTCCCCGCCCCCCCCCCCCGCAAATAAATAGATTTTTAAAACTTTTTTTAAAAAGCCTCATAAGTGCTATAAGAGCTGCATCATTATCACCTCCCCTTTACAGATAAGAAAACCGAGGCTCAGAAAGGGGACATTACTTCTCCAACGTCACATAGCTTCTAAGTGGTGGGACTGAGATTGAAACCCACATCAGTCTGGTTTCAGAGATTATCTCGGCTGCTTTGGGTTCTCCCCGCCCTCAGGGCACTCACTTCGGAAGTCACCTGGGACAGACAAAGGCAAAATGTTCCAAAAACCCTGAAAGAAGAGCTGCTCCTCTCACAGGGCACGAGGGTCTGAAAGGCAGGCGCTGGTTGCGGGTCTCAAATCCATGGCTTCAGCCCCTTGCCAGAGCTCACTTACAACCGTAAAACTGGCCTGGGCCTGGGCAGGGGTTGGGAGGGACAAACATAAGCCAAGCCAGGCCCCAGTCTTCCCCCTACTTCCCCACCACCACCGCCACTGCCCGAATCCCCATGCCACGTTCTGTCCTTGCTGACCTCGTGTGCTCCCGTTTCTCTCTAGAGCTTCCTAAAACGTCGCTCGCCCTGACAATCTCAGGTCATCCCCTGCCACTCCCAGCCCTGGACTCTGTCCCCCAGCAGCTTCGCCTCGTGTGCATTCTACTCTCCCCACACTGTGTCCTGCCCCCAGGCCTGTTGATACTGTCGCCTCCACCTGACATACTGTCCTCTCCCCACTGTCCTCTTGCCTGTCTGCCCCCTCCGGGCTGGGTCAGATGGCCCTCTTTCGGCACCCACGGTGCTCCCATCTTTGCACTGACCACACCCCTTTATTATCAGCTGGCCCACCGGACCCCACCTGCCTCCACAGAAGCAGAGACCGGCTCAGCCACCACTGTCTCCCCAGTGCCAGGACAGGGCCTGACAGATCAGGAAACACTTGTGATAAGAATAAATGAGTGAAGACGGTGAGGAGCTGGCCAGTCCAGAGGCAGGAGCGCCCCACCAAGCTGGGCTTTCCAGTTCTCCAATAAATACCTCATGAACCCCTTCTCTGTGCCAGGCTCCAGGCTAGACACTGAAGCACCAAGTCATGTGAGAGAACAACCCTTCCTCCACATTGCTCATCTGCTTCCAAGGAGCCCGGAGGATACAGTGATTAAGAACACACGTTCAAATCCCATCACTACCACTTACTAGCTGTGTGACCTTGCACCAGTGTCCTACCCTCCCTGTGCCTCCATTTCTTTATCTATAAAATGGAAATAATAACAGCAGCTATGTCAGAGGGTGATTTGAAGAATAAACAAAGTAATGTGTGAATGTGGTTTAGAATAGCGCCTGGCACGTTACATATGTGCAAATGTGCAAATAATGACAGCTCTCTAGCTCGAGGCTGGCCCCTGCCCTGGGAGCGGCCTCCCTCAGGTGGACGCCCGCCTCAAGGATGCCCTTGTGCTCCTGATCCCTCCGACAGCCAGTGAGGCAGAGCCAAGAGAGCACAGGCTGAGAAGTCACCCAAAGGGGAATGTAAGACCCGGCTCTCCCAACCAGCTGCATAACTTTGAGGAAGATAGATGTGAAATGGACCATTTCCCCCAGAACCCAGCAGAGCCTCCGTTTTCCCTTAGGATGAGTAGGGAGGGAAAGAATAACTGCTCTGCCTGCTTCACAGAGCGTTGTGAGGATAGAACAAGGCAGTGGATGTAAATGTCCTTGGTGAGCTACACAGGGATTATTCTAATCAGAGCACTGCATCTAGAGAGTCAGCTGGGCAGGCTGGACCAGGCTTGCGTGTGCATGAGGAAATACACACCATGCCAGAATCCAGGGACAGGGAGCTGCTGGCAGAGGGAGGGGTGAACAGAGGGTAACAGACGCCTGACACCTTTATAAGCAGGGCTGCGGTGTGCTTTGGGAGCACACCCTGAGGAGGCCCCATCCTCTGACCCCTGAGGCTGATTTCTGGGGCCCTCTCCCCAGGGCCTGCCAAGATCACCATGACAGTGAGGGCCACTCCTGAGGACTCACCCTGGCTGAAAAGCTGTCCCTGTGCCCTTGAATCTATTAAACAGAGCAATGTGATTAATTATTTTACTGTCTTTCTGGCATCAACTTTAACTTGCTTCACATCCAGATTTCCAATTACATAAGCCCGAATCTTAAAACTCAGGAGGACATGTATTATTGAACTATTTGCAATCGGAGTTTTTCAGAGCAGAAAAAGCTCTGCCAGGCAAGAGCCACACAACCGAAATGAATGATTCAGAAACCAGAAGACAATCTTTCCACGAGGAGGGCTGTGGGGTGCAAGCAGGAAAAGAATGGAGAGGTTGGGTCTGAATCAAAGCTGGCAAACCATCTCTGGAGGGCAGAGACCCCCAAGGGGAAGGCAAACCATTTGAGGGCTGGGAGTCAAGGGGGACACACTCATGCAACAAACAATCAGACTTGGTTGAGGGAGCTATTCTTTTTTTTTTCCTTCAAACTACTTACAAAAATTGTATTGCGATATAATTGATATATAATGTTATATTAGTTTCAGATACATAACAATGATTTGATATTTGTATAGATTGTGAAATGCTCACAGTGAGTCTAGTTAACATCCATCATCTCACAAGGTTGTAATTTTTCTTTCTTGTGATGAGAACTTTTAAGATCTACTCTCTCAGCAACTTTCAAATATACAATACGGTATTGTTAACTATAGTCACCATGCTGTATATCATATCCCCGTGACGTATTTATTTTATAACTGGAAGTTTGTACCTTTTGACCTCTTCATGCATTTCTCTCACTTCCCAACCCCTGCTTCTGTCAACCACCAATCTGTTCTCTGTATCTACAAGATCATTTTTTATTTTGGGTTTTTTTTTTTCAGGTTCCACCTATAAGTGAGATCATATGATATTTGTCTTTCCCTGTCTGATTTATTTCACTTAGCATAATGCCCTCCATGTCCATCAAGCTGCTGCAAATGGCAAGATTTCCTTCTTTTTTATAGTTGAATAATTTATTTCGCTGTATATATGTACCATTTTGGGGGAGGTATCCTTTGACGAAAATAAAGTAACCTGGGTTAGCCCAGCCATGCCAGCTCTGGGTTTAAAATAGAATCACATCATTACTGATGCCAATGTTTCACTGATTCATTGTACTCCCTCCACCTGATAATTCCAAATTTCTAGCTGCTTTCAGTACCTCCTTAACTGGTCCCAGAAAGCTCATGTATTTTTATCAGCAAGTCCTATCAGCTACTGCTTCATCTCCTCCTTCAGCGCCCACCAAATCACAGGAGAACATCCCACCCCTGTTTTGGGGCCACCTGTAAGCCACCCTCCACCAGGCCTTCTCCACCACAGATGTGCTGGGAACCGTAGATAGTCCGCAGCCAGTCTGTGTCTCTCTGGGGACTGCCTCTTCCCTACTCTGCTGCTGCAAGGAGGCTTGTGTTCCAGTGATTTGCAGAGGTTTGATTAGAACAGTCCTTTTCATGCTTACCCAGTGCAGCTCCCTCCCCACAGGCCCTACACATGAGTCCATGGTGGACTTAGACCAGGATAAAAGTCCTCAGACAGATATTTACTCCTTGCTAATAACTCCAGGCTTATTGCCAAGCTGAGTTTATCGATTTGCCGCGGTGCTGCAGTCAGATTCCTGGAGGACCCTCCAATCAGTCCCCCAGACAGGCTCAGCTCAGGATCAAGACAAGGCCCTGGTACAGGAACATAGAAGGGACAGGAGCAGGAGGTCACTCTTGTTTGTTGAGCTCCAGTCACACGCCAAGTGCTGGACCATGCTGCGTCCTCATAGAAACCAACTAGATAAATGTCATTAGCCCCATTTCACAGATAGCAGAACTGCAGCCCTTAGAGGTTAAGTAACTTGTCCAAGGTCCCACAGCTAGTAGATGATACCAGGCTCTACCAGGATCCATCCCAGTTCTGTCGGATGCCAAGATTCAAGTTTTAACTCTCCCTCCTGCTGCTTGTTTAAGAACATAAAACTTGATAATCCATTACCAAGCCTTTGTCTAGAGAAAACTATTCTCAACACAGAGGAAATAAATGTTCTGTTTGTTTGTTTGCTGCCAGGGAAGCAGAGGGAAGAATTATCATCAACAAACACAGGCACAGGTTTGTTCCCTCCTGGAGTGAGTGTTTGCTGAAATAAACTGTAGACTTAAAAAGATGACCCTAGAGAAGACAGCATTCCTTCTTTTAAAAGCACCCCCTGCCCCTTCTAATAGTAGAAACTGACCACCTCTTTGTGAAACCTCTTTCCACTTCTCCTGAGCACTGAGCTAGACTACATTTCCCAGAGTTCCTTGAAGTTGGGCATGGCCATGTCCTTGGTTCTGGTGAATGGAATGAGAGCAGAACCATGACAGCAGAACCATGTGGTCTATTCACATATAAACCCCATGTGATCCTCCATGCGTATTCCTTTTCCATCAGTCTCGTGCAAATAAGCATCATGAACCTTGACAGCCACGGGTTAAAGGTGACAGGTCCAGAAAGTGTTAGAGCCTGGGTCCCTGAACTAGTAAGGAAGGAGGACCACCCACCTATCTACAGTTTCCAGAAAGGACACCCAGCTAAATATGAATTTCAAATAAGTAATGAATAATTTTTAGTATATTTTTGGGACAATTTGGGGACAAAGGCAACAACCCCAGTCACCTTTCTGGATCAGCCATAGGCCCTCAGGATCACTGGGAAGATGGTTATTATTTGAGACCTACTTATACTAAGAAGTTATTTGCTATTTATCTGAAATTCACATTTAACTAGGTATCCTATATCTGATCAGGCAACCTTGCCCCCATCAGGACAACTATCTTAGTACTTCACAGGAGTGAGACCTCTGATGCCTACTGAGGCATCAGATATCAAACAGTCCAGGCAGATGAGCTCAGTGTAGAATGATCAGCATTTAAGCAAGTGGACCAGCTCTTCTTGCCTGGACAGCTGTAGCCTGTGAGGCTTTCACCTCTCTCCTCTCTATGGACACATCTGGAGCAGCCAAGAGGAAGAGAGAACCAATTCAGCTCCTGCCCCATCCCTCACCCTGGAAGCTCTCCCCTAGGGGTCACCAATAATTCCAGAAGGTTCATGAACAGGTGCAAACTGAGGCTCAGAATGCCCGGAGACTAAGTAGTCAGAGGTGAAAGGGGTTTTGGGAAAAGAAGGAGCGACACTGAGCTCCTCCTGGGCACATGACAAGAGCCACCAGTTTTGGCATTCACAGAGCAAGAGTCTTGGTAGATAAATGACTGGCCAGTACATGCTGGAACAGTCTAGATCAGGAGCTATGGGCAGCTCAGAGAGTCAGGAATGTGGGATCTTGACATCTAGTCCTGAGGCACATGGTGGGAGTTATTGCTAGTGTGACCCAGAAAAAAAGAACCAAGATTTTGGAGCTATGTAGACATAGATCAAGTCCTGGCTCTGCTGTTTTTGCACTTTAGGTAGGTTCTTTCACCACTCTGAGCCTCAGTTTCCACCTCTGTAAAATGGGCTAACACAAACAAGTGTTGTAAAATTACCTAAGATAACGTACCCGAAGAATTTAGCTCTTAGTTGGTGTATGGTAAATGATACTTCCTCCCCTGAGGGTCTGACTGCTGGAGAGAATAATACGCATGCCCTCCCCTTTCTTCCCTCCCCTGACTCTCCTAGTCCAGAGACCACTGCAGCCAGCATTGCATTGAAGGGGGTACGTTTCTGATGCCTCCATCTTCCCCTCCAGTCAAGGACCACAGAGTTCCTATCACCATAGAAAGAGGGTTCCAAATAAGTTGGGCTCCAGGCAAGCCCCCACACAAGCCTCTCATAATATTGCTAAAACTCTGCCCTGTATGAGCAGAATGGACTTTATGTAGGCTAGCCTGGGACCCAATGGCCACTTCCAGTCTTGTTTCTCCAGACCAGAGCCTCGCTCCTTCAGAAGAGACTCCCTGGGAAGCTCTCACTGCAGGAATGGCAGGTGGGGCCTGAGCTCCAGCGCCCAGATGCTCGTTTCCAGCACGCCCATCGTTCACCTGCTCCTGGAAATGCTCCCGTTGGCTCCTCTGGAGCCATTACCGTTCGTCATGTTTATCTGCATTTAGGTGCAGTGGGGATTCACACACTTCGATCTGTCTTTGCTCATGAAGCAATGGCCCAAAAAATGGTAATGACGCCTCTGACGCTACGGCTTTCCTGCATTCTTTACACACAGGCTTGCCAGATTTAGTGAATAAAAATACAGGATGCCCGGTTAAGTCCAAATTACAGATAAATAATGAGTCATTTTTTAGGATAAGCGTGCCCCATGCTTATTTGGAGCATATGTGTACAAAAAAAAAGACTCATTTTTATATATGAAATTCAAGTTTAACAGTATCCTGTGTTTTATCTGACAACTATACTCACCCATACTCCCAGCGCACCTGCATCGCTCCCGGCTGGAGAGTTTTCATAATCGGGCAAGAACTGGGGGTTCTCCTCTGCTACATTCAAAGCCGTCTTTTTTGGACATCTGCACCCCCCATGCCCTTCCACAAGACTCCTTGCTTTTCCCTAAACACACACTTTTCTACCTCTGGGCCTTTTCCTGCACCATTTCCTCTGCCTGAACTACCCATTTCTCTGTCTCTGTTTATTTTCTTTTTTTTTATTTTTTTATTTTTTTAAAATTTTTTCAACGTTTTTTATTTATTTTTGGGACAGAGAGAGACAGAGCATGAACGGGGGAGGGGCAGAGAGAGAGGGAGACACAGAATCGGAAACAGGCTTCAGGCTCTGAGCCATCAGCCCAGAGCCGGACGCGGGGCTCGAACTCACGGACCGCGAGATCGTGACCTGGCTGAAGTCAGACGCTTAACCGACTGTGCCACCCAGGCGCCCCTGTCTCTGTTTATTTTCTACCCCACTGCTCCTTCAAAGCCAAGTTCCAGGCATCTTCTTCAGAATATGTACGATCCCTTTCTCCTGCCCCCCCTTCCATAGCCCCGTGTCTCCCGCTCCCTTAGAACCACGAACACTTTCACTGGAGCAGCCGCTCTGTGCCGAGCGCTGTGCCAGACACAACCTCAAGACTGTGTGCGGCAGTGTGTGCCTGTGCATGTGTGTGCGTGTGTGTGTGCATGTGTGTCTGTGGAGATGTGCACAGGAGCTTGTGTTGAGATGAGGTGGGAATATCCTCCCATGGCTATGTTAAAATAAACATCCTTATGTATTCTGAGGAAACAGAGATGTGCACAAAGATTATGTCCAAGGAAACTTGTCCCAGCATTTTTTTCTGAGACTAAAAAAGGTGAAAAACAACCTGAACATCCAACAAAAGGGAAATGGCTTGATTCGGAGACTTGTACACAATGAAATGCAGTGCAGTCACTAAAATGATATTACAAAAGAACATATAATGACCCTGGTAAATATTCATGATGTATAAAAGAAGTTATAAAAGAGTATATGCAATATTACTCTATTTTTAACATCCCTGTGACAAGACATGAATTTGAGACATTAATCAGTTTGTTCTTACTGTCTCCCTCGTACTCCTTTAGTTCCATGGCCCCCACCCCACATGAGAGCGTTCATGCCCCACTCCACTCTCATCATTACCCCAGAGGGCAGTTGTCTGAATAGGACCGAAGAATAAAAGTCCCAAGTTCTTAGGTTTTAAGTTCAGGAGCTACGGCCCAAGTGTAGGATAGACAAGGCAGGATCCACCTGCCCACCCAGATTAGAGAAAAGGCACTCAGGCCCCTGACGTCCACCCTCTTCAAATGAAATCTCACAGGAGGGGAGAAAATGCTAGAGGCCCCCAGACAAGCGTGGAGACCCCAGAGCAGAGATCCTGTGTGCCTGCACCCAGTGCTGGAGAGAAAGCAGTGGCTAGAGAACAGGGTGGGTGATGTGGTAGACCTAGACATGAGACAGCCAGTGCTGCCCCCAACCCCACAGTTTCCTGCAGCCCCAGACTACAGAGCAAGACATTCAGAAAATTCTCACGGCTCCCAAAGTGGGCACTGAAGTTGGCTGGAAGAGAAGGTTGTGAGCCAATCAGAGTTTCGTGGCCAGAATGACCCTCAGAGTTGGCTGCAGCCATACTCAGTGGGTTTTCAGCCCAAAGGTTCCTGTCTACACAGGCCAGAAGGGACCAAGGAGATAGAGGATGAGTAACAGTGCCTTCTCACCACTTAGTCTCAACCCACAGGGTGGGTCAGACAGAAAATCCTGATGAGGGAACAATCCTGAGCATGACAAAGCTCTAAAACCTGAAGTCACTGAGAAGTCCCTGAATATTAATGACTTCCATAAGAAATCACTAGATTGATTTTTTTTTTTTTTTTTTTTGCATCAGGCAGAACAGGAGCACAAGCGAGGAAACTGGGGCACTTACAAGAAAAAAAAAGTTACATCTGGGTGTATCCACCTTGAGCTATGAAATGCCTTCCCTTAGAGCACACGTATATACCTGCATCAGACTGGAAGGCCCAGCCTTAAATGGTAACTGTGGTTAACAACACCCAGGGATGAAGGATTCCTAATTGTTCTTCTGTGGCTTCTCTGAATTACCGGGACCCCTCAGCAGCTTCCCTGGAATTCTCCAGGGTATGGCATCAGGGCTATCCAATCCCAGCCCCCAAGACCAACTCCCAGGAGTGACCTTTCCAGAAGCATTTTCTAGGCTTAACTGAGCAGCACGGTCTTTTCCACCACCCGCCCACCTCACAACCTACATCCTGTCATAAGCAATGATAAGTATTAGCAGAAGACAGAGGAATACTCCTGCAAACATGGCCTTCATCCCCAATTCAGATGTATGCCCTCCAGGATCTTGGCCAGTGACCATATATGACTTCATCCCATCATAGCCCAAGGCCTCCAGGCAGGGGTACTTCAGAGCCATCAGGATCATTCCCAACACCCGGCCTTAAAAGAGAATCAAATGCCAACACTGAACACTGTGTGGAATTACACATGAGCTAAAGGTGAGGAGTCTCAGCTCAGACATTTTATTCTCCCTCAAAAGAAGGTCACCATCGGCCGCAGCAACTCTTACTTGACATGTCTCCAAAGGTGAGGGAAATAAAAGCAAAAATGAACTATTGGGACCTCATCACGATAAAAACTTCTGTACAGCAAAGGAAACAATCAACCAAATTCAAAGGCAACCAATAGAATGGTAGAAGATATTTGCAAATGACATACCAGATAAAGGGTTAGTATCAAAAACCTATAAAGAACTTACCAAACTCAACCCCCCAAAAGCAAATAATCCAGTGAAGAAATGGGCAGAAGACATGAATAGACAATTTTCCAAAGAAGACATCCAGATGGCTAACAGACACATGAAAAGATGCTCAACACAAATCACACTGAGATACCATGCCACACCAGTCAGAGTGGCTGAAATGAACAACTCAGGAAACGACAGGTGTTGGAGAGGATGTGGAGAAAGGGGAACTGTCTTGCACTATTGCTGGGAAGGCAAATTGGTGCAGCCACTCTGAAAAAATGGCGTGGAGGCTCCTCAAAAAATTAAAAATAGGATTACCCTATGACCCAGCAACAGCACTACGAGGAAGGACACAGGAGTGCTGATTCACAGGGGCACATGCACCCCAATGTTTATAGCAGAGCTATCAACAACAGCCAAATTATGAAAAGAGCCCAAATGTCCATCAACTGATGAATGGATAAAGAAGATGTGGTGTGTATATACATACACACACACACACACACACACACACACATATATATATATATATATATATATATATATATATATATACACAATGGAATGCTACTTGGCAATGAAAAAGAATGAAATCTTGCCATTTGCAACAACATGAATGGAACTGGAGAATACTATGCTAAGTGAAATAAGACAGTCAGAAAAAGACAGATATCATATGTTTTCACTCATATGTGGGATTTGAGGAACTTAACAGAAGGCCATAGGGAAAGGGAAGGAAAAATAAGTTACAAAAAGAGAGGGAGGCAAACCATAAGAGACTCTTAAATACAGAGAACAAACTGAAGGTTGATGGGAGCAGAGAGAGGGGAAGATAGGAGATGGGCATTGAGGAAGGCACTTGTTGGGATGAGCATTGGGTGTTGTATGTAAGTGATGAATCGTGGGAATCTATTCCTGAAGCCAAGACTACACTGTATACACTATATTTTAGCTAACATGACAATAAATTATTAAAAATATCAATAATAAATAAAAATGAAATGCCAACAATAATAACCAATAAAAAAAAAGAAGGTCACCACATGTCCTGGCATGGAAAGAATGCAAAATAGTAACAGGAAAGCTGTCTTATACTGAGAACTTGAACTCTCAGCTTTATGCTCATTAATCTGTGCATTTTATCATTTCATCCTTTTAACAACCCCTGAATAGGTAACTCCTCTTAGCACTAAGCATCCGCATATCCTGGTTTGCTGGAACAATCTTGCTTTATGCCTGTTGTCCTGACCTAGTGTCCCAGTCTGGATGACCTCAACAGTCACCTTAATTATTATCCCCCTTTTATAGCTGAAGGTATGGAGACTCAGAGAAGTTAGGTAACTTTCCCCAGGTCACACAGCTAGAATGTGGAGGGGCTGAACACTGGCCTCAGTCTATCTGACTCGGGAGGTGCAAGTGGTTAGCAAGCAATAGAGAAGGGCATGGTCGTGAGATATAGGCAAGGAAAGGACTGTCAGCCAGACAGGAGAGGTAAGGGTGAGATCAGACCCCTTCCATCTTTACTTTCCCAATATTTCAAAATAAATATGCACCCCTTTTACAAATCTCTCCATTAAAAATAAAAACCAATAGTTTGTGATGGGGATGCCCTTGCAGATGAAAGTGCTCATTATAGAGACATTTTGCCTCCCCCAGCCCTGCTCAGGGAGCATCTGACTGAGTGCCTCAGAGCCCTGTGCATCTGGGCAGCCCTTTCTGCACCTGCTGTTGGGGCTGGGGTGGGCAGAGATGCAAAAGAAAAGGCCCTGTGTGAGGGCCCACAGCCCAGCTTCCGGTCCCCTCCACTCTCTCTCTCTCTGAGCCCCATCTCCTTATCTGTGAAGCAGTCTTGATAATCCAGGTCTTACCTGCCTCCCAGGGTTCTGCCAAGAAGACATCCAGGAAAAGCCGGGTTTAGGGAGATTTTCTAGAAGCACAGGCCACATGGCGGTGAGGTGAGCAGCAAGTAGGGCTCATTGGGCTTGACTTAGCATGTTCTCTTTCTAGTAGGTAAGTTCCCACTCTGTTATTTATTTTTCATCCCCTTCATAGGACCTTCAAGTAAATTTGAACATCGTCCTCACCTGGGAGGAAAAGAAAACAGCACTCAGCTCAGGGTGCACTGATCATGTCTCAGGCCAGAAACCACAGCATCCAATGTGGAAAGAGGGGATGGAGCTGAAAGGAGGCCTCTGACAGGGGACCCCATGGTGCAGAACCAGAGACTGATCTCACTTGCAGACCCTCCATGGAAGCTGGCCCAGCTGAGCTGAGGCATTGCACACACAAGCAGCCAAACCTCCTTGAGGAGACAAGGGCCTTTCTCAAGTGGTGCCTTCCCCTCTTATAACAGAAGTCAGCCATTCAGCTTCCAGAGGGGCCTTTGCTCTGAAATGATGGAAAGACAGGGGGCCTCTGAGCCTCTGCTGGGGAGGACCCTATGCGACTGCTTGTCCCACAATTTCTGTGAATAGCAGACATGGCTGGGCAATGAATGGAGCACTGGCTTATTCAAAGGCTAAAGGCCTAACTCTGCAACATAAAAGCTACATGACTTAACTTCTGAGCCTCAGTTTTGTCATCCATGAAATGGGACGGTTAAAACATGCTCTGCCTTCATTCCAGATGGGCAAGACTCTCTAGTCCAGGAACAGGCAGGGTAGCTAAGGCCCATAAGCAGGGGTTGAGTGATTCACCTACTCACTAGCTCAGCTTTATCTTTTCTCCTTTATCTCTTTTCCTTTCTTCGTGCTTTTTTTTAAGTTTATTTTATTATTTATTTTGAGAAAGAGAGACAGTACAAGCAGGGCAGGGGCAGAGAGAGAGAGAAGGAGAGAAATAGGATCCCAAGCAGATGTGGGGATCAAACTGAGCCGAAGCTGGACACTTAACTGACTGAGCTACCCAGGCACTCCTCCTTTTTTCATGCTCTTGAAGAGATACTCTGCTACCTTGTCCCCAGAACACTATTCCCATCATATCTAACATTTGATTCAAATTAATTCACACGGTAGGTCTTAGGAGCCATTTTTTGTCCTCAAAGAGAGATGCCCAATTCCTGCCCTCCCCATTCACAGATCCCATTCCCAGGTCCCACACAGCCATTCACACACCATTCTGCCCTGGATCTCCCTTTCTCATCCGTGGACCACTTAAAGTCAAACTTTGCAAGGCTCCCAGGGCCACTGCAAGGGCGTGGCTCAAAAGAAGCCCAATGCTTTTCCCAGCCCAGCTCCTCATAGGTGCACCCTTGTCCCCCCAAAGAAGCCAGGAGAACAAGGGGACACCTCCAAGGGGACGCCATTTACAGACAACCCTTAACAGCAACAAGAGCAGGGCAATGACCTTCATAGGAATCCCTCGTAGTAACATTTCAGCCCTGGCCTGCGACAGGCTCCACTGACTCTTGGACATAAATTACTTGTTCATTATCAGGCGGCGACATGGGGAAGGATGTCGGCCGCTTGATTGTGTCTGTGTCCTGTGGCAGGCGCCTGCATTCTGGGCTGCCACTGTCCATGGTGCTGTTTTACATGGGCCTGCGCTGCTGCCAGCTTCGTGCTTTGCGGAGGCAGCTCTAGAGTCTGGGCTGGGCGGCAGGGAGGATACACAAGTCCTCTTGACAAGGTGGCCAGAGGTCAACGAGGATGGAAATTCAGCACCAACATCAAGCCACACAGGGCCTGACTTCAGTTAATTCTGAGAGCTTCCACTCACTGAGCTGTTGTATAACTAGCTTCTGTGTTAAGTATATTTATATGAATTGGGATCCTTTGGTTGCTAATGACAGAAAACCAGCTCCAAGCAGCTTAATCCAAAAAGAAATTGTTATAGGCATTCACTCAAGTGGTGCAACTGCAGGACAGAAGGGTTGATGCTGGACGGACAGATTATTTGGGCCAGGGATTCAAGTGCAAACAGGGCTCTCTCTCTCTCCCCACTTCTCTGCTTCTCTTCAGCTTGTTTTTTTCTGATGAGTCCCTGTCCCCAAGGCCAGAGCCATGTCTGCAGGCATCTTAAAGATTACATCTTATATCTTTACAACAGAGAGGAAAGAGGCCTGGTTTCCCCAGCTAGAGTATAAAATCCCAAGGATGGACTGTGATTAGCTCCACTTGGTCACATGCTCAGTCACAGAGGTGCAGCCCTGGGACCTGCAGGGAGCACTTCTTGGGGAAGGGGGATACTTGACTGAGTATAAACACCATAAAGGTTCTTCAAACACCACATATGCTCTCTTGTTATTCCTCACAACCCCCCACTGAAATAGGCCCTATTCACTTTTCAGGTGAGGAAACAGACCCAGAAAGATCAAATGATCGCCCGATGTCACCCAGCTAGCAAGGGGCAGAGGCAGGTATCAGACCCAGGTCAGCTGAATTCCTAAGCCTGTGTTCTTTGAAACATGAAACGTGAACCTGGCAAGTTGAAAGAGACTCGGTCTCAGAGGGACTTGAAGAGTTTTGGCTAGTAGACGGAGACATGGTGGGGAGGGGGTGGGCACAGGGGGAGTGTGACCAGATCCTCTCAGCCTGCAGACCTAGTCTGTGGCATCTGAATTGGGTCTGTTCCATTGGCCCGGAAGGAACAAAGCTCTGCTCTGTTAGGGTAAAGATCAGGCAACAAGAGGAGAAGGAGGTAAGAGCCCAAGTAAGCTTGTGGGCTTGATTCCGTGGGCTCCTCCGAGCTTGATGAGGATCTGGTCTCCGATGAGCAGTACTCTGAGTGGCCTGAGAGAGAAACCAGCCCTGTCCTTATCTGGTCACAGGGGCCAGGGAGGCAAAAATTGCAAGCCACCACTTACAAGGAATCTCAGATTGTCACAGCCACCTGCAGCCAACAAGAAGCTAAAAGAGCAGGCCAGAGCCCCTTTGGTACACTGGCCCCTCGTTCTATCTGTCCCCACCACCCTTCCCTCCCCAGGTCTCCTCTTCTGTTTCCTGGAGATGGCACTTTACCCAATCCCAGGATGGGGCCGGGCAGGACTGACACCCCTGTTTTACTGAGGAGCATATTAAGGCCCAGAGGGGGTGTGACTTTCCCAAAGACACACAGCCAGTGAGCGATTTAAAAATTCTTGTCATCATCATTAAATCTCCTCTTGTCCAGCCAAAATGACAAGCATTTGTTAAAACACATAAAAGTAGTAATTCAATATCTCTGGGGGCATAACTACACCAAGAATCTTCCAAAGCAAGCGAAAAGGACTATGGCATATATCCAGGGTGGGGGGTGGGTATGTCTGGGGTGCAGAGGGAAGTCCCAAGTAAAGTCACTCCCAAATTACTGAGGAGGATATAGGCCAGCTCCCTTGGGAATATATTCTGAGGGGAAAGTGATGGGATGAACCCACCAATGTCTATGCCAGGAGGGCCTTCAAACCCCTGGAGGCAGCCCTGTCACTGTGCAGATGGAGACACTGAGGCTTAGGGGAGTAGAATTGCCCAGGAGGCTTTGCCTGCCTGAGTGCAGAGCTTCCTCAGCTCCTTCTAGGGGTATCCCTCTAGGTCCAGAGAAAATGCCCCTTCTCTGAGCCTTCCCTGACTCCCTGCCAGAACGGACAACACCCTCCTCAGAGTTCGCCCATGCCTTACTGGACCACCTTACCAGCTCATGCATGGTCTTCAGTGCCTGATGCTGCACTCCCATTCTGCAGCCTGAGAGCCCCTGGAGGGCAGGACCCAAGTCTTATCTAGTCCTCCCCAGTCCCTACCTCTACCTCCAGGGCAGACAGAAGTTACTTAATAAGAATTGGAGGAACAGAACCACCTCTAAGGTGAAATGCCCACACCAGGGGTCCCCCCAACTCTAGGGAGATGACCCCCCGGTGTGAGGAACTCTCAGATCCTGACTTCCGAGCAGAACAGATGCAGAGGAGCCTATTGGTACCTGGAAGGCACAGGCGTCCAGGAGCACTGCAGCCAGGGCTGTGCTGTCCATCAGTCTGCAAGGTGGGCACCTCCACCCAGCAACCACCAAGGGGTGGTGAGGCCAAGGGACTGCCCGATCCAACCGCATCCTCATTCCCTGAGCAGATCAAGATGTGAGCCCTTCATCTATAGGACCACAGCGAATTCTCTGGGGCCAGGCCAATGCCCGGCACACAGAAGTGCTCTGGCCAGTTTGCTGAATGAATAAAAAAATGCGCCAGAGGACAATGGTGTCAGTGAGGGAGGAAAACCAGCACTGGCTGAACACCTGTGACAAGCTGGACGTTTTTTGAAAGTTACCTCACTGAAGCCGCAGCCACCATACCCAAAAAGAGGTGATTCAACTGAAGCTCAAAGAGGAGCTTCACAGTTAATAACAGATGGGGCTGTCTGGCCCCAGACCCTCCCCTCACTTAAAGTCTACACAGAAAGTGCCATGAAGCAGGATGTGAATCTCACTGTCCACCGTTGTCCCCCAGGACCCAGCAGACGGCCTGGCTCAAAGATGCCCAGTTGGTCTCGGAGGTTGTGGCTGTAACTATGCTGGGGTCTTCCGGTCAGCAGCTGGAAGGGATTGAAGCAGGCAAATTCCAGGCCCAGGCCCGGGGCCCTGAGGCCTCATGAGGCAGAGCCCCTCCCACCAGCTGCTCCTGCCTCCCCAGGGTTGGTCCTCCTTGGAGGGCAGCCTGCCCTGCGTTGCTGGCTGAGGGCTTCCGCAGACAGAGTCCCCGGGCCAAGCAAACCCCGAGGTCCCCAAACTTGCCACTTCTGTAAAGTGCTCTGATCTTGTCAAATTGCTACCAGAGGAGTCATAGCTGAGTGAACACTTGCCAGGTTCCCGTGGCTCTCCCGAGAGCTGTCACCGTCCTCATCCATCATAATTGAAGCAGTCCACCTGCTCCGGGCCCATCTTTCAACTGCAATGATGGCTGAGATGCGATAGATGTGTCTTGTCATCACCTTGACTTTTTTTTGGAGAACACAAAGGTCAGAAGGGATCCTGGGGTGGGGGAAGCCCTGATCTCAGGGTGGAGGGCTGACCGCCTCTCCCACCAAGTGCCAATCCTCACCATGGCCATCTGCTACAGCCCTCCAGCCCCCTGTCTCTATCAGGTCCAGAGGAGAACTGGAGATGCCCTTCACTGCAAGACCCCAGGTTCCTACACCTGCCTGCCATCGCTGATTCTGCAGAAGGACAGATGTCAGGGGCCCAGTGGGGTTTGGGGTGGGGGGGGGCACTGACTTCCGTGATGCCCAGATTTGGGACAAACCTAACATACTAACTTTTACATGTGCTTCCTCTCAATCCATACCCATCCATAGCCACTGGCCTTGCACCTGTGCAAGAGAAATGGTTATCACTGGTTATCTGCCCTCAAGTCTGTTAATTAATGCCATGGGTATGAATAGGTACAGAGAGACAGACATCGGTTGCCTTATTACTAGGGCTCCAGCCCAAGCCTGGCCAGAAAGGTTATCTTCCTGTGTATAGCTCAGCCTGTTCACAGTCCTCCTGCTCAGAGGCCTCCAGGACTCCTTCTGTATGCAAAATAAAGATCAACACCCCCCACACACACACCGGCCTGGCACTCAAGGCCCTTGGCAATGTGGCACCAAAGAAGCAGGCAGTTTAAGGAACAGTAGGGGCCCCTAAAAGAATCAGTGCCCACTTAGTTTTAAAAAGAATTCATTTTTTCATAGTCGGAGATGCTCTAAGATACAAAGAAATGTCAAGGGAAGAATGAGCCCCCTGCCTCCAGAGGCATTCAAGGGCAGCCAGAATATCTCCTGGAAGGCTGCCCTAGAATGGGTTCAAAATGAGGAGAGAATTTGAACAGGGTGGTTCCTATGTGCCTCCACCCCTGAGCTCTCTGACCCTCGCACTTCAGCCCCATCTCCCACCATGACCACCGCCAGGCCTCATGCGGCTTCTTCAGTCTGGAGTGCCCTTCTCCTGCTCTGCTACCTGCACTACCCCTCCTCAGCGAGTCTTTGATCCAACAACACATTTGCTGAGTACCTAGTCTGTGCTGAGGATACGGAGGTTACTAAAATATTGACCCTTCCCCTGAAACCCCAACCAGTGGTTTCCCTCCTCTTCCCACAGCCAGGGCTCCTGAGCACAGCCAGCCAACATCACCCTCTGGAGAGACCAGAGTGGTGATCATTCTCCCCACTCCTCCCGTTCAGAACACTGGCTCGTCTTCCACCCTCACTCAGGCTGTGAGCAGGCACAGGGGTCTGCCTGCTGCTCTTGCCCAGAGCCCCTGGGAGGAACGGGGGAGGGGCACAGAGGAGCAGCAGGGGGCTCTGCACAGGGAACCAAGGAGCCCCCACAGTCCCAAGTTCACACTGGACAACTTCCGGACCTCAGAATATTCAGGAGCCAGGCCCCTGGTCTCAAATGATGGTTCAGTGACTCAGGAAAATCATGGTTTATTCTCCTCAGAGCTGGGCCACAGCCCCTTGCCTTATATGGAGAAGTCAACCCCTAAGAGGCAGAGAAACTGGGACCTGTGCCTCACAACACCCAATCTACATTGTGCACATGGCTCTGATTTAAAGCCATAATCATCTTGGAAACTTGAAGTGTTTGCCTCAACAACAGGATTTTTTTCCTGAGCAACATTAGTCTCACTGGCGTCACATCTTACCCACTCCTGCCTATCCAGAAGGGTTCTAGAGTCACAAGGAAGTGCCCACAGGCTGGGCAGAGGGAGACTCAGGGTGGGAGGGGCTGGGATGAGTGTTCCCCTTCCCTCTTCCCAGCCTCAGTTTATAATGCAGGAGAGTTTCCTCAGCTCTACTCCATAGGATTCCCTAATCACCTCACCCACCCTCACCCCTGCCTCTGCTCCCTCTTACTCTCTGCCCAGGCCATAGGGTCAGCAGGTAGGCCCCAGACTTCCTAGGTTCTCAGGCCTCACCATCTCTCCCCTGGACATTGCACTAGCTCCCTCCCTGCCTCATGTCTCCTGCCTCCTCTCCAGCCCATGTTCCATCTCAGGCTCCACACAGCCCATGCTCCACACAGGCTGCCATCTTCCCAGAACTCCAGAACGCGCCTGACTCTGTCATTTCCCTGATGTGAGCTTCATTCATAGGCTACGAGGCCCTGCATATCTGGCTTCCATCTGCTTTTCCCACTTCATCTTCCCACTTTCCCACCCACAACTTCCTGTCCTTCTGCCGTGATCCTCTTCCTCAACTATTCTAATCCCTTCCCTCTGTGAAGCCTTGCCAGCCCCAGGGACTGGGAAGGGGGTGTTTCATTGCCCTTTCCTAGCACATTACTGGTGAACCCACTGAGGACAGGCTGAGGCTTGACCACCTCTACTTTCCCAGCACCTAGAACTGAGGGCAATCAATATTTTAGGAATGATTTTATGACAGTAATTCTGCTTTAATTTTGTATAGTACTGTGTTCTTCAAATCACGTTCCTATCAATTACTTCACTGTAAACTTCAATTTCTCCTCCTATAAAGGTAAGCCAAATATTACACTATTTGATGGATACAAAAAAACTGAAATTCAGTGAGATTGATTGCCTCCCCACCAAGATCACACGACTAGTCAGTAGCAGGGCCTGACCAGGCCCAAGGTGCTCTGAATTCCAGGGGTGTGTTCTGTCACATTAAGATCATGGGGCATGTTTAGAAATCTGAAAAACATCAAGGCATGGGAACGTTGCCTGATGCAGTCATCAGGCCAGGAAAATGCTATTCTGTTTTATTCTGTTTTGTTTTTTTTTTTTTTTTTAAGGAAATAAGGAAGATGGCCCAAACCACAGACAAGTGACCTTGACACTGACCCAGGCAAAACTGACGAATTGTGAAAGGCAGCCATCAGTAGGCGGTGGCAGGACTAGGGTGAGACCTCAGCATCCACATTTACCAAAGTGAAATGCTCATTAGACAGTTACAACCAACCACAAAAATCTGCGATTCCACTAGGAAGTGGAATTTGATGTATTTCCTGGTCGGTTACCCTTGGTCTCTACAAGCTCCCCAGGTTTTCCCCTGCCTGTCTGCTAACTGTTCAGTGCTTGTCTTAGCTGACTTCTTTTAGCCAAGTGTGTGTGTGTGTGTGTGTGTGTTGTGTGTAAAATCCTCTAAATTACCCAGTACCAGCCACCCCATCCAGGGGCTCAGGTCCTGTTTCTTAATGATGATTGATGGCTTTGAAGATGCAGTGGATCAATAGGGTCTGAATTCCTAAACTCTTGACAAGAACTCACACACATCTCAATGCCCACCACACAAAAGCAGATGGGGGCCCTGTCCCTCAATTTTCTGCTTCTGCTGTGGTCAGATCAACCAGGATGGGGCCTCCTGGGGTCACTCATTGAAATGATTCACAATATTTTGTCTGCAGTGTGGCAGTGGTTCCTTCCTTCACTCAACAAACATTTAGCAGTGTTATCTGTAAAGCACTGTCCTTGGTCTTGGGGGCAGGTAGAGACAAGGGAGGGCGAGAGATGGTGAAGGTCTGGCCCCCATCATAATGGAACTTGGAGCAGTGAAGGAGGTAATAGGTCCAGCACTACCTGACGCAGACTAAGACACATGCTGAGCACTGAGCTCTGCTATGCACCACGCATTACACGCAACTTTCTACACACGTCCTCTCACAAACCTCTGTCCTCACGACAAACCTATGGGGAACTTATTGCTATCATGCTGTTTTACAGAAGGGAGAAGCACAGGTGAGGTCACTTGGCCAAGGTCACAGAGCTAGGAAGTTGGTGGAGGCAGGACTGGGGGGCTAGAGTGCTTACCCTGGCACAAAGTTTTACAGGAGGGAGAGATTACCTGGGCACAGAGGAAGGAGAGCTGTAATTAGGGAAGATGAGGCTTGTGAGTCAGATCTCCAAGGACAAGTTGGATTTGGGGGGGGGGGGGGAGGCGGGTAAGAGGGAGGGCATTCTAGCCAAATACCATGACTGGAGCAAGGGAAGCAACAGGATTCAGAAAAAGGAGGAGGGTAGCTGGGTTTGCACAGAGCAGAGGCCCCAGGGAGAGGGAGCCGTGGGGGATGACGCTGGAAAGGGGGTTCAGGGTCAGGTGAGGCAAGACCCAGGAGCAGGTATTTTCCTGAGTGGGGAATAGGGAGCCACCGAAGGTAAGGTTTCCGTGCAGGAGAGGGTCACCGCCAGGGCGCGCACCTTGAGGTTGCCTCGACAGCAAGACCCAGTGACTGAGAGAGCAGGTCCGGCAAGGGCGAGACGGCGAGCCTCGCGCGTTTGTCGCCTCGGTGGGCCCACGCCCGAGGCCCGCAGCTCCCGCTCTGCGGCGGGCAGGTTAGCAGGGGCCCCGCAGGCGGCGGGCGGCAGGCGGGAGGCTCCCCCTCGACAGGTAAGTGATTGGATTAAGAGGCCTGTCTGACAGGATGTCCGTTCAGCCGCGGAGGCTAATCAACTTCCCCATCCTGTCTGCTAATAAATCCTGCTCCGGGGACCACTCTGCCTGATGATCTCTCCTCGGGGACCGCCGCAGACTTCTCCCGGAGAACACTCCCGCAGTCTATTAAGGAGCCGCCTCGCGCCTGTCAGGCCCGCAGGCCCGGGGAGTCTCGGGAGGTGCCCATCACCCAGGTGCGCCCGCTCCGAGGCGGCCCGGGCGGGCTCGCCACCGCAGGCCATTGTTCGGCCGTCGCCGCGGGGCTGACGGCGCCGGGCCGCTCGGAAGGGGCCTCGGCCCGCCGCCGCTGCCGCCGCCGCCGCCGCCGCCGCCGCCGCCGCCGCCGCCGCTGCTGCTGCGGGCGGCCCCGCGCGCGCTCGGCCGCCGCGGGCTCCGGGTCCGGGGGGGGGGGGGGGGCTCCGCGCGCATAAATTAGGAGGCGGCAATTGTTGGATCTATAATATCTATAGAGAAGATGTATAAATAAATTAAAGCTTTAATTATTTTCTTGGATTCGCTGCAGCTCAAGAGAGCTAGCAGAAAGCTGTCAGGGAAGGCCTGACTCTCTCCAGAAGCTGCTCTAGTCTGCTTAGCTGCAGTGATTTCTTTTTTCCTGTCTCCCCACCTCACCCCCTCAAAAGGCACAAGGGGCGGGGGGGGGGGGGGAGGGAAACAATTTGCTTTGTTGCTCAAAATTGTTGACTTGTAGACCCAGCTGCTTCCAAAATAGGATGGGTCCCCACCCCCAACACACACACACACACACACACACACACACACTCACACACACCCCTACCACCAGCGTTCTTTTCTGTGAACAGTGTCTATGGGCAGAGTTCAATCCCACATTTCATCAGATCTGGAAGAACCTCCAAGGGCGTTATTAAATATGTGAAATACGCCAGAAATATTCAAGCAATCCCCATCTGGCCCTGGGAGGGAGGAAGAAAGGACTGGGAAAGTAATAAAGTGTGTTTATTTTTTAATCTAGATGACATGTTTTACATCATTAAAAAGGACAATTATTTTTAAAATTCAGCCTGCACGCTTCAATGGTTCAGGAGGCCTGCCGCCTCAGAATCCATCAGAACCTCCCTCCACAGCCAGGCCTGGGTCCACCCTCAAGGCCAAGCTGCATTTTTAAACATTCAAAACCATGGAGGCGATTGTGAGTCCTTTAAAAAGCCCTCATCTCTATATCACCTTTCCCAGGAAAAGGGGATTTCTGATCTCAAGGCTCAGAGAGTCCTAAGCTCAGGCAAAGAGTTTCAAAGGATGACGGAAGTCCAACAGAGTTCGGAATGCCCAAACCTTAGGCAAACCACCCATATTGTTGACACAAACACCAGTTGTCCCATTATGAAAACCCTGCTGATTGCTCTCCAGAGTGAGTCTCTAACTGGTCCAGGGTCACAGCCTCGTGCAGGAAGCAGCTGGGACTTCTGTCCATCATCTGAAACCAAGCCCAAGCCTCTTTCCAGGACACCCAACAGTCCTCTCCTAAAACTGTTCCTCACCCTCATCCCTTGGTTCTCTTGTCTGCTTTGGACACATACCTGGAGGTCAGTGTACTAAAGGGTAGGTCTGACTAAAAGTATGCATCCTTTTTGGTTCAGCAAATGCATTTCTAGAAATGTTTAGGAATACAAGCGAGTCATTGAAAAACATAAGAAGATTAGTCTTAAGGATGTTCATCATAGTATTATTTACATTACGTCAAACCAACTGAAATTGCCATTTCTTAGGTCAAGGGCAACCAAATGTCAGAAATTTCATATTGTTCAATTTAATAATATAAAAAAATTAGAAATACCTAAATGCCCAGTAAACGGGATGGCTGGCTACGTTTCAGAGCTTACTAGAATACGATGTTGCTGTTGGAAATGATATCACAGAAGTATATTTGGTAGAATGTGAAGACCTAAAGATTATATTAAATAAAAAAGAAGGTATACAGTCTGATCCCTTTTCTGTCAGAATGAAAAAGAAGCACGCAGAGATAAGGACAGGCCCCAAGATGTTCAAAGGGTTTTCCCTTGATATCAATATTGTGCATGGTTTTTATTTTCTTCTTTTGGCTTATCTGTATTTTCCTATGTTATAACATGTGCATTGTTTGTATAATAATAGAAGTAAGCAATAAAGGGTAAAAACCGCAATAACAAAGTATGAGGCCCAGAGCTGAATCGGGAGATGCTAACTGATCAAAGCCGGGAGAGGAGACCAGCCTACTGCAGCCCAACCTTCACACTCTCCTCCATGCTTTGATGCAGGCTGGAGGCAGGTAGGGGAGGCATGTCAGGAGCTCTGAGAAGGGGCAGAAGGCCAGGATGGTGCCAAGTCACCCTCTTGGGACACATGATCTGGGCAGCTGCCGGGACTATGGGGAGCTCTCTGACTGCCTGGGGCTTGGCCTTGCAGCAAAAGCAAGAGGACTAGGAAGCCCATGTACAAGGATGGTTTTCATCTGAAGAAAAGCTGGATTTCTAGCATGTGAGCGTGGCTCTGAGCAAGGCAGAGTGGGTAAACCAAGGTCAACGACAGATCTGCCGCTAACTCTCCACAACCTCTCAGTGCTCTGTCTCAGTGTGGCCAGATAACATCCAGGCCTTGCATCGGGGCGTCTGCTTCCATATTTCCTTATGACTTCTGCTCTTGCCTCACCCACACTGCACCACAGACAAGAAGGTT
This sequence comes from Lynx rufus, assembly GCF_022079265.1. Taxonomy (NCBI): domain Eukaryota; kingdom Metazoa; phylum Chordata; class Mammalia; order Carnivora; family Felidae; genus Lynx; species Lynx rufus. Next base: position 58,398,129 of record NW_025814824.1, on the reverse strand, counting down.
GTTTCGGCAGAATCAGAGAGCAATTACGAAGAACAAGGGAAAAAGTATAAAGCAAAAGGATTGAGAATGATGCCTCATTGGCCAGTCATTTTTTTCCACCCCAACAAATATTAAAAACTCCCTGGGCTGGAGGAGAGAAGAGGATCAGAGGTCAGATGCTGGAGGGGTGGGTCCTTGAGAAGGGCCAGGAACCCAGCCAAACCCAGGGGGATTAAGGCATAACAGAAATCTCAGATGGATTTGCAGAGATCTGAAAGCGAGGAGGGCCTGGGCCTCTTCCGAGAGGGAGTCCAGGGAAGCCTGGTAGAGCGCCTACGTAGGAGTGCGGGCATGGAGCAGAGATGGCTGTGTGGTGTGCCTGAGCTGAGAGGGCCTCGGGAAGACTGGGGAGCTTCCTGCCTCATGAGAGGGCGGCTGGATTTTCCCATGCCCCAGCGGCCTCTAGTGTAGCTGAGGCCACCCCACTTCCAGAGAGGTCTGCCCTGGGAGGGAGGGATAACCACAGCCTGTGGGCATCAGCACTGATGCCTGTAGGACCATGTGTCTCAAGGGCTGACAGTTGGCATGGGTGTCTCTCAGCACACAGCCAGCCACCAACTCTCTTATGTCAAGGCACTAAGTGAGCCCCACCCCAAATTTCGACACCATCTAATGGATAAAGAGTGGGGAGAGAGACCCCAGATTAATGAGACTGCTTGTAATTCATGGAGACTAGCCATGCAGCTTAAAGACAGCTCAAAAGAGAAAGTAAGCTCTGGAGGAAAAGATAAAGTCACCTTTCATGCAAAGCAGTTTGTCACCTGGAATTGGGTGAGAGGATGGCAAGGTCCCACTGAGCACGTTTGTGGGTCTGCATCTTCTCAGGTGATCAGACGGGAAAGGCCAGGCAACAGATGGACAGGGCAGGTGGAGCTAGATCTGGAGGGGCTCTTGGAAATTATTATGCCCAAAATCCTGGCTGGACAGGTGGGGAAACTGAGGCAGAGAGAAGCAGGGAGATGCTTAGGGGCACAGGTAAACCCATGGTGGAGCCACGTTTGGGACCAAGTTCTTTCTAACCTCAGGCACTACAAGTGGCCACAGTGCGAACAGGGCCAAATGGGGTGGGTGAATGGGCAGTGCAGAGCCATCCCTAGGGGGTGTGGCTAGGTGGGTGAACAACCCCCAGTCCAGTCTGCTCCCAGAGTCTAGCCCTGACTTGGGGTCTCCAGGAGCACACGTGCATGCTGAGCCAGCTGTCTTCAGCCATGGTGTCCTGTTAATAATCGTGCTAACTGTCCCCAGACCCGTCAGCACTAATCTCCTTCCAGGACCTGATTTATCAGAATGGAGGGCACGCTCTTACAGGGTCACAGCCCACTGTGGACTCCGGCTCCTTTAGCAGTAAGTGGCGGAACATATTTTCTCTGCTAACACTACTGTATGTTACAGGATAGATTATTTTAAGAATCAAGACTAAATTGAAACAAGGCAGGCTTGATTTTTTTTCTCCCAGAACTATAAGAGAGGGTCATCTATCAGTGGACGCAGTGGGTGCAGTGCTAGAGAGTGACTTAAAGCCCAGGATGGAGCGCTCAGCTTCTAGCACTTAGTTGCCCAAGTGACCTTGGGAAAGTCACTTACCCTCATTGAACCTCAGCTTCCTCATCAATAAAGAGGGTCACTATTTCCTGTCCTGGTATATCAGATGGTCTTACAAATAGATCAAAGAAACACAAACCAGACATTTTGCCAGGAAAAATACACACACACACACACACACACACACACACACACACACACACACACCTATAAACCCAGGAAAAAATGTTCCAAATCCCAATCATCTTAGAAATATAGATTAAACCAGCCAGGGGGCATTTTTGATTATCAAATTCGCAAAAATCAAAAGGTGATAAAAGCCAGCATTGGTGAATGTGGGGAGATACCAGCACTTTGAAACACTGTTGCTGAGAATATAAATCAGAAGGACCTTTGTGGAGGGCAAATTTGGCTGTTACAATGAGCTTCCCCTCTGACACAGCAACTCCAAACCCAGGAATTTGTCCTGTGGAAATAATTAACTGAGTGAACAAAGAGGTAAGAATTTCAAGAATTTTATTACAGAATCTGCTTATAATAGTTTTTTTAAAAAGGAAACAATGTAAGTATCTGATTTTTAGTAATTAGCTAAAGAATGAATATTATATATCCAATTTAACATTTAACTGTCCAAAATCATTAGTAACACAAAATTATTCACTGTCTAGTTTGGTAAAAGGCAGGCTACAAGACAGGAGGTAGCATGAAATCTATGCAGAACAAAATACTAAAAGGAAATACACCAGGATATTGACGATGGAGAGTCAGCAGGCAATGGGCTTGTAAGCGATTTTTTAATTTTCTTCTTTTTGCTTATTTGCATCTTCAACATGTTCTACAGTAGTCGTTACATTCTTAATTTTAAAAGAATCAGAGTGGGGCACCTGGGTGGCTCAGTCGGTTAAGTGTCTGACTTTGACTCAGGTCATGATCTCGCAGTTCGTGAGTTCAAGCCCCACTCTGCGCTGACAGCTCAGTGCCTGGAGCCTGCTTCGGATTCTGCATCTCCCTCTCTCTCTGCCCCTCCCCTGCTCGTGCTCTGTCTGTCTCTCCCTCTCTCTCTCAAAAATAAGTAAACACTTAAAAAATTAGAAAATAAATAAATAAAAGAATCAAAGTTATTTATGGTACTAATAACTATCCTTACTCTGTCTCCCCAAGGTGGGAGTGAGGCTCAAACTGCAGATGCCACGGAAACTGAGCCACATAGAGGATTAGGAGCCCACTGCCCTCCCTGAGGCCCCTGTGCCAGGTCAGAGTTGATCAGTTATTTCTCAGTATCCCTCCTCCCCGCCATTCACCTGTTTCTGTCTCTCCCAGTTCTGGCCACACATTTCTCTTACATAATTTACATACCCATCCCTCCTCATGGCCTAGAGGTCACTGATGTAGGGGCTACCATGCCTTGCCATCACCACCCAGTCAGAGCTACCCACTGAATATCTGTTGAATTGATCTAAATGGCCATCAGCTAGAGCTAGATCCCCTTGGATGTACCACCCTGCCTGCTGGCACCTTCAAGATGAGTCAGGTGCCCTTATCTGATCTGTGCCAAGCCCAGAATAGGCACACATGCAATCCCTGTTCTCACCTTCATTCATCCAGAAGACTGCCTACAGCTTGCTAGTCCGTGGAAACCTAACCTCCAGCCCCTCCTCTCCGGGCAGTGGGGGTACAAGACATGAGTTCCTTGGAACCTCATAACAACCCAGCAGGGTTAAGGATTCTCAGCCCCATTTTACAGATAAGGAAACAGAGGCCCTGAGAACTGTAATGAGTTGCCCATAAAACAACTTAGAAAAGCAGCCTGTGCTCCCAGACCCAAGTCCAGTGCTCTAACCCTGTGCTCAGAGCATGCTTCTTAGCTCAGGGCAACAGAAACTCAGACCCGAATGGATATTCTGAAGCCTGTAGACAGATAATATCTCAGAGGGTTGTTGAGGGATTACATCAGAGGGGAAGCTCCTGACACAGGATCTAGCTCATGCAAATTCCTCTGTGGTCAGATGAACCTTTACAAAAGCCCCCCTCCAGACACTGCTGCCTGGCTGGGCCTCCTTCTGTGCTTCTCCACGGGAATGGCTCTGCCTTCTGTGTGCCCCCAGCTCAACAGAAGGCTGATGGCAGACAGCCTCCTCCCTCACCTGTCACCCAGAAAAGGGCTCCAAATTCCTTCTACAGCTTCTTTACTGAGCAGAGAGGGAAGATGGGAGTAATGAGGATAAGAGACGAGGTGACTGGCTGAGTATGTCTCTGCCACTGACTCACTTATAGACATGTCACTTGTATAGTGGGATGAGAAATGGCCCTCTCCTGGGCACCTGGGTGGCTCAGTTGGTTAAGCATCTGACTTCAGCTCAGGTCATGATCTCAGGGTTCGTGAGTTCGAGCCCCGCGTCTGGCTCTGTGCTGACAGCTCAGAGCCTGGAGTCTGCTTCAGATTCGGTGTCTCCCTCTATCTGCCCCTCCCCCACTTGCACTGTGTGTATCTCTCTCTCTCAAAAAATAAATGTTAAAAAATTAATTAATTCATTAAATTTAAAAAAAAGAAAAAGAAAAAAAATGGCCCTCCCAAATATCAGGTCCTAACTCCTGAATTAGACCGTAAATCTTACCTTGCATAGCAAAGTAGACTTTGCCAATATGATTAAATTAACGACCTGGAGATGAAGAGATCATCCTTGATTATCCAGGTGGGCCCTAAATGCAGTCACAAGTGTCCTTATAAGACAGAGGCAGAGATTTGACATGGGACATGTGACAATGTGACCACAGAGGCAGAGACGGCCACAGGCCAAGGGATGCTGGCGGCCACCACACAGACTAAAGTGGCAAACAACAGATTCTCCCTTAGAGCCTCCTGAGGGGGTGTGGCTTTGCCAACACCTTGACTTTGGCCCAGTGAAATTGATTTTGGACTTCTGACCTCAAGAACCACAAGAGGATAAATTTTGTTGTTTGAAGCCACCAGGAACTTGTTACAGGGGCCACAGGAAACAAATACACTTACTCTCTATGAGGCCATGGGAAAGTTCTGTGAACCCTACAGGCGAAATAAATCTTCCTGTTAAATAATGAAGAAAGTTACTCACCTCTGGGTTGTTATCCATTTGACATCAACTGTACTCTTCTCAACACCAGAGGGGCAGGTACAGGATCAAGCAAAACCTCAGCACCCTTGGACATGGGTTAGGAGCTCTCAACAGTGCCCACCAAGCCCCAGGACCCTATAATGGGCACACAAAACCTCCTATTTTATATATGGGGTGCTACGTTTGCTTTTGTTTAAGAAAAGTGTTCTGATCTCAGAAAGAAAAAAAAAAGAAAAAGAAAAAGTTTTGGCATAGTCCAAAGAATAATTTTAGGAAACAAAACATTTTAACCATGTAACTGGTCCATTCCAATGCTTTCCTACATAGGCCAACAAAACAACACCCAGCAGCCACCTAGGGCTACAACTGGGGGCCTTCCAGGTTCTCCCACTCACACGTTCTCCCTCTCCCTCTTTCTTTCTCTCTCACTTAGATCCCCAGTCCTCTTGGGTGTGCCAACTTTCATCCCCAGGGAGTCACGGTGATATTAATTTCCCAGGGCTAATATCCACAAACTGGATGGTTTTAAACAACAGAAATTTATTCTAGCACAGTTCCAGAGGCTAAAAGTCCCAAATCAAGGTGTCAGCCAGGGCCATGCTCTCTCTGAAGGCTCTACAGAAGAATCCTTCCCTGCCTCTCCCTGGCTTCCCTCCGGTGGCTCCTGGCAATCTTTGTCAGTCCTTGGCTTGTAGACACATCCCTCCAGTCTCTGCCTTTGTTGTCACAGGGTCTTTTCCCCCGTGTGTCTCTGTTTCCTCTTCTTATAAGGACACAAGTTGTTGGACTAGGGCCCACTACCATGATGCCATCTTAGCTCGAATACATCTGCAAAGACCCTATATCACATTCACAGGTTCCAGGAGAGACACCATTCAACCCAGAACAGCTATCTCTTTGGGCTCCTTATCCAAATAAATGAATATCAAGGGCTTAAGAACCCAGAAACAGCCAAATCACTAAATGCTGGAGCATTTTCTCTACATCCTTCTTTCTGCTCTGTATATGGTAGTGACATGTGGCCAGTTCTGCCCTTCTTCAACTGTGTGTTCCTCGAGGGCAAAAATGAGTTCCCAGCCCTGGCACCAAGGAGGAACTTAGAAACGTTTGCTGAACAAATAGATGAAATGAGACACTTGGGAGCACAGCCCGAAGAACGTTATTTCTGATAAGAAAACAGCAACCACTTCTCAACCTCTCATAACCTGCTGCTTTCACAGTGGGTAGCTGACTTTCTATGAGCTCAGCAAGATTCCAGGGCCTCTCTCTGCAAGTCAGGGACAGGACTGGCATCTGGCAACTGGCCAGCAGGGGGCAGGGTGGGCTTATGGATGGAGTCCCACAGGGTTGAGCTGGGCTCTGCTCACACCCAGCAGGCAAATCCTCCCAGAATCAGAGCGCTTCCAATCGCAAGGACTCTGAGAAAAAAATCTAGTTCAACTTCTCCTTGTACAGATGGAGAAACAGAGACCCAGACAGAAAGAACTTTGCCCAAATTCACAGAGAGGATCCAAAACACCATATGCCATTCCCTGGGCCAATTCTAGTGCTGTCAGTCTTCCTGGGACCAATCCTTAACAAAGGATAAAACAGCTTATCAATTCACCATTGGACTTCTAAAGGGGCCCCTCTTGATTTAATTCTATGTACACAATGTACGTCCCCTTTGACCTAGCGATGCTTCCGGAAATGTACCCCAGATGTGCGTAAGGATGTTCACTGTGGTGTTGTTTATAAGAGACAAAAATTGAAAACAACATAAATTTCAACAGTAGGGGGTCTGGTTTAATAAATGATGATAGGTCTGTTTTATGGAATATTGCTAAAAATAAATATTAAAAATAAATTTTCAGAAGAATATAAAGAAAGTGTTCATGACAGAAAATTGGGGGGAAGTCATACACGATTATATACATATTATTATACATATATATCCTTGGACTTTATACCTCAGCAAGGGTGGTCTCTGCCTTGGGTCCCACAATTCAGGCTGTTCTGCATTTCTTAAACACACACATCCACATAAACAGTTATTACAGAAGACATGGGCACTTCTGTTACTTAGGATCTGGGGCCCAGTGTTGCAAAGCATAACCAGAAAGATCAACTGTCCACTAACATCACTCAAACCCCAGGAGATGTGTCTCAATCTCTTGCCCTCCGTCCTTGAAACAAAAGAGGACTGAGTCCCTGTGCCACAACACTGCTGCTGCTGACATCACAGACACCACTGCAGACTACAGGAAAGATTTGAGCGGTGGACGTGCTTAAGTAAGAGAAAAGACAGATTAATTCATCAAATACCTTCTCTCAGAGAGCATGAAATGCAATCCTTTCTTGCATAGCCTAGTATCATCTCCCTGTAGTGCCAAGGGTCCGTTTCTTTGCTTTTCTTCATGTTCTAATTCACGGTTCCAGAAATACTCACTAATTAGCACAATACCTGGGACAGCTGTATGTAACAGCTGAGAAATCGCCCACAATGTTAAATAATTCATTTTACCCTTAAATCTGTATATATGTAGATCTAGGCAAATATGGACGAGGCGCGATGTCAACCCTTTACATGGACAACTAGATGAACCCTGGCCATTAAAAGAGCATAGTTTTAATATTTTTAATATTTTATTTAATTTAATCAACTGTTTAAAAATTAAATCTAAATTTCAGCTTTATTAAAATAATTTTGATCTAAATTTTTAATATTTACTAATTGTAATTTGAGTTTTGCCTTTTCATCCTAATTTTGCGTATTTTAGAATAAAAGTAACTCTCAGAAAAATGATTTAAACATTAAATATTTAAACGTGTGGTAGGTGGGAATACCAATAGTACTCTTGCCCGGGGCCCCTGAGATGTATGGGTTAGGTCTGTATTTAGAAAAAGATACCCAGAGAAAACACACCAGAATTTTGAAGGATGACTTTAGATTGTGGGGTTGCCAGGTTTTGTTTTATTTTATTTTATTTTATTTTATTTTATTTTATTTTATTTTATTTTATTTTATTTTATTTTATTTTATTTTTAATTTTATTTTATTTTATTTCATTTTATTTTATGTTATTTTTCCTTTGCATTTTTTCCAGATTTTCTATAGTAAAAACAAAACAAAACAATAAAACTTGTCAGAAAAAAAAAACAACACAGTAAGTGTATATTTTCAAACGTTGCATCTTTACCAGGGCAACTCTCCAATCCCATCCCAACTTAGAATGACTTCCTACCCTCAACCAGGGTCCCAGGGTCCTGGGACAGGTTTCTAATTCTGCCCCTCTGCTCCCGCCATCACCCCAGACTTTCAGCAGGAGGGACCCAAGTGTGGCTCCAGCCTCAACCCGCACTGAGCACTTTCCCCTCTTGCTGGCATCAGCGTCAGCTAATGAGATTACATAAAGCTGTCCCTGCATGCCTCGTGGGCCACACTCCTAGCAAACAGCGATCTCAGCTTGGGTTCCCTCCACCCCGCAAAGCATTTAACTCAGAGCTACCAGGTGGAGACTAGGTGCCCTCCCTGGCATCTCCCTCATGACAGGGCCGAACGACCCACCACCTGACCTTCCAGAAGCCTCCTCCGGAAGATGATCAAGCACACTGGGCGGGGAGTGGAGGTGCTGTTACGGTTCTACGGATCAGTTCTTGAGTCTGGCAGATGTAATTTCCCCATCAAGCAAACCGACAACGAAGGAAAAAAAAAACTGCGTTTCTCCAGGGAAAATAGCAGAGGTGGAGAAGGCAGGATGGTCTCATCCAATCCCAGTGAAGCTCTGACACCTGTCGCTGCCCTCCCAGTCTGGCACTGGCAGTGAGTGCAGGCTGCTCGCTCCAGCCAGGCAGTCTCACTGGTAGAAAGTGCTTCCTGGAATTGGGAAAGAGGCCATTGTCACCCTGTAATCTAGGGGGCCCCCGAAGGACAAAGCCAGGAGGGTGTCAGAACTGAATCAACTTCTTTTCCACATGAGACTCAGAGTTCTATCGGAGAATTTTCTCTCCCACACACCACATAGCCTGAAACTGTGCCTCCCATTGTGATTTTTTTTTTGAGAGAGAGAAAGAGACAGAGAGAGAGCACAAGCAGGGGAGGGGCAGAGAGAGAGGGAGACAAAGGATCCTAAGCAGGCTCTGTGCTGACAGCAGGGAGTCCAACATAGGGCTCGCACTCATAAACTGTGAGATCATGACCTGAGTGGAAGTTGGACGCTTAACCGACTGAGCCACCCAGGCGCCCCCCATTGTGATGTTTTAAATTGAACACAGAACACTGGCCATGTTCTTCAGAGACATATTACACTTCAGGGTTGTTTTTTGTTGTTGTTTTGTTTAGTTTTAGTTTTTGTTTTTGTTTGTTTAAATATCTCCACCTGGAAGCTTGCCCTGTGCTGAAAACTGAGCCAAGGCAGAGACTGCAAAGCCTGGTTCACCCCTGTGGCCTCGGTGGTTCCCAGTGTGCTACCTGGTTCACAGATTCTCAGGTGGGCATCTTCTCACATTTCACATCTCTGGAAATGGGCTATATACCTTGCGATCAACTGCAAGTCAAAGTTTAATTGGCAGCATTTTTTCCTTAATTGGTCAACCATTGTGCCTCATACAATTGATGCATCTTTGATTCAATGAAATTTGGTGAAATATGGCAATAGTGGCCAAAACAGACCTGTCAAATGAATAAATGTGCCAAGGTTCTGTGTACATCATTTCGTTTACTCCTTCACAAAATCCTATGCAGGAAGGAATATTATTCCCATACGACAGTCAGAAAATGAAAACCTAGAGCAGTTAAGACACTTGCCCAAGATCACACAGTCATGGTAGACAGTGTCTGTGGTGACCACTAAGAAACCCAGCTTTCCCAGGAGAATGCCAATCCCTTATCCGCAAATAGCATGAGCAACGATCTGGGTTTGCCCTGGTCTGAGGGATCTCCTAAAACATGGGACTTCAGGGCTAAAACTAGGAAAAGACCAGGATAAATTGGTCCCCCTGCCACCAGGTCTAAGAGTCCTCTATTCCCTCTGTCCCTCTCTGCCTCCACCTCCTCCAGGGCCTGTACCTGAACAGACCCTAGGCTAGGCAGGATTCCCAGGGCTGGGTCCCTCTCCGAATCAGTGGTGGCTCACCACTCGTCAGAGGCAAGGAAGCTGTCCATGTCCCACCTTCCCTGAATGTCTGCCACCCACTGATGCCAGATCTGGATGTTCAGTGGACCTGCTGGACCGTCCCCACAGCTTACGACACATCTGGCTGGGCTCATTGAAATTAGGGGCCAGGCTACGGTTCCTCAGTTCTGGCTTCATGCTGCCACGTGGCTTTGACAAGAAGCTCAATGTTTTCAGGTTCTGGGAAACTGCTAATACTAGCACATTCGAACCAAAGCGGGAACAGTCCTTTCCAGCGAGAAGCCTCCTAGGTCCGCTGAGGTTGCAGGAATCTGGACAAGGCCCCAGTTTGTTCAGAAGGCCAAGCTGCCACTGGGCAGTGCTCCTCTGGGGGATCCCAAACTGGGGTTCTCATGACAATGTAGATTCTTGGCCCCTGGCCCAAACATGATAAACCAACCTCCAGGAATGGAGCCCAGATGTCTGCATCTGCAATAAACTCTGCTGGTGGTTCTGATATGGGCCAAAAGTTGAAACCACAGCTGAGGACAGCTGCAGAAAATCTCGTGGCCCTGCTTTATGTCACCTCACTCCGGGCACTCCTGAAGCTGGGCCCCTTCAGGGATTCAGGTAGATCCAGATTTCTAGTGCCCCAACCACTGGGACCCTTGACCCCAGCTCTTTCCTCCTGGGTCTATCACTGCATCCCTTGGTTGGGCAGGAGGCATTAAATAGCTCCATTTGCACCTAGGGGGCAATGGCTGCAGTCCCTGGGAAGCCTGCACAGTTCAAGCACTCAGAGAAGCAGCTACTCAGAGCTGGGCACTACTGTACTTATCACGTACAGGCCTGCCTGGTGCCCTCTCCCACCAGCCTCACAGGGCCCTGGGCTCCCCATCCTCTCTACCCCACAGCCACACCTGCCCGCTGGCTCTCCCCTCCCCTCAACTGGTATGCTCCCAGAGTTCCCCGAAGGGCATAGTGGGTCCTCCATAGTCCTGGTAAATTTTTTATGAGTAATTAACATATTAATATGTCATCCCACCCTGAGCTCAATTCCATAAATACAAGGATGGGGCCTGGGGTTTGCTCTCTACTATCTCCTCCTTGATCAGTACAGAGTCCGGAACACTGTAGGAACCTAATAAATAACTGAATAAATGGCTATATGACTAGATCCCCACATTAACCTATGAAGCAAGAACTATTATTATCCCCACTTTTACAGTTAAGGCACCAAGGCAGAGGTGACGGAATGGACTCACACTGCCTAGCCACTAATTGGCAGAACAGCCTTGAAACCCACTTTGCCGGCCTCAAACCCCCAAGCTCTACTTCTACCTGGAGGTGGGTTCAGGAGCAGCCAGACCTGGGGCTACTTTGGGAACTGGTTTGCCTTTGCCAGCTGTCCCGAGACCAGGCAGTGTCTTCACTTGCAAATTCTCTCTCCTGTTCTTGCTCCTGGAGTTCCGTTTCTGCTTCTCTTTTTTTCTTTTGTCCCCACCCCCCTTTCCCTCTCAGACCTCCTTTGCCCACTGTGTCTGCAGCCTGAGAGAGTCACAAAGATCCAGTGTGCCCTTAATGGGGAACTTCTCAAAATAAAGGCAGGAGTTGTGGCTGGAGCCAGAAAAAGCCCAGCATCACACCCAGATGATTCACTAGCCCTGGTGAGTCAGGGAAACAGAGGCAAAGAAACACTGAAAAGAATTAGTGCTTTTTTTGTTTAAAGTCTGTCTTTGGGATAAAAGAAAGATACATTTTTTAAAAAATTAAAAATAGCTCCCGAAGATGAGGAAAAAGTATATTTGGAGAACTTGGAGAAACAGATATAATAATGATAATTGGAAACTGGCTTTCCACCCTTTATAGCAAATCCTGATGAGATGCATCCTGAAGTGTAAACAGATTTGAACAATAAACTTATTGAACCATATACAATTATTTCTGGAGAGAAATGGATGAGCGGTTGGTTAGACAAATGGAAGAGGTGTGAATGATTCTTAACACTCTGATCTGGCAAAATGGTCCTTGGAAATTAATGGAACAAAAAATTATGCCGGGGAAGAGAAGCATCATCAGGAGAAAGCACTAAACATAGGAACCATGAAATGAAAACGCATTCTTATGAATAAGAGAATTAATGAAATGAATTTAAGAAAAGGTCAAGTTGGGGAGAATATCAGATGGGCTACAGCTCCACAAAGCTCCTAAATTTACTGTGGCATTTGAAGCGCAGGACTATGGAAGTACAAAGTCCCTGAGAAATCATCCATTCCTTGCTCTTTTCCGATAGTGGAAGAACCTCAGGGCCAGAGAGGGTGAGTGACCTGCCTAAGGCCACACAGCAAGGTGGGTACTGATCTTTATGCTGCATTCATGCCACATGTGCATCTAGTCATGGTTCCATCCAACTCTGAGCTGGGTTTAGTGACAGGGGTTATATCTTAGGGGTGCTGACAGGTAGGGGACAGGCCTAGAGGAGCTAGCTCAAGAGTCTCCATGCAGAGAACACACTTTCTGGAGTCAGGCACTTTTCTAAAATCACATTCTCGGGGCGCCTGGGTGGCGCAGTCGGTTGAGCGTCCGACTTCGGCCGGGTCACGATCTCGTGGTCCGTGAGTTCGAGCCCCGCGTCAGGCTCTGGGCTGATGGCTCAGAGCCTGGAGCCTGTTTCCGATTCTGTGTCTCCCTCTCTCTCTGCCCCTCCCCCGTTCATGCTCTGTCTCTCTCTGTCCCAAAAATAAATAAACGTTGAAAAAAAAATTTTTTTGTAAATCACATTCTCACCCTACCACTTACCAGCTGTGATCTTGTAAGTCACCCCATCTTTCTGAGCTTCAGTCTCCTTATCAGTAAAATGGGGCCAACACTGCCTACTTTGCAGAATGAAATGAGATATCCCGGGAAAGGTACCTTGTACTTGGTAGGAACTCAGTAAATGGCACTAATGTCACAGGCATGACCAGAATTCATTACCTTCGAACTCTATAGTTGCCCAAAAAGAAAAAAAAAAAAAAAAAACAAAAACAAAAACCTTTTAATGGCAATAAAAGGAAAACAAAAGCATCATGACAGAACTAGAGGTTTGCCAGAAAGAAATTAGGAATGAAGTGTGGCCCAACACTTTATCTTTCCTCAGAGAAGTCAAATATCCCAGGATTACAGAAAAAATATACTCCAACAGTGGGTTCTGCCTGAGGAAGCACTGGCCTCTCTTTCCTAGCTAGGTCCTTGAGGTGCTCCTGAGGACTAGGACCCCCACTTCCCCAGGTCCTGGCCATGGGGGTCCCTCTACAGAACACCGCCCCTGTAACTGGAGGTGTCCACTCTGCAGGGGACTGGGGTTCACTTGTGTGGGTGTGGTTCGGGGGAAATGGGCAAGAGGGGCCCTGGTGAGGAGGTCCTACTTCCCGCTGCAGGGGCCCCAGGGAGGCACTGTTGTCCCAGGGCCAGCCCAGGAGCAATCCTGCAGCGGCTGTCAGGCTAGGGCAGAGGATTTTGTGGAGGTCAAGTTTGGAAATCCCCATGCACAGAGCCCTGAGGTGGCTCCATTCAGCAGGACCCCTGAGTAATCCTACTTGCAAGGGAAATGACAAGAGTAGCCTGGTCAAGAGCTAATTCTTGTCCTAGTCCTGTGAGAAGCCAAAGTGTATTTAGCTGGAATTATTTTCACAAAATAATACCATGAAGAGCTTAGCAGTCTATTGCCCAAGGAACTATTATGCTTAGAGCTCTTGCACAGACATGACCTAGGAACTCCCAGTCAGCAGACAAGACAGGCTCAGGCACTCCAGGCTTAGACACACGGCCCACCTTCTCTAGATTCTTCAGACTGGTTCACCTGTTTTGACTGAATTAACCAAACAGCAGTGATACCCCAGCTCAAATTCTGCCATGTTCATACAGTCTTCCCGAAATCCCCATCACAATCAACTCCTCCTCCACATCCTGCTGCAACCCCACGTTGACCGCTGTCTTTGTGGAAATTTAAGACAAGACCGCGTGTCAAGTGGCAACAGCTGAGGTCAGGGACCACCTTTCCCTTTATCCCCAGTGCCTTTAGCAGTGTCTAGCTGGTACCTGGCACATGGCCAGGGTTCCAAAGCATTCTCAGAATTAAATTAAATAATTGTGGGAAATGTGGGGCTGGGCCAAATGGACTCAGAGGCCAAATTTTCCAAAGGCGGTTTTATTGTTTTTATATCTCTTATTCTTTGTAGGGAAATCCAAGGTAGTTCATACCGAAGAGCTTATAGTAAAGGTAATGGACCTGTTCAGTCATGGGATTGGCAGTGGCTAGAGAGCCGTCAGCCCAGCCCAGGAAGCTGCCTCCAGGAGGGGAAAAAGACTGTTCTTTAGGCAATGGACAGACCTAGGGTCAACTCCAGCTCTACCACTTATTCCCTTGGGCTTCATTTTCCTCATCTGCAACAAAAAGGTAATAGTATTTACCTTGCAGGATAGTAGTGAGATTTAAGTTCGATAATGTGCAAAGCACCTGGCTCGTAGCAGCCTAAGTAAAACAGTTCCTTTCATGTTTCAAAGAGACATGGTAGGATAGAAAAAGGCTCAGGCTTCAGAGCTTCGCTGACCCACACTAGGTTTGAAAGCACCCTTCTCCACATGTACTTGTGATGTTGAGTAAGTTATTTCATAGATGGAAGCCTCTGTTCACTTGGCTGTAGAATGAGGGTAATAGAACGTACTTTATTGGGTTTGAGGGAAGATTAAATGAGATTAGCAAAATGCAAAGAATACTGTCCGGAATTTATTCAATTCTAAACAAGTGGGAGCTATTATCATGCTCTTTCTTAGGGCGGTATGAGGATCAATCAGGCCCACAGACAGGGTTGGGCTTTGCGGTGGGCTCAGTGGATTTGGGGATCCTGGCTGAGAGTGCCTGCCAAGACCACGAGGCAGAGGAGCTGGTTAATGGCAGAAAGCCTCCAGTCTGGTCAGCACCACAAAGAGCTCCGCAGGCATGACCGGCTGGACTGTGGAGATACCCAAGGGGTTCACAGCCCCCTGGGGCTATAAAAACTTTCCAAGGCATATCCAGCAAAGATAACTTTGAGGGAATCAATTTCCTGGTTCCCCACTTCCATATGAGTTTCTTTCCTAAAACTGATCTGCCTGTGATGGAAACATCATGCCAGCTTTCCATTCCCATCCTACCTTCTATAATCCCCCTTCTTCTACTGTACAAACAGACTCATGTATCTTTTCACCCTGAAGCTTATTATGGTTGCATTGTCCTTTTTGTCAAAAAACCTGGGGCATCATATAAAGGGACACTTCAACAAATGGTGTTCTCAATGTCACCTTTAATCAAGGCATTATAACCACCACTGCCCAAATCCAGGCCTACCACATACAGTTGTGTAGGTTGTTCACTGCATAATTCCAGGGGTTGTCATCTATATCGCAGTCTATATGAATGGTTCTCCGTGGAGTTTTGTAGTAGACAGAAAACATGGCTATATGCCCCCATTAAGAGAAGTTTTTCCTATTCTGTTTAATAATTTTTAACTCTTTAATAATTATTTATCAAAATTTGCAGTACATTCATGTTATTTTTATCAGGTTTGTATTACTAATAGTTGAAATGATAACTCAATCCAGAAGATTTTTTTTTAATTCTTACAGGCTTATGGTCTTAGGAAATAAAAAAGTTCAATTTATATACATCTTTTTGTTGCAGAGAAGTATGATAGGAAAATCAATAAAAGACTTTCAAGCATAAAAATACATTACATTAGAATAAAATTCTGTAGGGGAAGTGGATTGGAAATACAATTTCCTACTGTTAAATAAGAGCTCGTTCGTGTATTTTTAAAGAGGATGGTGGTGGGTATCAAATTGCTATGATATTTGTATTTTATTGGACACATTTAAACAGCAATGGGAGAGTCTTATCTCACAGTTTATATATTTATAATACACCAGACATTATATCCTTCGTAGTTATTTAAAACTGCTTATTTAAAATTATTTCAAATTGTTTACGATATTCTAGAAGTCAACATTAAAATGCTCAAGAACGGACATAGATTTGCAAAATTATTTTAGGGAGCATTGAGCAAAAAATGGTTAACCCCACTGATGCCAACACCATGTTAGACAGGCTACCCCAGCAGTTGGGTACATCCTCTCCACAGCAGAATACATTTCACCTTTTGGGAGGGTGAAGATTAAGGGGTTCAATCAGGCCTCTTCCCATACAGACCCTCAGGACTCGGGTGGTGGTTTGGAACTCTGGTTTCTCCTCCCTCACTGTGTGCCTGACATCACGCCTGGCAAATAGTAGGCCCACAGTAAACATGCCTATCCGTGTGACGACCCCAGTATAGACAGATCTGCCTTTTGCCAACAGAGAGTTCCAAAACAAAGCTTTGACCAACTTGCATGTATCAACTTCTAGCAATATGGATGGGATAGTCAAAGCTCTAACTACTAATAAACTTAAAAATTTAGTTTCATGTGAAGTAATTTACATAAAATATATTAATATAGGAAAGTAGTAATTATAAATCAATATGTTCAGTAAAATTAACATGTTAACATCAAGTCTTATATTAATTAGAAAGCTATTTAGAGACATTGCTTTTTTTCCCGGCTCACATTTAAGTCATGAAACAATTATATCCATTCTCTTCACATACCTCTTTCACACTGGTATCTCTGTCACCCCTAGAGCCACTTTTCAGGTCATCTAACACGACTTTCCAGAGCGCATCATCTTCACTTCCATCCAAATCATTGAAGATACAGGATGTTTTGGATCTGTAGATGATGCTGTCACTGGAAATGACACTCCTAGCCCCAAGTACCCATTCTCTATTTACGAGCTCTGCAAAGTAAACACTTAGCGTATTGTTTTTTAAAGTGATCTTTAAAAGGCTTGTTTATAATGTACAATACTTGCAATTATAAGGAAAAATGACTAAATCTGTGCTTAGTGTTTCTGTCTCCATTTTTGCTTTATAAGCATTGGAAGCATCACATTGGAGTTATTGGGGATGAATATGTCCTCCCCAAATAGTGCTTTTGGGTCAAAATTACATGAGAGAAAGCCTCATAACATGAGAACTGAGTAAGGACTTGCACAGAAGGTAAATCTCCCTTTTCTCAGAGATGATAATAAGTGAGTGGCTGGGTGGATGAGGGATACTGGAGCCTTGGGCTAAATTCAAGAGACCCCCCCCCGCCCCCCTTCCACGTTGGGGCTTAATAGGGGCTGCCTTCCAGGTCTCTAGTTTCCTTCATTGGAACCAGCATGATGGGTTCCAGTTTGGGCAGAGGGAGCCTGGTGGCAGGGCTGTAATTCGGACACAGACCCAAGCCAGAGAAAGGAAGTCATGTTAACCATGTGCGTCCTCTGTACACACAGAGCACTGGACCCTTCTCCAATCCCCTATCTCCCAGCCAGGCTGTGAGGTGGGTGTTTACCAACATGGAAGCTCGACACATTTTTCACCTGCATGTATAGAGACATGGAAACTTGGCCAATAATTAATCTCTCAAGTGGTTACAAATGTATGCCGGTGGCTCAGAGCTAGAAATCCTGAGTTAAAATCTTTGTTCTTCCACTTAGAAGACATATGGCAAGTACTGATTCATTTAATCTTCTAGCCTTTAATTTTCTTTTTCTTAACTATAAAATGGGGGCGATATCTACCTCATAGGGTTATCGGGATTAAAATAATGGCACCTAGCTCAGAATCTGGTATATCATAAGCTCTGTCTGTTAGTCCCTGGAGCTGCCTGACTCAAGCTCTGAAGGCAGAGAATGTAATACAAAAAGAGAGCCAGTTGCTTCTGGGGAGGACATAGCTTCACTGGACAGCAAGTGGCCACAGTGTTTCTCTCTGCACATGTGAAATGCAAGAAAGAAGACGGCACCCTGGCCCCCCAACCCAGACACAGCACCAGTAATTCTAGCATGGGTCTTGGTGTGTGACAAGCATCTTAAAAATTGTGTTTGTGGCTTGTTCTCTTAATACAAAAATGATACAGTTCATTATACAATGGAGCAAAAAGAAAATTACAATCAACTCTAATTCCCAGAGATAATATCAGTTAGTATTTCAGTATATATCTTTCCAATTCTTTTTCTGTTTGTTGGTTAGTTTTTTGTTTGCTTACTCTTCCTCTTCTAACTACAAACAAAGGACCATACTCTCCATATCATTTTGTCACTTGCTTTTCTCACCATGTGAACATTTCTACAGAATTAGCTGTTATTTTACAACATTTTAATGATTACATAATGCTCTACTAAGTGATTTTGTCATGCCTTTGTTTTCAGTCCTCCTTTTTGGAAGTTTTTGAGTTGTTTCCCATTGCAAACTAAAGCCTGTTCAAATTCTATGGCGTACAATGCACTTGCTCCCATCACTTTGGATCTTCTTATTAACTTGGAAAGAGGACAATGAGATCATCACTCTTTCCATTTGACAGATGAGGAAACTGGGGCTCATGAAGAAAAAAATGGTTTGCCCAAGGTCACTCAGTAACTGGTAGAGCAGCTCCCAATCTGGGTCTTCTGGGCCTCCAGCCAGGCTAATTTCCTGACCCTCTTTCCCCCATCCCCGCCCTCATGGAGTAATGAATCATCCAAAGGATGCTTATGCCTGTTCTGTCTCTTCCTCCCCATGAACATCTGGGCTGAGAGGGGCCCCTTAACCCAAAACAGAAATCCTGACCTCCCAATCCAAGTAGCTACTCAAACACTCTCTAACCCACCACTCAGTTTTCTTTTGATCATTGTAGTTACTGCTGCTTATTATTTTCTTGTTTATTTACTTGTCTTTTATATAGCCCAGTGATTCTCAGTGGGGCAGAACCAACCCCCAATGATCGGGAGGCAAGACACGGGTTGTGTCGCAAACTTATAACATCTGTGTGGGTCAAACACCACTTACAGTTCTCATTGGAGTCCCTGAGTAGCTCAGTCAGTTGAGCATCTGACTCTTGATTTCAGCTCAGGTCATGATCCTAGGGTCACGGGATCAAGCTCCGCATTGGGCTCCCCACTGAGCATGGGGCCTGCTTGGGATTCTCTCTCTCTCTCTCTCTCTCTCTCTCTCTCTCCCATTCCCACTCCCTCTCCCTCTCTCTCTCCCCTTCTGCCCCTCTCCCACTCATGCACTCTTTCTTGTGCTCTCTTTCTCAAAAAGAAAAAAAAAACATTTCTCTAAATCTAGACTCAAACTCCATCTTACACACAAACACAAGAACACTATGTTTGGCTTAACTTACACTGGCTTTCCCAGGTATACAACCACCATGGAAACACAAAGATTACTTTACTTTCTTTTTTTTTTTTTTTTTTTTTTTTTTTTTTTTTTAATTTTTTTTTTCAACGTTTATTTATTTTTGGGACAGCGAGAGACAGAGCATGAACGGGGGAGGGGCAGAGAGAGAAGGAGACACAGAATCGGAAACAGGCTCCAGGCTCTGAGCCATCAGCCCAGAGCCCGACGCGGGGCTCGAACTCACAGACCGCGAGATCGTGACCTGGCTGAAGTCGGACGCTTAACCGACTGCGCCACCCAGGCGCCCCATACTTTCTTTAATTTGGAGTTTTCTCATTTCAGAAAATGATACCAACGTTCATGGTGTTTGAATCTTTTACCTTGTCTGCACTTACAGCTTTCACATTCAAAGCAATTCTAAATATATTGACCAATATCTTTTTTTTTAGCCCTTATTTCAAATTGTCAAAGAGAAAAAGTCATCAGCATTCAGTTTGACATTATCTCCTTTGTTAAATTCAAACATTCATTATAAGTAAGTATAAGCATCTAAATGTGTCATGATGCTTTCTGGTGCACTTGTGACCAAACATATGAACACTGAAATACACATTATTTTATTACAATTACTTTCACTTATCCATTAAGTTACAGTGAAAATGATATACTATTTTTTAATTATGCAAATAAGTGTAATGTATTCTCTGTGATTTAATTTCAGGATGATAAAGGTGCCATTCAAAAGATTTGAGTTACACAGGGGCCTTTGGGTCTGATTGGATTGAGAGCCACGGGTGTGGTCTGTCTCCTCCACTGAAAGATCAGCTCCATGAAGGCAGGGCCTGGTCTGACTGAATCCCCACTCTGGCCCCCAGCACCCAGACCAGTTGAGTAAAGGAATGATAGAGGCATTTTGGGCATTTGTTAAAAAAAAAAAAAAAAAAAATTGAGTTGGGGAAAGATTTACCAGCAGAGTTCAGCCTTCAACAAGTTGATTAGGTAACATTTCTGAAATTCCTTTTCTCCAGGTACCACTGAGCTAGGAACCCTGATCTGTCTGGATACTAAGAAGATTCAAAGAGATCAAAGATCTGAAAATTCCTGGCACAGTGCCTGATACAAGGGAGGGCTGAGTAATTGACGGCTGTTATTGTTTTTGTTGTTGTTAGGTTTCTCAGGCAGTAAACCATAACTCTCTATTTTCAGCTAGCAGGCTGTTCCAATCTGGCAGCTGTTATTAATACATATCCTAAGAAGCTCCTATTCCCTTTTATTTCTTCCCACCTCCCCCACCCCAGGCCTGAGCTACCTTCCATAATCTCACTCTAATTGGAATTGGGGCTGTCAGGATGACTTTCCTCTCCCCTCCCCAATTCTCACCTTGGTCCTGTCTCTGACAGATGCAAACGTCCCCGTGGCTCCAACCAGAAGCCACAGACCAGGAGGGTGCTGGGCTGGCCAGACTCCCCGTGGGCGCTCTGACGGGGCAGGTCCTGTGCCCCGGACTTCAGCTGCCACGTGGGCAGTGGGCCTGGCACCCCCTGCCAATTCTCCATGATGAAATGCCGCTGCCCCAGGGGAGCCATCTCCAGCCTTCCACAGTGGCTCGGCGGCAGGTTTATCACACTCGCTGAGAGAAGACATAATCAATTCCCCAGCTGGCACTTTGCGCTGAATACCCACTTTTTCAGCTTGATAGCAGGACTAAATTAGTTATTTAGCAACTAGGCCCTAATTTAGAGCAAGCGAGAGCCTTGACAAGGATCATTGTTCAAGGCCATCCCCCCTTTGCCTTCAGATAGGAGGCCCACACATCCCCAGAAGGTGATAAATAGACAATTAGAAAATAGATATATTTGGTTAGATCTACAAGGCTCCCCGGCGCTGTCAGGCTCACAATGAAGGGGGCCGGGGTAAATTGGTGGCCAATGAACGCCAGCTGCACGGCCATCCGTCCTGCAGACATTCAGCCATATGTGGCCATTTACAGGCCGTCCTGAAGAATAGATCGGACCAATAAGACCAGAGGGAACTAAAAATACTTGACAAAGTTGGCTGCTCTTCATTTAACAAGAATAAAATATCTAATGGGGTGTAATGGAGGCCATCAATCACCTACTGCCAGACCCAGCGTAATACCACACTTTTAACTATTAATGCAACTTTTTTTTCTCTAATAAGTGGGACAGGCACATCCGCTTTGTACACAGGGTGGATGTTTGGGGAGTGGAGATGAATGGGAGATGCTGGAGAGCCATGGCAGAGGATGAATTTTGGCTTAAAAATAGAAAAGGATGATGGGAATGTCAAAATGGGGCAGCCGCTGTGGAAACAGTATGGCAGTTCCTCAAAAAGTTAAATAGAATTACCACATGTTCCAACAATTCCACTCCTAGGCATATACCCAAAAGAACTGAAAGGGACTCTAACAGATACTTGTACACATGTTCACAGCAGCATTTTTCACAGGAACCAAAAGGTGAAAGCAACCCAAAGATCCATCAATGGACGAACGGATAAACAAAATGTGGTATACACCTACGATGGAATATTATTCAGCCTTAAAAAGGAAGGCTATCCTGCCTGATACATGCTACAACATGGATGAACCTTGAGAACATTACACTGAGTGAAAAAAGCCAGAGACAAAAGATAAATAGTGTATGACTCCTCTTACATGAGGGACCGAAGACAGGCAAACTCATGGAGAAAAAAGTAGAATGATGGGTGCCAGGGGCTGGCGGGAAGGAAGGTTGGGGTGTTAATGTTTAATGTACAGGGTTTCTATGTGGGATGACGAAAAAGCTCTGAAATTAGAAATGATGGACGCACAACATTGCGAAAGTACTTAATGCTACTCAATCATACACTTAACAATGGTTAAGATGATAAATTTTGTTATGTATACTTCACCACGAGTTTTAAAAACATTAAATAGGAATAGGAGAGCAGGCAAAGCATTCCAATTTGCTTTAAGAACAGAAAAATACTGTGAATTCAGTTAATCTAGGAACATTAAGAAAAAATAAGTCACCCCAGAAGATTGATCTTCTCTTGAGCAAGTCATGCTTTCTTGGGGTCTCAGTTCCCTTGTCAACAGATGAGAGGCAACAACCCTTGACCCCTCTATCTCCCAGAGCATTTGTGAGGCCCAGATGAAATGAACTGGAGGGACATGAACATCCTTTGCAAACCGTTAAGCACTGCTGTCTAATTTGTCAGTCCATACCTGTTTCCAGCACGGCTAATAAACATTCCAGGAAACCTACTAAAGGAACCTCATCCATATGGACTGAGCCATCAATCTGAAAAACCCCATGGATAGGAAAGTCGGGTCCCCACAGATGGAGACCAGACCCTGTCCTCAACCCACCACCCACTTCGGAAGGCTCCCCCTTGGCCACTGCTGGTTTCATGCATTATTCAGTCACCAGAGTCACCCCACAGTGGCCCTGATGGTGTCCTTCACACAGTCTGAGTGTCTCCAGGTAGGGCAGACAAGGAATAAGAAGCGGAATGACTTTGAACACACCTGCAGAGTGCAGACGAGCCAGGTGCTGTGGCAGCGTGGGGCTGAGTGCTCTTTGCAGAGAAGGCAGGAGAGGTCTAGGCATTCAAGGGGATGATGACGGCTGCAGAATGATGGCCATCAGGTTTCATGGTAAGGCCTGTGGTTGGGGCTCTTTATAGTCTTTTACCTCCACCCACCCCCGACTGCATATTTTGGGTGTATTAAAAAAATTCCATTTCAGTTTTTAAAGCACATTTACGCCTCCTAACTCATTTGATCCTCAAAACCACCTTGTACATAAATAGATTGAATGTTTCCTTATCCTGAATTTGGCACGCTCTGCTTGCGTCCTCGTTCACCAAGTTTGAATTCAACTCAGTCCCTCTGCTGACTGTTTTATATACACTCATGAACCCAAATGCCCTATATCTCCTTTCTTTATCCATACTCAATAATTAATTCATTTGGCAAATTAAACTAGTTAGGATTCCCAAGAAGCCAAAAACCAATTCAAATAAGCTTAAGCAAAAAAGAGGAAGTATTAAAGAAGGTCTCATGAAACCCAAGAATGAGAAGGTGGCAGGGTCCCAGGTATAAAACCTAGCAGCTCAGTCTTGCTCAGCACTGTCTTCATCTCCCTTCTCTGGCTGGGTATCAGTGACTTCTCTTTCTCTGTCTCTGTCTCTGTATCTCTCTCTCTCTCTCTCTCTCTCTCTCTCTCTCTCTCTCGATCTCTCTCTGTATTATCTATCTATCTATCTATCTATCTATCTATCTATCATCTCTCTCTCTCTCTCTGTCTTCCCTGATCGTCTTCTCCACTTCTCTGGTTCAAACAGAAGGAAATATGGTGGTCAACAGTTCCTGAGTTTTACCACCTATGTTTTCAACCGTTGGGAAGAAATAAATCTGGCCCTTCTTCTTTCCCAAATTTTAAAAGCCCTAAGAGAGGGCTTACTGGCCCAGGGACCCATCTCCTGAGCCAATCACTAGTGGGAACAACCTTACAGATGGAATGGAGTGGGAGGCAGCAATCCTAAAAGAGAATGGTTGGGGCATCAGTGCTGGGAGTCCATGACACAAATACCTTCATAGTCCACCATGTGTGAGGCATTCATTCAAAAATATATATTGAGCATGTATGTGTTAGCCACTGCAGTAGGCAGTAGGTTCAAGGCAGTAAATAAGACAGTACCGCTGCTTTCAGGGAGCTTACAGTCCACTGGCAAGACAGACTGTACATAATCATAATAACAAATCACAACTTTTTGCAATTGAGGTGTCATAAGGAGGAGGACAGGATATATTTATACGGGATACATGCCAATATAGGTCAGGATATATACTAACCTAGTTTGGATGGATGAGATATCTTCCCTGAGGAAGTGAGGTTAAAGCCTTGCCTGAGGGATAAGTAGTGTATCTGGAAACTGCTGCGGACTCTGGGACATTTAGAGATGAAGACCCTATTTTTAAGAAACTTCAGTCTAACAGGGCAGTGATTCCTGATGAGTTCCATAGAATACCGGATGCACAAGTTCCTGGTTTCTATAAAAGGTTCTATAGTCAGGGGCACCTGGGTGGCTCAGTCAGTTAAGCTCCAGCTTCATCTCAGGTCATGATCTCATGGTTCATAGGTTCAAACCCCACATCGGGCTCTGTGCTGACAGCTCTGAGTCTGGAGCTTTCTTCGAATTCTGTGTCTCCCTCTCTCTCTGCTCCTCCGCTTGTGCTCTGTCTCTCTCTCTCTCCCTTCCTCCCTCAAAAATAAATAAGTAAACATTAAAAAAAAAGGTTCTATAGTCAAATCCATTTTAGAAACACTGGGTTGGACAGTTAAATTGTTCTCTTTGCTGCAGAACTTGTTAGCAATTTTTATATGCCAAGGTGTCCTGACTATCTCCAAAGAGATTCTTTTTCAATCAAGACAAACCTTTATAAGTAACGTCTTAAAATGCAAGCAAATGTTCTGTCAGAAAACCCTGTCAATTTATGGAGGGTAAGAGACCTGCCCAAGGACACACAGCTCATTAATGATAGAATTCGGACTCTATTGACCTTCCCACTGGCCTTTCCTATCCCCCATCTTCCCTGCATGATAGAGGTTGCAGATGCAAGATAACCACTCTCCCAGCCTCCTTTATAGCTATGGATGGCCATGTAACCCATTTCTGCTAATGAGATGTTAGAATTCTGTTTCAAGGCTTGTGAGAAGGACTTTGCTCCTGATACAGAGACAGACTGAATAAAATGAGTTCTCTCACTGCCCTCTCTTCCTACTTCTGGATTCTGCTGACAGAAGGCATGGTATCTGGGCTGCTGCAGTCATCTTGTGACTGAGAGGGAAGACATCACAAATACCATGAATTGAGTAAAGCATCAAGCAGGTGGGAATAGCCATAACCCTTGATTACAACATTAAGTTGCTGGACCAACTCTGTGACCTTCCATCTCTGGACTTCATGCCATGAATACCCACTTTAATGAGGGAGGCTGTTATGTTACTTGCAGCCAAAAAAGATCCTCACTAATTCAATTCTCAACCCTGATTATCCAGGTTGAACTTTTTACATACATTTTTTTTAATGTCTATTTTTTTTTTGAGAGAGAGAGCGGGGAGGGAGGGGCAGAGAGAGAGGGAGACAGAGGATCTGAAGCAGGTTCTGTGCTGACAGCAGAGAACCTGACGTGGGGCTTGAACTCACGAACCACGAGATCATGACCCGAGTCAAAGCCAGACGCTCAACCGACTGAACCACCCAGGCGCCCCTTAAGTACATTTCTAAATAGAATTCTCCCTGTTTAGCATTTTATTGGTAGAATGCCTCTTGGAATAGGAATGCCCAAATATCATAGAATATACATATCTTTCAATATAATATGTAAGCTAATATTCATAAAAGAAAAAAATTTTAACTCACTGAAAACTTTATCACAAAAACTCATTGTGACCTTATGCTTGAGAAAAGCCTCAAATTTCTTCCAACTACAGTTGGTAGACCATCAGAATTTCACAAAATTTCGAACAGCACATCAGGAAACAATAAAAAGGAGGTGTGTCTCAGACGGAGCTGGCCGGAAAAGGAGCTTTGTCACCATGCACAGATGACTGCTCAAAACCTTATTTATCATTTCACGACAGGATGGAATGTTGTAAGCCTTTTCATATCCTAATGTGATAATTTGTAACTCAAATTTATAAAGGCATTTGATTGTTTTAGTAAATTTAATTGAGGGATTTGGACTGCATGGAGCATATTGCATTTTTTTTCCTATTTAAAATAATAAAAATTGGCTCCCAGTTAGCATGTGTGTGCAAAATGTCTGATTTTCAGGAATGGATTACTCAAAGTACAGATGCCTGTAATTTTATGTGGCAGGAAAACTAAATTTGAATTGTTTTAGAGATGCCTTCGCTGAACTACAAATCAATACTCCTCTTGTATTAAGAATCAATATGATAATTGGTTGTATTAAGAGTTTCTGCATCTTCTGCTGAACAGCAATTACTCATTTATTCTCTGTAAGGTTCTACACCACTAACCCACAAGCCTTGCTGTGCATCAAACCCACCTGAGGAGCTTTTCTTTTCTTTTTTTTTTTTCCCAATCTGAGGAGCTTTTAAAAAATATTGATGCACATGTCCCGTCCTAGACAAATTAAACAGAATCTCTAGAGGCCAGATAATTCGTAAGTGTACTCAAGTTTGAGAACCACTGCCCTAAACAACAAATTCCTCCAAGAGCTTAGGAACAGGAAAACATTGATACGACGACAAGATTTATCAAACCCACCAATTTCCTTTTAATTCTAGCTACCTGGAAGCTCAACCAAACTTAGTTATAGTAACTCTCTTGCCCCTAGTTCTTACTTCAGTTAACTCTCTCCATTACCCAGATGTCCAGATGTCACTTCTTTCGTGTATAATTCACTATACTACAGTAATCCCAAATCTTCTGTGTCCTATCACCAGACCTTCCACACACTCTAACCAACCATTCTAACACACATGAACACACATGAACACACACACACACACATGCGCGCGCCAGGATTCAACCTACTCCAGGAAGCCACATCTGCTTTGACTTTAATCTTTTTTTTTCCCCTCCAGAAGTTTTTGATTGCCTTAAACATGTTCTACAGTGGTTAAAACCTTGACTAATCCAATTTTCTATGAATCAGGGCTATCAAATATTAATATCAACCTGCTTTCTGTGGCTAAAAAAAAAAATATTTTACTTTGGGAACAAAATATATGGCCTCATTTATGCCTGAGTTCATCAACCAGTTAAAATTTTTTGTGTTGTTCTTTTCATCAGCTCTGACAAAGTGATATGGAATTAGACACCCTGTGAACTGTTTCTTTGCTCTAATGTGTGAGCTGCGCTTCACTAGAGGGAATAAAATAATCCACTGTCATTTCTGTTTTTATCATATTCATTTTTGGCAGAGAATTTATTCACTCTTCACTATATAGTTATTTATGTGCTACAATCTCACATTTTTGCATTCCCCAGAGAACGCACCATTAAAACTCTTAATGTGACACCTCATATTTTTAGTAGACTAGAAAATAGTTACAATTTTAATTTAAATTGAAATGACTATGTAATAGCTGGACAAATCAGTTTGAGATCCCCAGAGCTCTTAATTGTAATTCTCCATTGTTTTCTATGCATAAATTTCTTTTCCAAAGTACTCATTCTGAAATACTCACTCATTTTTTTCAGCTGTTCTATGCTCATTCCAAACTCACTTATTTAATAATTTTCTATGGTTAACAACTTCATGATTAAACTTTAATGTTAAATATAAATGGTTGAAATAATAAGTGTTTTAGAGTGTTTTATAAAGAAAGAGGACTGGGCATTTAAGGAATGATGGATTTAAGTATCAAGTATAAGAGGAGGGGAGAGATTCAGTCTGGCCAAGAACAAAACAGAGACATAGATTTTGATAGTTTAAATGTGTGTGTGTGTGCGTGTATGTGTGTGTGTGTGTGTGTGTGTGTGTGTGTATTAGAAATACATGTGGTAGATACGAATGTCTAAGTCGGCTCCGAGCAATGGGCAGTGGAGCCTTAACATGATGGAACTCAGGGCTAGATGCAGCTATGAGAGTATCTAGTCTAACCTACTCATTTACAAATAAGGAACGCAAAGTTCAGAAAAGGAGATTTTTTTTTTTTTAAATCAAATGATATATTTACCAAGACCGGGCTAAGGGAAGAATTGGAGGTGAACTAAAAGAAGGGGAATGACTTCACTGAAGGTGGGCAGACATCCTCTTTCCCAGAATCCCCATGCCCACCAAAAAAGTGTCAGATTGAGCAGTAAATGATATGATAGCCTCCCATTACCCGCCTTACTGAGGATGTGTTTCACAGCATCTGATTCTCTGTTTAAAAACAAAAACAAAACACACCACCTGAGCTACTGTCAGATCAGATTTTATTTTAACCTGGTCTGGCAATGTTAAGAAAGTGAAAATGTCTCCAGCGGAAATGCAGTGTAGCGCCTCCCAAATAAACCCTGACGGGCCTCCTCAGCTCCTTTGAACATTACTAGAAGCAAGAATATCTATTCTTCCCCTCCATGCCACATCCCCGAACCCTCAGGACACGCACACACACACACACACACAGGGTTTAATGAAGGCAGACTGCTGAGCTGTCCCTCTACTCTCTACTTAATGAAGAAGATTTAAACCACCTAGAAAAGAACCTTAGATAGGTTCTGGCAGATCTGGAGTCCAACACTGACCCTGCCATTAATGGGCCATATGACTTTGGTCAAGTCCATTCACCACACTGTGCCTTAATTTCCTTATCTACAAAATGAGTAGATAGGCTTAACAGCTCACTCTTTCCAGAGCTAACAGTCTATGGCTTCTAATTCCATCCCTTACCTCCATCTTCATGTGCTTTACTTGACGTTTACTGAGCATCTTCTATAGGCCAGTTTCTCTGCCTGGCACTGGACTATCCAAGTGCATAAGACACTGTCCCCGTCATCTGGTGGACCCTGCCCGAGCCTACTGGAATGAGGCAAATGATATGGAACATGAGAATTGAGCAAGAGGAGGTTTCAGATAGCAAGAAATTTCTGGCCTGGGCATTTAAGCAGTCGTGCTGTTGTCCAAAATGGGTAAAGTGACCTTATAACGTATCATTCAAACCAGAACATTTCTGAAAGGAAAAGACGGATTATTAATAATTATGCTGGGACAACAGGCTTCAAGTGAGACTATTTCAGCAACCCGGGATGTATGGTCACCCTAAGGATGGGGACTACGGGAAAAAAATAGAGTCTGGGGGCATAATAAGTGTGGGTCTAGAAGTGTTGCCTTTTAAGTGCCTATGGAATATTCAAATGGAGCTATGTGGTGAAGGTGGAGTAAGGAGAAGGGTGGAGCTGAGAGGAGAGGGGCCTGGGCCAGAGATGCAGATTTGGGAGGCACCATGAGCCACAGAGAAACGAGAAATGTGAAGAGCAAGAAGAGAAGTGGGTCAAAGCCAGAAGCCTGGAATTAACATCTAAAGGGCAGATAGAGGGTGAGGCTGAAGAATGACTGGAAAAACAGAAGAGAATAAAATCAAAAGCAGAGAGAGTTCCAAATGGAGGAAATGGTCAACAATGTCAGGGGCCGGGAACAGCCAACGCAGTCACTGAGCTCAGCAACAAGCATGACAATGGTACCCTCAGATGCTGTACCTCTGGGCAGTTCCCTCCACAGTGACGCTCCAATATCCTCTTTATTATTTTTTTTTAAGTTTATTTTTTTATTTTGAGGTGGGGGAGAGGCAGAGAGGGAAGGGGAATCCTGAGCAGGCTCCACGCTGTCAGTGCAGAGCCCGATGCAGGGCTTGAACTCACAAACAGATCACGACCTGAGCCAAAATCAAAAGTGGGATGCTTAACCAACTGAGCCACCCAGGTGCCCCTCCATATCCTCTTTAGACAAAAGGATATTTTTTTTAATATTTGTTTTTGAGAGAGAGAGAGAAAGAGACAGAGACAGAGACAGAGAGAGAGAGAGAGACAGAGAGCAAGCAGGACAAGGGCAGACACAGAATCTGAAGCAGGCTCCAGGCTCTGAGCTGTCAGCACAGAGCCCAATAAGGGGCTTGAACCCACAAACTGCAAGATCATGACCTGATCTGAAGTCGGACATTCAACCGACTGAGCCACCCAGGTGCCCCTAGACCAAAGGATTTCTCACCTTCCCTTTAAACCTAAACCTATCTGCATGGAATCTATCTGTGGATCCGAGAAACAGAAATGATCTCTCACTCTCTCTCTATCCTTCTCCCCTACCCAGCATCCTTTCTGCCTCCAATATCAGCTATTTCTCCTCATTTTCATTCTCCTTCCCTCCTGCCTTCAGTCTTCATCTGCATAGGTCTTACCTGTCTAGCCTCCATCCAATCACTCTTGCAGCCAAATCCATGAACATGTCATCTGAACTTTTTGCCTCTACTTCTCAGCAATTCTCTTGTGTTCCAGAGGTCAAGCTTCTGTCCCAGCACACTCTTGAACCTACCCCTGGTTCCTGCTTGACAAATCCAAGGCCCTTTTTCATTCCTTAGCCTTCTTGTCCTCTCAGAAGCCTCCAGGACTGCTGTCTATCCCTCAAAGGCCTCCTCTCTTAACTTTGATGATTTGTTCTCTTCAACTCCTTCTGCTCTTCTTCAGACATGTAGTTGGCCAATGGCTGCAGTTTGTCCAGGGCTTAGATCTACTCGTATAACCCTGGGGCCAGGGGAGATGCTGGGCCATTGGAAAGGGCCATTTTCCCCTTCTTAAGGCCAGATCCCAGACTTGAACATTTTACCAAGAAACCCTGGGGCCCCCTCTCCACAATGTAGAAATTGGATCCTCAATTCTCATAGCAAGAACCTAACAGAATTATTGCCCTCAGGGTTAGAAGGAACCTTGAGGGATTGATTTCAAACATCACCTGCTCCTTATAACCCTCAACAGTCCCAGTTGGGAGGCTGCTGTTTGAGCACTCCAGGGATAGGGGACTTTCCGGGCAAGCATGTTTCCTTCTTAGACAACTAAGAAGAAAGGCCTACCTCGAATCAAACCAAATCCAGCTTATTATACCCATACCTTTGGTCTTCTTTATACCCAATAGGTCCACCCAGAAAGTCCAAATGCACTTCCACATATCTTCAGATTTTTGAAGATGCCTGTCACATCTGCTCCTTGGTCTTGTCTCCGTAAAGTCTGGCTATCTCCATTCCTTCTGCCATTCCTCATATCACACACCTTCAAATCTCCTCATGACCCTGACTCACTTATCTGAGTGTAACCATTTCCAATAGTGAGGTGTGTGTGCGTGCATGTGTGTGTGTGTGTGTGTGTGTGTGTAAGTGAACAAAGGGAATTTCTTCTGGTTTTCCCTTAAGTAGTTCATTTTTGCAAACATCAGGGAACAATTTCCGAGAGGCAGCATGACATATGATGACATAGGAACAAGGTTATCCAGAGCCCAGCACATCAGACAGTCTGGAAAACTCTTAAGTGAAGAATGCTTGTCTCCATGAAACCTTGATAATTTAAAAGGGACAATGACTATCTGAAGCAGTCAAGGTCTCCGTTAAATCCAGCAAAGCTAGGAGACTGAAAGGGGGGGCTTCTCATGCAAGGGGACCCTTTGGTCTTTAGCGACATCATTATCTGCGGGTTATTATCATTACTACAAATACTAATACACTTTTATTAAGCACTGGCAATGACCCAGGGCAAGTGAGTTTAAGTTCATATTATATCCATTTTCATTATCGAGAGAAAAGAGGAGAATGAACAAAGGACTATAATGTGAAATTCTAAAGTAGGAAAAATGAAAAAAGGTTAATTAAAAAAAAACCCACAGAGTAAAGAGAAAGGCTCCAACTGTTCGTGGTCAGGAGCAATGATGGATGGTGGATCTTGTCACCCTGGACTTGTCCCCTATGATTTCTTTCCACCTCTCTCTCTCTAAAAAAAAAAGATCCTCCTTTCAGCTAAGGACATGGCAGGGATGGGGTAGGGTGGGGAGAAGGGCAGTAGGCTTTTATTTCAAGGGCCACTTTCAGCTCTGAAATTGTATAAATCAATGTTTCCTCCTTCTAATATCTAGCCCAAAACAATACAATTTAACATTAAAAATACATTAAAATATTAAAATAAAAATATTAAATCCTGAGAGATATACCCTTCTCCAAAGGCTTTTTTTTTTTTTTTGCAGCTCTAACATTAAAATATCAAAGTGTATCACTCTCATTTCTGTGTACACCCTGACTACATGAGACTTCTGGATGATTTATGTCTTTTAGAACAAATGCAAGAAATTTCCCATCAACCACCAAACTTTGTGGTTTCCCTTGGAATTAAATCTTTCTGCTCTATAACTCTGTGCTAAGTAATTCTAAATATTTTTCCTATGCAAGTTATTTCTCTCCATCAAGTGAATGCCTGAGGCTTCTCAGCATGTATAAACCAGACTGGGAATTCAGAACACCAAACAGATCAGCAGAATAAACACCTAAATATAGAGGATGAGTGTCCTCTGGATAAGCCAGAGTGTCCTTTGTAAGGACTGTTGTATTTTTAGTATACACTTATGTCACATGGTGAGGTGTTTGTAGCTGCTCTGTTGGAGCTACTTATCATAGCTGAAACTTTAAATCATCACTCCTAATTACACATCAAACATCAATGTCATTTGTGGCACCAGCTAGGAGAGACCCTAAGAGGTTTGTATGTGTTTGCATGTGTGTATCATGTTTATAAAAACAAACCTAGATATGGCTAGAAACCTACCTAAGGTCATAAGCAGAATCAGCTCTGAAGTCCATCTACCTGAGTTCCAGAATCTAGTGTTCTTCCTGCTAAAGCGCAGTCTCACGGTGATACAAAACGCCAGAGCTGGTCTTAGAGAAGTCTTCAAAATGCTTAAAGTAGGAACAAGAGGTCATACTCTAGACCCTTCTCCTATGCTATGAGAAACAGGTGGCTCTTGGGAAGTTGGCTTAGAGGATCCCGTGGAAAGGAGACGCCCAAACCGCATGTGAGAACTTCAATGCATCTTGGCACTATCCAACAGGTTCCTCATGGACACCCTAAGCACCCTGATGGCAGTACAATACATGTATTCTTTCCCATGTCTCACCTAGCACCAACTGTGGAGTTCAATTTCAATAAATGTCAACTGAATAACTGAACTAAATGAAGTTAAAAGTGAGTCAAGAATGAATGCATATTTAACAAATGGCCTTGAGTCAACGGGCTAATCATTTGGAAGGCATTAAGATCAGTAGTGGAAGGACTGGGAATGGGCATACATAACAGATTTATGTTTTAAATTTTTTTTTTCAACGTTTATTTATTTTTGGGACAGAGAGAGACAGAGCATGAACGGAGGAGGGGCAGAGAGAGAGGGAGACACAGAATCGGAAACAGGCTCCAGGCTCTGAGCCATCAGCCCAGAGCCTGACGCGGGGCTCGAACTCCCGGACCGCGAGATCGTGACCTGGCTGAAGTCAGACGCTTAACCGACTGCGCCACCCAGGCGCCCCCAGATTTATGTTTTAACAAGACCACTCCACATAGAGTGCAGTTAGGATGCTGTGAAACTCATCTTCTGGGCTTACTTTGGATAGATCCTGTATTACGAGTCAGTTTTTTTTCCCCTTTAACAGCTGAAAACCTAAAGCTTCCCGAAGCCAAGCAACTGCCCAAGGTCTCTCTGCTCAGACGTAACAGAGCTTTCACAGTAACTGTCATTTCAAAAATCTTACATTTTTAAAAATCTGCCAACAGCTCCAAGTTCTCTCCACTTACTGACACATTCCCATCAAGGTAAGTGTTGCTGTTATCAGCATTTCCTTACTTTCTGGCACTGTTTCAGACCCATCTTGCATATTTCCTGCCTCAGTCCTAGGGTCAGCCATTTCTCCAAGGAGTCCTAGTACCTTTTATTGGAGAATGGTATGAAAAACCAAGATCTGGGCAGTAGGTCTGCTTGTTGCTACCAGAGTGCCTTTCAGACCTTCTCAGCTAACAGAACAAAGAAACACTAAGTTGTAAATATATACATATCTATAATTATTTCTATATACAACCATCTATATCTATATTAAGGTAAATGAGTTCTTACTAATGTCTCCTTCCCTAATCCATCACCACATGGGCATCGGTCATTCTAGCCCCCTTCCTTTGCTTATCTGTAAATTCCCACGCCAACAGTGAGAAATCTAGCTTCTACCATTTACCATCCATCTACTTCAATTCCAGTATACAAGTATCAGAACTGTTAACCTGTCTTCTCATGGGAAACCATTTTGTCATCAATGTTTACGTGTGACTCCTTTTGTCTTGATTCTTACACACTTTCCTCATTTCCAAAGTTACTCGGATCTGTACCTTTCCCCCCACCCCCTTCAGTGAGGTTATTTCATACATTTTTTTAATAGTTTCTCTTGTCACAGTATACATTCCCTCCTGAGATAGCCCAACTTCTCAAATGATGTAATTCACATACAGTAATACTACAGACTGAATGTTTGTGTCTGCCCTCCATCCCCAATTCATATGTTGAAACTTGATCTCCAATGTGATGGTGTCCAGAGGTAGGGCTTTGGGAGGTGATTAGGTCATGAGGATGGAGCCCTTATGAATGGGATTCGTGCCTTTACAAAAGAGACCCCAGAGAGCTTTCTCATTTCTTCCACCATGTAGGGTCACAGGGAGAAGATAGCTGCCTGAACCAGGCAGCAGGCATCTGCCAGCACCTTGATCTTGGGGGATTTCTCAGCCTCCAGAACTGTGAAAAATAAGTGCTGTTTAATGTTTATTTATTTTTGAGAGACAGAGAGAGACAGCATGAGCAGGGGAGGGGCAGAGAGAGAGGGAGACCTAGAACATGAAGCAGGCTCCAGGCTCTGAGCTGTCAGCACAGAGCCCAATTTAGGGCTTGAACTCGCGAGCCGTGAAATCATGACCTGAGCCAAAGTAGGATGCTTAACAGACTGAGCCACCCAGGAGCCCCTTAAATAAGTGCTGTTTAAGCCACCCAGGCTATGGTACTTTGCTATAGCAGCCTGAACAGATTCAGACAAACTAGAGTTTACTCTTTGTGCTATAAAGTTCGATAGGATTTCACAAATGTGTAATAGTACTTATCCACCATTACACTATCATACAGAATAGTTTTACCACCCTAAAAATTCCCATGCTTCACTGATTCAATACTACTTCCCATCCCCTGGCAACCACTGATTTTTTTTAATGTCTCTATAGTTTTACCCCTTCCAGAATGCCATATAATTATAATCGTACAATGGGTAGCCTCTTCAGATTGGCTTTTTTTCGCTTAGTAATATGCATTTAATATTCCTTCAGGTCCTTTTGTGGTTTGATACCTCATTTCTTTTTAGTGTTGAAAAATATTCAATTATATGGATGTACCAAAGTGTGTTTATCCACTCACATATTGAAGAATATTTTTGTGGCTTCCAATTTTTGACAATTATGAATAAACATTCACACACAAGTTTTTGTGGACCTAGGTTTTCAAATCCATTGGGCAAAGACCTAGGAGCACAATTACTGAATTACATAGTGAGGTTATGTTTAGCTTTATAAGACACTGTCAAACTGTCTTCCAAAGTGGATGTGTTATTTTGCACTCTAGCGGCAATGAATGAGAGTTCCTGTTGCTCCACATCCTTTGCGGCATTTGGTATTGTCCATTTCTTGGATTTTAGCCATTGTAATAGGTGTGTAGTGGCATCTTATTTTAACTTGAAATTCTCTAAAGACAAATGATGTTGAGCATCTTGTCATACATTTATTTGCCATCCATGTATCTACTTTGGTGAAGTATTGTTCAGATCTTTTGCCCATTTTTAAAATTGTGCTGTTTTCGTACAGTTGAGTTTTCAGATTCTTTTTTTTTTTTTTAAGGTTTATTTATTTATTTCGAGAGGAGGGGCATGTGGGAGGGGCACAGAGAGAGAGCCCTCTGCAAGGCTTGAACTCACAAACTGTGAGATCATGACCTGAGCTGAAACGAGAGTTGGACGCTTAACCGACTGAGCCACCCAGGCGTACAAGAATTCTTTTATATTCTGGATACAAGTCATTTATCAGATGTATTTAGCAAATATTTTCTCCCATTCTGTAGGTTCTCTTTTCATTTTTTTTTTTTGATGGTGTCCTCTGAAGCACAAAAGTTTTTCATTTTGGTGAAGTCCAATGTATCTATTTTTCCACTTGTTGCTTCTGCTTTTCATATCTTATCTATATAACCATTGCCTAATCAAAGGTTTCTTTTAGTCCCACATTTTTTTTCTAAGAATTTTATTTTAGCCTTTACATTCAGGCTCTGATCCATTTTAAGTTAATTTTTTCAATATGGTGTGAGGGGTCCAACTTCATTTTTTGCATGTGGATATCCAATTACCGGAACACCATTTTTTTTTTTTTTTTAAGATTTTATTTTTAAGTAATCTCCACACCCACGAAGTCACAACCTTAAGTTCAAAAGTTGCATGTTCTACCAATTGAGCCAGCCAGGCGCCCCTGAACACCATTTGTTGAACACCATTTGTTCTTTTACCCCACAGAGTTGTCCTGGTGTCTTTGTCAAAAATCAGTTGACAATTGTGATGGGCATAATGCCCCTGCACCATAGACATTGCATCCTAATTCCTGGGATCTAGGAATATGATGTTACTTGTCAAAAGAGAATTAAGCTTGCAAACAGAGTTAAGGTTGCCAACAGCTAACCTTAAGACAGGGAAATACTCCTGCATTACATAAGTGGGCTTAATGTAATCATTACGGTCTTTAAAAGTGGAAGAGGGAGAGAAGAGTTCTGAGTCAGAGGGAAACGTGACTGTGGAGGGAGTGATGTGATGCAAAAAGGACCCAACTTGCCTTCATGTGAAGATGGAGGAAGACGGCCATGAACTGAGAAATGTGGGCAGCCTCCAGAAATTAGAAAATGTAAGGAAATGGATCCTAACCCAGAACCTACAGAAAGGCTTTAAAATATATAATTCTACAGGCCCATATTACACAATAATCAAAAACAAGCTCTTTAAAAAATGCATAAAATCGGGGCACCTGGGTGGCGCAGTCGGTTAAGCGTCCGACTTCAGCCAGGTCACGATCTCGCGGTCCGGGAGTTCGAGCCCCGCGTCGGGCTCTGGGCTGATGGCTCAGAGCCTGGAGCCTGTTTCCGATTCTGTGTCTCCCTCTCTCTCTGCCCCTCCCCCGTTCATGCTC
The DNA here is from genome assembly GCF_022079265.1 of Lynx rufus. Classification (NCBI taxonomy): domain Eukaryota; kingdom Metazoa; phylum Chordata; class Mammalia; order Carnivora; family Felidae; genus Lynx; species Lynx rufus. The sequence continues at coordinate 58,361,313 of NW_025814824.1, read as the reverse complement.
TGTCTCTCTCTGTCCCAAAAATAAATAAAAAAACGTTGAAAAAAAATTTTTAAAAAAAAAATGCATAAAATCACTGTGGAACCACGAAGCTGAAAGTCTTTCAGTTCTTATTTCCTTAGTAGACTATATTCTTACTAATTACCTTCACCAAGAAGAATCACATAACACACTCAGCTGTAGTAAATTACACTGTAATAAGGTCTGAATTAGCCAAGTTTTCCTACATCTTAACCGGTTTGTGTAAGATTGCTGCTATAGAAAGAAGCAATCTTTTGAGAAGTATCATATACAATAATGCTTTCCTATATGATACAAGTTCAGGAGAGAGGTATTACGTCTGTTTCGAGTATAGGAAAGAACATGGACTTTGGAGCCTGTCATGCCTGATTCAAATCCAATACACTTACAGGTTTTACAACCTTGAGAGAGTCATTACTTTGCCTGAGACTCAGCTTTCTCCTCTGTAAAAAGGGATACCACCAACCATGCAGAGTTAGTGTAAAGACTAAATGAGTTCATATGTTTAGATTTAAAAACATTTATCTAAATCAAGGGTCAGCAAACTTTTTCTGTAAACACTTTATAATTGTAAATATTCTTTGCAGGACATACAGTCTGTCACATTTACTCAACTCTGCCACTGTAGCACAGAAACAGTCATAGATGAGTTTCAATAGAACTATCAAAAGAGGCTATAGAGGTGGCCCATAGGCCATAGTCTGCTAATGCCTGACATAAATCATCCAGTGCAGTGGCTGGCACATAGTGGGTGTTAAATACTAGGTACTATGATCATTACTCTCTTTTTCCCTATCACAGCCAACAAACACAATCCTTTATTGCTCATATGACTCATTCACCATTCTATCATTCCCAATTTGTAAAATATTCAATATTACCTAAACTGCTGCTGCCAAAGTTTCTCGGTCACTCTATTCCCCGTATGCAAACAAGTGATTCATTATCTTCCACACTGTCATCTGGATCACAGACAGAGGTTCAGATAGGAGGTTCAGGACTACTGGTTCAGTTCAATACTTAAATCCCTTTTATGACCTGTCCTATGAATGGCTGTCCAACATGTCTGAACACCCCCAATGACAAGGAAACCACCAAATTCCTAGCACCCTTTCTCTTGTCAGCTAGCTTGGACTTTTTCTGAAAGCCCTTTTATTGTAAGCTTAACTTCAATATGGTTCAACTTCGTAAGTATATACTGAGTAAATGCTGAGACCACAAAGATGAATAACATATAACCTCTATCTCCAACTTCTCACTGGACTTTGTCTGCCACTGTCACCCAAACAAGCCTCATGTTCTCCCTTCATGACAGACATTCAGGTATTCGGAGGTTGGCGCCCTAAGTTGTTCCCCAAACTCCCAATTCCTTCAACCGTTCCTCAGAGGCTCCCTCCCCACTTCACACTGCCTTCCTCTGGACATAAAATGCACACACACCCTCCAAAGAAGTCCAGGTGTGGCTGGACAACAGAAAGTGAAGCCAACCTAAAACTATGCACATTTAGCTTAGCACCAACAATCTAAACGAACAAAGGCAGCCTCATTTCCTCAACTCACAACTATACTCCTTTAATTTTCCAAGTGGTTCTATAATATTTGAGCTAAGTGATAGATTTTAGATGATATGGCAAACATTAACATTTCTTTTCCTTAAAGAAAAGGAAGATTTAGGCTAAATAGCAGTCAGGGTATCTATTTTTACTTGATCCAGTCTGATGGGGCCAATAACAGCATTTCTAGGCTGAATTGATACCAAAAAAAATTGTTTTTAATTTTAATTTTTAAAGTAAATATACTAAAAAATTCCAATGTAAGGATTGCAATTGTAAGATAGATATTTACAAAGGAAAAAGGGATAGAAAATAGTATCACGCTTATAGTAAGGCTAAGCAGTGTTTTATAAATATATTTATGTGTAATGCATCCCAAAGTAAAACAGACTTCTTACTGTGGTTCATGGCGAAAAGTTTTTGAAAAACACTGTTCCAGACCATGCCATGTGCCATTGGGATAGAAGAGTGATTCTTCTCTTACGTTTTATAAAAATAAAAATAGATGGACTTTAGAAAATTTTAAACTTTTGTTTTTCAAAAGAAACCATCAAGAAAGTAAAAAAACTACCTACAAGAATGAGAGAAAAAATTTGCAAATCATATATTTAATAAGGGACTTATAGCTGGAGCTATAGACTTCTTGCAACTCAATAATAAAAAGATAAACAACCCAATTAAAAATGGCCAAAGGATCTGAATAGATATTTCTCCAAAAAGATGTACGACCAATAAGCACATGAAAAGATGCTCAACATCATTAGTCACTAGGGAAAAGCAAATCAAAACCATAATGAGATACCACTTCACAGAGCTAAAATAAAATGGGCAGACAATAACAAATGTTATAGAGAACGGAGAAAAATTAGAACCCTCATAGATCACTGATGGGATCATAAAATGGTAAGTTCGTCATTTCCTCAAAATGTTAAATGACTCAGCAATTCCACTCCTAGGTATACCACACAAGAGAACTGGAAACATATGACCACACAAAAATCTGTACACAAATGTTCACAGCAACATTATTCACAATAGCCGAGAAGTATAAACAAACCAAATGTCTACCAATTGATAAATGGATAAACAAAATGTGATATATCCATACAATGGGATATTAAGCTGTAAAATGGAATGAAGTAGTGACACATGATAGAAAATAATGAATCTTGAAACAGGCACATATTGTATGAGTCCATTCATATGAAATGTCAAGAACACTCAAATCCAGAGACAGAAAGTAGATTAGTGGGTGCCAGGAGCTGTAAGGTGGGGGAACTGGGAGTGACCACTACTGGATACAGGGTTTCTCTTTGACATGATGAAAATGTTCTAAAATTAGATTATGGGGATAGCTGCACAAATGTGATTATAATTAAACCCACTGAATTGTACACTTTAAAGAGGTGAATATTACAATATGTGAATTATATTTCAATAGAGCTATTATAAAAAATGTAAAACCCTTGAACGGCTTCCCTTTGCCAAAACAGTTTATTGGAGCACTGAGGTTCCTTCAAATTCTTTTGTCACTTACTTCCAACTCAATGTTTAACCCTCGTCTCCTACTATTTCCCCCTTGCACCACCTTCTGCCTCCGCCCTCAACACGGCATGACCATTTTAGATTTCCATGCCTTTGCACATACACTTCTTGTTGTCAAGAATGTCATATTCCCTCTTCTCTTTCTGATGAACGTCTATATATCCTTCAAGACAAATACTGTTTCCTCCAAAAAATCATCCTTAGTCCTCCAGACAAAGTTGGTCATCCCCTCCATGCTATAAATACTAGTTTAAGCATCTCCCCTTAATAGATTCTGAACTCCTTGAGTTTACTAGACAGTATTATCTTCAGCCCCAGGACCTAAACCATTTAGTAAATGTTTACTGAATAAATGAGTGACAGAATACTCCCTCACTACTGACTAGAAGTAGTCAGCTATTTTTTCTCCAACTAGTTTAATTGGTAAAATCCATACAAATACAACATGAGTGCTAGCCTTCAGAGACCAATAAAATGAAATAAAAATACAAATTTGGGGCCAACATTGAGACTTAAGGAAAATTACCATACAGTAACATTTCATGGGGGCTCATAGTTCAGATACTTATCATTGTTGACCGAACACACTTACTGAAGTCAATACTCTTTTATTCAACATATTAAATGTGTTGTTTAACTCTGGTAACCACAGCTGTGACTTAGTTAACGATCTCAATAAATCCTACTTAAATCAGAGACAGGAAAAAATTATGCAAATGAATTCTTATCTGTTTTTTCTGCCCAAGGCATATTTGATAACAGATAAAACATCTCCAAATAGTCTCTACTTAATTGTCAGGAAGCCATTTGAGGTTTTATTGGTATCAAAACCAAATACAAAGAAAAGGAGAAGCCTGCCATATTCACAAATGATTTTATTCAGAAAGAAATTGCACATTAAAAGGAGACATAGTTGAGAGCTTATTTTCACATATGGAAGTGAATCTAGGAAAGTCAACAGTTATTAATATACAAAACCACATGATTAAAAAAGACAGTAATAGATAATGACAGATGGGCTTGCCTTAAGACTCATCTGCAAAATATCTTTTTGTTTAAAAACAAAAAGATATTTGTCTTTAAGACAGCTCTTTAGAAACAAGTCTAGAGTTCCAATGGACTTTAAAAATCAAACCAATCATACCATTCTCCACACAGGCTGTATCACACCCATATTCATCCAGCAGGGGTAAACCAGCCAACAATTATACCTTGCAGCTAGACAGGATGTCTTCCACTAATCTCTTGTAAACCCAGGCATCACCCTTAAGCCGCTGCCTCTTGATACCCACCACGTCGGGTTTCTGAAGCTGGCACACTTCTAGTTCAAACTGCATTGTCACTTTACCAAAGTCTGACTGTGTTTGACACTTCAGTGTATACCTATGAAAACAAGATAAGAAGCCAGTTAGTAGCAGAACCATGAATATTCTGTATAAGAAATCTCTAAGCCCATAGGAGGCCAGTGGAGAAAATGAACCATTATTTCATTAAGCAATATCTTACTGCTTACAGTTTCCAAATGACTGAGCTATACCTTAATCATGGAGCATGACTAGTGTTTTTGCAAAAGCTGAACTAAGATCTTAAGAAAGAATAAAGATGAAAGGCTTTACCAGAACTTTCTCTTGTCCAAAGAAAAGCCTTCCTTTCATAGCTACCAATGCCATTTATGCTCAAGAAATCTTCTGGTCTTCCTTATGCAACTCTTTCAACAGTGTAATCCATGAACAGTAGGCCATTTCCACAATGTTCACAACAAAGGAAAGCACAGGGAAGATTAAGAATATTTTTTTGTGTGCACCTCATCAGAAAATTCTTTCATATAAATAAAGCTGAAGCCACCAACCTGTCAGAAGGGTGTGTGTTTCTGAGGTTTTCTAATAGTAATATAGAGGTTATGATCATTACACTTTATGGCAGAGTTATAACAGAAAGCCCATGGAGATGGTCCATTTCCATGGTTGAAACACATGGTGTGTGTGTGTGTGTGTGTGTGTGTGTGTGTAGAAATAAAATTAGAACTGCCATATAACAATTCTGAAAATGGAAAAGCCCAGGCCAAATGAAGCCTTAAAGACATCCTTTAAGACTTAAGAATCAGGTATGTTCTTGCAAAGTTACATAAATTGAATTCATGTAAATCAACTTTTTAATTAGTTTGCAAAATATTTTCATTTTATTTGTCTTACTAAATAATAGACAACAGGATCAATTTTAAATATCAGTTCCCTAAATATGTGGGGCATGTGGTTAGGTACTGTTCCACAGAAGCGTGGAGAAATTACTTGCATCTGTTATGTATTTGAGGTTTTACAAAATATCACTCTTTCTCTTAGTTATGTGTTTGGGGTCTTCATCTCTTAAAAATGAGCAGTCATCATCAGACATGCCAAAAGAAGTATTCTGTAGTTAAGGTTCCTGACGGGAAGATGAAGCATAGGGCAATTCAGTCATATGGAGAGAAAAGCCAATTCTTCATGAATGAAAAAAGATAATAATAGAATATACCTGAGATTAGTAACATCACATCCCTGAAAAACTTAGCTTTTGATGTTCTTCTTTGTCACAAAGAAGTTAAAAACAAACAGAAGAGATAAAAAGGGAAAAAAAGGGATCAAGGCAGACACTTTGCTGTTGATGAATAAGTTAGATGGATAAATTATTGGTTAACAGCTAGTTGGCGATCTGATAGAAAGATCACATGCTGAAGGAATTATTGAAGGCTTTCTAATATAGATTTGGCTAGAGGTTCTGGACCCACCACTAAACTGCAAGCGTGAAGAACGGGTCAGAGTGAGTTATATGTGTTCTGATGATGCCTTAAGAAGAAAGCCAGGGTCCAGGTAAGGAATGCTTACCAACATGTACAGATAATGAAAAGTAAAATTACTTTTGCAAAAGATTGTTTCTAAAGATCTTCCTCTAAATTGAACATCTAGTTAAATGTTTTTTATTGAACATTGAAATCTAGTTAAATGTTTTTTATATCAATTAGTGGCTCTTTTTATCTGCCTCAATAATGAAATTTGAAAGACATAACTGGAAATACTTAGAAATATGAACATCTTAGGTAACGAGAAGAGGTCTGGCCATTCAGACCATGAGATCACAGCCACGGAGGCTTTGCCGGCAGCTCACTGAACGGTGGGAAAGAGTTAAGGTGAAATAATTTCCTAAAATGGTGAAAACCCAGTCCTGTCCAACAGCAAGTCATAAACGAAAGGATTCTATAAACCCCTGATTGGTCTGAGGTGTCTCGACTGGAAAAAAAACTGGAAGGAGTTCAGATTTTTCCTATTTTGAAAAGTCTAATTTTGAAAGTGGTGACAATATGGCACTAGCTCATACAAAACCAAAGAAGCTAAATTATGAACAATGACACTGCCATAAAAGCTTTTTTGATGAAAATGAGGTAGGAAAAAAATTTTTTTAAAAAGAGAAGAATCAATACATGTCTTCTCAAAGCTCAAAAGATATCAAGTAATAAATGCAACAGCCTCTAAGTGTGCTTCTTACCCCTTTTGTACAAAGTCAACATGCTTCTTTGGAAGAACAGACATTATTTCATTCAAGAGTTGATCTGGATTCACTAGTTTGGTTGTAGTCACATTATAGTGAAGCTTAAAAAAGAAAAAGAAGGGGTATGAAGTAAATCTTTACATCAACACAAACACCTTCCTACCTAACTCAGAGATCCCAAAATCATTATAGCACCAGTTCAAATGGAAGCATTTCCAGAAAAATACTGAATTTACAACCAATTCTTGGTAAGCTGGAATAAGATGGCACTGGAAAGCTTGGAGAAATTAACTTTCACTAGTAAGTACATCCATATCATCCTTTTTAACTTTTCATCCTCTTCTCCTACCAATCTTTTTAATGAAATACATAAATATTAATTAACATCTATCTGTTTGAGCTTTACTTGTTTCTCCCTTCCTGTGCTATTAATTGTCCTAAGATGTAAACTGTGAGAGATGAAACAAATGGCCCAGGAAATGTGGTTTGAATATATACCTGACCCTTGAAAAACTCAAGGGCTAGGAGTACTGACTCTTCATGCAGTTAAAAATCCACATATAACTTTTGACTCCCACAAAACTTAATAGCCTGTTGACCGAAAGCCTTACAGATATCATAACAATCAGTTAACACATATTCTGTATGTTATGTGTATTATATTCTAAGTTCGTACAATATAATAAGCTAGAGAAAAGAAAATGTTAAGAAAATAAAAAGGGAAGGGGGAGGCTGGGTGGCTAGGTCGGTTATGCGTCTGACTTTAGCTCAGGTTCTGATCTCGTGGTTCGTGAGTTCAAGCCCCGTATCGGGCTCTGTGCTGACAGCTCAGAGCCTGGAGCCTGCTTCAGATTCTGTGTCTCCTTCTCTCTCTGCCCCTCCCCCACTCATGCTCTATTTCTCTGTCTCTCAAAATAAATAAACGTTAAAAAAAATTTTTTTTTTTTAATTTTTTTTTCAACGTTTTATTTATTTTTGGGACAGAGAGAGACAGAGCATGAACGGGGGAGGGGCAGAGAGAGAGGGAGACACAGAATCGGAAACAGGCTCCAGGCTCCGAGCCATCAGCCCAGAGCCCGACGCGGGGCTCGAACCCACGGACCGCGAGATCGTGACCTGGCTGAAGTCGGACGCTTAACCGACTGCGCCACCCAGGCGCCCCAAAAAAAATTTTTTTTAAAAAGGGAAGGGAACATATATTTACAGTACTGTACCATATTTATCAATACTGTAAGTTTACACTGTTTACAAGATGAATCCTCTATCTTCTATTAGTACCTACAAAAATACTGTCTTATATGATACAAAACATGACAGATGTTACATGTATTACTAACACTAGATATCAAAAATGAAAAGATAATATGAAAAAGAAATTCATATTTATTTACAGGTATATTTATTTATTTACTCATGCATTGATAACGAAAAACCAGCAATATGACGGCTTCATGGTAGCCTGGTGTAATCAATATGATTGCTTCACAGTAGCTTAGCCTACACACTAATGAATAAATGGTTATAAAATTTTATGGGATACAGTAATACAGTCACATTCATAATACAGTATTAGAAACACTGTTATATATATTTTTAAAAACACCTACTGGTGATGATAGGCTGATAAGCAGTTTCTCCAAAGACAAGAGAAGCATACTGTACAGTAATGTTATTCTTTGAAAACAAAGTCATGAAACAGCAAGAAAACTAACACGTTATTAATTTTATATTAAATACCACTCACCTTGTGTCTAAGTAAAGATAGGCTATCCACTTCCATATGAGTCTTGCACACAAGGTTCTACATGAGGAACACTTAGGTAATGATGATGATGGCACAAAAACGTCTCCTGTGGCTCTTGTCATACAGTTACTACACGTTCACATGACACTCACACACATACACCACAGGTAAGTTTATTAAGTGTATGCCATGGTGATTATTTACTGCTCATCAGGTAGAAGTGGATCATCATAAAGTCCTTCATCCTCCTCTTTTTCATGTTGAGTCGGCTGAGGAGGAGAGGTTGTTCTTGCTGTCTCAGGGTGGCAGAGGTGGAAGAGGTAGAAGGGGATGAGAAGGGGCAGGCACACTTGGTGGAACTTCCTGGAAATAGGTCGCAATTTGTCTGACTTCATGCTTTTTCATTTTTCTAAAAAATGTTTCTGTCCAGTACCAATCCTCCTCCTATTATTTGCTTCAGTTTCAGTGCCCATATCATAAAAGGCTCCATGTCATAAAAGAAGTAAAAAGTAGTCCTGAATTATCAAAACCCTTTTGCCAGTTTGTCTAATGTCAATTTGGTTTCTAGCACTGCTTCTTCTACATGTTCTTCCTCATCATGTCACTGGTTCAGATCACTTATCTCCATCAACTTATCTTCTGTTAATTCTTCTGGCGTGGTGTCTATCAGCTCTTGACTTTCTCCCCATATCTTGAAGCCCCATAAACACCCTTTTTTGCCATATCCACAAACTCTTTCATAATTTCTCTGTTTGGCTCTGCCGTAAACCCTGTGAAGTTATGCACAACATGTGGACAGTTTTCTCCAGCAGAAATTTGTTTTAGGCTTAGGCTTTCATGATTTTTCTGTTACAACAATGGCATCTTCAATGATGTAATCCTTCTAGACCTTCATGACATTCTCTTCCATAACGCTGACAACCCTTTCCATAGTACTGTGTGTAATGAGCCTTAAAGGTCCTTATGACCCCCTCTTCTAGGGGATGAATTAGAGATGCCATGTCTGGGGACAAGCACACCACTTCGACACCTTCAGTGTTGATCTCATAGGATTCTGGGTGGTCAGCGGCATTGTCCAATATCAAAAGAATTTTTTTTGTTGTTGTTTTTTTGGTTTTTGGGGTTTTTTTGTTTTTTTTTCAATATATGAAATTTATTGTCAAATTGGTTTCCATACAACACCCAGTGCTCATCCCAAAAGGTGCCCTCTTCAATACCATCACTCACCCTCCCCTCCCTCCCACCCCCCATCAACCCTCAGTTTGTTCAAAAGAACTTTAAAAGGCAGTCCTTGGGGCACCTAGGTGATTTGGTCGGTTAAGCATCTGATTCGGATTCTTGATTTCGGCTCAGGTCATCATCTCACGGTGGTGAGATGGAGCCTCACGTTTAGCTCTGCACTGAGCATGGAGCCTACCTAAGATCGATCCTTCCTTCCTCCCTCTCTCCCTCTCTCTCTCTCCTTCTGCCCCTCTCCCCTGCTCTCTCTCTAAAAATAAATAAAATGAAATAAAAAAATTAAGGCAGTCCCTTACTGGCAAGGTACTTTTTGACTTCATTGATGAAATCTATCCAGAAAGAGAATTCTCATTGTCTATACCTTCTTGTACAACCAAAAGACTGGCAGTTGATGGTCATATTTTCCCTTCAAGACTCAGGGGTTAGCAGCTTTATAAGACAAGGGCAGTGCTGATCATAAACCCAACTGCATTTGCATAGAATAGTAGAGCTAGCCTATCCCTTCCTGCCTTAAAGGCTAGTGCTTCGGGGCACCTGGGTGGCGCAGTCGGTTAAGCGTCCGACTTCAGCCAGGTCACGATCTCGCGGTCCGTGGGTTCGAGCCCCGCGTCGGGCTCTGGGCTGATGGCTCGGAGCCTGGAGCCTGTTTCCGATTCTGTGTCTCCCTCTCTCTCTGCCCCTCCCCCGTTCATGCTCTGTCTCTCTCTGTCCCAAAAATAAAAAATAAACGTTGAAAAAAAAAATTAAAAAAAAAAAAAAGGCTAGTGCTTCTTTTTCTTGCTTACTAGTCAATGTCTTTTGTGGCATTTTTTTTTTTTTTTCCAGAATAGGGTAATTTTGTCTGCTGTTCAGGAAGATATTCTTTTTCCTCAATGATTTTCTTAATGGCATCTGGGAACCAGTATCTACTGCCTCTTGGTCAGCAGAAGTTGTTTCTCTTGTTATCTTAACTTTTTTTTTTAATGTTTATCTTTATTTTTGAGACAGAGAGAGACAGAGCATGAGCGGGGGAGAGGCAGACAGAGAGGGAGACACAGAATCCGAAGCAGGCTCCAGGCTCTGAGCTGTCAGCACAGAGCCCAATGCGGGGCTCGAACTAGTCAACTGCGAGATCATGACCCAAGCCGACACTCAACCAACTGAGCCACCCAGGCGCCCCTTATCTTAACATTTTTAAACCAAATCTCTTTCTAAAATCATCAAACCATGCTTTGCTGGCATTAAATTCTCCAGCTTTAGATACCTCACCTTCTTTTTGCTTTAAGTAGTCATAACATGACTTCATCTTTTCTCAAATCATATAAAGCTTATAGGTATGCCCTTCTTACAGCAATCCTACACCCACATTAAAGCTGCATTTTCAATACGAGATTAAAAAAAGTATTTTGCAAAAAATGCAAGGTTTTTGTGCCTGTTGGCATAGCTGCCACAATGGCTTCATGAGTTTCCCTTTTCTTTTTTTTAAACAACGGTCCTTACACTGGATTCATTTATCTGGAAATGGTGGGCAACCGCAGCCACAGACATCAATCTATGGTACATATCAAGCAATTCAACTTTTTCTCGTAAAGTCATGACTTCTCTCTGCTTCTCGGGAACACATCCAGCATCACTACTGGCACTTCATACAGGTCCCCTGGTGTTACTCAAGGTGTATGGCATTGAGCTACACGTGATTTATACATTTTAAACATATTTAAAAGTGAAAAATATGCAAGAACCTCAAAAGATCATTTTTGACTGTGATATGCAATTTACTGAAGGGACCAATTGCTCACGTGGAGACGATTAGCATCACACAGCGTTTTTAAGCAGATACTCATAACACAAGCTCACCGCAAGAGCAACAGAAGAATAGCTACGAAATTATTACAGTAGTAAAGCATGTATTACAGTTGATTTTATGCAGTTATGATTTAATACTGCATCTTTAAGTTTGTTTACATTTCTCTCAACTGTGAATGGCACCATGTACAGTATGTGTTTGTGTGCATAAGTTTTGATAAATTTTAACTTTTTATATCTGTTTATATCTTATGGTAGGGTAAATGATCAAATAGACTAATATCTAATATCTTTTTCTTAATTTTTTTGATATTTCTAGGCCACGCTGTTTTTGAGTTTTTCCAAATTGTTGCAAGTCCCCCCCAAATTTTCCCAATATACCTGTTTAAAACAATATACATGTAAGTGACCCATGCAGTTCAAACCCATGTCATTCAAGGGTCAACTGTATTTTTATTTAGTATTTATATATTTGTTCCAATCTGATTTAGAAAAACATAATCAGCAAAAACTAGTAACATATAGTTTCTTTAAAAGTAAACTTAAGATCAGACACCTGGGTAGCTCAGTCAGTTAAGAGTCTGACTTCAGTTCAGGTCATGATCTCACAGTTCATGGGTTCAAGCCCCACATCAGGCTCCATGCTGACAGCTCAGAGCCTGGAGCTTATTTCAGATTGTGTGTCTCCTTCTCTATCTGCCACTCCCCTACTCGCACTGTCTCTCTCTCTCTCTCAATCTCTCTCTCTCAAAAATAAATGTAAAAAAAGATTAAAATTTTGAGTCCAACTTCAGCTCAGGTCATGGTCTAACAGTTCATGAGTTTGAGCCACACACTGGGCTCTCTGCTGTCAGTACAGAGCCCACTTCAGGTCCTCTGTTCACCTCTCTTTCTGCCCCTCTGTTTGCACTCACTCGTTCACTCTCAAAATAAATAAATAAACAAACTTTTAAATAAATAGACTTAAGATTTTAAAAAGCTAGTCCTCCTGATTGTGTTGACAGTTTCACAGGTGTCTATATAATGCCAAAGTACATTAATCACACCTTTTTAAGAGGTACAGGTCATTTATTTAGGTCAATTATACCTCTATAAATCTTTTTTTTTTTAAGAGTCAGTATAAAGAAAATACCAGATAAATAGCAGTGCAGATGATATGCCCATCTGCAGGTGAGTGTTCAATGACCAGAGTTTAGGGACCCAGCTTCAAGTTATAAAAGGAACAAGTGGCACAGCTATGACAAGGACCCTCTCTGTCTGCTGGGTCCCCATCCAGAGCTGTTTCACCAAACTAAATTGGCTTTGTCAAGATAATAAACAGAACACTTCCAAATACAATTTAAGTGATTCCTTGTGTAAAATAAAGAATTAATCTGGGGCGCCTGGGTGCCATCCAACTCTTGATTTCGGCTCAGGTGATGATCTCATGGTTTGTGAGATCGAGCCCCATGTCAGACTCTGCACTGTCAGCATGGAGCCTGCTTGGGACTCTCTCTCTCCCTCTGTCTCTGCCCCTCCCGTTTGTGCACATGCTCTCTCTCTCTCTCTCTCAAAATAAATAAATAAACATTTAAAAAAATTAATCCTAATTTATCTGTTCAAATTTCAGATTTTTTCAACAATCTTTAAAAAAGCCTACAAGAGGCTTAACTATACATGATCTTCATCTTAACTAAGGTGTTCTTTGTACCATCCTTCTAACTTTTCTAAGTTTATAATTTTTTAATGTGAGAAATAGGTAGAAGGGCGCCTGGGTGGCTCAGGCGGGTTAAGAGTCTGACTTTGCCTCAGGTCATGATCTCGCGGTTTGTGGGTTTGAGCCCCGTGTCAGGCTCTGTGCTGACAGCTCAGAGCCTGCTTCAGATTCTGTGTTTCCCTCTCTCTCTCTGCTCCTCTTGCACTTGTGCCTCTCTTTCTCTCTCTCAAAAATGAATAAACATTAAAAATGAAAAGAAGTAGGTAGAAAAAATGAAACAAATTTCCTAAAGCGAGGCCTGCAGTTCTGCAAAAACTTAAACCATTTAAAAGGGTTACAGATCCAAAGTTAGATCAAGTTTCTGATGTTAGATGTGTGTTAATGAGGACTATGGTTCTGCTACATTAGGGTTAAAAATGCTCAACATGGATGATAATTTCACTCAACACTGGAACACCTTTGGTATGCCTGGGTGGCTCAGTCAGTTGAGCATCTGACTCTTGATTTAGGTTCAAGCATGATCCCAGGGTTGTGGGATAGAGCCCCATATCAGACTCCACACTAAGCATGAAGCCTACTTAAGATTTTCTCTCTCTCTCTCTCTCTCTCTCTCTCTCTCTGCCCTATTTCCCCACTTGTGCATATGCTCTCTCTCTGAAAAGTACAGCATAAGGAATACAGTCAAAAACATTTTAATAACATAGTATGGTGCCAGATGATAACCACACTCATCATGGTGAGCACTGCATAATGTACACAATCATGAAGTCGCTATGTTGTACACATGAAACTAATGTAACATGGTATGTCAACTATACTTCAGTAATAAAAATTTTAAAAAAACTGGAATACCTTATATAATAGAGCATTTCACATATATTTCACAGAGGCAGCTTTGTTTATGCATCCCGGCTCTATGAAGGTGCTGGGGTAGAAATTATCTCCAGTTTTTACAAATAAGGAAATTGAGGCAGGCAGGGATAAAACGACTTATCCAAGCTACAAAGTACGAAGCTGAAGCTAGAACTCAGGTCTTCTCATTCCCAATCTGTGGTTTTTCTCCTACATCCGGGAAGTAGTGGAGAATCCCTGGAAAATCAACTAACATCTTAGCAGTTCCTACTGGAAAATGCATTCAGGGGCCAACCAATTTACACAGGTGAACATTTTTAGGGTATTATCCACTAGTATTTGACAACTGCTTAGCTTCTCAATAATGTATATGATTGGACATGTTTCCTTAATTTTCTTTATCTAATGTTTTTCAGGAAAATGGCACTATGGTTTTCTTAATTTTTTTTTTAACGTTTATTCATGTTTGAGAAAGAGACAGAGCACAAGCAGGGGAGGGGCAGAGAGAGAGGGAGACATGGAATCTGAAGCAGGCTCCAAGCTCTGAGCTGTCAGCACAGAGCCCAATGTGGGGCTCGAACCCATGAACCATGAGATTATGAGCTGAGCTGAAGTCGGACACTTAACCAACCGAGGCACCCTGGCGCCCCAGCACTATGGTGTTCTTGATCCCAATGTCAGTGTTTGAAATATTTCATAACTGTCTCCATCTACAGAAATCTTAGAACAAAAGAACAAAATATACCTAATAAACAGCCATATGCAAAACTTTTCAGTACATTATACAAGTTCAACAGGCAACAGATATTAATGGATATGTCCTATCTTCTTCCACTTTAAAACAGGACATATCTGAATATTCTCCCCGGAAGCACACTTCTATCCAACAGCTCATCATTTTCCTTCCCCAAACAGGCCCAGATTTGTCCCAAATGAAGAGTCTCAGTGCAAAACCTGAAAAGACCCAGTCCCCAAATCACAGAGAACACTACCATCTCCTCTTCCCTCCTCTTGGAACATGTTTTTATTACAGCACAGAGTAATATCCCTGCCTGTCTTCACTGCCACTCTACGAGATCCTCATGACATGGGCTATGTCATTTCCAAGTGGAGTCTTATTTATACCTTTACCTCTTACTTCCCCCAAACAAAAATGTCATTCATTAGATGTTTGAAGGAATGCTCAGAGAGAATCCAAGAGAGTACGAAGTATTTTATATCTACTAATCACTTCTTTTTCCTTTCCTTTCCCCATTGAACATATTGCCCATACCACTGACACATTAAGCCTTTTGAAAGCATGACAGGACTATCAAAGTTCCAAACCTCTTAGGCCTGTGAGGACCTCTCAGCCTACCTTCCCAGTGTGCTACTCAGTATTTTCTTCACATACACCACACTCAAAGTTCAAATTCACTTCCCATGCATTCAAATATTTTGTGAGGGCCTACAGAGATATCCATGTGTCAGAGACTCTTCTACATGCCAGAGATATGACAATTAAGCTCAAATCCCCATCCTTAAGGCAGCTCTCAGTTCCTCCATATGCCCCATGTTTCCCTGCCTCCATATTGCCTCTGTGATTAATCTCTCCACTTGAATATTTGGATTATAGTTATTCGCTCCTTGGAAAGAGCAAGTTTGTATAATTTACCTCTGCATTCTCAAAGCCCACTGCATCAAAATGCATAAAATAAAAAATCCATTCATTCATTCATTCATTCATTCATTCATTCAGTACTTCTCTTGGAAAAGAATAATAGTCTGGTTAGCAGCCAGCTTCTGAAATCCATACTAAAGAATTCCAGTGCACTTACCTTTAGTCTTCTCGGCCCATCTTTGGCAGAGCCCTTCCTTCTGCTCCTGGTAAGCACAGTGATAACCTTATCCAACCCCCTTTCAAGGCTCCCAAACACTTTGGTTCCTTTTCTTTTTGGAGTATCCTCTACGTGTGCTTGGTTGAGATCCAGTTCCACTGAGCGACATCTTAAAAAGAAAAAAAATCCATGAGTAAAACTGGGCCTCCTGCCAGTCGGGGCTGTCACAAGCCGTTCAAGTATGCCAAGGCGAATGCCAAGGCCAGTCCAGCTCACTACTCAGGAAGCACAAAAGCCATCTCCCACTGGAACACAGCCATCACCTCTCCCCTCAGCCAACTGCCCCTTGGCAAAACTATTCTTCCCCTAGCTTTTTTAAAAAAAATATACAGAAAAGTTGGGTGAAGAGTACAATGAACCCCATATATATATCCTCTTAGACTCAACAGTTGTTAATTTCTCACCACATTTGCCTTCTCTACATGTATAAATGAATACATTAAATATATGCACATCTTTGCTGAACCATCTAAAGGTAACCCATCTGAAGATACCATGAGACTTCACTCTGAAACACTTCAGCACACATACCCAACAAATAACGACATTTTCTACATAACCACAATGCCATCAAGAAAATTGATAATAATGCCACAGTACTCTCTAATATCTAGTTCACAGTCTAATTTCCTCAACTGCCCTCAAAATGGATCCTGCTTTAAAAAATAGCTATTACACTGGGGTGCCTGGGTGGCTCTGTCGGTTAAGCATCCAACTTTCACTCAGGTCATGATCTTGCAGTTTGTGGGTTTGAGCCCCACATCGGGCTTTGTGCTGACAGTTCAGAGCCTGGAGCCTGCTTCAGATTCTGTGTCTCCCTCTCTCTCTCTGCCCCTCACCTGTTCACACTCAGTCTCTCTCTCTCTCTCTCTCTCTCTCTCTCTCTCTCTCTCTCTCAAAAATAAATAAACATTAAAAAAATTTTTTTAATAAATAAAAAATAGCTATTATAGGGGTGCCTTGGTGACTCAGTTGGTTAAGTGTCTGATCATGCCCCATGTCATGCTCTGTGCTGACGGTGTGGAGCCTGCTTGGGATTCTCTCTTCCTCTCTCTCTTCCCTACCCCTGTCCCTGTTCATGTGCCTACACTATCTTTCTCTCTCTCAAAATAAACCTTAAAAACATTTAAAAATAAAAATAAAAAATAGCTATTATAGATGATGAGGGGCGTCTGGCTGGCTCGCTCAGAGGAGCATGCAACTCTTGATTTCAGGGTCGTGAGTTCGAGCTCCACACAGGACGCAGAGATTACTTAAATAAATAATATAAACATTTTTTAAAATTAAAAAATAAAGACAATGAAGGGACGCCAATGCTGCCAAACTGTCCATGTCCATACAAGAGGGATGAGTTTTCTTTGACACACCAGTTGGTATCTTTACTATATGAAGAACTGCTATCAGTGGATGTCTACACTCTACCGGGAGAAGCATCAGAAAAGATGGGCCTCAGAAAGGGGACTATGTGGATGGGGCCAGAGCCACTGTCTTCCCAAGCTGCTGTACGTTAAGATGCCAGTCCTACTGCTGAAGAGTTTCAGATTTCTTCCCCATGAGGAAGGCAGCAACAACAGCTACAGTAATGGCCACAGACCATCCGCATTCAGCTAGACATTTCTGCAGTCTCCGACATAATTTACACAATGGCTTGTTACCTTAATCAGGCTGATCATACGTGAAAAAAGAAAATCTGGCTACATATACTAAAGATCAAAGAATCTAAAAAACAGAACACTTACCGCCTCTCAGGGCTAATGACACCTGTCATTAACTTCTCTGTTCCTGCTGAATTTATTGGCATTTTAACTGGAGTTTCTTTCAGGCACTGGTTTCTGGCTATTAGAAAAACAACAAACACAAACCATATGTAGCTGACATATCGTGGTTTCAAAATTTCTGTCAATAATGCATACATCACTTATTCATTGACTCAGAATTACTGTAATCACTTGGCCAGTGGTGTTAAGGCTCTACTTATTTAAAGAATTATTTCCATGTGATTTATAATAGAAACAAAATCATTTTGGCTTTGCATGTGTGGCTCTTCTTTTCCTTCACTACAAAACCGAGTCCATGATTAAAAGTTTATTATAAATATTATATGACAAATTTAAATAGATCATATAAATACAGATTTTATGACTACTGATTCTCCTTTCTATATACAAAAGTCAATCTGTATTTATACAAGGATTCAATTTGTGCTTTTAATTGAAAATAGTATTGAGAGGTATTCATTCAATTCTTTGCCCTACTCAACTCCTGTTAGGCAAAGAGAACAGTCCCCGTGAAGGCTTGACAAAAGCTTTAAACAGTGTGAGCTTTTGTTATTTTTATATTCTAGAATATAAATTCTATTCTAGAATTTTGTATTTCATTCTAGTAGGGTATTTGTATCCAGATAATTTGTGACAAATTCACAATAACAAATCTGGTTACCACTATTTAGTTAACTTTTTGCTTATGATCTAAAAGTTGCATACCCTTTAGAGGGAACAACACTTTATAACAAGCATATGGTATCAAGTTTTTAAGATGACATTAAAGATTTTGTTTTGTTTTGTTTATGACTATCAGGACTATTTTCACTGGTTCCATGAGAACAAGAAAATAATATCTCTGAAAATATTTTCATCTATATCTAGTAACTATATCTACTATTATACATAGTTACTTGTTGATGAAGTATTGCTGACTGTATTGTACCAGATTAAGAAAAGTGATTAATGCTTATGTGAAAAATGACTCAGATGAAAGAAAGTAAAGTACACAGCACTAATGGAAGCTATCAATCGGGGCTTTAGCCAGTACCTTCTGTAGGTGGCTCTTATGTTTAAAGAAAAATAGCCAATAATAACTTTAGACCAACACAATCTTTCTCACAAACTGAAAGAAAGTTTTCTATGCAAACTGATGATACATTAAGATTATAAATTCCAAACTATCCATGTTTCAAAACTTTCAGAATTACATAAAAAGTTAAAACACACAGGGCGCTTGGGTTGCTAAGTTGGTTAAGCATCCAACTTCAGCCCAGATCATAATCTCGTGGTTTGTGGGTTCAAGCCCCGTGTCGGGCTCTGTGCTGACAGCTCAGAGCCTGAAGCCTGCTTCAGATTCTGTGTCTCCCTCTCTCTCTCTCTGTCCCTCCCCCACTCACACTCTGTCTGTCTCTCTCTCTAAGATAAACATTAAAAAAAATTTTTTTTAAGTTAAAAACACATAATAATAGAAGGAACTATAAGCATCAAAGGCTTAAAAAAAAAAAAAAGCCCTCTGGGGTGCCTGGGTGGCTCAGTCTATTGAGCCTCCGACTTCAGCTCAGGTCATGATCTCACAGCTTGTGGGTTTGAACCCCGCATCGGGCTCTGTGCTGACAGCTCGGAGCCTGGAGCCTGCTTCGGATTCTGTGTCTCCCTCTCTCTCTGCCCCTAATCCACTCACAGTCTGTCTCTGTCTCTCTCAAAAATAAACATTTAAAATTTAAAAAAAAAAAAAAGCCCTCAATGAGTTAAAGTCCATCTTATCTCCCTACCCAACCCCGATTCACAAACGATACTGTAGCTATATTAACAAGTAACAGAAGAGAAATACCCCATTAGGAAAAAAATGCAATAGCAGCTACTACTAGTAACATCCGACCTTAGTATCCAAACGTTACCTCACTGAACCCTCATAACAACCCCAGGCAGCTATACATGCTTATCACACCAAACTAGCTAGCTTCACAATTCTGGGGAAAGGGTTGTTTGAGCTGATGAATGAGAGAATGCAATTAACAGAATAACAGAACTTCCAGTAAATATTCTGACAAAGTTGATCGTAATATCTTTACAAGAAGTAGAGCTCTGGAACTGGCTATCAGGCCCATTAGCAAATTAGAAGCACAATGGCAGGACATGATTTAGCAGCACTTCACATGGCAAGGTCTTGGAGTTTGGGTTCATTAGGGTCTTAACATAAAACAAGAGTAGGTTACAATTGCTAGAAAAAAAGGCCAAAAAGGTTTAGGAGTCATTTTAAAAAGTGACTTGGGGGCACCTAGGTGGCTCAGTAGTTGAGCATCCGACTCTTGATTTGGGCTCAGGTCATGATCCCAGGGTCGTGGGAACGAGCCCTGTGTCAGGCTCCATGCTGAACGTGGAGCCTGCTTAAGATTCATTCTCTCTCTCTCTCTCTCTCTCTTTCTCTCTCTTCCTCTCCCTCTCTCTCCCTCTGCCCCTCTCCCCCACTCATGCTCACGCTCTCTAAAAATAACAATTTTTTAAAAAGTGACATGGACTAGATCACAATAAATAAAACCCCTTCAGGCTCTCTCTAACTCATTCTTTCTTTCAACAGATATGGCCCCACTATATACCAGGCACTGGGCACCTACTAAGTACCAGACAATAAAGACGACCCTACCATATACTATGCCATGTTGCAAAAATGGCAGACAGAATCTCTACTCTCATGATGCTTACAGTCTTATCCTGATGAGACCCAGCACTAGAAAACTGAGTTCAGTTCTAGGAACTGACAAAATAGAATGTGCCTAAATGAGGCCAGCAAGAAAACACTGAGGTGTCATAAAAGAAACCACTTAAATAATTGGTGATGACTGAGCTGATAAGGAAACCAAGGGCAATGAGAAAGTTGTAATATCTGGACGCAGATCTAGATGTCTAGAAGGACATGACTATGAGTGCTTCTGAAATATGAGCAAGAGCAGGATCAGATACCAGAACTAGAGATCCAGATGAGTGAGATCTAAGGGCTCAGCAGAGACTTCAGTTTTAGTCACCATAAGTGGGGGCAAAGGAGAAAACAAAGTCTAAATCTAGATATATGACCTTGGGCAAATCACTCGTCTGAGCCTTGTGTTCTTCAGCTATGAAAAAAACAGGTGGATGAAATGAGCTCTAACTTGCCTTTCGGCTTTGATATTCTATGATGCTATACTTCAACTTTACATATGTGAAAAAGAGAAAAAATATCAATAGAAGTTGACTAATATGCTTTCATTTCAACCAATGCAAATAATACAGGATAAAAAAAGCATAAATTCCTGAGGGCAATGCTAGCCATTTCCGACCTATTATGCGCTTAGATGGTAAGAATAGAATTTGAAGGTACTTTACCCTGATCAGTACATATAGCAAATACCTTTTGAGGGTGTAGTGTAATGATTTGGTGTGGAGAGTATTTCTCTCTTATGCTGGTTCTTATTAACTGGAGTCTTTGGCTCAGGAAATACAAAGCACTCATCATTCTTTACAGCAGACTTAGGCGTATATACATTCTCTTTGTTCTTTAATTTATTGGCAGATGCTCTGCATAATACTGGAGTTAATGATTTAGATTCCAGACCATTTGATTCTGTCCAATGCTTGGCAAACTGGAAAAAAAAAAGTTACTGGATAAAGCACAATGAAGAAGAAGAAAAGTCAATTTCTCTACAACATGCCTTAATCATTTGCAAATTACCATGCACCATTTTTACTAAAATGAAATACTCTCAAAAGGATATTATTGGCAATACCAGGAAATTTAAAAATGTATATTCAATTCTCTTTAGTACATGTAGATCACTTTAGTCTGTTCTACTGACAGATCATTTTCAACATGTTTTAGGCTGAGTGTTAAATCAAACACACCCAGATCTCAGGCTATACTGAGAATGGTCACAATTAAATCCCTGAGGAATTGTTTCCCATGCCTAGATTCCCATGGTTTGTCTCTAATGTGTACCAGAAACTAAGTGTTTAGTGATTACAGCAGAAAAACCATGTTAAAATACTCTTAACAGAAATGTTGCACACAAAATATTTTTTAATCATTTTGGATTTATGGTTGAGCTTGCAAAAAAGTAAGGAAAATCCTCAGAGGCTAAACTAAGAAGAGGAGCATGAATCCAAAGATATAATAAAGGCTGAAGCTGTCCATTGCTCTAAGGCCATCTACCTACCACCTCGGATAACCAGCAGCATGGACGTTAACAGCCACGGAAGCCTTAGGCCTATGCAAGGTGGTAAGTTAGAACCAAAGTGCTCATGAAAAGCCAGAGGGGGCTATAACTAAAATGAAAGGCGGGGTGGGGTGGCTCGGTCAGTGAAGCATCCGACTTCAGCTCAGGTCTTGTTCTCACAGTTGCCCCACGACTGCTTGGGATTCTCTCTCTCCCTCTCTCTGCCCCTCCCCCACTTGTGGTTTCTCTCTCTCCAAAACAAATAGACTTAAAAAACAAAACAAAACTAGGGGCACCAGGGTGGCTCAGTCAGTTAAGCCTCTGACTTTGGCTCAGGTCATGATCTCATGGTTCATGGGTTCGAGCCCCACATAAGGCTTTGTGCTAACAGTGCAGAGCCTGAAGCCTGCTTCAGATTCTGTGTCTCCCTCTCTCTCTTCCCCTCCCACTCTTCCTCTCTCTCTCTCTCCCTCTCTCTCAAAAATAAAGAAACATTGGGGTGACTGAGTGGCTCAGTCGGTTAAGCGTCCGAATTCATATCAGGTCATGATCTCGCAGTTTGTGAGTTCGAGCCCCGCGTCAGGCTCTGGGCTGAGAGCTCACAGCCTGGAGCCTGCTTCAGATTCTGTGTCTCCCACTGTCTGCCCCTCCGCTGCTTGCACTCTGTCTCTTGCACTGTCTCAAAAATAAATAAACATTAAAAATAATAATTAATTAATTAATTAAACATTAAAAAAATTATTTTAAAAAATCTAAAATCAAACTGTGAATTAAATATAAATCCGCCCTGTAAAGAGGACAGAACAATGTTGTCTGTCCTAGGCTTAACTCTGGAGAAGCAAAATTCTCCTTTAATAATTTGCAATTTCACATAAGTTTAGGGACCAAATTCATACTTTCTGCATGGTCCTATGTGCATTCAAGGAAAATACAATCCCTAGCTCTTAAAAACCATTCCAGAGAATAAAAAAAGGAACACATCCCAATTCATTTTAGAAGACTACTATAATCACAATACCAAAATCAGATGGATGGAATAGAATGCAAGTAGAGGAGAAGAAAGACTTTCATGCATTATTTGACATTGTTCTATATTGTCTAAATGTTTTACAAGATGAATGTATCTATGTATAATGTCTGTAATAATAAAACTAAAATTTTCAAAAGAAAAAAAGACTTATATGAGACAGAAAACTATAGGACATTTTCATTTAAGAACAAAGAAGCAAAAATTCTAAACAAAATATTAGGAAACTAACCGCAGCAGTGTATTAAAAAGATAGTAAACTGGGCTTATATAAAGAATACAAGACTGGCTTAACATCATAACTATTGATATAACATATAACAAACTACATTATTTAATGTAGTTAATTATATCAACTAGTGAAAGAAACAAAAATAGATTATTTTCTCAATAGGTATTTTCTACAATACAGATTCATGACTTTAAACAAATCTTAGGGATGGATGCCTGGTGGCTCAGTTGGTTAAGCGTCCAACACAGGCTCAGGTCATGATCTTGCGTATTGGTGAGTTCAAAGTCCCGCATCAGGCTCTATGCTGACAGCTCAGAGCCTGAAACCTGCTTCAGATTCTATGTCTCCCTCCCTCTCTGCCCCTCCCCTGCTCACACTCTGTGTCTCAAAAATAAACAAACACTATAAAAGAAAAATTTAAACAAATCTTAGCAGACCACAACTAAATGAAAAACAGGTCTTAACTTGAAAAAGACAGGGTGGGAGGTGCAGTGGAGAGAGAGGAAGGCTGACAAGGAGAAGGAGAGTGAGGGAAGAGTGGGAAGGGGAAGGTTTAAGAGAGAGAGAGAGAACATACATCATACTTAATGATAAAAGAAGTATTCTTTTTTACAACTTGGAAAAACAGTGTCTGCTATATTGCTAGGTCTACTAAGTGCAGTAATAAAAAAAACAAAAGATATTGAAGGTTTAAGAATTAGAAAGGAAGAGGGGTGCCTGGGTGGTTCAGTTGGTTAAGCATCTGACTTTGGCTCAAGTCATGAACTCATGGTTCATGAGTTCGAGCCTCGTATCAGGCTCTGTGCTGACAGCTCAGAGCCTGAAGCCTGCTTGGATTCTGTGTCTCCCTCTCTCTCTGCCCTTCTCCTGCTCACAGTCTCTCTCTCAATCACTCAAAAAAAAAAAAAATTAAAAAATGTTAATAAAAGAATTAGAAAGCAGAAACAAAACTGCCACCCATAGATGATATACTTTTGTACACAGAACACTCAAAAAAATATACAGACACATTATAAGAATTTAAGAGTTTAGGAAAGTTACTGAATATAAGATCATTCACAAAAATCAATTTCATATCTATACACCAGTAACAGATACAAAACTGTGATTTTAAAAGACCTACCACTCCCAACAGCAATAAAAAAATAAGAGTATTTAGGAATAAATCTAATAAAAATATAAGACCTTTCTGGGGAAATTTATAAAACTTTATTAAAAGCAATTAACTAAAACCTAATAAATGAAGAGATATACTATGTTTATGGATAGGGGGATTTGAGGGTCTAGATTTCAATTTTTCCCAAGTTGAATCTTAAATTCAATGCAATTTCAATTTTTGAGTGTATGTGAAGTTTGTCCAAATGATTCTAAAATGTATATGGAAATGCAAAGGGACAAGAGTAGCCAAGACATTCTTAAAGAAGAATTGGCCAACCAGAGAGAAGAACTATTACAAAATTAAAGTAATTAAGATGTGTAGTGGTGAAAAAAAATCAATAAAACAATATAGCCCAGAAACAGATACACTCCTATGACAACTTGATATATGATCAAAGCACCACTGTAGATCTGGTGGTGAAAGAATGGACTTTCCAATGTAGGAGATATAACTTTATGCTCACCAGATTACAAAATATTTAAATATTAAAATATTAAATAGCCAAAAATATCAAGTATTAATAAATATGTAAAGCAATGGGAACAGTCTTCTACTTCTGGTTGAAGTATACTTAATAAAACCACTTTGGGGGAAAAACTGGCATTATCTGTTAACGCTGAAGATACTCATTCCACTCCTAAGTATATATGTGATAGCACTCTTACGTATGTAATAGGGGCCCTGCTGCACACGAGAGTTAGCCTAGCAGGTCCTGGATGGAAGCTGGGTAACCCAGCTTTTAGAAAATTCCCAACATTGTTGGGATAAGTTTGTTTGTATGGCTGGAGCACCAAACCTGCTGTACCAGACTGTACAGACTACAAGCAGTGTGATTTATGATGAACGACAGCTTTTCTTCTAGAAGTCTAGAATTTCTGTGATTGTGACGAATTCCACCAACATAGAGAGCCTGTGTAACCAGCCCCAGTAAAAACTTTGGATTCTAAGTCTCTAGTGAGCTTCCCTGAGTAGAAACATGCACACCTGCTCCTGTATTTCACTGCTGTCAAAGAGAGTGCACTCTGCGTGGCCCCCTCAGAGAGAGTGGAGGAATAACATTCACTGTACATCCAATAAGTTCAACAAATGCCAAATAAGATTAAAAAAAAAAAAAGATTATCAAAAGGAGAAGAAAACAGATCAGTTGCTGCTCTGAGTTGGGGGGAATAGGGAGTTGGCTACAATGAGGGACTCTAGGAGAGGGGGCAACAGAACTGTTCTTGATTTTGATGGTGGTCACAGGACTGTATGCATTTGTCAAAACACACAGAACTGCACACTAAAACAGTGTTAACAAATAGTTAACTATATGTAAGCTGTACTTCATTTTTGGAAAGGGGGAGGGGAGGGGAAGGGAGGGCAGGGGGAAAAAAGACAAGCGAAAAGAGGAACAGTAAAGTGCTCTAAAATGGAATCTTGGCTTTGTTCAACTTGGAAATAAATGGCTTCCCTTTTGTTCATATTCCAACAAATCTCTCATTAATGTCTTCAATGGCTTAGGAATTCATTAAATTTGCAAGCACACACCCAATACCGTATATTACACAGACTTACTATACACACTCACATTAGAGTCTAGATGTTTTTATAATTTACGCAACATACACTGCTTTAAATAGTAAAATAAATAACTAACCTGTGGTGTTTGTGGGGTGGTCACACCTACTGATGAACTGTCTCCACACCAGTCATAGTCTATCAATCCAGCCACATCATTTTCATCACTTGTTGTCATATCTTCTAGACTCAGATTCTTTGACTATTCAAAAAATAGAAGAACTCAGAGACAACGCCATCATGGTTCAATTTTTAAAAGATTATGTTCGAGGCACAGGGTGAGGCACAGGGCAAGGCCCTGGAAGCAGAAACAAATCAGATAGTATACTAAAGGAGCTCACCGTCCAGGACAGAAAACAGGAAGCCAAAAAATGCCAACACAAATTATAAGGAGAATCTCTGACTCTCAAACATGTCTTGGAACATGTTTACATATATACTCTTTAGCCAAAGATAAATTTGGCTTTATTATCAGATAATCACTATAACACCAGAGAAACAACTCGACTGCAAATCTACAAATAAAAAAGCTCTGGGGTGCCTGGGTGCCTCAGTCAGTTAAACATCCGACTTTGGCTCAGGTCATGATCTCATGGTTCGTGAGTTCAAGCCCCCCATTGGACTCTGTGCTCACAGCTCAAGCCTGGAGCCAGCTTGGGAATCTGTGAATCCCTCTCTCTCTGCCCCTCTCCTGCTCACTCTGTCTCTCAAAAAATAAATAAATGTTTCAAAAAAAAAAAAAGCGCTCTAACAAAGTAGAAAATATAAAAGAAATGACTTTGAAATACAGGTTTCTTTTTTTGCAAATACATGCAGAATATGTAGCAATTTTTCCCAGTAGGAATAAACTAGCTTTAAGACAGGTCAGCTGGGGACAGAGTATTTGGGGTCCTGTGCTAACAATACCCCCACAGTCATTTATCTCCCCCCCCTCCATAAACTAAGGGTATACTAGACACACCCTAAATTCTAAGACTATGGAGTGTAATTGGATCTTTTATTTCTCCCTCCTTCCATTTCCGAAATTCAACATCTAGTTAAGCCAGCCAGACAATTTTACTTGAATTTCTCATACGTCACCATTTACTTTCCAGTCCCACTGCCACTGTTCTAATTCAAGGACACATCTTCTCACACCTGAACTATTCAAACAGACAGTATGGTCTGTGCCACCAGTGTTTCTACCCTCTCAACCAGGGATGACAGAGTTCTCCAATTATCATCAACTAGAACTGGCTACATGGAGTGCTAGCCAGAGAAAAATACTAAAGCTAAATCTAGGCTCAGTGGAGAAAAGTAACGAACGATGGCCATCCCGAGCACTGCCATAGAGAGTAACAGCACACACACATCCCTAACTGAACAAGTCTATATACCACTGGATACATTTTTCAAAATTACAGTCCTGTCAAGTGACTTATCCTATCTTGCTCAAAAATCAATGGTTCCCATTACCTATAGCATAAAGTCTAACCCTTCTGACATGGCATTTCAAAGCTCTCTACAATCTAGCTCTCACCTACCCTCCCAACTCACTCCCTCCTTCTCTTCCTCTTACTTTCGCCCTCTTGACCTCTCAATCTTTAGCCAAACCAAATCTTTAACCAATCTGATTCCTGGATCAGACTGTATTATTGTCTTGCTGAAAATGCCATCTGCTGATTAGCAGTTCAGGATTACTTACTTTCTTATAAACAACACCTCAGAGAAAAAAGGGTGATTCTACCAAAGGGAAGAACAATACAAAGAAACTATGTTTCAAGTTTTAATGATTTGCATAAAAAGCAGAAAATAACCCAAAATTTTATTTCTACACTATTTCTTATTATTAAAATATCTACCTACCATAAAAATTGATTCAATAATGCCCAAATAATTACACGATCAGGGTCAATGCTCATTAGTTGAAAGAGAAGAGTAAGTATCTTCCCAGATACTTGAATACTTCATAATTCTTAGAAGCAGGTGAATTGAGATTGGGCCAATCCAGATGTAAGAAAATTCAATGGCTTAGGAAAATATCTCAGAACTGTTAACAAAGGTGTTATAAATGTAAAAATTTTGCTGAAGTTTATTCTAGGTACAGACTTATCTAATGCCATTCTGCAATTACCTTAATCAGAAACAGAGTTCATGATTTTGTGTTCTCTTTGACCCCAAGATCTTCACTTCAGTCTGAAAGTTTAAAGGGTCTGGAAATGTGGACAGGATGAGTGACAGGACAACTCATGGAGTCCATGGGTAAAAGATCTGTCTGGGCATGGTGTATTCACCAATCCAACAAAACTCTCCAAGAATAGACTAGAAAACCATCCCAGGAATGACATTATTTCACTTCAGAGATCCCTTTACACTTTTAAGTGTAGCTCCTGGTACTTAAAAAAAAAACCCATACACTTTTAAGTAAAGCTCCTGGCACTTTTAGTGCTTAGTTTGGCCAAAAGACCAACTAGGGAGGAAAGGAGAGAGGCAGAGACTGACAGGGTCTGGAAGGGACATAAGATTCCCTATACCTGCAGCACATGATTGATAAGTGCCATAAAGAGAGATCTAGGGGCGCCTGGGTGGCTCAGTTGGTTAAGCGACCGACTTCGGCTCAGGTCATGATCTTGCAGTTTGTGAGTTCGAGCCCCGCATCAGGCTCTGTGCTGACAGCTCAGAGCCTGGAGCCTGCTTCAGATTCTATGTCTCCCCCTCTCTCTACCCCTCCCCTGCTCATGCTCTGTGTCTCTGTCTCTCAATAATAAATAAACATTTAAAAAAAAAAAGAGAGAGAGATCTAAATGAAACATTAAAGGAATTCAGGGAGGTCAGAGGGAGATTCAACACAAGATCATGAAAAAGGTAGCTTTTCTTTTGACATAATTTTGAGAGGCAGAGAAATAAAATCACCTCACACATAGTCATTTGGGCTATACTGGATTAAATAAAGAGAGCTAACTACCTCTCTCTCTGAGAATAATAAAAGTACAATTTCCTAGTGCTAGAATAATTCAAATTGCAACCTAAATTAATCAGACTGATTATATTCCAAAGTTCCCACACCCATCCAGCAAAGGATTTGGAAGGCAGTATTTTAAACCATGGGAGGTAACAAAAACTCAGAAGATAGAGACTAATGGGAGTTCTTAGGAATGACATGGTGCTTCCAAAAATGTAAAGCTTCTCCATCATTCTAAACACTCATGACAAAGAAAAATGAGACAAAAAGGACAAAAGTAGAAAAAATATGGTCACAACAAATTCATACAAGGTATTTGAGTTATATGAGCTATAACTACTGCTCAAAACAAAAACCTAAACCATCAACATAAATGAGTATCAAAATATTCATTAAAGTATTTCATGTCATATAAAAGACAATACATCCTATTTTCAGAAATCTTACTCCCAATAATTTTTAAAAATTTTTATCCCCAACCCAATAATACAAGTGTCCTTTAAAAGCACTTGTATTAATTATATACATAAATTATATAAATAGGGGCACCTGGGTGGCTCAGTCAGTTAAGCGTCCAACTTCGGCTCAGGCCATGGTGTTGTGGTTCATGAGTTCAAGCCCCGTGTCAGACTCTGTGCTGATAGGTCAGAGCCTGGAGACTGCTTCAGATTCTGTGTCTCCCTCTCTCTCTGCCCCTCCCCCGCTCACACTTTGCCTCTCAAAACTAAACATTTAAAATAAAATTTTTTAAAATAAATTATATAAATAAACACACCAAAGAAGAATGGAAAGTCACAGTCAAATAAAACTATATTATCTACAGGGAGTAGGTTTATGCATAAGTTCTATTTTCCTTTAGCTTATCTGTGACTTAAAATTCTTCTACAACAATCAAAAATTATTTTCGTGAAAAACAAAGGGGAAGAGAGGATTATTTCCATGCCATGTTAACTTTGAAATTTTTAGAGTTCAAGTTCTGAATGTCCCATTTTCCTCACCAAAAATATTTAAATCATAAAATGTCTTGCCTCTGGCTCCTTGACACCAGTGGTGGACCCACTCATGAATGGAGCAGGCGTGAGGCCAGAGCAGTCGGTGTTCACACAAAAGGTTCTAACATTTACCTTGGTGTTTGTGAACGGGGTATCACTGGCTTGTCCACAGGAAAAAGAAGGAAGCCTTAAACGAACTGGTTTTCCCCGAGCCTTCTTGGCTAGCAGCAGAAGATAGGTAGCCGTGAGGTGATCATACTGCCACTGGAAAAAAGAAAATCAAAGTTGTTTACAAGACTAAAGTTGTTTTTTGAAATAATGTTTTATTTTACATTAACTTTTTTCCATTCAGAAAAAATAACCGTCCCTTGTACCGTGTCTCCTTCACTCTCTCATACACACAGACACAGACAGACACACACACACACACACACACACACACACACACACACACACACACACACACTTTCCACTCCCCAGAGGGAACCACTTTTAAATACTTTAAGCTATTTTGTCTATGTTTCTATGTTGCTTATAATTTAATTTAAATTTAAATGGCTTTAAAATTTTTCTTCAGCTTCAGATATTATCTATGAATTTCCTAGTATGGAAAATAAGAACTTTCCTTCCTGCCCCATACATTCTTCCTCCCTGTATCCTCCCACTATAATTTTATGACAATTTTTAGTTAAATCAATATTTATACTACTATGATTATGTAAATAGTATTCACAACTAAGTAAGGGTAATGTTCAAAATATTTAATTGGTACCCTGACTCTAAGCAATTAGAACAGAGGCTGAGAGTGAGTAGGGTCCTGGGGGACCTGTGCCATGACAATTATTAACCTTTTAATCACTGGGTTCCAGGGGAGACTGGAGGGAGGTGCCCACGGGACCTAAGGGAGGTAATGGGCTACGGGGAGGGCACTCGTAGCAGTTCTTTACCAGTGAGTATATAAGTATTCTAATATCTTAACAACCAATATGGAATTGCACCTAAACCATGCAGGGTACTCTCTTCGCATTTCCTTCTTTAATATCTTGGTTTTTCCTGAAGTTAAATAAAAAAGAGGCAGTTGTTCGTCTTACTAATTCATCTGCACACTCTCCAGCACTCTTCACCTCCCCTCAACATGTCCACATACACCAGCTGATCTGGCCCCCACTCCGCTGCCATTTTGGAGACATTCCACCTGATGTGTGCATTCCATGCTCCAGTCTGGACTGGCTTCTTTCTCAACCTGCAACTTAACTGTCAGTCTAGGGATTCCCTTCACCTCTATTCTACAATATGTCTCCAGTTTCCTAGATCCTAAGGATTCCTCTTTCTTGGTCACTTGTTTGGGTGCAATATATTCTCCAGTAACTTCCTGAAGGTAGATGGATGGGAGGTAAATTTTTTGCGATCTTGCATGCCTGGTGACTGACTGCATTTCATCCTCACACTTGATTCTGGTTTGGCTGAATATACAATTTTAGGATGATAATAATTTTCAGTTTTGAAAACACTATTCCATGGTCTTCTCACTTCTTATATAACTACTGAAAAATCCAAAGTCTTTCCGATTCCAAGCCTTTGTTTATGATCTTTTGGGGATTGTTTTTGGCTCTAGATATTTTTTGGATATTCCCTTTTCCCCCAGTTTTCTGAAATTCCACTTTGTGGAGATCTATTTTCATGCACATTTCCAAACCCTGGCTAAGTCCCTTCATTCTTAAAAACTCAGTTCTACTACCTTAGAAACCTGCAGTTCTGGAATATTTCTTCTTGTATTATTTCTTTGATGCTTTCTTCCCTTCTTCCTTCTGTTTTGTCTTCCTGCAACTTCTATTATTTGTATGTTGGACCTTTCTTACCCATTCTCTTCTATTTATGCATCTCTTTGTCTTTAAGTTCTACTTTTGAAAGATTTTCCTTTAATTTCATTTTCAATCATTTCTACTAAGCTTTTCATTTCTGTCGTCATATCTTAAACTTTCAAGAGCTATCTCTTGAAATGTTCCTTTTTAGTCATCTTATTCTTATTTTGAAAAAGAAATAGCTTCTCTTATCTCTGAGAATATTAATTATCATTTCTTAGCCATTTTCTTCCACTCCCTGCATTATCTTCTATTTCTGAATATCTTTACTTTTCTTTCTCTTCCCCCACCCCTGGTCCCCACCACTTGTTTTGATCTCTGATTTTCATGTTAGAGGCTTTCCTCAAATGTCTAGTAATCTTTGGCTGCCTGTCTCTATTTAAAGGGGAGGAATTATAAAGCACAGCTAATTAAAGGGTCTGTGTGTAGTTTGAGGCTGCTCATCAGCTTGGGGGCTTCCCTCTATAATGAACAGACAGGAATCTAAACTCCCAACCATTAGGTATAGTAGGTCCTCCCCCTTGGCTTTTCCCTAGAAATGAGTCTTCCAATATTTTCCCCACCCCCACTGCAAACAGGATAAATTCTTGGTTCCAGCATTCTCAGAGTTGAAGAGGGAAAGGGGTTAGAGGTAGTGGTTCACTGTTAAATATGAGGACTGCATGTGCCCATGCGTCCATTTCAAAATGGACAAGCTGCGTGTGGTACAACAGTGCCTCTTGGTCAATATCTCCTATCTTCCGCTGGGGTGAGGAAGACGTGGCTATCATGCAGCTCAAGGTAAAGAAAGGGATTTAGGGGTCCAATTGTTTCTCATACAGACTTTCAACCAATCTTCCTGTTCTACCCTACTTACTTCCCTAACTTCAGAGGTTCTGAGTACCTCTGACTCCTAAGCTTTCTGGAGCCTAAGGTCCTAATCAATTTGTTTATTTTCTTTTCCCAATGCAGGCACTTAGCTTTCAGCTTTCTCTAAAATGCTATGTCAGCTGCCACTTACCTATTTTATAACTCCCAAAATTTTACTCACATTACTTTTTGTCTCCTCTTTTATTCCAATCACCCTTGCAAAATGTTTTACCTTTTTACCCCTTTATTATTATTTTAGTGAGGTTTTAGCAAGTGTTGGATGTAAACATATCTGTTCAATCCATTATGTATAACTGAAAGTTTCTAAATAATGCACTCATAAGACTAGGAGACTCTACCCTGTAAGAGCGTTAAATTTTAATAACATTGAATAATATTTTTTTAATGTTTATTTATTTTTGAGACAGAGAGAGACAGAGCATGAGCAGGGTAGAGGTAGAGAGAGAGAGGGAGACACACAATCTAAAACAGGCTCCAGGTTCTGAGCTGTGAGCACAGAGCCCAGTGCGGGGCTCGAACCCACGAATTGTGAGATCATGACCCGAGCCGAAGTCGGACGCTTAACTGACTGAGCCACCCAGGTGCCCCAACATTGAATAATATTTAATGCATGTATCTCCTCAAAAGGCACATGATCCAAAGAGGTCTACTACCAAAAAGGTCTAAATAAAAACCCTGTTTTTATTAAATTTTATCAGTTAATATTTTAGATGGCCACAGTCATCATGTATGCTTTGAAATCTATAACGGACCTACCAATCGAGTGGAAGAGGTATAAAATACTGTGATAAATTATCACAGAATGTTGCCTTTAATCCAGACAGGATCAGGGGAAGGTCAGAAAAGGTTTCATGGAGAAGGTACTTGGGAACTGGGTAAAAACTATGTAGTTATAACCACTCTCCACTTTCCAAAAACTACATTCAAGATTTTTTTTTCCCCACCTGCCACATCTATGGTCTCACGTATGATAGCCCTACCTCTTTGAAAGAGATGCCATAAACTGATTACAGAATGGCTCAGAAACAAGTTGCCATTTGCGTACCAACAATGGTCTGGCACAATCCAGGCACCGTAAACAATACCTGGACAGTTTTCGATGGAGTTTTCTAAAGCTGCCTCAGAGTTTTACAACCATACTCTAACCCCTCTTTACCCCTAAGCAAAAAAAAAGCATCCTTTTTATAACTTTTTTTGGCCATAGCCACTGCATACAACTCGTCACAATCAGATGCACAGGGGAGTTCTGTGTTCAATAACAGATGAGTCGGCACATTAGTTACATTTTCAGGTGATGTCAATCCACAAGTCTAACACAACCAATGTCTCCATTATCTTTTAGGCAGCTCCAACAGGTTTACCTATTATGAAGGTTGCAATTCTAAAAACAACAACAACTAAAAACATTTTTAAAAAAAGAAAAAACATTGGGGCGCCTGGGTGGCGCAGTCGGTTAAGCGTCCAACTTCAGCCAGGTCACGATCTCGCGGTCCGTGAGTTCGAGCCCCGCGTCGGGCTCTGGGCTGATGGCTCAGAGCCTGGAGCCTGTTTCCGATTCTGTGTCTCCCTCTCTCTCTGCCCCTCCCCCGTTCATGCTCTGTCTCTCTCTGTCCCAAAAATAAATAAATGTTGAAAAAAAAAATTTTTTTAAAAAAAAAAGTAAAAACATTTAAAAATCCCCAGCTGTTGCTCACACAGGCTAAATGTTAAAGAACTGCCCAGGCACCTGGGCTGAGGGCAGGCAAGTTACTGGTACAGAGTGTTTTGAGAAACTGAGGAGTGGCTCACTATCATTCCCTTGACCTTGGTCCTTGAGGCCTTTAAACTTCTGCCACCAGAATACAGGGAGATTTGCACTACAGGGATGGGTGAAGGGATCTGTCTTGGTCTGAATTGGTTCTCATATGCACTTGTGACCCTCAATGAAGTCCCCATACCAGATGACTGGCTGCCCCCACAAATCACAGCCACTCACAGCTGGAAGAAGAGGGGAGCAGTAAGGAAAGCAATCAGGTGGAAGGAAGCTCTGGCACCACTACTGGAAGCTCTCCGGCAGGCTACAGCGGGATAGCCCGAAATCATGACACAGTGAAACTCTAACTGCTGCATATAAAAAGATTAAGAGTGCTCATGTATATAATATAAAAGCGGGACTTCTAGAAGGCCAATGTTTGACAATAATAGTGTTTCTCTCTCTGCACAAAGATCAGCAGCACCATCCCAGGATGGATCACACTAACCTGATCTCTGTCTGTCCTGTCTAACCAGACCCCAAAGTAAAGGCAAAGCTCCTGAGGTGCCAAAAACAAGTATAACAGACACACCTGATCTCAAACCTGCTGTTCCTGAGGCTCCTTAAACTGGAAAGTTCTTAGGACCAATGTGAATTCCCTGAGACTACCTAAACCAAGATTTCTCCAACCAACACTACTGATGTTTGACCTGGATAATTCTTTCTTGTGAGGGTCTGTTCTGTGCATTGTGGGATATTTAGCAGCATCCTGGCCTCTAACCACTAGATTCCAATATCATGTACACACACCCCAGTTGTGACAACCAAAAATGTCCCGAGGGGCAAAATCACTCCCAGTTGAAAACCACTGACTGAGACCAATGCTTCTCAACTTTTAATGTACATATGTATCACTTAGGGATTTTATTAAGATACAGATTCTGATTCAATAAGTCTGAAGTAGGCTCTGAGAGTTTGCATTTCTAATAAGCACCAAGTGACGCTAATGCTGCTGGTCAAAGCATACTTTGAATAGCAAGAATTTAGAGTAGTACTTCTCAACTCCTGGCTGCATACTGCAATCACTGGGAAAGCTTTTAAAAATTCTGATGTTTAGGCCACACACCAAACCAATTAAACCGTAATCTCCGGGGATGGGTCCTAGGCATCAGGATTAGTTTAGATTCCCAGAGGATCCACACAAGGTTGAGAATCTCACATTTAGAATGAATAGCCTATATTCTACTCATCCCTAGGACTGGAAAGTAAGTATAAGCAGACATTTAAGAATGAGAGAAGAGTCCAAAGGAAGAAAAACTATTCCTTTTTTTCACAGCATTCTTGATGTTGTTCGTGCCTAGCTTTCAGAATCACTGAGAGCTTTAGAGATGTAACACCAGAAAACAATATCGTGCTTCATTATCTACTTTTCCTATATCAGAAGGAAAGAAAATAATTCCTATTCCCATTTCACTTTTAAGTTTGAAAATTATGTAAAGATCACATAAAGGATACTATTTTAAAGATAATTTTTCAATAGTTCTTGAAATTCTAAGTATATTACTTTCAGGATTCAGATTTTAAAAGTCTGTGATATGGGGCACCTGGATGGCTCAGTCAGTTAAGCATCTGACTCTTGATTTTGGCTCAGGTCACGATCTCACAGTTTGGGGGTTCGAGCCCCGCATCGGGCTCTGTGCTGACAGCTCAGAGCCTACAGCCTGCTTCGGATTCTGTGTGTGTGTCTCTCTCTCTATCCCCATCCCCTGCTTGGCTCTCTCTCTTCTCTCTCTCAAAAAGAAATAAACGTTTAGGGGCGCCTGGGTGGCGCAGTCGGTTAAGCGTCCGACTTCGGCCAGGTCACGATCTTGCGGTCCGTAAGTTCGAGCCCCGCGTCGGGCTCTGGGCTGATGGCTCGGAGCCTGGAGCCTGTTTCCGATTCTGTGTCTCCCTCTCTCTGCCCCTCCCCCGTTCATGCTCTGTCTCTCTCTGTCCCAAAAATAAATAAACGTTGAAAAAAAAAAATTTAAAAAAAAGAAATAAACGTTTAAAAATAAATAAATAAAAGTCTGTGATCACACACCAAATCTTTTCTCAATAAAATGACAGGATGTCTGGGCCGAGCTCTGAAATATCCTAGTCAGAAAAGGTAAATGGGAGAGGGGACTGGGATATAGATAAAACTGGCAAAATGTCATTAGCTGTTGAACCTGGATGATGAGTAGTACGTGGAAGATCATTGATAAACTGTTCTACTTTTGCAGGCATTTAAAATCTTCTAAAATGAAAAATTTAAAAGAAATCTTAGGTACCTGAAAGTCTCTATGAAAGATCATCCTAAAGAAAAAGTCATACTTTTATTTTTAAGTTGCTTAAATGGAAACTTCAAGTTCTCATTATAAAAGACTAAGGAAGGGCCTTGCAGCAATTCCCAATCCTTGTCATTCCTTCAAAGGCATTTTCCATGCAAAACACATTATCATTCTGTTTTGTATACACATTCTGGAACCTTTGCTTATTATGTCATCCGAAAGAAATTTTTTATATCTCCTCCTCATTGAAAAGAATTGTGGCTTAGCAAAGCTTTGTTTAGAAAAAAAATTTTTGCTTAAGTCTTTACCTTGCAAATTAGGAAAGAAAAAAAACAAAACAAAACACAAATCAGAGACAATGAAAGACAGTACTGAACCAGGAGCAAAGTTGGGCTCAATCCCTGCCTATCAGGTGCAATTATACTCGGAGTCAACTATGAGTGCCTCCATCTCTAGGAAAAAAAACACATGTATGATCTAGAGATTAAGCTTCTGAAATAACTTGATAATGATTTCATGGTATTTGCTTCACAAGCTTAGGGGTGATGTGGTGCTATTGAGTTGCTTTCGGGTAAGAAGAAAGCTGTTTTGTGTTTACCTATTCCTACAGCAGAATCATAGTTCCAAGTATAGAATTTCAACTAGTAAAATCAGAACTCTGTCAATTCTCTGTGGACTAGTTTTTTCTATTTCTTTATTTTTTTTCCCACTGTAATTCTCTTTAATCAATGTCATATTTTTTTATTTTAAACTTTATTTGAGAGAGAGTGCACATGCATGGGGGGGTAGAGGGAGGGAGGAAGGGGGAGAGAGGGAAGGAGGGAGAGAGGGAAAGAGGGAAGGAAAGAGGGAGGGAGGGAAGGAGGGAATCCCAAGCAGGCTGCATGCTCAACACAGAGCCTGATGTAGGGCTCGATCCTATGAACCATGAGATCATGATCTGAGCCAAAATCAAGAGTCAAACCCAAATCAATGTCATTTTTAAAGAGGATCTCCAGCAGACATGAGAAAAGAATTGAGTGGAATAGTTACATCCATGATAAAATCATAGATCTGAAAAATGCTATACTATTTTCCATGTACTTTATCAGGATATTTCTTTTATCAATAAAGAACAATAAAAAAAAAGATATTATTCTCAAATTCATGTCATATTTCTTACCAATGAAATTAAATCCTCCATTGTTTGCCTGTTATTTCTGTGATGTACAGCTAGTTCTGTTACACAATCTTCATCAAGGTGAATAAGCTACAAAAAAATACAAATTTTATTAACAAAAAATTATAAATATATTTGTTTTTAAACTTTTTAAACTAGCAAAACTGCCTTGTAAAATCAATGCCAATATGTAAAAAAACAGGAGTTCGTCAAATTCTTCAGTAACAATAAACATTCTCCAGAATTTTTTAAGATATCAACAGATGACAATAAGCAGTTCAAGAAGACGAGTTCTTTCCCAGCCTTTCACATTCCATCACCATGTGATCGATTGCTAAAACTGTTATCTAGCCAAGGCCCTACATGCTCCTTCCCTACATGGTAAGGCCAGCATGGCATCTTCAGCAAAGAGCATCTAGGCACTAAAATCAGCGGCTACACAACAGACTGGTCAGAGTGGCTCAAACTTGCAGTACAGTGCACCTACAGCTGTGTTTGGGTTCCACAACAATCCAAGAAGCCCTTGTGATGGTGCCACAGGTGACACACAATCACCATTATGCTGAAGGTACTAGCAAAGCGTGATTTTAAAAAAACAGCCTCTGTACAAGCTTTATTTTGCTTCAGGATAGAAATTATCCAAGTATGCTGACCCATGCACGAGGGGACAGAAGTAGGTTCTGAGAACCAAATGAGAATCACTGAGAACCAAAAGGCCAAATGGGCCTAGACTGGACCTGGAACAGGAGTTCAGGAGATCACAGTGGAAGAGATTCAAAGGAATGTAATTTTAAAGT
Source organism: Lynx rufus (assembly GCF_022079265.1). Lineage (NCBI taxonomy): Eukaryota > Metazoa > Chordata > Mammalia > Carnivora > Felidae > Lynx > Lynx rufus. The sequence continues at coordinate 58,322,892 of NW_025814824.1, read as the reverse complement.
CATCTTCTCCATGTACGAATTCTCTTCACAACAGTCCCAATAAGTGATCTCTCACTTTCTGCCCTAGCCCTCCTCTCCAGGGAACAGGGATGGCTAGCTTCTCGCACCTGTCCCCTAAGGTCTGTCTCCCTATGATCTGTATTTGCTGTGAGTCCATACACTCTTACAGCTAACAGGCGTTGGAATCAGAAAAACCTTGGTTTGAATTGTGAAATCATTAAATAACTGTGTGGCCTTCAGCAGGTTACTATACCTCTCGGAGCATCAGTTCCATCATCTATAAAATAGAAATGGAACTTTGTCTTGCAATACATACAACATACGTGGAATGCCTAGTACAATATCTAAACAGAGTAGACTCTCAAAAAGTGGTTAACTAATTTTACTAACAATCATAATTTTACTTCCTCTTTGGTGTAAGAGCTTTTCAGAAATTTGAATATTCCTATTATAACAACATTTCCTCTTCAAGTTTTCTCTTTTCCACTTCCTTTAACCACCATTCCAATGATTAACGTCCCTTACCATCTTGGCCCTTTCTTTAGATCACACACACTAGGTTGTCACTGACCCTCAGTGTGAAGTGCTGAGAACCAAACATAGTATGCCAAGAGAGGTTTGCCCAGCGCAAAGCAGAGCAATATCATGAACCTTCCCTTGTTCCGGACCCCACACTTGTAATAACAGACTCAAGAGAAAGTCGTGCTGCCATCATGAAAATAGAAGAACACTAGAAACAACGTTGTATAAGCACAACCTCATGGGCTACAGAGAATGTGGAGACACAGAGGCTTACACTAATGGCTCTATAAAAGTCCAAAATGCTAAGGTAAGTTTTCACTGTATTGCTTTGACCTTAGCAGTTTCCCCTACTATAGATTCCCCCTTCAGGAAGGTCCCAACCTCAGAAGCCCAGACACTTTACCACCAGTTGGGCATCTTCTCTGACACCTTGATGCCACCACTGCTCAAATGAGAAGGAAAAGATTTCTGGGGTTCCCTCCATAATTGTAAGTTACTATCCTAAAAACAAATCTTCTCTGACACATCTTGATGCCACCACTGCTCAAATGAGAAGGAAAAGATTTCTGGGGTTCCCTCCATAATTGTAAGTTACTATCCTAAAAACAAACAAACAAACAATCTTTCTCTCTCTCCCATACCCTCCTACTTTGTGCCTTTACCACAGGTGTGTGTGGGAAAGGAGGGAAGGGTAGGAAGAAGGTGCTAGCTTCTTTACTGGACTCTTGAACTGGAACTAATGAAGAGTGTGGTAGACAAGACATCAAGTCTTAAAACTATGGCTTCTCTAGGGGCACCTGGGTGGCTCAGTCAGTTAACCATCTGACTTCAGCTCAGGTCACAATCTCATGGTTCGAGAGTTTGAGCCCCACATCGGGCTCTGTGGAGCCTGGAGCCTGCTTCAAGTTCTGTGTCTCCTACTCTCCCTGCCCCTCCCCAGCTCACACTCTGTCTGTCTGTCTCTATCTCTCTCTCTCGAATATAAATAAACATTAAATATATAGATATGGCTTGTCTCCAGCTGGGTTTTCCAAAGAGGCTCAATACTTTTAGATGGTCCCAGGCTTACAATGGTTCAACTTATGACTTTCAACTTTACAATGGTGCAAAAGTGATACACATTCAGTAGAAACCATACTTCAAATTTTGAATTTTGATGTTTGCCCAGGCTAACAATATACGGTATGATCCTCTCTGTGATGTTGGGCAGCAACAAGCTGTAGCTCCCAGTCAGCCACGCGACCACATGAGTAAAGAGCCAATACACTTACAACCATTGTGTACCCATATAATCATTCTGTTTTTCACTTTCAGTACAATAATCAACAAATTACGAGAGATATTAAACACTTTATTATAGGCTTTGTGTTATATGATTTTGCCCAACTGTAGGCTAATGTAAGTGTTCTGAGCATGTTTAAGGTAGGTCAGGCTAAGCTATGCTGTTCAGCAGGTTAGGTGTATTAAATGCATCTTCAACTTAAGATATTTTCAACTTATGACAGGTTTATTGGGGTATAACCCTTTAAGTCAAGGAAGATCCGTACTCTAAATTCTCAGCCACACGGACTCAAGTTAAATTAAGTACAAAAATGAATACCAAAAGCTAGCCAATTATTTTGGATTATCCGTGCCTACTACATTTCCTGTTCAGTAGGGCAGAAAATGGAACTGAATATAACTTCTATTTGATACAACACTTGGGTACTAGAGTTATGTGTGAAAATGACAGAAGGAGATCATGCATAGAGTTATAGAATAGCACCTATACATTAAATATCCAAGTAAATCTGAATTATTTTTTATAATTCACTCTTGACAAAACATAATAATGAGGGAGAAAAAGCAAATACTTTGAAAAGCAACAATAAACCCTTATAGCTCTTCTGTATATAACTCATTTGATCCCTGAAGCAATACTATAAGGCAGGCGAGACAGATGAATGACACAACATGTAAAGACACTCTATAAAGGGGAAAATATAACCCAAATATACACAAGAGACTGATGTTAGAATACCCACATTAGAGGTGAGAAAATACTCAGAAAAATTCCTGTGATGTACCTAAGACTGGCATTTTTCATTCCTAGCCCAGAGTTTGTTCTGTCACACCACAGTGCCACCTCTCCATGACGCTGCTCCAATAGCTATTTCAACAGAAACCAGATGCATGGCCTGGTCCTCGTCACAAAGGCCACAGCTATGCAGGATGCAGGCCCTAAATTTGAATTATTTGACCTACCAGATCCATTTCATTCTGGAGGCCTTATGTCTAGGTTCAAATCCTGGTTCTACACTTACTAATTGTTTGATCTTGGGGAAGTTACCTTATGATTCTGTGTCTCAGTTGCTTCATTTGCAAAATGGGGACAACAATACTATCTACTTCAGAGGGTTGGTATATGGATTAAATGAGTTAAAAGAGTTAAAAACACAAAGCCACAGAATATCACCTGACTCTTATAGGTAATACCCTAAGGGCTCTGTATTACATTGTGGTATAATACACAGAGAGTTCTTACTATAAGAGCACACTATATGATTATAGTAAGTATTCAGTAAAAAACAATTACTATACTAAGATATAAGAAAATTTACAAATTCTTTGAACACTCAAAACTATATATTTTACTTTATACTGCACCCAAATTTAAAATAATTTTTGTGTTGGTGAAATCAGAGACCTTCTTCATTTAGGCATCTGTTCTACTGCAAGTATAGTGGATCTTCTATTAGGATTATGGCTGAGAAGACATGCAAAGCCCTCCCACACATGGAGAAACAATGACCCCCAATGGTTGAACACAGGCATTTGCACCACCCACTCCCTCCACCTCACAAGGGGCACATCCCAGTTTCCCCGCCCTGCTACTGCACCGTTCTCACACCTGCACGCTCTGCTTTTCTTAGGCTCTCAGTGTTGATAGTTGTTAGAATGAAGTTGCTGCTCAACAACCTAACCTTACACCCAAAGGAGGTAGAAAAAGATTAACAAATGAAGACTAAAGCCAGCAGAAGGAAGGACATAATACATTTTAGAGCAGAAATAAATGATCTAAAAACTAAAAAAAAAATAGAACAGATCAATGAAACCAGGAGCTGGTGCTTTGAAAAATATTAATAAAAGTGATAAACCTCTAGCCAGACTGATCAAAAAGACTCAAATAAATAAAATCACAAATGAGAGAGGAGAAATAACACCACAAAAATACAAACAATTAAAAGAGAATATTATGAAAAACTACATGCCAACAAATTGGACAGCTTAGAAAAAACGGATAAATTCCCAGAAACATATAAACTACCAAAACTGGAACAGGAAGAAATAGAAAACTTGAACAGACCAATAACCAGCAAAGAAAGTCAATCAGTAATCAAAAACTCCCAACAAACAAAAGAGCTGGACCAGATGGCTTCACAGGAGAATTCTACTAAACATTTAAAGAGTTAATACCTATACTACTCAAACTATTCCAAAACATAAAAAAGGAAAACTTCCAAATTCATTCTATGAGGCCAGCATTACCCTGATACCAAAACCAGATAAAGACTCCACTGAAAAAGAGAACTGCAGGCCAATATCCCTGATGAACATAGATGCAAAAATTCTCAATAAAATACTAGCAAACGGAATTCAACAATACATTAAAAAAATCATTTACCACGATCAAATGGGATTTATTAGTCGGTTACAAGGCTGGTTCAATATTCACAAATCAATCAACGTGACACAGCACATCAATAAGAGAAAGGATAAGAACCATACGACCAGTAGACACAGAAAAAAGCATTTGACAAAGTACAGCATCCATTCATGATAAAAACCCTCAACAAAGTAGGTTTAGGGGGAATATATCTCAACATAATAAAAGGCCATATATGAAAAACCCACAGCTAATATCATCCTCAATGGGGAAAAATGAGAGCTTTTCCTCTAATGTCAGGAAAAAGACAAGGATGTTCACTCTCATCACTTTTATTCAACATGATACTAGAAGTTCTAGCCACAGCAATCAGACAACAAGAAATGAAAAAGCATCCAAATTGGCAAGGAAGAAGTCAAATTTTTACTATTTGCAAATGACATGATACTGTATATAGAAAACCCAAAAGACTCCACCAAAAAACTGCTAGAATTGATACACGAATTCACGAAAGTCACAAGATAAAAATGTACAGAAACCTGCTCCATTTCCATACACCAATAATGAAGCAGCAGAAAAAAAAATTAAGGACTCAATCCCATTTACAAGTGCACCAAAAATGCATAAGATACCTAAGAATAAACCTAACCAAAGAGGTAAAAGACTTGTACTCTGAAAACTATAAAATACTGATGAAAGACATTGAAGAAGATGACACAAGGAAATGGAAAGACATTCCATGCTCACTGACTGGACAAACATTGTTAAAATGTCTATATTACCCAAAGCAATCTACACATTTAATGCAATCCCTATCAAACTACCAAAGTATTTTTCACAGAGCTAGAACCAATCCCAAAATATGTATGGAACCACAAAAGACCCCAACTAGCCAAAGCAACTTTGAAAAGGAAAGACAAAGCTGGAGACATCACAATTTCAGACTTCAAGTTATATTACAAACCTATAGTAATCAAAACAGTATTGTACTGGCACAAAAACAGATACATAGATCAATAGAACAGAAGAGAAAACCCAGAAATGAATCCACAATTATATCTTTAACAAAGCAGTAAAGAATATCCAATGGGAAAAAGAATGTCTCTTCAACAAATGCTATTGAGAAAACTGGACAGCGACATGCAAAAGGATAAAACTGGACCATTTTCTTACACCATACACAAAAATAAATTTAAAATGGATTAAAGACCTAAATATGAAACCTAAAACCATAAGAATCCTAAAAGAGAACACAGGCAGTAACTTCTTTGACATCAGCAGTAGCAACTTCTTTCTAGATATATCTCCTGAGGCAAGGGAAACAAAACCAAAAATAAACTATTGGAACTACATCAAAATAAAAAAGCTTCTGCACAGCAAAAGAAACAATCAATAGAACTAAAAGGCAACCTAGGGAATGGGAGAAGATATTTACAAATGACATATTCTGATAAAAGGTTAGTTTCCAAATTATATAAAGAACTTACCAAACTCAAAACCCCAAAAAATGAATGATCTAATTAAAAAATGGGCAGAAAATGAACAGACATTTTTATAAGGAAGACACACAGAGAGCCAACAGACATGTGAAAAGATGCTCAACTCTCCACATCAACAGGGAAATGCAAATCAAAACTACAATGAGCTATCACCTCACACCTTTCAGAATGGCTAAAATCAGTAACACAAGAAACAACAGGTGTTGTCAAGGATGTGGAGAAAGGCGAAAACTTGTACACTGTTGGTGGCAATGCAAACTGGTGCAGCCACTATGGAAAATGTGGAGGTTCCTCAAAAAGTTAAAAATAGAACTACCCTATGATCTGGCAATCACACTACTAGGTATTTACCCAAAGAATACAAAAATACTAATTCAAAGGGATACATGCATCCCAATGTTTATAGCAGCATAGAGCCAAATTACAGAAAGATCCCAAGTGTCCATCAATTCATCAATTGAAGATGTGGTATGTGCGTGTGTGTATATATATGTATACGTATATACGTATATATATATATACACACATATACATACATATATATATACATACACACATGCGTAAATATACACGCACACACATATACATATATATATATACATATATATACACACACACACACACACAATGGAATATTACTCAGCCATAAAAAAAGAATGAAATCTTGCCATTTGCAACAACATAGTAAGTCAGTCACAGAAAGACAAATACCACATGATTTCATTCATATGTGGAATCTAAGAAACAAATGAGCAAAGGGAAAAAAAAGAGAGAGAGAGAGAAAGAGAGAAAGAGAGAGAGAGGCAAACCAAGAAACAGACTCTTAACTACAGAGAACAAACTAATGGATACCAGAAGGGAGGTGGGTGGGGGGATGGGTTAAATAAGTGATGGGGATTAAGAAGTACCCTTGTTTGATGAGCACTGGGTGCTATATGGAAGTGCTGAATCACTATGTTGTACACCTGAAACTAATATTACACTGTATGTTAACAAACTGGAATGTGAATAAAAACTTAAAAAAAAAAAAAAAGAATTAAGTTGCCTCTCTAACTGCATTTGCTCAATAAATACTAAAGATGTCCTGGAGGACTGAAGGGAACATGGAGAAGAAAAATGTTAGGAGCTGACAGTCATAGGAGAATCAGAAGGGATTTCTAACAGTGGGCAAACTAGTAAGAAGAAGCTAAAAACAAGCTTCATTTATTTTTCCAAGACCAGGTAGCCACTGGGAAGAGTATCTGCATGTATTAAGGTGATTACTCCAGAAAGCAAATACCTCACAGCTGTACCAAGTCCATACTGTGACATGTCTGAGAAACATCCAAGCTATTCTGTTGACCCATGCACATACCCTACTACGCTGCCTAAGTTTTAGCTGATTATCAGAGAACATGCCAAATTATCTGAAAAGGCCATTAAAATACTTCTCCTTTAAAGTATTAAAATACTTTTCTAACCACATACCTATGTGAGGCTACATTTTCTTCATATGCTTCAATCAAAACAACAGAATGCAAAACAGACTGAATGCAAAAGCAGATACAAATCCAAGTGTCTTCTATTAAGTCAGACTTAATCTGCAAAGATGTAAAGCGATGCCACTCTTTCAAATTTATTTTTTAAGTCATTATTTTTCATTTCTTGATTTCCTTATCTATACATAGGGGATAAGAATTGTTTGGACTTAGAATGGCACACCTTTCATAGTGGCTCCAGGCTTTGCCAGGTGGCTCACTTTGGTGACTGGGATATAAGCAAACATGATGCAAGCAGAGACTTGGAAAATGCTTGAAAAGTATTAGAGCTTTCCCACTTTCTTGCCTCTTTTGGAATCCAGCCACCATTTCAAGAAGCCCCAACTAGCCTGCTGCACACAATGCAGCCCCACAAACAGCCAGCACAAACAGCTGATCTCCTGAGTAAGGCTTGGACCATACAGCCACAATTAAGTCACAGGTGACTACAGACACATGAGTGACCCCAGGTAAGACGGGCACAAGAACTGCCCGGTTAAGCCAACCCAAATTGCTAATCCACAAAATTAGAGGTTATAATTATTTTAAGTCACTAAATTTTGAGATTTTATTTTACATACTAATAGTTAATATCAAAGCACATATCCTTTCCCAATAGTCACATTTTTGCCAAGTTCAAGTTGCTATTGGTTAAAAAAGACTTAAATATTAATATAATAATTATTTAAATAACTCACATATATATTTCATATATATATTAGACTAGTTCTCAGGGTGTAGTCCACAGACCCCTTGAGGATCTCCAAGGTCAAAACTATTTTTTATAATAATACTGTTTTTCATTTTTCACAATGTTAACATTTGCAGTGATGGTGCAAAAGCAATGATGAGTAACACTGCTGTGCCTTAGTACAAATCAACGCAGTGGCACCAAACTATACTAAAATACTATATTCTTTGTCATGCACTTACAGTTCAAAAAAAATTTTTTTAAGTCAGTTTCAATTAAGAGGATCATTAATGCAGGACACCTGAATGGCTCAGTCAGTTAAGCATCCGACTATTGGTTTTGGCTCGTCATGATCTCACGTTTCGTGGGATCAAGCCCCACGTTGGGCTCTGTGCTGACAGCTCAGAGCCTGCTTGGGATTCTCTCTCTCAGCCCTTCCTCAGCTTATGCACGTTCTCTCTCTCAAAATGAATAAACATTAAAAAAAAAAAAAAAGAATATCATTGATGAAGCAGTAAAAAGTACTAATTTTATTAAATCTTGGACACTGAGTACATGTATTTTTTACATTCTGTGTGACAAAATGGGAACTGTGCATAAAGCACTTATGTATACCAAAATATGATGGTTCTTAGAGGAAAAGTGCCTGTGTAAATGAGTTATGAGTTGAATTACCTGTTTTCTTCATAAAACACCATTTTTACTTGAAAGAACAATGGCAAACTATAATTATTTAGACTTGGGTATTTGGCATTTTCTCAAAAATGAACAAAATGAATTTGCCACTTCAAGGAAAACAAACTGACAGTATTTGCTGCCAATGATATAATTTGAGCTTTCAAGCAAAAACTAAAATTTTGGAAAATTTGTATCTGCCACTATTAGTTTAACAGCTTTCCAAATCTTAAAGACTTTTCTGATGAGATCAATAGTGATTTTAAGGAATGTGATTCTGGGGTGCCTGGATGGCTCAGTCGGTTAAGCATCCAACTCTTGATCTCAGCTCAGGTCACAATCTAACGGTTTGTGGAATCGAGCCCTGCATCAGCCTCTGCACTGACAGCACAGAACCTGCTTGGGATTCTCTCTCCCCCCTCTCTCTGCTCCTCCCCCACTAGCACGTGCGTGCTCTCTCTCTCTCTCTCTCTCAAATCAATAAACTTTAAAAAAAAGGAATATGATTTTTTCTAGTGTATGATTGAAAGGTGTTAACATTTGGAAGATATGCATAACTCAGTGAACCAATAGTTTCTAAACGACCAATGCATAATATTACATGAGGAAGGAATCCAATGGACAGACCGATGGATTTGAATGGAACAGAGTACGACAGCTTCATTGATGTGCTTTCATATTCCACAATCAACTAACCTTTCAGAAACTACCAGTTGTCAAGTTTTAATGGACTATCACAGAATATCCCTAATTATCTGAAAAAGTTTTTAAAGTGTTTATCTCTTTTCCTAGTACATATCTGTGAGGCTTTTTCTTCATATGCTTCAATCAAAACAACATATCAAAACAGACTGAATACAGAAGCAGATGAGATCCAAATGTCTTCTATCAAGCTAGACTACATAGAAGCTTGCAAAGATGCTACTCTTTTCGCTACATTTATTTTTTAAGGTTATTTTTCAGAAGATATTAATTTGAGACAAAATATAATAGGTTTGCTACTGTTACTTTTAAATGAATCAATCAATAAATATTAAGAGTATAAAGGAGTCCTCTGACTTAAAAGTTTGAGAACCATTATAACCTCATAACTACTCTGGGAAGTAGACAGAATTGGTTTAATCTGCTTTTTATAGACAAATAAATAGATTTGGCAGAGTTAGGCAACTTGCTTTGGTTTCCAGAGCACTGTTCACAATCCTGACTACAGGCAAGAAACACATGGAAGGCTTTAAAAATATCCACTAATTGTTCTGGGATGGGGCACAGGCATTTTTTTTCCTAATATTTCTTTATTTTTTTTTGAAAGAGACAGAGAGACAGCACAAGCTGGGGAGGGACAGAGGGATGGGAGACACAGAATCGGAAGCAGGCTCCAGGCTCCGAGCTGTGAGCACAGAGCCCAACACGGGGCTGGAACTCACAAATCATGAGATCATGACATGAGCTGAAGTCAGACACCCAACCAACTGAACCACCCAGATGCCCTGACATTTTTTTTTTTAAGGTCCCAATGATTGTCATGTGCAGCCTAAGTTAAGAGCCACTGTCCTAGAGATTAACAGGCAAATATATAATTAGGTTACAAGCCTCACAAACACCAATCTGATGAACAAGTCTACAAACTACATTTTCTTTTATATTTAAACCACATCAGTGTAGTTCCTGAATCCACAGAAAGATCAAACAAGGTTTTTTGAAAAATTCTACCAGACTTCATTTTACTTACAGAATTCTTGCTTTGCCACTCAACAGGACAGTTGTAATCATGCATGATCCAGGGATGGCTCAATAGATTTTTCACAGAAATCCGTTTCTTTGGGTCCACCTAGTGGCCATTGAGAAGTAGCTAGAGGTTAACATTTCAAATAGGGAACACAGAACTCCTTTACTCCTGAGACCTCAAAATTCATCAGAACAGATGTAAACTTTATCATCACAAAAATGCTGTCAAAGACCTTAAAATGGCCTTGGAATAAATTCTTTAAAAAAGGCAATCGAGGCAAGAAAAGTATAGCAACCAACACGGGCTTAGAAGATAAATGTTTAACAAACATGAACTTCATTGGTATGGACATTATTCATGAAGTTCAGTCAATCTATTGTATGATGTAATAGTCTTTGCTGGAAAACCTATTCACAGGAAATATTCACCAATTTAATATTCAAGCAGCCACAATGCAGGGCATTCGTAGTGAATATGCAATCTCTACCTCTGATGAGCTTACAATCACATAGAACAAGTTGAAAAGCACACCTTTCTTTTCCATTTGTAATTTTCAAATGTGAGGAGAGGAGAATTAATCAACAAAGATTAAGTTTTTTGGAGTCCAGAAGAAAGATGAGGTGTTTTCAATCTCATTATGGAGATTTGGTGGTCTGGCCCTACTTAATCAAGGTGGGTGAGCCTGAAGTAAATTTTGAATAAAAACTGGAGATGGCTTAATAGATGGAAAAACTGGAAGATATTCTGAATACATAATAATGAAAAAAATATTGCACTAATAAGGTACTCCTATTTTCAAAGTGTTTCCTATTTATCTCATTTTACCCTCATAACACTACATAGCAGTAAGGCCAGTGTCAGAATCCCCATTTGACAGATGAGAACCAGGTTAGTGGCATGCCTACTGATTGCCAGGGTGGATACCTAGACCTCAGAAGCCATTCCCCTAAATCAGTGGTTCTCAAAGTGTGGTCCCAAGACCAGCAGCATCAGCAGCATCTGGAAGCTTGTTAGAAAGGCAAATTCCTAGTCCTACCCCAGATCTACTGAATCAGCCACTCTCTCAGGGTGGCACCTAGCAGTCTGTGTTTTAACGAGCCCCTGACAATTCTGATACGTGCTAAAGCTTGAGAATCATCGCATTAGTTCATAGGGTCCACTTGACTGTGTATCAGTTCATTCAAGCATTTATTCCCTATCTACTATACACTTAATGTGCAAGAGCGGGAGCAAGAAAATGGAACACGGTGATCGAGTTAGTCAGAGAAAACAGACAATGTTCAAGAAAAAGGAAGGAAAACCACATCAGCAAAGACATGGTAGAGGTCTAAAATAAAATGCATTTGCAACATAATTAAGAAAACATCTAACTTAAAAAAAAATAATAAAAATACATTTTCAAAAAGGGGCACCTGGCTGGCTCAGTTGGAAGAGCATACAACTCTTGACCTCGGGGTCATGAGAGTTCGGGCCCCACACTGGGTATAGAGATTACTTAAATAAATAAAACTTTAGAATAAATAAAAAGAAAAGAAAGCATCTAGTAGAGGGAAGTAGATATACTGAATGGAATTTTTTTAAGCCAATAGGAAAACGGTGTTGTCTTCCAAATACAGCAGCACCACAGACATCTTAAAGTTGGATCAAACAACTGCAGTAGACTTCTATTATTTAAATATAAATAACAAAGTTTACCTGTAGCATCTGTTGAAGAAGCAGAACGCTACTAGAAGAGAGCCACTTAGGAACCTCATATTTCCCTCGCTACAAAAAAACAAAGAAACAGTTAAGAGATTTAGGTTCAATCAGCCTTGAAATAAATTTCTAAGTAACAAAATGCTGGAGGTGTACTTCCAAGCTTAAAGACTTAACCCAACTATAAGATCTGGTAAACATTATTAACAACATAGGAAATATATTTCTTACCCTAAAGAAGAACATTCAGTAAATTAAATATCGTCCCCTCTAAATTATCCACATATCAGAGAAGGACTAGAGCAGAGAGAATGTATGGAATACATAAATGTGGAGGGCTTTGGAATCTGTAGTGTGATTAAATGGACAACAAGTATACATTGTAGTCAATTTTTGCATTGCTAGAGCAAATTTTAGTTCATAATCTCAGAACAATTATCAGTTGACAAAAAATGAAGTAGTAGAAAATAGTATTTGGTGGCATGTCATAGGCTGTGGTTAAAAACAGGTCACATTTCATCCACAGGACAGAATTCACAATCAATGAGGGAAACTGACGCAAGCCGTTTTCTAAGCCAAGTACCTCCTTTGGGGATCAAAGAGACTCAGGAGACAAATGTTTACAACCTAGGATAATCAGAAATTATAGGCACCAAGTCATCAGCCAAAGAAAAGACAAGGGGCTTGCCAAACACTAATATATAATAAAATACCTTTTTACACAACTTGCCACATACCCCACTTTCCCAATTCAGAGGCAATGATACAATCATTTCTCTTAGCAAAGAACAAATTGTTTAATGATGCTAGAATAAAAGGTTAAGTATTTGAAAAAAATTAAGATTTGGAGGCGCCGCCATTTTTGCTGCCCAGACACGGAGCGAGAGGCTGAGAGAGTCGGAGACACTATCCACTTCCATCTGTCGCGCAGACCCTTCCGGAGCCGCTGCTGCTATGGATGATCGGGAGGATCTGGTGTACCAGGCGAAGCTGGCCGAGCAGGCTGAGCGATACGACGAAATGGTGGAATCGATGAAGAAAGTAGCAGGGATGGATGTGGAGTTGACAGTTGAAGAAAGAAACCTCTTATCTGTTGCATATAAAAATGTGATTGGAGCCAGAAGAGCTTCCTGGAGAATAATCAGCAGCATTGAACAGGAAGAAAACAAGGGAGGAGAAGACAAACTAAAAATGATTCAGGAATATCGGCAAATGGCTGAGACTGAGCTAAAGTTAATCTGTTGTGACATTCTGGATGTACTGGACAAACACCTCATTCCAGCAGCTAACACTGGCGAGTCCAAGGTTTTCTATTATAAAATGAAAGGGGACCACCACAGGTATCTGGCTGAATTTGCCACAGGAAATGACAGCAAGGAGGCTGCGGAGAACAGCCTAGTGGCTTATAAAGCTGCTAGTGATATTGCAATGACAGAACTTCCACCAACGCATCCTATTCGCTTAGGTCTTGCTCTCAATTTCTCCGTATTCTCCTATGAAATTCTTTTTTTTTTTTTAATTTTTTTTTTCAACGTTTATTTATTTTTGGGACAGAGAGAGACAGAGCATGAACGGGGGAGGGGCAGAGAGAGAGGGAGACACAGAATCGGAAACAGGCTCCAGGCTCTGAGCCATCAGCCCAGAGCCCGATGCGGGGCTCGAACTCACGGACCGCGAGATCATGAACTGGCTGAAGTCGGACGCTTAACCGACTGCGCCACCCAGGTGCCCCTCTCCTATGAAATTCTTAATTCCCCTGATCGTGGCTGCAGGTTGGCAAAAGCAGCTTTTGATGATGCAATTGCAGAACTGGATACGCTGAGTGAAGAAAGCTATAAGGACTCTACACTTATCATGCAGTTGTTACGTGATAATCTGATACTATGGACTTCAGACATGCAGGGTGATGGTGAAGAGCAGAATAAAGAAGCGCTGCAGGATGTGGAAGATGAAAATCAGTGAGACATAAAAGCCAACAAGAGAAACCATCTCTGACCACCCCATTCCTTCCCATCCCACCCCCATTGGAAATTCCCCCATTGTCACTGAGAACCACCAAATCTGACTTTTACATTTGGTCTCAGAATTTAGGTTCCTGCCCTGTTGGGTTGTTTTTTTTTTGTTTTTTTTTTTTTTAACCGTTTTCAAAAGTTCTTAAAGGCAAGAGTGAATTTCTGTGGATTTTACTGGTCCCAGCTTTTAGGTTCTTTAAGACACTAACAAGACTGCATAGAGGCTTTTTCAGCATTACTGTATTGTCTCCTGCCAGGTGGGGCAAGATCACCATTAGAAATGGAAATGATATTTGAAAGCTATTAGACTTCTAGGTGACGCGAGCATCTAAGAGAGAGGTTAATCACACTATGAGGCATTGTGGTATTATTTTTCCTTTTCCTAATTGTTTAAATTGAGTTTTATACCAATGTTTAAAATTAATTGGGTGTTAGCTTGAGGTGGTTAAAAGTTGTTCGGAGAGTTGTAATGGTTTTGCTGTAAAAAATGTTTCAAACTCTGCTGAAATGTTGCTGAAAAGCATGGTGCTGGTAACAGTTCAACAATCCGTGGCTGCTCATTCCTGCCTACTTTTACTCTCCCTCTAAAGCAGGCTAGCATTGAAGGTGGTATGGAAAAGCCTGCATGCGTGTTCAATTCTTTGTTTCTTCTCCTTCCCTCTCCCCCCTGGGCCCCCCCCTTCCCTACATCGCTGGCTCAACCTCTTTTGTTCAGTATGTGTAACTTGAAGCTAATTTGTACTACTGGATATCTGACTGGAGCCACATACAGAATCTGTATTGTTCTTACTGAAACACAGCATGGAATTAACATTAAACTTAAATAAAACAAACCTAAATTAAAAATGCTAAAAAAAAATTAAGATTTTAATTAAGCTTATACCAAAATTAACTCCATCCAGATTAAAGAGTGAATGCAAATACAAAACCATAGAGGATCAAGACTAGGTGATTATTTTTAGAATCTTTCTAAACATGACAGCAAAACCAAAACCTGTAAAGACTAACAGTTGACATTTCTATATAACAAAACAGCACTAACAAAGTTAACTAACAACAAATTGAGGGAAAAAAATTTTTTCCACCTAAATGACTAAATATTAATAAACTTCATCACATAAAAAACTCTTACAAATCACTAAGATTTTACCAGCCAACCTGTTCTGCCCACATTTCCCCCATCTCCTCAAATGGCCAAAAACCAGAGTCATCTTTAACTCCTCTTTCTCTCACACTTCACATCATCTCCATCAGCAAAATCCATTGGTTCTATGTTGGAAAATCTATCCAGAATCACTTGTCACTTCCACCACACCACTAGTGTCTCCCATCTGGCATATTGCAAGAGGCTCCTGACTGATCTTCCAGATTCCACTACTGACCACCTCCTAGTCTAGTCTCCACTTACTACCACCAATGTTCTCTTAAAACATCTCTTAAAATATGCCACTTCACCACTCAAAACTCTTCAGTGCTCCCTCAGATCACTCAGAATAAAATCCAAATACCTTACTCTGGTTCCAAAGCCCTGCATGCATGCTCTACATCCCCACATCCATTCAACTCCTTGCTGCTGAGTCTGCCTCTCAGACTCGCCTCCTAACGCTCCCCTTCATTCACCAAACTATGGTCACATGTCAAACACAGTCCAACCTCAGGGCCTTTGCACTGGTTGTCTCCTCTGTCTTATAGTGCTTTCCCCCAAAATCAGCAGAGCTTTTGCCTTTAGCTTCAGGTCTTCACTTATATACTAGTGGTGTCAGTGAGGACTCCCATGACCCATTTCATAACACAGCATCCCCCACAATCATTTGCTACTTCCCTTTCATGCCTACTTTACCTTCAGTCCTTATCCCCACTCATCATATTACATATTTGTTTATTTTCTGTCTCACTACAATAGAATGTAAGCTCCTTAATCACAGAGATCTTATCAGGGCTGCTCACAAAGAATACTACCTGGTCCTGGCACAGAAAAGGTACTCAATTAATATTTGTTTAATAAATGAAGGAAGAGGATGAAAAGCACACTCCAAAGGAAAATGAGCAAAAACTATTCACAGGTAATTCCTAAAACAAGAACTTTTAAATGGCCAATAAACATGAAAATATGTCCAAATAATCAAGTAATTAAAAAGTAATAATTTAAAAAAGAATATGGTACCATCTGTTATCTATCAAACTGACAAACTTAAGAAAAACATTTAGTATTACTAAGAGTTCAGGAACAAGAGGGCTTATATATATACAACTAGAGAATATAAGCTTTCCCGGAGAATAATTGTGAAATACATTTAAAAAACATTCAAAACTGCATATCCTTGATCCAGCAATTTCACTTCTAGCAATTTATCCTAAGCAAACAATTTGGTATATAAAATATATGAACAGTAATATTCATCACAGAATTGCTTATGATAATTTTGGGAACTAAGGGACATAGACTACTGGCAAATTCCAGAGGGTCACCAAAACTAATGACAGAAGACAAAATGTACTGAATAAGGATCCTGAGTTAGAGGGGCACCTGAGTGGCCCAGTCAGTTGAGAGACCGACTTCAGCTCTGGTCATGATCTCACAGTTTGTGTGTTCGAGCCCCACATCAGGCTCTGTGCTGACAGCTTGGAGCCTGGAGCCTGCTTCGGATGCTGTGTCTCCCTCTCTCTCTGCCCCACCCCTGCTCATGCTCTGTCTCTCTCTCTCAAAAAATGAATAAATGTCAAAAAAAAATTTTTTTAAAGGATCCTGAGTTATATAATATACAAGAGCACCTGGGTGCCTTAGTCATTAAGCATCTGATTTCGACTCAGGTCATGATCTCACGATTCATGAGCTCAAGTCCCACATCGGGTGAGTTTGATCCCCAGTTCGGGTAAATACAAGCCCGCTTCAGGTGAACCCCACTTCTCTCTCTCTCTCTGCCCCTCACTCACTTACGCCCTCTCTCTCTCTCTCAAAAAAAAAATGAAATAAATATGATATACATCCAGGGAGACAAAGGCAAGCACACATGAACATGCACGTGCGTGCATAAAGCCTAGTGTTTAAATAAGGCTAGAAGAGTAGAGGCAGGTAGATGGAGAAGCCATTGACTAGCACAAGCATTGGGGTTCTCTGTTCTTATAAGCTGTCTCAGCCCAACTCCAAGGTAAGAGGAGAAACAGACACAATATGGGTTGCTCAGAGTCCTAGAACTACATGGCAGGCTGGATTTTAATTGTATTAAAGAAATAATCAAAGTTCCAAAGAAGCATTATCAAGCAATAAATTTTAAAAGAAAAGGTATCAATGGGGCACCTGGGTGACTCAGTCGGTTAGGCATCCAACATCAGCTCAGGGTTCCTGGGTTTGAGCCCCGCATCGGGCTCTGTGCTGAAGCTCTCCCTCTCAGATTCTGTCTCCCTCTCTCTCTGCCCCTCCCCAACTCGTGCTCGCTCACTCGCTCTCTCTCTCTCTCTCTCTCAAAAATAAACATTAAGAAAAATTTTTTTAAAAAAAGAAAAGGTGTCAATGTCAAAACAACTCAGTCTCTGACTCAGCTTCTCTGATGAGAGCAGAGAGGCTAACCTTACAAAGTGTTTCCCAGGAAGGATAAGAGCTTTCTTTCATTTTACAAATGACATTTAATATCATTAAGTTTTTCAAGATCCTTTGTCCAGCACACTCAGTATCATCCAGAGAGCCCACTATTACTTACACCTTACTAGGGCACCTTAACACTAGCCAGTGTTGAAAACTGACAATCTGTTTCCAAATTACATTGATAAAGACTTTCATTCACTCCTTGCTCCATGCCACCTGGTCTCCAGGCGCATCCCTAGGAAGTGGGGATTTTTAGCTGCTTCTGCCAACTCTCTAGGACTGAGCAGTAGATCAATTGCTGTGGGACTGGCCCTGACCTAGTTGGTCCCACCCTCATGCCTGAGCTTTTCCTTATTCCTGAGACCAAGGCCTCTCATGATTCAAATCCTGGGTGTCTTAACTTGTTCTCTTTCTTAACAACCTGATCATTTGCCTGTTCTCTCAAACAGTTTGGCTTGCTCTTGCCATTGTCCTAAAGAAAGTAGAGACCGGCCTAGGGTAAAGATTCTCCTATCTGCTTACACTGATCAAATAAATGGTTTTGACATAGCTGAATCTCTGATCACAACCTGTTCCTAGATATCCTCTGTCATGCTTCACTCACTGGTCAGAACCCCCATGTACTCTGGTGGGTCTTCCCTCAAGCTGATTGTGGAGCCTTTTGCTGCTTATTCCCTGGATACCATCTGCACTGGGTTAAATGCTGCTCCTCAAAACACATGTCCACTCAGAACCTGTGAATGCATTTTTATTTTAAAATACAGTCTTTTGCAGATGTAATTAAATCCATATGAGGTCATACTGGGTAGGAGTAGACCCTAAATTCAGTATGACTGGTGTCCTTATAAAGAAGAAAATCTGGACACAAAGACACAAACACACAAGGAAGTAGGCCGTGTGAAGACAGAGGCAGAGACTAGAGTGATGCGTCTACAATTCAAGGACTTCCAAAGATTGCCAGAAAACACCAGAAGCTAGAAAGAGGCCAAGAAGGATTCTCCCCTGGAACCTTCAAAGAGAACATGGCCCTATCGACACCTTGATTTGGACTTCTAGCCTCCAGAACTGTGAGAGAATAAATTTTTGTTACTTTAAGGCACTACCTCGCAGTGCTTTGTTACAACAACCCTAGGAAACTAATACACCATCTATAAGGGTTTAACTCCTCGCATACTTCTCTCCCACCAGCACCTGCCCACCCCGGGGATAAGTCTGGTTCTAGGTTCTGGCCCTTTCTGGTCTGCTCCAACACAGATAATAGGCCCATCACCAGATCTATCAAAATAAAAGAAATGTTATGACTTTAAATTCAGAAAGTACCTTCCAGACCAAAGTACTGAATAAGAAAAGCTCCACCAGGCTGATTCCAAGTTCCTCTCTGCCTCTTTTTATCACCCCTTTTATCATCCCATCTTGAATTCATGACCTATCTTCTAATAGATCCTCTTATTGTGCTATAAGTTAGCACCACAGAAGCTATCCTACCCAGAAAGAGGCAAGAACAGGTGAATGATAAGTGTGGTGCTTGGCACGCTGGAAACGGCGATGGACCGGAGTCATCATGTGAATCCCAGCCTACTTCATAGTAGTTCCATGAACTTGTACAAGTTACTTAATCTCTCTGACATTGTTTCCTAAGAAAATAGGCTCTGGAGACAATTTGCCTAGATTCGAATCCAAAATCTACCTCTTAGTAGCCGTGTGGATGAGCCTTTGAATTTCACTGTGCCTTGGTTTCCACACCTGTAAAAAGAAGCAAAATAATAGTGCCCACACAAAAAAATGTTGCTAGGCTTCAGTGCTTTAATACAGAAAAGCACTGGGCACAGTGCCAGGCATACAGTAAGAACTCCATGTATGTTAGTTTCTACTACTGCTGCCTCTATTACTAATACTAGTATTACTACTACTGTTGTTACTACCTGTGAAACAAGTAATTCCACCTATAGGATTATAAAAGGAGTAAAAGAGAATATGTGAAAGCACTCAACACAATGCCTTGCACATTAGACACAATAAATGTTTGTTGAACCCGAAATACATAGGAAGGAGATAGGGATGCCCAAAATAGTAACGGACCAGAGATGGGTAGGCTGGCCAAAAACCATGCACACCAGAGTGCTAAATACTCAGTATCGTAAGAAAGGCTAGAGTCATTCTGAGGAATGCCACGTGTCCTCCCAATGGAGCCCTGCCCCACTGTAGCTACCACCAGACAGCCTGGGAAGGAACACATACATCATCTAGTCAAGCGCTGCTCCTTTTACTTCCTGAAGTGTACCCACCCACTTTCCCTGTTTGGACAGAAGAGCTCTGCAGAGTACCATCTACTGGAAGTCATGAGACCTGTGACCCATCACCAAGACCTGACATTCTCAGCTTCATTCTCTGCACTGGGATATGACAGAAACGGAATTCAGAGCCGAGTTCTGGTGCCAGTCTTAACCCAACCTCTTATTTGTACATGATACTTTAAAATACATTTTTATTGTATTTTAACCTGTGCAGTAAGCAAGGATTATTAACCACATAACACAGATGAAGAATCTAAGTCTCAGCCAGGGAATTCAAGCATTTGTTCAATATCATAAGGCACTGGTTCTCAGCTGGCGCGATTTTGTTCCCCACTGCTAGGAGACATCTAGCACTGTGTGGAGGCTTTTTTATGTGTGCCACATAATGATTTGATATATGTATATATTATGAAATGATTACCACAATAAGTTTAGTTCATACCCATCACCACACATAGTTACTAGTTTTGTTTGCTTAGTGTTTTTCTTATGAAAACTTTTAAGATCTGCTCTCTTAGCAATTGGAGACATTTCTTACTGTCATGACTTGGGAGTTACTACTGGCATCTAGTGAGTAAAGGGCAGGGACGCTGCTAAACTTCTTGCAATGCATACGACAGCCCCCTTAGAAAAGAATCATGTAGTCCAAAATGGCAATAGTGCCTAAGTTGAAAACACTGTAAAAAGGGGTGGAGATGGGACTAGTAGAGACATACAATACTTATTCTATCGTACTGTGCTGGAAAGTCTAAGGAAGCCTAGACGTAAACAGGGAGAAAAGGCTCCTTATTTAAATATTGGAAGCATACGCAAAGAGCAAATAGAAAAGACCTCGAGACAAGCAATTCCGCTGGAGAAGAACATGTCCACAAAAGGCCCTGTCAGCCAGGGCTATGCAACTTAACCCTGGTTTCTGCTCAGTCTTTAGAGAATTCTTGTTTACTTAAGGGACGATTACCTTGCAAATGAGAGCAAGAAATGGGTAATAGAGACAGAAACCAAGAAAGAGGGGGGAAAAAACCCTGTGGGCCAAGCAAGATAATCCTGGGAATTCTAGACAGCTTGAAACTGCTCGTTTTCACATGGTTGTAAGAAAGGCAGGCCATCTCTCCAACACATAATTACAGTATATAGTCAACTCAATAATTGTAAAATATAATCTCATAAAAAGATAATGTGCTCATTTTCTTTAAAATTATAAATTATACTTGTTAGAAAGCAATTTTACTTGCAAGCTATTCAACTTTCATTTACTAAATTATTTATACTTCTATAATATTTGTGTACCCCAAACTGGAGTATGGTCATGCTTGTCTTTGAACACAGTGATGGTAAATGAATATAGGTGACATTAATAAGATTAATGCCCGATCTGTCGGTAATCATGCTAGAAACTGCAACTGAGCATTTTGGTTAAAATAATCAAAAAATGCAAAAGATAAACAAAGTCTGCTTCTTAAATAGTTACATATAGTATATCAAATATTGCTGGGGTTTTCTATCGACCAAGAACCGAAGGAAGTGTTATTCCCAACTGAGGAATTTTAGAACATTCTAGACAAAGATACATACTGCATGCAAGTGATACGACACCTTAATTAGATTCAACCAGCAGACTGTATTACACCGCGCCTCGGAACAATAGTTCTGAGCCAAGATTACAATAAATTTCAAAATCTATAATGTGTGAAATTAAATTCCACAATAATGCATAAAAGTCCTAATTTGAATCAATTTTCAACTTGCAAATACATGAAAAACTAAAAGATGAAATTCAGAGTAGGGGAAACAAAGAATATACAGCATTAGTAAATAATATTAATTAGGAAGGTTAAATCTCTACTGAACAAGAATTAGACATTTTATACCATATTTATTCCACAGAAGAAATATTTGATTTACCAAAAATATCAAATTACCCTCCCAAAGGATTAAAATAAACAAACACATAAATAAATGTAAAGAACACTGAAGATTATTACGTGTTGATACGTTCACCTTGTAGCAGTGAAATAATATATTAATAATCAAGGGTACCGATGCCATGGCTGTCACATAAATGTGAACTTGAAAGAACAGCAAGCAAAGGCAAATAAACAGTATGGAAACTTAGGTCCAGACAGGTTTAAAAAAAAAGCCAAGTTTAGAGTTAAGTTGGTAAATGAGGAACATCATAATAAAGTTCAATTTCAGTAAGGCATTAATAGTCAGTTTATCGTTGTGGATAAGACCACAAAACCTAGGTTAAGTGTACCTTATACAGACCAAAACCCAATTCTCAAAACACTTATTCTATTCAGGTTTTTTTTTTTTAATTTTTTTTTTCAACGTTTATTTATTTTTGGGACAGAGAGAGACAGAGCATGAACGGGGGAGGGGCAGAGAGAGAGGGAGACACAGAATCGGAAACAGGCTCCAGGCTCCGAGCCATCAGCCCAGAGCCTGACGCGGGGCTCGAACTCACGGACCGCGAGATCGTGACCTGGCTGAAGTCAGACGCTTAACCGACTGCGCCACCCAGGCGCCCCCTATTCAGGTTTTTAATCGACAATTTGGATTAGAGATATTTAAGAAACATGCAAAGTGGCACAAACAGTACACCAAGGAAAAATAGAATAAGGAAAGACTAATTCTACGAGACATTAAAGAAATGGTATTATAAAGATACAGCAACTAAAATAATTATGTATCAGACAAAAATAGACAGAAAATTAAAAACCATGAAAAATAGTAAATGTAGAAATTCAATATATAATAAGACTATCCTTTCAAATCAATAGGAAAGTGATGGACTATTGAGTAAGAAGTCTTAGGACAACAAATTACTTGTTTTAAAATAAATAAGTCGTTATTTATTTAAAAATAAAAGATCCCTGGGGCGCCTGGGTGGCGCAGTCAGTTAAGCGTCCGACTTCAGCCAGGTCACGATCTCGCGGTCCGTGAGTTCGAGCCCCGCGTCGGGCTCTGGGCTGATGGCTCGGAGCCTGGAGCCTGTTTCCGATTCTGTGTATCCCTCTCTCTCTGCCCCTCCCCCGTTCATGCTCCGTCTCTCTCTGTCCCAAAAATAAATAAACGAAAAAAAAAATTTTTTTTTAAAAATAAACAAAAATAAAAGATCCCTAGAAACTATCACAGATCAGAGAGGGCTAAGAAGATATGATAACTAAATATAATATGATGTTCTGAAAGAATCCTAGAACAGCAAAAGGACATAGGGAAAAACTAGTGAAACAGAAATAATGTAAACAGTTTAGTGAATAGTCATATTCCACCATTGGTTCCTTAGTTGTAACAAAGTACCATAGTAATGTAAGATGTTAATAATAGGAAAACTGGGTGAGGAATATATGGGAACTCTGTTCAAAATCTAATTACTAAAGACATGAATAAAACATCAGATGGCATAAATTTTAAAAAATCAAATGCCATTTTCACCCATTCAACTGACCAAGATCCAAAATTTTTATAAATAATAATGTTAAAGACAGCACGGGGAAACAGCTACTCTCAACCACTGCTGGTGGAAGTGTAATGTGGGGAAAAAAAGGCTGGAGCACAATTTGACAATATCTGTTAAGTTTTCAAATGTCATACCCTAGGATCCAGCAATTCTACTACTCAGTACGTACATGCAAGAAGCTATGCACAGGGATGCTCACTGAGCATCACTTATATTAGCGAAAAAATTAGAAAATAACCTAAAATGTGCAACAAGAAAAAAACTATTTGTAAAAATGAGTTAATATTATATGTACAATGGCACATACAATATTGAGTAAAGACAGATATAAAATAATATCAGTATGATACAATTTACGTTAAGAAAAAATATAAATGACTACAAATAGAAATAAAACATCTGGAAGAACCAAAGTGTTAACTGTAATTACCTATGTGAGAGGCCAAGAGAACTTCAGTTACCAGTGATGTGTTAGTTCTTTATACGGAGAATGTTTTCACACACTACTTGTGTAATTAAAAAACTTTTTAGGGGGCGCCTGGGTGGCGCAGTCGGTTGAGCGTCCGACTTCAACCAGGTCACGATCTCGCGGTCCGTGAGTTCGAGCCCCGCGTCAGGCTCTGGGCTGATGGCTCAGAGCCTGAAGCCTGTTTCCGATTCTGTGTCTCCCTCTCTCTGCCCCTCCCCCGTTCATGCTCTGTCTCTCTCTGTCCCAAAAATAAATAAACGTTGAAAAAAAAAAAATTTAAAAAAAAAAAACTTTTTAAATGACGTCCACAAACTTAGAATAAAGGAAATTTCCCAATAAATACTATGCAGCCATTAAACAAACAATGAAAACCTACACATGCTGCTAAGTACCAATATGAAACAATCTTCAAAGTAAAGTATTAAAATTAAAGAGGAGGAGGGGGCAAGATCCATACACTGTGCAGATTATATAATCCCAAAGGATATATACAGATATATAAAGATTTGCATAAGTACAAATAATTCTTATAAACGTATAGAAGAAATTTCTAACTAGTTGTCTCTGTGGAAGAAAACAGAGGGCTAGGTGAGCAGGATGTTTTGGGGTTTAACTATATACTTCTGAGTACTGTTTTAGCATTTTACCATATATGCTTTGTTTTTCACTATAAAAACAATCAACTAAATGTCTCACTATAAAAAGAACTAACTAAATGTCAGCTCTTGATAAGCTACAAGCCTGGGCATTTCAGACCAATTTTCTAGGAAAAGACCAGGCAGGCTCTGGGAAAGATCATTCTGCTACAGGTCACTACAACTAAGCCAGGAGTCAGCAAACTTTTTCTGAAAAGGGACAGATAGTAAATATTTTTGGTTTTGTGAGCCATACAATCTCTGTCACAACTACTCAACTCCACCACTGTTGTGCAAAAGCAGCCACAGATGACACATAAACAAACAGGTATGGCTATGTTCCAATAAAAATTTTATTTAAACAAACAGGTGGTGGGCCAGACTTGGCTTGTAGCATAGTTTGCCATCCTCTACTTTATATCACCTGGCCAAGAAGACTGATTGAAGTTTCAACCAACCTTTCCTTGCCTTTAGCACCCTAGACAGGAATAAGTTAAGCTGCAACACAGATTCCCAGCTATTCACATATCTGTAAGGATTTTGCATCATGCTACTTACTTGAGTCAGGGTCCATAGGAAAAATTTCCTGACAGATCAACCAGTATTTTCCAATAGGATAAGACAACAATATATCCCTCCCTCAATCCTTGGCCCACCTACCTCTTCTGTTTAACTTGCCCCTAATGGCTGGATATTACTTGGAAGAGCTGAATGCATGCCCTCCTGCCAAGTAGTGTCCTTACATGTGGATTACATCGTTTTAACACTGCAAATCAAAGATTACAGCCTGTATACTCATCACTATAAAGAAGAGATATAATTATTCTAAAATTAAAGTTTATAGTTGGTAAATCCATACAGTACCTCATTTTGTTTTACTAGGTGTATTATCCACGGAGTATATAGAAATTAGACTTCTCAAAGTCAGATATCTTTATTAAGACTTTGTACAGCCAAGGTGAGAATTCAAACCTTTTCCTGGATAAAATCATTGTAGTGATCCTTTATGGCATAATGTCTTACTGAAATTCCCATACAGTCATTATCATGAAGCCAAGTATCCTTAGAAGACTCCATGTTCACAAAAGAATGTCAATCCTAGCCCTGGTTATACTGACAGTCACTTTTGCCCTTAGCATAGCCATAACTTCAGGAAATTTCCAGGGACAATAATCCCTAATTTACTGACACACTCAATAACTTGGCTGAGAGGGATTACATTAATTGAGGGTCTACTAAAGAATATATAGGGTCGGGGTGCCTGGGTGGCTTAGTCGATTAAGCATCCAACTCTTGATTTCAGCTCAGGCCATGATCTCATGGTTCGTGAGTTCAAGCTCCACATCAGGCTCCGCATGGACAGTGCAGAACCTGCTTAGGATTTTCTGTCTCTCCCTGTCTCTCTGCCCCTCCCCGCTCTCTTAAATTTAAAAAAAAAAAGGGGCGCCTGGGTGGCGCAGTCGGTTAAGCGTCCGACTTCAGCCAGGTCACGATCTCGCGGTCTGTGGGTTCGAGCCCCGCGTCAGGCTCTGGGCTGATGGCTCGGAGCCTGGAGCCTGTTTCCGATTCTGTGTCTCCCTCTCTCTCTGCCCCTCCCCCGTTCATGCTCTGTCTCTCTCTGTCCCAAAAATAAATAAACGTTGAAAAAAAAAAAAATTTAAAAAAAAAAAAAAAAGAATATATAGAGTCAACCATCCATTCTCCCTGAATGGTGGTCTTCAAAGGTGTGGCATGTGCACCCCAGAAGGAATGTAAGAAGATACACTACGTAAAGAGGTCAATCCCAACAAAAGGATATAACAACTGAACTATTTGTGCATCTAAAACAGAAGCACCTAGGGGCACCTGGGTGGCGCAGTCGGTTAAGCGTCCGACTTCAGCCAGGTCACGATCTCGCGGTCCGTGAGTTCGAGCCCCGCGTCGGGCTCTGGGCTGATGGCTCGGAGCCTGGAGCCTGTTTCCGATTCTGTGTCTCCCTCTCTCTCTGCCCCTCCCCCGTTCATGCTCTGTCTCTCTCTGTCCCAAAAATAAATAAAAACGTTGAAAAAAAAATATTAAAAAAAAAAAATAAAATAAATAAAAAATAAAAAAAATAAAACAGAAGCACCTAAATTTATAAAGCAAATACTAACAGACATGAAGGGATAAATGGACAGAAATACAATAGTAGTGGATTTTAATACCCCAAATCTCATCACTGTGTGGATCATAAAGACAGATATTCAATAAGGAAACTGTAGATCTGAACAACAGACATTTGTTGTCAGGTACATTTGAATATACCTAACAGACATATATAGAACATTCTATCCGACAACAGCAAAATACACATCTGTCTCAAGTACACATGCACCATAATGAAATATCACCTTACATCTGTCAAAATAGCTATTACCTAAAGGGCAAGAAATTACAAGTTTTGGTAAGGATGTAGAAAAAAGTGCAGCGTTGGTGGGAATATAAACTGGTGCAACCACCATAGAAAACAATATGGAGGCTCCTCAAAACATGAAAAACAGAACTACTACATGATCCAATAATTCCCCTTCTGGGTGTCTACCCAAAGAAAACAAAAACAAAACTAATTGGAAAAGATATATGTACCCCTATGTTCACTGCAGCATTATTTGCAATTAGCAAATAGCAGGGATATGGAAACAACCTAAGTGCCCATCAACAGATGAATAAAGAGTGTGTGTGTGTGTGTGTGTGTGTGTGTGTGTGTGTGTCTGTGTGTGTGCATGCACATGCAATGGAATACTACTCAGCAATAAAAAAGCATGAAATCTGGCCGTTTGTGACAGCATTGACCTTGAGGTTTTTACATTAAATGAAATGAGTCAGAGAAAGACATTGTATGATTTGACTTAAATCTAAAAAACAAAACAAACAGGGGATTCTGGGAAGATGGCGGCGTAGGAGGACGCTGGGCTCACCGCGCGTCCTGCTGATCACTTAGATTCCACCTACACCTGCCTAAATAACCCAGAAAACCGCCAGAGGATTAGCAGAACGGAGTCACCAGACCCAAGCGCAGACGAGAGGCCCACGGAAGAGGGTAGGAAGGGCGGCGAGGCGGTGCGCGCTCCACGGACTGGCGGGAGGGAGCCGGGGCGGAGGGACGGCTCGCCAGCCAAGCAGAGCCCCCGAGTCCGGCTTGCAAAAGCGGAGGGGCCTGACGGACTGTGTTCCGACAGCAAGCGCGACTTAGCGTCTGGGAGGTCATAAGTTAACAGCTCTGCTCGGAAAGCGGGAAGGCTGGAGGACAAAGGGAGGGTGAGCTGCGGAGCCCCCGGACGACAGAGCTCAGTTTGGCGGGGAACAAAGGCGCTCGCCAGCGCCATCTCCCCCGCCCATCCCCCAGCCAAAATCCCAAAGGGAACCGGTTCCGGCCAGGGAAATTACTAGCTCCGCGCAAACACCCAACTCTGTGCTTCTGCGGAGCCAAACCTCCGGCAGCGGATCTGACTCCCTCCGGCTGCCACAGGGCCCCTCCTGAAGTGGATCACCTAAGGAGAAGCAAGCTAAGCCTGCCCCCCCCCACCGCCGTGCACCTTGCCTTCCCACCCCAGCTAATACGACAGATCCCCAGCATCACAAGCCTGGCAGTGTGCAAGTAGCCCAGACGGGCCACGCCACCCCACAGTGAATCCCGCCCCTAGGAGAGGGGAAGAGAAGGCACACACCAGTCTGACTGTGGCCCCAGCGGTGGGCTGGGGGCAGACATCAGGTCGGACTGCGGCCCCGCCCACCAACTCCACTTATACACCACAGCACAGGGGAAGTGTCCTGCAGGCCCTCACCACACCAGGGACTATCCAAAATGACCAAGCGGAAGAATTCCCCTCAGAAGAATCTCCAGGAAATAACAACAGCTAATGAGCTGATCAAAAAGGATTTAAATAATATAACAGAAAGTGAATTTAGAATAATAGTCATAAAATTAATCGCTGGGCTGGAAAACAGCATACAGGACAGCAGAGAATCTCTTGCTACAGAGATCAAGGGACTAAGGAACAGTCACGAGGAGCTGAAAAACGCTTTAAAGGAAATGCAAAACAAAATGCAAACCACCACGGCTCGGATGGAAGAGGCAGAGGAGAGAATAGGTGAACTAGAAGATAAAGTTATGGAAAAAGAGGAAGCTGAGAAAAAGAGAGATAAAAAAATCCAGGAGTATGAGGGGAAAATTAGAGAACTAAGTGATACACTAAAAAGAAATAATATACGCATAATTGGTATCCCAGAGGAGGAAGAGAGAGGGAAAGGTGCTGAAGGGGTACTTGAAGAAATAATAGCTGAGAACTTCCCTGAACTGGGGAAGGAAAAAGGCATTGAAATCCAAGAGGCACAGAGAACTCCCTTCAGACGTAACTTGAATCGATCTTCTGCACGACATATCATAGTGAAACTGGCAAAATACAAGGATAAAGAGAAAATTCTGAAAGCAGCAAGGGGTAAACGTGCCCTCACATATAAAGGGAGACCTATAAGACTCGTGACTGATCTCTCTTTTGAAACTTGGCAGGCCAGAAAGAATTGGCACGAGATTTTCAGGGTGCTAGACAGCAAAAATATGCAGCCGAGAATCCTTTATCCAGCAAGTCTGTCATTTAGAATAGAAGGAGAGATAAAGGTCTTCCCAAACAAACAAAAACTGAAGGAATTTGTCACCACTAAACCAGCCCTACAAGAGATCCTAAGGGGGACCCTGTGAGACAAAGTACCAGAGACATCACTACAAGCATAAAACATACAGACATCACAATGACTCTAAACCCGTATCTTTCTATAATAACACTGAATGTAAATGGATTAAATGCGCCAACCAAAAGACATAGGGTATCAGAATGGATAAAAAAACAAGACCCATCTATTTGCTGTCTACAAGAGACTCATTTTAGACCTGAGGACACCTTTAGATTCAGAGTGAGGGGATGGAGAACTATTTATCATGCTACTGGAAGCCAGAAGAAAGCTGGAGTAGCCATACTTATATCAGACAAACTAGACTTTAAATTAAAGGCTGTAACAAGAGATGAAGAAGGACATTATATAATAGTTACAGGGTCTATCCATCAGGAAGAGCTAACAATTATAAATGTCTATGCGCCGAATACCGGAGCCCCCAAATATATAAAACAATTACTCATAAACAGAAGCAACCTTATTGATAAGAATGTGGTAATTGCTGGGGACTTTAACACCCCACTTACAGAAATGGATAGATCATCTAGACACATGGTCAATAAAGAAACAAGGGCCCTGAATGAGACACTGGATCAGATGGACTTGACAGATATATTTAGAACTCTGCATCCCAAAGCAACAGAATATACTTTCTTCTCGAGTGCACATGGAACATTCTCCAAGATAGATCATATACTGGGTCACAAAACAGCCCTTCATAAGTTTACAAGAATTGAAATTATACCATGCATACTTTCAGACCACAATGCTATGAAGCTTGAAATCAACCACAGGAAAAAGTCTGGAAATCCTCCAAAAGCATGGAGGTTAAAGAACACCCTACTAACGAATGAGTGGGTCAACCAGGCAATTAGAGAAGAAATCAAAAAATATATGGAAACAAACGAAAATGAAAATACAACAATCCAAACGCTTTGGGACACAGCGAAGGCAGTCCTGAGAGGAAAATACATTGCAATCCAGGCCTATCTCAAGAAACAAGAAAAATCCCAAATACAAAATCTAACAGCACACCTAAAGGAAATAGAAGCAGAACAGCAAAGGCAGCCTAAACCCAGCAGAAGAAGAGAAACAATAAAGATCAGAGCAGAAATAAACAATATAGAATCTAAAAAAACTGTAGAGCAGATCAACGAAACCAAGAGTTGGTTTTTTGAAAAAATAAACAAAATTGACAAACCGCTAGCCAGGCTTCTCAAAAAGAAAAGGGAGATGACCCAAATAGATAAAATCATGAATGAAAATGGAATTATTACAACCAATCCCTCAGAGATACAAACAATTATCAGGGAATACTATGAAAAATTATATGCCAACAAATTGGACAACCTGGAAGAAATGGACAAATTCCTAAACACCCACACTCTTCCAAAACTCAATCAGGAGGAAAGAGAAAGCTTGAACAGACCCATAACCAGCGAAGAAATTGAATCGGTTATCAAAAATCTCCCAACAAATAAGAGTCCAGGACCAGATGGCTTCCCAGGGGAGTTCTACCAGACGTTTAAAGCAGAGATAATACCTATCCTTCTCAAGCTATTCCAAGAAATAGAAAGGGAAGGAAAACTTCCAGACTCATTCTATGAAGCCAGTATTACTTTGATTCCTAAACCAGACAGAGACCCAGTAAAAAAAGAGAACTACAGGCCAATATCCCTGATGAATATGGATGCCAAAATTCTCAATAAGATACTAGCAAATCGAATTCAACAGCATATAAAAAGAATTATTCACCATGATCAAGTGGGATTCATTCCTGGGATGCAGGGCTGGTTCAACATTCGCAAATCAATCAACGTGATACATCACATTAACAAAAAAAAAGAGAAGAACCATATGATCCTGTCAATCGATGCAGAAAAGGCCTTTGACAAAATCCAGCACCCTTTCTTAATAAAAACCCTTGAGAAAGTCGGGATAGAAGGAACATACTTAAAGATCATAAAAGCCATTTATGAAAAGCCCACAGCTAACATCATCCTCAACGGGGAAAAACTGAGAGCTTTTTCCCTGAGATCAGGAACACGACAGGGATGCCCACTCTCACCGTTGTTGTTTAACATAGTGCTGGAAGTTCTAGCATCAGCAATCAGACAACAAAAGGAAATCAAAGGCATCAAAATTGGCAAAGATGAAGTCAAGCTTTCGCTTTTTGCAGATGACATGATATTATACATGGAAAATCCGATAGACTCCACCAAAAGTCTGCTAGAACTGATACATGAATTCAGCAAAGTTGCAGGATACAAAATCAATGTACAGAAATCAGTTGCATTCTTATACACTAACAATGAAGCAACAGAAAGACAAATAAAGAAACTGATCCCATTCACAATTGCACCAAGAAGCATAAAATACCTAGGAATAAATCTAACCAAACATGTAAAGGATCTGTATGCTGAAAACTATAGAAAGCTTATGAAGGTAATTGAAGAAGATTTAAAGAAATGGAAAGACATTCCCTGCTCATGGATTGGAAAAATAAATATTGTCAAAATGTCAATACTACCCAAAGCTATCTACACATTCAATGCAATCCCAATCAAAATTGCACCAGCATTCTTCTCGAAACTAGAACAAGCAATCCTAAAATTCATATGGAACCACAAAAGGCCCCGAATAGCCAAAGGAATTTTGAAGAAGAAGACCAAAGCAGGAGGCATCACAATCCCAGACTTTAGCCTCTACTACAAAGCTGTCATCATCAAGACAGCATGGTATTGGCACAAAAACAGACACACAGACCAATGGAATAGAATAGAAACCCCAGAACTAGACCCACAAACGTATGGCCAACTCATCTTTGACAAAGCAGGAAAGAACATCCAATGGAAAAAAGACAGCCTCTTTAACAAATGGTGCTGGGAGAACTGGACAGCAACATGCAGAAGGTTGAAACTAGACCACTTTCTCACACCATTTACAAAAATAAACTCAAAATGGATAAAGGACCTAAATGTGAGACAGGAAACCATCAAAACCTTAGAGGAGAAAGCAGGAAAAGACCTCTCTGACCTCAGCCGTAGCAATCTCTTACTCGACACATCCCCAAAGGCAAAGGAATTAAAAGCAAAAGTGAATTACTGGGACCTTATGAAGATAAAAAGCTTCTGCACAGCAAAGGAAACAACCAACAAAACTAAAAGGCAACCAACGGAATGGGAAAAGATATTTGCAAATGACATATCGGACAAAGGGCTAGTACCTAAAATCTATAAAGAGCTCACCAAACTCCACACCCGAAAAACAAATAACCCAGTGAAGAAATGGGCAGAAAACATGAATAGACACTTCTCTAAAGAAGACATCCAGATGGCCAACAGGCACATGAAAAGATGTTCAGCGTCGCTCCTTATCAGGGAAATACAAATCAAAACCACACTCAGATATCACCTCACGCCAGTCAGAGTGGCCAAAATGAACAAATCAGGAGACTATAGATGCTGGAGAGGATGTGGAGAAACGGGAACCCTCTTGCACTGTTGGTGGGAATGCAAATTGGTGCAGCCGCTCTGGAAAGCAGTGTGGAGGTTCCTCAGAAAATTAAAAATAGACCTACCCTATGACCCAGCAATAGCACTGCTAGGAATTTACCCAAGGGATACAGGAGTACTGATGCATAGGGGCACTTGTACCCCAATGTTCATAGCAGCACTCTCAACAATAGCCAAATTATGGAAAGAGCCTAAATGTCCATCAACTGATGAATGGATAAAGAAATTGTGGTATATATACACAATGGAATACTATGTGGCAATGAGAAAGAATGAAATATGGCCTTTTGTAGCAACGTGGATGGAACTGGAGAGTGTGATGCTAAGTGAAATAAGCCATACAGAGAAAGACAGATACCATATGGTTTCACTCTTATGTGGATCCTGAGAAACTTAACAGGAACCCATGGGGGAGGGGAAGGAACAAAAAAAAAAAGAGGTTAGAGTGGAAGAGAGCCAAAGCATAAGAGACTGTTAAAAACTGAGAACAAACTGAGGGTTGAGGGGGGATGGGAGGGAGGGGAGGGTGGGTGATGGGTATTGAGGAGGGCACCTTTTGGGATGAGCACTGGGTGTTGTATGGAAACCAATTTGTCAATAAATTTCATATATAAAAAAAAAAAAAAAACAAACAGAACAAAACAAAACCCCAACTCATCGATACAGTGAATAGATGGATGGTTGCCTGAGGGGAGAGCTGCTTGAGGGAGAGTGCAAAATGGGTGAAGGAGATCAAGAAGTACAAACTCCCAGTTTTAAAATAAGTCATGTAATGTACATGTAATATAAGTACATGTAATGTACAAAATGGGCAATACAGGCAATAATATTGTATTAACTTGTATGTCATGGATGATAACTAGAATTATTGATGTGATCACTTTGCAATGTATACAAAGGTCAAATCTGGGGCGCCTGGGTGGCGCAGTCGGTTAAGCGTCCGACTTCAGCCAGGTCACGATCTCACGGTCCGGGAGTTTGAGCCCCGCGTCAGGCTCTGGGCTGATGGCTCAGAGCCTGGAGCCTGTTTCCGATTCTGTGTCTCCCTCTCTCTCTGCCCCTCCCCAGTTCATGCTCTGTCTCTCTCTGTCTTAAAAATAAATAAATGTTGGAAAAAAAAAAATTAAAAACAAAAAAAAAACAAAAAAAAACAAAGGTCAAATCATGATGTTGTACACCTGAAACTAATAATATTGTACACCAATTATAATTCAATAAAAATAACTAAATAAATAATGGTATGGAAAAAAGTCAAGACAAAATACTATTTGTAAGCAATGAAAATTTAAAAATTTACATACAAAAAAGATACAGTAAGATGTGGAAAGAGTGTATTAGGACTTCTCTTTATATTCATATTCTATCTAAAAACAAAAATTACTCTTTATTAATATTTGCTATATCATTTGGCACTGGCACCTTCACTAGTCCTATATAACCTATAATATATGGTAATTCTTCCTTGACTGAGAGTGACATCAGACAGACAGTGGCTC
The DNA here is from genome assembly GCF_022079265.1 of Lynx rufus. NCBI lineage: Eukaryota > Metazoa > Chordata > Mammalia > Carnivora > Felidae > Lynx > Lynx rufus. The sequence continues at coordinate 58,288,768 of NW_025814824.1, read as the reverse complement.
CATCTTGCACCACTCTCCATATACTGCAAAGTACTGTGCTTTACCTGAGCCCAGTTAAATTAATTACAGATCATAGTACTTAATTTAAACTAAATCCTCACAAAATAGCCAAATGGCTTATAAAGATTCTTGTAAAAAAAAAAAAAAAACCCACAGATTAAAGACTAGGAATATAAGCACAAGTGAATATTACCAGAGTTAACACCTCAATGGTTAGTGTGAGCCCACCAGCCAAAACACAAAGTAGAAAAAAAAAAAGACCTAAACAAATCTAACAAGTTGTCTCAAACCCTGAAATTACCAAGACTATTTGAAATACAGACTTATGCACATTACTGTTAAAAATTAGCCTCAGTGCCACCTGGGTGGCTCAGTTGATTAAGCATCCAACTCTTGATTTTGGCTCAGGTCATGATATCACAGTTGTGAGACTGAGCCCCATGTTGGGTTCTGAGCTGACAGCACAGAGCCTACTTGGTATTCTCTCTCTCCCTCTCTCTCTGCCCCTCCCCCACTTGTGCATGCACTCACTCTTGCTCTCTCTCAAAATAAAGAAACTTAAAAAAAAAAAAAAGGTACACTTTATTGATGTGGATATAGAGAAACATGCATTTTCATGCTATTGCTAAAACTGATAGAACTTCATCAGGAAGCAATTTAGAAATATCTATCAAAATTACTAATTCACATACCCTTTAACCCAGAAACTCTTCAGGGAATTTTCTTACAGATCTATTCACAATGTACAAAAAATGACTACTTGGAAATTACTTAAATGTCCATTAACCTAGGACTGGTTAAAAAAAATTAAGGTACATGTATATACCTCGATTCTATTCTGAGCTGTTCTGAAGGGGTATGATTTCCAAGACCCACTGGGAAGGGAGGAAAACAAGATGCAGAGCAGTGTTTGTTGTATGCTCCCATCTGTGGGAAAAAAACTGGAAAGGGAATAGCATAAAGAGATAAAATACATAATTCCTTATATGAATATAAGCAGAAAAAGTACATAAAATTCTGATACTCTGTCACAGGTAAATAACTTTATACCAATAACTTCGAGAAATTAGACAAATTGGGCACATTTTTTTGTGTCCAAAACTGAGCTCTTGATTGTACCTGCTCTACCAAGAGTCTTCCCCATCTCAGTTCATGGAAACTCCAACTTTCTAATCGCTCAGGTTATTTCTCCCATCCTATCTATCAGCAAATCATGTTACCTATACCTTCAAAAGACTATGGACTAGTCTAAACATGTGTCATGACTGTGGTGGTGGTTAAACGAATCTCGATACATGTTAAAATTTGTAGACCTGTACACATACACAAAAAGTAAATTTGACTCTGTTAATTTAAAAATAATTTTGGGGGCACCTGGGTGGCTCAGTTGGTTGAGCGTCTGACTTCGGCTCAGGTCACGATCTCATGGTTTGTGGTTCGAGCCCCACATCGGGCTCTGGGCTGACAGCTCAGAGCCTGGAGCCTGCTTCTGATTCTGTGTCTCCCTCTCTCTCTGCCCCTCCCCTGTTCATGCTCTGTCTCACTCTCAAAAATAAATAAACATTAAAAATACATACATACATACATACATACATACATAAATATAATTTTGGGGGGCTCCTGGGTGGCTTAGTTGGTTGGGCATCTGACTCTGGCTCAGGTCATGATCTCACGGTTTCATGGGTTTGAGCCCTGCGTCAGGCTCTGGGCTGACAGCTCGGAGCCTGGAGCCTGCTTCAGATTCTGTGTCTCCATCTTTCTCTGCCCCTCCCCTGCTTATGCTCTCTATCAAAAATAAATAAATTTAAAAAAATAAATACATTTAAAAAAATAAAAGCGAAAATAATTTTTTGGTGGTTCAGTGCTTAATTTTGGCCCAGGGTCATGATCTTGCAGTTGTGGGATTGAGTCCCATGTTGGGCTCCGTGCTGAGCATGGAGCCCGTTTGGGATTGATTCTCTCTCTCTCTCTCTCTCTCTCTCTCTCTCTAAGTAAACTTAAAAAAATTTTTTTTAATTACATTTTAAATTAAATACATTTTTTAATATAAAAGAAACCCAGAATCCAACCATTCTCACCACCATCTCTTATCTGTAGGATATTACTACAATACCCTAACTGGTCTCCCTAGTTCTCTTTTGCTTCCTACAGTAGCCAGTATGATCCCATTAAAACCTAAACCAGACATCACCCTTCTGCTCAAATTCCTCCAATGGCTCCCTGTTTCACTTAGAGAAAAAGCCAAAGTCCTTATGACATGCTCTGAAGCCCAATGACAATTGGATATCCTATTTCTTGAGACTTCATTTCCTACGACTCTCCTGATTTCTCAGTCCATCACACCAGCCCTCTTGCCCTCCCTGGACTACAATAGGTGCTTCTAGCTAGTGGTCTTTGCCAATTCCTCTGCCTGAAACATTCTCCTCCTTGATATCCACTGACTAACACTCTCACCTCCTTCAAGTCTTGCTCAAATCTCACCTCTGTGAGGATTATTCTGACCACCTTACTTAATATTTAATAATGCAACTTGCCCCCCTTTTCCTCCATACCTCCCCAATCTGTTCTGATTACTCTTTACCCTGCTCAATTTTTTTTCTTTTTCCCAAAGCAAGTAGCATCTTTTAATATAATATACTTATTTAGTGTGTTTATTGTTTTTTTCTATATCCCTACCACCAGAATATAAATTCCATGAAGGCAGGGATCTTCCATCTGTTTTACTCAGTGATATATCCCAAGTATCTAGAAAATGCCTGCACAGATTAGGTTTTCAATAAATATCTAATTGTTTCAAAAGTTGAAAGAATACTGAATGAATGAATAAAAAAAGAAATAAACTAACAAAAGTACAAACAACACACATGAATGGTTGCCTTTCTATTTTTTTAAATTTATTTATTTAAATTCAAGTTAGTTAATATACAGTGTAGGGTTGCCTTTCTAATTAAAGAACATTCAAATAGAGACCTGAAGGAAAGGAGAGCACAAAGCAACCATATGGGAGAAAACCATTTCAGGTGAAAGAAAGAGCAAGTGCAAATGCCCTGAGGCAGGTGCATGCTTGGCACATTCAAGTAACCACTGAGGGAAGAAAAGAAACAAGGAGTACAGGTACACGGAGCAAGTAAGGAGGGGAATAGTAGGTGATGAGGGCACTGAGGTTAATAGGAGGCCAGTTCACAAGGGATGAAGCCTACAGCCTACAGCGCAACCTGTAGTTACACTTGGAGTGAGATGAAAAAGCAGCCACTGGAAAGTTTCTGATCAGACTTAGACGCTATTTCAAAAGCTTCCCATAAAGAAGACCCTGGGGGAGATGGACTTACAAGCACATTCCATAAGATACCAAAGGAACTAAAAGTACTAATTTTAAACCCTCCCCCCGCCAAAAAAAAAAAAAAAAAAAAAACAGTAAAAGGGAGAAAACCCTTCAATTAACTTTATGTGGCTAATAAAACATTGAAAACAAAAACAAACAAATAAAACAGTTGAGAAAGAAAAGTACATCTTAATCTCTGAACAAATTTTAAGTCCTGGACAAAATACTGGCAAACCAAATTTAGACAGGTATGTTAATAATACTAGCTAACATTTACTTAGCACTACTCTAAATACTGTGCATGGCTTAACTCATTTAACCCTAACAACCCTATACCATAAAAACTATCATTCTACCCATTTTATAGGGGAAGAAACTAAGGCTCAGAAAGGCAAAGTAACTTGCCAAATTCTGGCCACAGACAGAAAGCAGAGATCCTGGATTTTAGTAATACCAATGAGATTCTGATTTCATTGCTCTGAGGGCTGGACCCAATATATTTCAAAGCCCACGCCAAGTGAGGCTAATGTGCAGCCAGTGTTGTGAACCACCGTTCTACATCCAGTATCTAAGGCTTCCCCCACCCTGAGAGAAATTACATAGACAAAGCTAAGGCAGATGTTTTAGTCAAGATTTAAATATGAAACAAAAAGCAGAGGTGAGAAAACATGATTTATAAGATCCTTTCCAACAGTGCAATTCTATGATTATGTGTCCCCACACTTTCTAGAATTCTAAAAGGTGTAAGATTTCATGCTACACCACCTAACAGATCCAATTCCAGTTCATCTTTGGAGAAATTTGTCTGTCAGCTTATTTCTCTGACATGGAATGCCCAAAAAAAGAGTGTAGTAAAATATACTAGTAGCTTATAATACTAAAATTATTTTCAGAGTGAGAAACATAGCTCTGCTTTACAGAAAAGAGTAGCAAAAAGAGTGAATAATTGAAGAGGCCAACCTAATATTTTTCTAAAAAAGCGTAACTGGAAAATTGTTGCTGAGCTGCCCAAAGACCAGCCTCCTTCCCACTCTACTTCTGTTAAAGCAAGCTGAGGCTACGAAGCGATCCTAACGCTACTCTCTCCCGTATCCTGCTGTTGACACAGTAGGGTGTGGCTCTGTGTAGTCAGAACTGCGGCCACAGTGAGCGAGTTCAGCCAAAGCAACAACTGCTACCCTGCGAAGCTTAGGGGAGGCTTCCTGAGAGGGGATGGGAGGAAATACAGGCTGTCTTGGCTACCCCAGCCAGCCCCAGGAAGCTGGCCTCCAGCCTCCTGCCTCATTCATCTCTCCTTCCCAAGAAGCAGCATATACACACAGTTCCCCAAAGCAGTGGTAACAGCTATGTCGACCTAACTTCCGTTTGACTCTGCAGAATTAGAACTCCTAGCCTTGGAGGAGTTGAAACTACTACAATTCCATTTCTAATTTTGGCATAGATTTTAAAGGTTTCTCTGGGAGAAGGAGATATAGGAAACAACTATTAAGTCAAGTAAATTTAAAAATTGAAGATTGAACTCAGTGCCTTTAAACTTGTTCTATAGGGCAAGCAATGAGCCAACTGGGATTACCACTTTCAATTCAGTGTACTGTGTCCCCAAAATGCGAGTTGATTTAGGTAGTCTCCCTACCTAAAGGGTGCTAGAGACCCAGTGGTCCAGCCACATAAAATATCCAACCATCTTCCCCCATGCTTCTCCTATCCTCTGTCTTTGCTCATACTGTCTACTCTACCAAACATGCTCTCTCCCACATCCCTTTCTGAAGCACTTCTACCCCTTATGAAAGCCTTGCTCAAACCTCACTTCCTCTAACATGTTCTCCCAAACCCCTCACCCATTCCTGTATTACATTCATTTATATCTCTGTAATAATATGGCATCCCTGACCCTTTGTCCTTTTTAGATAGCCTTGTATCTGTCTCCAACAAGAAATCAGGCCCTGGTGGACAATGATCAAGTTTCACAGATTCTTGTTCATGCCTTCCAGTATCTTATACAAAGAAGACCTTCAGGAAATATTTGTTCAACAGAACTGAATTCAAGTCACACACAGAGAAGTTGCCCTGTTGGTCTGATCCTGGTTTGCCAGGGATACAAAATGGTGTTCTTTCTTCCTCTTTACATATCTTGTGTTAGCTTGCTTTGAATGTTAAATCTTTAAAATGAATTTTACTGTTTCCTTGGTATATATGGTTTTGAGGGGTTTTTTTTAATTGAATTTAAGTCACAAACATAAAATTCACCCTTTAAAAGTGTACAATTCAGTGATTTTTAGTTTTTATATTCATAAAGTTGGGCAATCATTACCACCATATAATTCCAGGATGTTCTCATCACCCCCAAAATAAACCCTGTGTTCATTAAGGGTTACTCCCCACTGCCACTCCATCCCCAAGCCCCACAACCACAAATCTTTCTGTCTCTGATATATATGATTTTAACAAAGCCTACAGCACTCTTAACTATGGTTTTATTAAACCTTAAAGCCAAATGTTACCTTCAAAAAGAAGCAGTTTCTTATTTTATCAGAACCCAACAGAAAAATGTGATTTAACACAGTAACTTACTAAGGTATCATTTCAGGATACAAAGTAAAAACTGTTACCAGAAAAATCATCTTCCATGTTTGTGTTCCCATTTGTTTTTGTTCTGTTAAGCATTTTACTACAGAAGTATAATATACATACAGAACAGTATACGTATTGAGGGTCCACCATGGCAAGTTTTCAAAAATTGAATACACACACATAACCAACATCCAGATCAAGAAAGAACAGAATCCCCCTCCATACCCCTCTTCCAGTCACTCCCCTCCTCCAAAGTGTAACCACCATCTTGACTTCTAACAGCATACATTACTTCTGCCTGTTTTTGCCTTATAAATAGAAGCAAATAGTTAACAGAACTGTTACAGTGAAATTCTATGCCTGCCTTGTAACACTCACCGTAATCTTCTTGTACAAAGCCATGACATTATCATCATCGAATGGTAGAAAGCCACACATAAGTACATATAAGAGTATGCCCATACTCCAAACATCTGCCTGAGTGGGAGAAAGAAATAATTTTTTAAAAATTGAGAACATATTACAGACATATTAAGCGACAGTACACTTAACAGAATCTTCACAGAGCTGAAAAATGGTGCAGAGATCATCCAATTCAACCTGCTCGTTCTACAGACAAGGAACCTAAAGCCCAAAAAGGAAGGCTTGTTCAAAGTCACCCAGTCAATGGCAGGCCACCCAGGTAGGTCTCCCGACTTTTAGTTCAGTGCACTCTCTCCCAGTGTTGGATTGTAACGTTCAATAGAAAATAATTCCCAGTTGGCTGGGCTGGATTGGGTATAAGAAAGGAGATGAGGGGGCGCCTGGGTGGCTCAGTTGGTTGAGCATCTGATTGGGCTCAGGTCATGAATCTGCAGTTCATGGGTTCAAGCCCCACGTCGGGCTCTGTGCTGACAGCTCAGAGCCTGGAGTCTGCTTCAGATTCTGTGTGTCTCTCTCTCTGTAACCTCCCCTGCTCACCCTCTGTCTCTCTCTCTCAAAAGTGAATAAATGTTAAAAAAAAAATTAAAAAAAAAAAAAAGAAAAAAAGAAAGGAGATGAGGCCAGGTCTCTGATTCTGAAAGACAATTCTGTAGTGCTGTTGAGGGTTATATAAACATGCATGAGGATGTCAAAACAAGCCTTAAAATTTACTACTGATAATCTACAAATGTAACTAAGCTGTGCTGTAAATTCCTCTCTACGTAAAGAAAACTTAATAAAGTTCAACGATTGACTTCTCAAATATAGAAGCTAGAAATTAGCCTGCCAGCACAAACACCCCTACAAATCTCAAAATCCCAGAAAGGAGCTTAACCTTTGTATAAGATATCCATGTGTCCCGTGAGTCCTAAGCACGAACTACTAATTCAAGCGGTATTTGGCCTTAGTCAATAATGACACGGCTGCTGACTGAGGAGAAATCACAGCTCCCACTATCACTTGAGACTTAGGAAAATTTTAAGAGGTAAAAAGAGCAGTATTTTTTTTTTTTAAGGCAGGAGGGGTAGGCAGAGGAGAGAAACAAGAATTAAAATAACTCAAGCGGCATCACATCTAAGTAATACCTATACTTAGTAACCCAAATCTAATGCCTAGTCCTGTCTACCAAGTCACATCAAATTATTAAGATGCCCCAAGTGAATGATCTACTTTCAGGCAAACACCTCATTTTTTTCTTCCCAGTTGCAGGAGGTCAGAAATTAACTATTTACGACTCAGAGATGTCAAATAATTGATCTATAAATTCAGCCTGGATAGTATGGCACCCCTGACCAGGGTGTTCAATTCAAAGCAAAGAGGCTGCACAGGAAATACTGGGCTAGCATGGCCTCATCAAATGCCACAAGAAGAGGTCAACAGAGAGGTTATATCTGAGGTTAAACAAAAAGATAAGGAAAGGAGCACCTGGGTGGCTCTGCTGGCTAAGCATCCAACTCTTGGTTTCAGCTCAGGTCATGATCTCATGAGACCATGAGATCAAGTCAGTGTAGGGGGAGTCTGTGCTGACAGCATGGAGCCTGCTTGGGATTCTCTGTCTGTCTGTCTGTCTGTCTCTCTCTCTCTCTGCCCCTCCTTCTTTCTCTTTCTCTCTCTCAAAATAAATAAACTTTTAAAAAATTACAATAAAAGCGGTTAAAAATGCTTTTAAAATTCTATTAAAAATTATTGGGGTGCCTGGCTGGCTCAGTTGGTAGAGCATGTGACTCTTGATCTCAGGGTCGTGGGTTTAAGCACCACACTGGGTGTGGAGCCTATTTAAAAAAATTACCATATAATTTAGAAGAGAGAGAGAAAGAGAATGTACAGGTATGCAGTAAAGCCTCCCTCAGTTCAAATCTTGACCTGTTGTTTACCAGGTGTGTGACCTTGCGAAGGCACTTAATTTCTGAGCCTCAGTTTCTTCAACTTCTTACCTTAATGAAATGAATGACAGTATTCACTCCAAAGGATTTTTGGATTTCATTTAAATGAAAATTATAAAAAGCATCTAGCATTGGGACGCCTGGATGGCTCCACCAGTTAAGCATCTGACTCTTGATTTCAGCACAGGTCATGATCTCACAGTTTGTGGGCTCAAGCCCCATGTCAGCCTCTGCACTGACAGCACGGAACCTGCTTGAGACTCTCTCTCCCTCTCTCACTGCCCCTCCCCTGTGCACACGCACGTCCTCTCCCAAAATAAACAAATGTTTGAAGAAAAAAAAAAAGGAAAACAATTCTGACACATGCTACAACATGTATGAGTCTTGAGGCTACTGTGTGAAGTGAAATAAGCCAGTCACGAAAAGACAAATATTGTAGGACTCCACGATATAAGGTACCTAGAGTAGTCAGATTCATATAGACAGAATGTAGAAGGGTAGCTGCCAGTGGTGGGAGGAAGGAAGAATAGAATAATTATTTAATGGGTATAGAGTTGCATTTTGCAAAATGAAAAGAGCTCTGGAGATTGCTTGCACAATATAAAGTTGCCTATCACTATTTCTTTTTTTTACTTATTTTTGAGAAAGAGAGGGAGACAGAGCATCAGCAGGGGAGGGGCAGACAGAGAGAGGAAGACACAGAACCCGAAGCACATTCTGGGCTCTGAGCTGCCAGCACAGAGCCTGATGCGTCACTCAAACTCACCAACCATGAGATCATGACCTGAGCCGAAGTCAGGCACTTAACCGACTGAGCCACCCAGGTGCCCCTAAATGTGCCTAACACTATTGAACTGTACACTTAAAAATGGTTAAGATAGTTAAAATTAAGATGGTAAATTTTATGTAATATGTATTTATACCACAACTGAACAAGAAAAGGATCTAGCATGATTCCAGGACTATAACAAATGCTCAGTAAAAGTTTGTTCCTTTTCCTATGATGCACTGAGAAGGCCACAATATCACCTTTGTGGTATTTCTGCCAAAAAGGCATAAGCTAAATCTAATCATAAGCATCAGATAAATTCAAATTGAGATACTTTCTACAAAATAAGTGGATTCCTCACAAATGTCAAGGTCAAGTAAGATAAAGGATAAGGAACTCTTCCAGATTAAAGAAGACCAAAGGATGGGGTGCCTGGGTGGCTCAGGCAGCTAAGCATCCGACTTGTCAGGTCGGACATGTCAGGTCATGATCTCATGGTTTGTGAGTTTGAGCCCCGTGTCAGGCTCTGTGCTGACAGCTCGGAGCCTGGAGCATGCTTTGGATTTTGTGTCTCCCTTTCTCTCTGTTCCTCCCCTGCTCACACTCTGTCTCTCTCTCTTCTTCAAAAATAATAAATATTCAAAAAAGATTTTTTTTAATAAAATGAAAAAGCAGGCCAAAGGAGCAATACGTGATCCTGAACTGAATCCTGGACTGGAGGGAAAATATAGCTAAGGACACTAGTGGTACAATTAACAGCACGTGACTATGAATTATGAATTAAATAAGTTGTATCAATATTAAATCCCCAATTTTGATAACTATAGTGTAGGTATAAAAGAGAAAGCCCTTGCTTTTAGGAAATACATACATAGTATTTAATGATAAAGGGGAATAATGTCTAAAAATTATTCTTAATTGGTTAAGAATATGCATATATACAAACATAGAAAGAGAATGAAAAAGCAAACAGAATGAAAAAAAATGCCAACAACTGTGAATAGGACTAAATGTATACAGAAGTTCCTCATTCCATATTTGCAACTGTTCTGTAAGTTTGAGATTATATCCACATCAAAAATCACCAAAAGAAGTCAGTTCCCATCTTCTCTTGTTACAATTAAGTAAATGGGCATATGTCAAGGTTTCTCCAACATAACACTAGTTCCAAAAGATGCAGCACATAAAAAATGGACTCTGTAGGCAGGTAAAATCAAGGCCAGCTGCTATCTATGATGCTCCCCTCCCAGAGGATCACATTGGATGAGAACATATTAAAGATCTAGAGATGTCCTGAACTAAAAAAATTATTCAATCCAGCATTTCCTGAGCTTTTGATAACTCAACTTTGTCTTATAATACTAATATTAGCAGTATTAGTACTCCACAGAACGGAAAGGACTGACAGGCTCGCAGTAGCTAATGGTAAGTAAAACAGGCAGTGCCCAGGCCTTCTGAGCCTGGGCCTCCTGCAAAGGACTGCTGGCCTCAGATAACTATCTGGCTATGAACAAAGTCCAAGTTTTCTCAGAGCTAACCAGGAAGCATCTCTGAAAACTGAGGCTGCAACCCTGGCCTTGTGCTCTACCTGGCTGGGCTAACCAGTCTAAACTACGTATTGTTTTAACATGAAAGTAACCAAAACAAGGGACACCAGAAATATACCTTTGCTTCATAAGTATAATATATATTATTATAATTATTGCAAGTTATTCATTTCATGTGTTACTTTAAGTCTTACTCTCTGAATAAACTGAACTCTTTGATTAACAAGATTATTTCTTACCTTATTGTAATATCCCCAGTGCACAATGTCTGACTCACTACAGGTCACCAATAAATGTATATTGATTACATATTGAATTAATCAATGAATAATTACCTCCGATCCCAGGTATGATTTGCCTTGTATTAATTCAGGTGCTGCATAAGCAAGACTCCCACAACATGTCTGAAGATGGTAATCCTTGTTACCCTGCCAACAAGAAAAAATGAAATACTCCTTAATTACGGCCCTGAAGAAATTGAAACCTTGATAAACATTCTTTTGGCACAAGCAGAGAGAAACTAGATGAAGAATTATCTCAAAGAATGAGAGACTCTGTGCAGCCAACCCCATACTATGCTATATGCATGCAAACACGTGTAGTTTACTCTTCTCTGGATTTCCAATACCACTACAACCTGGCATGAACAAAATCTTCTTCCCCTTAGCTCAATCAAGTCAGGTTCATACTCTCCTAGACATCCATTCACAAAATAATCAGCTTAACAAACATCCAAGCACCCATGTCTGCCCACTCCCAAGTACTCCAAGAAAAAGGACTATTTCTTTCCTGGACTCTATCTCCAATATCAAATCTTTACAAATACAGAAAAGTTTCTCTTTCCTTAGAGGGAAGAGAGGAATCTGCTACATAGAACAGTGCCTTAGGAGTCTGTTTTCTAGACCCAGTCGTAACACAAAAAACACCTGAACTTCCAGATCTGTGAAAATGAGAATCTGCTCGACATCCTCTGCTCTCGCACAGAAACATCAAGACATAATGAACATGATACGACTACCCAACATTTGTGTAGTCCTACAACTGGCAAATGACTTGTGAAACTGCGAAATTTCATTTACAACTGCAACAACGTGCCCAGAAGTGAACTTCTCAGCAGAAAGCAGAGGCAATCCTCTCCCAGCCAAGGCTGCTTTCTCAGATGGTGTCTGTGTGGGTCGAATCTGTGGCAGCCATAAATAAAAGCTAATGGAGTCTGTCACAAACCTTCTCCACTGCCTCCTGTGGAGAACATGACTTAAACCAGTTTATCTGCTCAAGACTTGTTTTATCTTTATACAACTGCCGATCAAAAAAATGCCATAGAGCATTTGGCTCCCAGACACAAGGCTCCACTGACAATCTGTGAAGAGCCAAGGGAAGGAGAGGAAAATCAGAAAGAATCAGACATTCAGCTGAAGGGGCAAAATCTGCTTCCCTATGCATTTAGCTAATTCTGATTGGGGCAGGAAATAATCATGGGACTACAAAGGGCTAAGACAGGTCTGCAATTTCAACATTCCTAATGAGTGTAGACAGCTCATTTTAGAGACTGTGAGTACCATCATTAGAGAACTCAGGAGGAAGCCTCCAACAGGCAGTCACACAGGAGCTCTGCAGACAGCGCAGCTGGAAAGTTCAAAGTCACCTCAAAGAGAAGGTACGCTGGAGAACACCAGTACTTAACTGTGGGGTACAAATTAAGGAAATATATACCCATATACATTTAATAGTGCATATGGACTTTTTCCTTCTTCTTTTATAAGGAAAGAGGATTGCCTCTCAAAACGTAACCATTAGTTATACAACCATTTGGATAACAAAGAATAGATTTGCGCTAAATTCCCAAAACTCCTATCTAAATGAACAAAAGCATCACCTAGTGGCAACATACTCAAACTGCAAACATAGAATCAATTCAGAATTCATGTTGTAATGACCTCATGTCACCTCAGCACTGCAAATTCTCTCACAGCACATCCATGGGGGCTTCAGCAGGGCCAACCCTGGACCTAGAGCAGTGGTTCTCAATCTTGGCTACCTATTCGAATCATCTAGAGAACTTCTAAAGGGGATGCAATTTAACACTCTTCTCAATGGATGCAACCACGCTCAACAAAGACTAAGTGGAAGCCAGTGCAAGGTAATACCCTAAAAAGGTATATTTACAAAGGAAATAAATACATTTTTATTTCTGTACTTACCTTGGGTTTTGCACAGAGACCAAAGTCAATCAGTTTTAATTTATGATATTCATCAAACAACAAATTTTCCTGGGGAAACAAAGATATTTTCATAACTGTATATTGACTTCCTTATATCACATGGTACCTCTAGCCATTTCTAAAAACAGTTTCTAAATGAACAAGATTTTTTTTTTCCACATATAAGACATTTATTTCCGGAGTATTTCCCATAGTAAGTTTTTAAAAATAGAAAGTAAACTTGAGTATTCTGTGGGACTTTATTCAAGGAGTGACACCTTTTGCGGGGGAAATACTTTATACAATATATATATATATATTCAGGACAAAAGCAAACATTATAAAAAGTACAAAAATAAAAAGATACAAACACAATATATTTTGGTTGGAATTTCAGAGATCTTTTTTCCTCTCTTCCCCTTTACCTCAACAGTTATGAATACTTCTGAAGCAGCATACATTGCTGCACTTTTGATTTTTGGTTGTACAGTTAATGAACTTGAGAGTCTGGATGACTGGGGATCATCTATTTGGCCTTCCCATTCTATTGTTTCTTTTTTTTCTTTTTTAGAAAGCAGTTACTTTCTTTTTTTTTTTTAACGTTTATTTATTTTTGAGACAGAGAGAGACAGAGCATGAACAGGGGAGGAGCAGAGAGAGAGCGAGACACAGAATCCGAAACAGGCTCCAGGCTCTGAGCTGTCAGCACAGAGCCCGACGCGGGGCTCGAACTCACGGAACTCACGGACCGTGAGATCATGACCTGAACCGAAGTCGGACGCTTAACCAACCAAGCCACCCAGGCGCCCCTATTGTTTCTTCTTTGATGAATAAAGGTTTTCCTGGAGCTTGGCCAATAAGGTTACAGACATCTTGAGCTTTGCACCACACGTTGGCAATAAGACAGGCCTGCCATCTTAGATATTCAACAGAAGCTGGAGGATGATGCAGATGGAGCTGGCTGATGACAACAGAGCTATCTAGCTTTTCACTAACAAAGTTACAAATATTTTACACTTTTCCAAATTCAGTAAATGTAACGCAGACCTCTGCTTCCATAAAATAAGCACTTTCCACTCTTCTAAAGCCCTCTGTCACAGTTACATTCTCTGCCTGCAGGCCCTGCTGCCGGAGGCTCTGTGTGATGCAGTCCAGGCAGCAGCAAAACCAATAGATAAGATTTAAGATCGTTTATACCAAGCAGCCTGGGAACAACAGAATGAAAATCACTAAAAAAGAATGAAATGACAAGAAGTAAGGAAAGGGAAAGAGGAGGAATGGCAAGAACTATTCTGCTTCCCCTTGAGACACTTCAGCATAAACCATCCCCTCTGTGGTACCCTGAGATTCAACTACAAGCAAACACAACGTGTGCCAAACCAAAAGAATGAGCTCAAATCAGAGGGCTGTGTATAAACAGAGGCAAAAGGAAAGTAACATTGCCATGTTTTGTCAACCAATTCTAGACTCCTGGCCCTAATACCAAGTAACATAAAACCCATGTTCACTACCATCCATGTTAGTCAGAGCCTGCAGACTTAAAAGTATTTGCATTTTTATTCTGTCCTTGAAAATTAGAGACTGTTCATTCCATTGAACTATTCCTTTCTGAGATGTAATGGAATTAAAATTAAAGGAAGATGAGGTCAGGAAAAGAGTATTAAAGGGAAAATACTCAATGACAATATTCTCAAATACTCAAAACTCTTCTTTCCTAGAGATAAAATCCTGAAGTTTATATTCCCCAGTTGATTACAAAGACATTCATAATGTCACCCACAACTGACAAACATACAGAATATCAACAATTAGGTAGATCCAAAAAAGCCTACCGGCAGTCAAAAGAAAAGAAAGAAAAGTGATACATTATGAGTGGAACAAAAAAAGAAGCAAAGCCAAGATAGACCCTAAACAGAAAGAACCTGTAGAACACTAGTAAAAACTGGTAAATGATGTTGAACTCTCAGGTGAGCATCTGTGATAGTCACTTACCGGTTTGAGGTCCCTGTGAGCATAACCCTGGCTGTGCACATAAGCAACTGCAGATACTATCTGACGGAAGACAACTCGGGTCTCCTCCTCGGATAGGCGATCCTGGGAAATTATGTAGTCAAACAGCTCTCCTCCGGGGCAATACTTCAATAACAACAGAGGCATGCAGGTATGATTACTACTGACAAAAATCATTTCAGAGGAATTAAAACAAAAAATTATACTTAACTCAGAGATATCTTTAATTCAACTTATAGGCAAGGGAACCAAGTGAAGAATAGTCCAAAATACACTGTCACCTGTCACGATCAAACAGGTCAATAATTACTCCAGGACACAGAACAACAGCTCTTGGTCTCAAGCAGTTTTATGACCAGTAAGTAGAAGTAGAACCAACTAACACTGTGATTTTTTTTTTAATGTTTATTTTATTTTTGAAAGAGAGAGAGCACGTGCACACGCAGGCAGGGGAGGGGCAGAGAGAAGACAGAGGATCCCAAGCGGGCTCTGCACTGGCAGCACAGAGCCCAAAATGGGGCTCAGACTCATGAACTGTGAGATCATGACCTGAACTAAAGTCAGATGCTTAACAGACTGAGCCACCCAGGCACCCCCTGACACTGTGATTTTTAAGTTCACTCAGGGTTTTATATTTTTATAGCACAGTATTAAAACCCATTCTCATCTTAATGCACTCATATTTAGTGTAGTTCCCTAAAACAAAAACAATTTTAAAAAAGCACAATTTTTTAAAGATTTTTTTAAAGATTTTATTTTTAAGTAATCTCTATACCCAATGTAGGCCTCAAACTCACAACCCCAAGGTTAAGAGTCACATGCTCTACCACCTGAGCCAGCAAGGTGCACCCCAGAAGCAATTACTGCTTTTCCATCCTGAAGACCAGAGATTTTTAGTCTGTACCAGAAGCAGCCCAGTTCTACAGAAGTTCATAAGAAGCTACAGGAGAAGAGGTACCAGAATATTAAGTTCTAAGCTTTCCATCCCGTCTCCAGAGCAACTCTACCTTTCTGTAAACTGGGGTTTCCCTTCAAGATTTCATTTCACCTTAGCAGTACCAATTAAAACCACAGATATCTATAGCTTTTGACCTCATAGTTCCACATTTAGAAAATGTTCCTACAGATATACTCTAACATCAAAAGCAATACTCTTTGGGAGTGCCTGGGTGGCTAAGTCAGTTGAGCGTCAGACTCTTGATTTCAACTCTGGTCATGATCCCAGGGTCACGGGATCAAGTCCTGTGTCAAGCTCCATGCTGAGTGTGGAGCCTGCCTGGGATTCTCTCTTTCTCTTTCTCTCTCTCTCTCTCTCTCTCTCCTCCCCCCCCGTACCCCTCTCCTCTGCTCCCGCCCTCTAAAAATAAAATAAATCTTTAAAAAAGGATACACTTTCAAGATTATCCACTGCAGCAGTATTGTTTTGTAACAAAGCCTGGAAACAACCCAAATATGCTCACACTATTTAAATTCCATTATGAAATGGAATTCTATGCAGCCATAAAAAAAAGGAAGCTCTTTACAAACTGATATGAAACAATCTCCAGTATTAAGTGAAAAAGCAAGATATAAAAGAGTATACATTGATACAGTGACTTGCAAAAAGCATTATGCTGAACAAAAGAAACCAAACACAAAAGAGTACAGACTGTATGATTCTATTTATATCAAGTTCTACAACAGGTAACAATAACCTATGGTGACCAAAATCAAATTATTGGTCACTGAGAAGTACAGTGGGCAGGTAGGGTTATAGAGATTAACTTCAAAGGGTCAGGAGAAAACTTTCGGGCATAACGGATACGTTTCATCCCTAGGCTGGGGTGGGAAGTACATAGATGTCTACCTTTTTCAAACTGTATACCTAATGTGTGCATTTTAGCATATAAAAATTATACCTCAATTTTTTAAATGCTATCCAATAAGATTTATATAAACAGCCTACTTTATATACACAAATAAAGAAATGCAAAATGAAGTGAAACAAAAACATTAAAAACCTCTACAAATATACGCAGATGGTCTCCAAGCTAAAATGTTAACTGCATAAAAAAAAACAAGGTACAGAATATTATAGTAGGCAACCACTTGTGTGACAGAAACTAATAAGCCACCTATGTGTGTATATATATTTATACATACATGAAAACACACAGATGTACATATTCACACACACCTAAAATACATGTAGGGATTTGTATGTAAGTACAGTTGACCTTTGAACAACACAGGGGTTGGCGGTGCTGACCATTCTCACAGTCAAAAATCTGCATGTAACTTTTTTTTTAATTTTAATTCCAGTATAGTTAACATATACGTTACATTAGTTTCAGATGTAGGATGTAGTGATTCAACAATTACAAACACTACTCAGTGCTCATCAGGATAGAGTACTCTTAATCTCTTTCACCTGTTTCACCCAACACCCCCCCCCCCCCCCAACAACCTCCCTTCTGGTAACCATCAGTTTTTCTCTATAGTTAAGAGGGGCACCTGGGTGGTTCAGTCAGTTAAGTGTCTGACTCTTGATTTCAGCTCAGGCCATGATCTCACAGTTTGTGAGTTCAAGCCCTGCATCAAGCTCCATGCTGACAGTGCAGAGCCTGCTTGGGATTCTCTCTCTCCCTCTCTCTCTCTGCCCCTCCCTCGCTTGTTCTTTCCTTCTCTCAAAATAAATAAATCTTTTTAAAAAGTGTTTTTTGGTTTGTCTCTTTTTTGTTCGTTTCTTAAATTCCACATGAGTGAAATCATATGGTATTTGTCTTTCTCTGACTTATTTCACTTAGCATACTCTTTAGATCCATCCAGGTTGTAGCAAATGACAAGATTTCATTTTTTATGGCAGAATAATATTCCACAGTGTGTGTGCGCGTGTGGTGTATGTGTGTGTACATACACATACCATATATTCTTTATCCATTCGTCTATCAATGGACACTTGGGCTGCTTCCATAATTTGACTACTATAAATAATGCTGTAAAATAGGGGTGCATATATCTTTTTGAATTAGTGTTTTCATATTCTTACGGTAAGTACCCAATAGTGGAATTACTGGATCATATGGTAGTTCTATTTTTAAATTTTTTATATATGCATATAACTTTTGACTCCCTGAAATTTAACTATTAAAAGCCTACTGTTGACAGGAAGCCTTACCAATAACATAAACAGTCAATTAATACATATTTTATATGTTACATGTATTATACACTATATTCTTATAATAAAGCAAGCTGGAAAAAAGAAACACATAATGAAGACAAAATACATTTACAATACCATACTGAAAAAAAATCTGTGTATAAGTGGACTCTTATAAATGAGGTTCCAGAGAGATCCCTTGGTCCCTCTTACCGTTAAGGACACAGCAAGAAGGTGCCAGCTATGGATCAGGAAGAAGGCCCTCACCTGACCATGCCAGCCCCTTAATTTTGGAATTCCCAGCTTTCAGAACTATGAGAAATAAATTTCTGTTGTTCATAAGCTACTCAGTCTGTGATATTTGTTATAGCAGCCCAAGTGGACTAAGACAGAAACCAAATACCTTTCAGTCTCTAAACCATACTACTAACCTCAAGAACCATGAATATTTTGTTGGCTGTCTCCAGCACATGGTAGAGTTGACATATATGCTGATGTCTCAAGTTCTTCAAGGCCTCAATCTCTGTTTTGATCCGGGGCAAATCACTCTGTGACAAAACACAGTACATGAGCAATAAACCTATTTTGGAAGTGCTCCAAGCACCAATAACAAAAGCTTTAATACTGAGTAGCAAAAGCAACCAATAGCCAAATTGTTCAACAGCACAGAAAAATACAACAAAAATTATCTGTGTGTACATAAAGAAAGGCCTTGAGGGTTTTATGAAAGACAGTTTGATGTGGGTGAATAATACAATGTCCAGAAAAATCAAAACAGTCTCAGAACCCCTTAGGTTAGCATTCCAGGGGGGTGCCTGGATGGCTCAGTCAGTTAAGCTTCCAACTCTTGATCCTGGCTCAGGTCATGATCTCTCAGTTTGTGAGATTAAGCCCTGATTTGGGCTCTGTGCTGGCAAGTGTGGGACCTACGTGGGATTCTCTCTTTCTTTCTCTCTGTTACCTCCCTGGCTTATGCGCACACACTCTCAAAATAAATGAATACATAAACTTAAAAAAAAATTGAAGGAGAGCCTGAATTGTCAGTTGACGGATTAGAAATAATTTCTGATTAGGTCACTATATTTTGGCATATAATTTGGAAGTAGTTCAAAGAATTGAGGGACACTGCTGTACTAGAACTCCTCACATTCTCTCTGACTTATTTATTCATGTTAATCAACACTTACATCCTTAAAAATAAAAAATAAGAAAAAAATAAAAGTAAATAGATATGAACACTTGATGTTAAATTCTGTCTCATTCCAACAAGGGAGTCCAAAAAAAGTCCTATGTGTCTAATTAAAAAATCTTACTTTATTAAAATCTTCACTAAATTAAAAAATGTTACTTTTTACGTTTGATAATTACTAACATTTATAAAATGTTTGTGTTGTTTTACTCAGTGGTACACTACTAATAATTATAATGCTAACTCAATCCACAAGAAAAAAAATGTTTAACACTCAGATTTTTGGTTAGAGAAAAAAATAATTTTTTTACTGTTTTCTAATTTATCTTCAAAAAAAAAAGAAACAGTGGTGCCTAGGTTGCTCAGTCAGTTAGGTTAAGTGTCAGACTTCCGCTCAGGTCATGATCTCGCAGTATTTGGGTCTGAGCCTTGCATTAGGCTCTGTGCTGACAGCTTGGAGCCTGGAGCCTGCTTCGTATTCTGTCTCCCTGTCTGTCTCTCTCTCTCTGCCCCTCCCCTGCTCACACTCTCTCTCAAAGACAAATAACATTAAAAAAAAATTTTTTTTAAACAAAAAGAAGAAACAGCCACAGATATATACAAAGAGACTAGTAAATTCTCAGCAGGAGACCAAAACTAAGAAACCAAATGATATGAGCAACAATAAAAAAATTAGAAACAAAAGACCACTCAGGGTGACTTCAAACACTAGAAAGGGTTTAATAGGCCCAAAAGACCATCAAAAGAGACCCATCTTCCCTTAATATAAAAACAATAAACTTTATGTACATTAAAACCAAAACCACATATTGAATGAGCTGTTTCAGGAGGTAACAATCAGCCCAGTCCTGGAAACACCCATGTATATGAGCAAGAGGCTGATTACAAAAAGGACTTAATGATATAACTTCGAACGTCAATTTGAATAAAATTCTAGAACTCACATCTATCTATCATAAAAGAGATCAACACTTAGTAAGGGGATCGTGAGAAGGTACAGGAGATATTAATATCCAGAAACACCTGTAATAATATGAAACATCTGTAGGAAAATGGACTACACAGACCAGATATGTACCATGGCCTGGCATTAAAATTAAGGACAAAGTAACCCCTTCCCCAGATTACTTTTTAAAACCAGAGATTTATACATAACTTGCAATCTAAAAAACAAGCCCAACAAGCTATAGAAAGATCATTCTAATGAAAGTAGTAACGAGAACATAGAGCAAATTCAGGTTTTAATTTACAAAACTGATCTATAGACATTTTTTAAATAATTTTAACTTACCCCTAGTGCATTTTTATCCATGATTTTTATAGCTACCATTTCTCCAGTGAGGATATGGCAGGCAAGTTTGACCTTTGCAAAGCCACCTAAGTATAGAAAAATGTGTTACGAAGAGATAAGCAAGAGTAACCTAAAATCATCATCAGAGCAACCTGAGGACTCAGGCACAAATACCTCTCCACATGCTTTTATTTTATTTTTTTTAAGATTTTATTTTTAAGTAATTTCTACACCCAACATGGGGCTCAAACTGAACCCGAGATCAAAAGTTGCATGCTCTGAGCCAGCCAAGTGCCCCTCCATATGCTTCTAAAAAGCTCTATCAATCCATATTTTCCTGGAAGTTTGTGGCTCTTTCTTCCTGTCGCTTCCAAAGCACTAGCCATGACTTTAACCTCTCCTCATCCAATGTCTAGCTGAAGATTTTTACCATGATAGAATCTTTAACTTTGTAATGAAGAAGTAGGAAAACAGAATTCACTGTTTAGAAATTTGCTTTACAAGTAACATTGCAAATAAATTTGCTTTATAATTAAAACTGCTACAACACAATATAAAGTTGTTGAGATAAAAGACAATGGAAAACATCTACTGTTTTAAAACTGGATCAGGGGCGCCTGGGTGGCTTGGTCGGTTAAGCGTCGGACTTTGGCTCAGGTCATGATCTCACGGTCTGTGAGTTCGAGCCCCGTGTCGGGCTCTGTGCTGACAGCTCAGAGCCTGAAGCCTGTTTCAGATTCTGTGTCCCCCTCTCTCTCTGCCCCTCCCCTGTTCACACTCTGTCTCTCTCTGTCTCAAAAATAAATAAACGTTAAAAAAAAAATTAAAAAAAATAAATAAAACTGAATCAAAAGGATATGATTTTTCAAAACTGGATCAAATGCTAGATAAATGTCTACACTTTGGTATCTAAAAGAAACTGCCAACTTCATATTTTGAAAAAGAAGCTCCTGGGGCACCCAGGTAGCTCAGTCAGTTAAGCATCTGACTTTGGCTCAGGTCATGATTTCACAGTTTGTGAGTTCAAGCCCCATGTTGGGCTCTCTGCTGTTAGCATAGAGCCTGCTTCATATCCTCTGACCCCCTCTCTCTGCCCCTCGCCCCCCTCTCAAAAATAAATAAACATTAAAAATAAATAAATAAAAAGAAGCTCTGGTGGTCACTGCTATGGTCTTCCCCATCTCAGTAAATGGCAACTCAACATTTTCCAAAAACCTGAAAGCCATCCTTAGCCCTTCTCTTTTGTCTCCCACTACATACCCAACCCATTAACAAATCCCACTGGCTCTGTCTTCAAAATACATCAGTCGTTACCTTGGGGGAAAACAGACAGGTATTGACTAGAAATCTGTCTTGATCGGAGCATGGAACATATAGGTGGACGTGTTTGTAAAACTCCATCAAGTGGCGACTGAGTGGCTCTGTTGGTTAAGCATCCAATTCTGATTTTGGCTCAGGTCATGATCCCACGATTTGTGAGACTGAGTCCCCCAGCACAGAGCCTGCTTGGGATTCTCTCTCTCCCTCTCTTTCTCCCCTCCACTGTGCGCACACACACATGGTCTCTCACTCTCTCTCAAAATAAACAAACATTAAAAAAAAAACTCCAGGGGCACCTGGGTGGCTCAGTCGGTTAAGCGTCCGACTTCAGCTCAGGTCACAATCTCACGGTCCGTGAGTTCGAGCCCCGTGTCGGGCTCTGTGCTGACTGCTCAGAGCCTGGAGCCTGTTCTGATTCTGTGTCTCCCTCTCTCTCTGACCCTCCCCCGTTCATGCTCTGTTTCTCTCTGTCTCAAAAATAAATAAACGTTAAAAAAAATTAAAAAACAAAAAACTCCATCAAGACTAATGCACTTTGCATATTTTACCGTTATACCTCAATAAATTAAAACACACATACGTACAGAATCACACCCCTTTCACTACCTTCACTGCTATCACCCTCATCCAAGTCACCATATTCTCTACCATCACTCACCTGAATTAATGCAATAATCTCTTAACATATCTGTGCTTCTACCCCTGCCTTTCCCAGCTAATCTTTTCACAGCCAAGCAGCTAGAGTAACCCTTAAAAACAAAGGTCAGGGGTGCCTGGTTGGCTCAGTTGGTTAAGCGTCTGACTTTGGCTCACGTCATGATCTCACAGTCCATGAGTGTGAGCCCTGCATCGGGCTCTGTGCTGATAGCTCAGAGCCTAGAGCCTGCTTTGGCTTCTGTGTCTCCCTCTCTCTCTGCCCCTCCCTCACTCACACTATCTCTGTCTCAAAAATAAAATTAAAACATAAAAAAATTTTTAAAATAAGAAAAAAGCAGAAACAAAAGTCAGATAGATCATTCCTTGGCTCAAAACTCTCCGGTGACTTTTATTCTAAATAAAATGACCTACAAGGCCCCTGCTACTATTCTCCTCTCTTGCTCTGCTTTTTCTTTCTAAAGTAAGTTGAAGAATTTTAAAACTACACAGGTTAAACTGAAAAGCTCATGACTGCCCAAATGCACTATTATTCCCAAATAGTTGATCTGTCCTCTGCCTCCAGGAAAAAAAAAAAGATTACCTGTCCCAACAGTTTCATATAATTCATAGTATTTGAGAAGTTCATCATAATCTTTCATAGTCCTCCTGGAAGTTTCTATAAAATTACAAAAGGAACCTGTAAGACAGAAATAGTACATGACCGAAAAAGGAACTACTATGAGATTACCTTATAAGTGCAAATATAAATAAGTCTTGGGCATATAAATAATACCAAAAAAAACCTGATTTACTATATGGTAAAAAACAAACAAACAAACAAACAAAAAACCTGGATTCCTATCTCATACCACACATAAAAATCAATTCTAGATCAAGCAAAGACTTATATATGCAAGATAAACTTTAAAAAATTTTTAAAGAATATTGTCATGATTTCAGGACAGAAGAGAATCTTTTAAATAAAGTGTTAATCATAAAAAAAAATGTTAAAATTAAGAACTTTTGCCCATTTAAAGACATCCTTAAAAAAAAAGAAAATCATAAATGTGAGAAAATATTTGTAACACTTATAAACAATGGGTTTCTATCCAGAACATACTATATACAATATAGAAGGCAACCCAAAAGAAAAAATAAGCAAATGAAATAAAAAGCATTTCATAAAGAAACACAAAGGACCAATAAAAACACGAAAAAACATTCAATTTTATTAGTTATCAGGGAAATGCAAGTTAAGATTCCAATGATATACAATTAAAATAATATATGAGATACATATTTTATTGCTATGCTCAACTTATGTATGTTACATATACAGTTGATCCTCGAACAATGCAGGGGTAAAGGGTACCAACTCCCTTGCAGAGTTGAAAATCCGCATATAATTTTTGACTACCCTAAAACTTAACTACGAACAGCCTACTGTTGACAGGAAGCCCTATCAATAACAGAGTTAATTAGCTCATATTTTGTATTTCATATGCATTATATACTATATTCTCACAATAAAGTAGGCTAGAAAAAAGAAAATTTATTAAGAAAATCATAAGGAAGGGACATGTGGGTGGCTTAGTCAGTTAAGTGTCCAACTCTTGATTTTGGCTCAGGTCATGATCTCAAGGTTCGTGGGATCAAGCCCCATGTGGAGCTCTGCGCCCTGTGTGGAACACAGAGCCTGCATGAGATTCATTCATTCTCTCTCTCTCTCTCTCTCTCTCTCTCTCTCTCTCCCCCCCCCCCACCTCCTGCTCACATGCACTGCACTGTCTCTCTCTCAAAATAAATAAACTTAAAAAAAAAAAAAAGAAAATCATAAAGAAGAGAAAATACGTTTACAGTATTGTACCCTATTTACCAAAAAAAAAAATCCATGTATAAGTGGATTCACACATTTCAAAATCATGTTGTTCAGGGTCAGCTATACTTTCAAGCATGTAACAAAAAATATATAAAAATTAGTTGTAAAAACATCTTTGGTAGATATTGTTTGATTTTGTCTTCCTGCATTTTAAAATAAGGTAGAATTTAAAAAAAAAAAACCAAGGACAAGTAGGGCCCTATTGTGTACATGACTGCATAAGGTCACACTCTTATCAGTTTTGTCTTATTTGTGGAAGATATGCTCTTAGTTGATTTTAACTAGAGATTAGCAGTATCTGATAGAAGTGCTACTGCAATCAGACTGTCAACCCTGAATTTTTGTTTATTCATTTATCATACAGATGTGTTTACTGAGCACCTATGCTGTGCCAGACCTGCGCTTTGCACTAAGCCTTAAAATGCAGAAGGAAAGAAAGGTGGTTCCTGCCCTCATGAATCTCGCATTCTAGCGGAAAAGACAGTAAGCAAATAATTAAAATTTGTCATAAGTACTGGGAAAGAAATAAGCAACAATGGTGAGAATGGGTTGCTGAGACGGTAATATTTAAGTCAAGATCCGATTCAAAGGATGAAAAGTGAGAAAAAGAAAATCAGCCCTCAGGCAATCAAATTGCAGGTGGTTAAAATAATAATCCTTTCTTACATTGATTGCTGTTTTCTCATCCATGACATCCTCCCACCTCTTGCTTCCTAAGATACCCATGTGCTGAAATGCCCCAGCTCTTTGACAGTATCCATTCTAAAACGGGTTCTTGCTTCCCTAATCCTTTCTTAAAATCACCACCATAAACTCAGATCCTAGAAGGCCCTTCTCAATTCCTAGTAAGTATGGTTTCTCTTGCTGCAGCAAGCTTACTACACCTAATATTTTTTACTACAGATGTGTTCTTAGTGGTTTTGGTCGATAGACCTTAACAGGAGTCATTAGCCCAAAAAGAATGAGAAGATGAGCACTGGGAAAAGAGGGAATTTTAGGTGCAAAGATTCCAGGGGAAAAAAAAAAAGTTGACATGTACTGAACTGAAACTGCTTTTAGGGGTACCAGCAAATGGAAATGCAGATTTGGAGCAGGGACAATGGGTTAGCCACATGAAAAAAAAAAGAATACTGGCTCTCTCTCTCACACCACACACAAAATCAGTTACAGTTAGTACAAAGACTTAAAAGTGAAAGACAAATCTTTAAAATGCAGACAGCTAAGGTCTTGTCCACACCAGACCTATATCTAGGAGTGGGAAAAGGCAGAAAGAAACAGAAAAGTAAGAATTAAAAGAATACCGCTTCATAGAAGCCAAGAAGGAAGAAAAAGGTAAAACAGTAAAAGATAATTTCTAGGAAGCAGATTTCTAAAATTTTCTAAAAGTGGGCATTTATATATAGGTCAAGTCCTAGGACATGAGTTTTGGTGTTGCAAAGTGGAGCTTTCATTATGAGTAGACATGGGGTGAAAGATCTCTGAACCTACAGAGAAATGGTTTCTTTAAGGGACTCTCCTTTCCGGAGGGTGGTATGGAAGGACAGGACTAGGGATTTCACCTTGGGAGGAGATGCCCTGACACCCCTTAGAAAGCCAAGCAGGAATCAGAAGGCCCAGGAAAGCGGAGATCACTGAGTCAGGCACCAAGAATGTCCCATCTAGGCCAGCACAGCACACCAGGACTCTAAAGTTCACAAAGGGGTTTGAAGCCAATGCCCAGCTAGAGATGAAATCCTCCCTTTGCCTGGCCTCACCCCTATGCACAAATCTCCCTTGGTGACTTAGCAGTGGAGTAGCTGTGACAGAATAGGGTTCAGGATCCTCAGACCCATTCTCGCTAACATTTCAAAAAATTAAGTGAGTACATGCATATCCAACTGGGACTTGGGAAGCAAGTTCCACCTGGAAACTTCATTACTGTCTCTCAGTAGTGAACACCTGGTATTGGCGCTCATTTCTAGAACCAGATAGTCTCCCTTCACCGACAGGCAGACCTCTAGCAAGCCACCGAAGGCTCAGATTGATGGGTGGCCAGCACCATGTTCACTACCTTCACATTCTCTGTTCTTCGTCCTGTCTCATCCAGAGCTGAGTGGCCAGCATGTTACTAAGCCTTAATAACAGTCATGACTTTGGAAGATCTAGAATGCACGTTCAACCTCAGAAGTGTGGTAAGTTTATAAAAGAAAAGGAGAGGGGTGATTGGGTGGCTCATTTGGTTGAGCGTCCAACTTCAGCTCAGGTCATGATCTCATGGTTGCCAAGTTCGAGCCCCACGTCCCACATTGGGCTCTGTGCTGACAGCTCAGAGCCTGGAGCCTGCTTTGGATTCTGTGTGTGTCTCTCTCTCTGCCCCTCCCCCGCTCATGCTCGCTTGCTGTCTCTGTCTCAAAAATAAAATAAACATTAAAAAAAATTTTAGAAAAGGAGGTCCTTAACACAGTGAGGATGGGCATCTTCTTAAATCAAAGTAGAGAAAAAACTGAATGAAATAATCAAAAAAAGCCCAGGAGCCTCAAAGGATATTTTTTCAAAGATCCTTTTAAATCTCCTTTTAAAATGCATAAAGCACTCTGATTCCATGAATCATTTTACTTAGAGATAAAAGATAAATTATGGTCAGTGAGTATAAAGCCTTCAAAAATTTGGTCAGTGAACAGAATGCTCTAGCAGAAGCTCTGGAAGGGAAATTCAAACTCAAGGAAAAACAACAGCCTTAAAAAAAAAAGTTTTAATTTCAATGTCAAAGCTATTATAGCAAGAAAGATAAAGATCATGGGCAAAAGACATTCTGATCCAATAAAGAGTAGCCATTTCCTAGGAAGAGACGGCACTGGACCAACTTAATAAGCAGACTGAATTTTTAATCTAGCTGAACCTGCATGAATGGGGTAGGGCAACAGAAGAAGCAACGTCAGGCCACAGTAAAGTTGGGGATATACAAAGGAACTTTTTTTTAGTTTATTTATTCATTTTGAGAGAGAGACAGAGAGCACAAGCAGGGGAGGGGCAGAGATTAAGAGAGACAGAATCCCAAGCAGGCTCTGCACCATTAGCAGAGAGCCAGGCTCAAACTCACAAACCACAAGATCATGACCTGAGCTGAGATCAAGAGTCAAAGCCACCCATGTGCCCCCACAATGGAACAGTTCTACTTCCACTGGAGTGGCAAGTTACTTCAGGCAAGGAGATATCACAGTGGTCATATTTATTCTCACTGGCACCTAAGGCACAGGATAAAATATATCCTTAACAGCAGTACTAATTAAGAAATCTTTTAAAGAGTATTTGTCAGCGGGGCAAAGATGGGAATGAAGTGGAACCACCCCAAAAAGGCAGGAAACATAGGAACTAAGAAATTTCAAAACAGGCAACAACAGCAGTAAAGGTATAGTCAACATAAAAAAATCTTTGGGCTCCTGGGGTGCCTGGACTGGCTCAGTCAGTGAAGCATGTGACTCCTGATCTCACAGTTGTGAATCTGAGCCCCACAGTGGGTGTAGAGATTACTTAAAAATAAAATCTTTAAAAAAAAAAAGAAAGGAAAGAAAAAGAAAGGAAATCTTTGGGATCTTCATGAGGGAGAGGACAAAGAGCAGATTAGAAATGGGGGAAGGTCAGGCTATAAATCTGTTTACAAAGTTGCCTGCTATAAAAGTAGACAATCAGGTTCATTAGAGAGCAAAGCCCAACTAATACTGGGTATTGAGAACACATGGGTTAAAGAGGAAACACAAAAGAGACATTTCAAAGCCTAAAGACAAAGAAATGGAAATGGGCAAAAGCTTCACAAAATATAAGAATCCTACTTGCCACCACTGCCTATATCTAAATTCCATATAAAGGACTGGGCGATTCCAATTGCCACGCTCAAAAGGAGAAAATCATTTGTATGATGTTGAAAGTCACATCCCCCGATGAGGAATATAAGAATTCACCATTAACTTTTCTTAATAGATTTCTCCCAAGTGAGTTTTGAACTTCCAGGTCATGGCCTCGAGTCAACTAGCAGAGATCAACTTGTGCCAATTTAAGATGGAACCACGCACCTTCTCTTTCTCTTTCCTTTTTATCTACTCCCCCCACCCTCCTATTACACCATGCCTTTGGATGAGTAATACAAACGTGGGCCTAAATTATATCTACTGAATCCAGGGATCATCATTTTTGCTGCTTTTGGAAGAAAACTGGTGTTTGCGTTGCAAACTGCTTTAATGACAACAGATTTTACTTGGTTTTCAAATTTTGTGGATGTGGAGCTGGTTGCAAATATTCTTTTTTTTTTTTTGAAGCACTATTAACTTTATTTTTTTTAATATATGAAATTTATTGTCAAATTGGTTTCCATACAACACCCAGTGCTCATCCCAAAAGGTGCCCTCTTCAATACCCATCACCCACCCTCCCCTCCCTCCCACCCCCCATCAACCCTCAGTTTGTTCTCAGTTTTTAACAGTCTCTTATGCTTTGGCTCTCTCCCACTCTAACCTCTTTTTTTTTTTGTTCCTTCCCCTCCCCCATGGGTTCCTGTTAAGTTTCTCAGGATCCACATAAGAGTGAAACCATATGGTATCTGTCTTTCTCTGTATGGCTTATTTCACTTAGCATCACACTCTCCAGTTCCATCCACGTTGCTACAAAAGGCCATATTTCATTTTTTCTCATTGCCACGTAGTTGGTTGCAAATATTCTTAAGTGCCCTGTTTATCCTCAAAAGTTTGGAAATATACAACACAAGAAGAACAGGGCCGGAGGAACCCAATTCTGTAGCTGCTTAAAGGAGATGTATGATCAATGTGGAAGGCAGCCTCTCACCTGTGGATAATGAAGAAAACTAGACTCCAATCAGTTACCTGAACGTCCTCTGAGTGTGACTAAATAGAACTGGGGGCATAAACAATTGGGATGTTGCACTTCCCTGAGGAAACAAGCACTGCTTAGATAATAGGTTTATTATTAAATTTTATAGAAGAGCAACAAATTAGGGGCAATTTCCTACTAATAGTATTATTTGGGCTATGCTATTACTTGCTGGGTAATACGTTTACTTCATCTATGAGCTTGGTAAGATACTGATGCTGAAGATCTTTCAAATGAGAAGTAGAATACCGAATAGCTTATAATGTGGCCTTGTAATTGATACCTTTAACATCCTGTCTTGCTCCCTTGCATTGGCTTCTGAGAGCACCAACGAAGAGGCATTCATTCCTAAAGACGTTCAGGGACTCATTTGCCCATCTGGTGGGTCCACAGTAGATACGGAGGAAAGATAGATCCACTGGTGAAACAAGCCCGTGAGGGTGTAGTAAAGGAGTTTCTGATTTCTCCCAAACAACACAGTAAACAGAAACCAAAATATGAACAAAAAAGGGGAAACTGGCTTCTAAGCAAAACTCCAGGTACCTCTGAAACCCACCGCCACTTTACCCCGTTCCACCACCAAAGAGAAATACCAAAGGTAAAGCTCAAGTACGATTATTCATCCAAGGTGCTTGCTTGGGACGCTCGCCTCTAGGAGTTTCCCTTTTTCCCACCGGTTTCTTGGTGGTGCTGCTCCTTGTACTGCTTTGGCAGTCAGGGCATATCCCTTTTTGCGTGAGCCTCTTAAGCCACTACTTTGGGAAGGCGAAGGAAGAGGAAGGATTTGGACTCTGAAAAGGGGGTGGTAACACACAACACATTTCCTTTTGAACTGCACTGCCCCAGTAAACTGGGTTGTACGAACAGAATTAATTTGGAACCCTTCCTTCAACCTCTTTTCGCGGAGACAGGGTCACGGAAACGTGGCAGGCATGGAAATTCACAACTCTCGCAGTCTCCTGAGCGGCAAACGCTTTGCCTGCACCTCAGTAACCCTGAGGTAGGTAGGATCATTACCCCCACTCACAAAGGAGAAAACTGGGGCGTCGGAAAGGCTGACTATATCAACCGGGAAGTGGGTTCGCAAGGTGGGGTTCCGGGGAAATTCTCCAGTCTCCGGAGAGCCAAGAACAAGCCGGGCTCGCGCCGCCACTCCCCCACGCCGCGCATAGCTCCGACCCTGGCCCTCATCTACGGCGGGACACACTGACCTGAGGGGCAGAGGGGTGGAGAGCCGGGGGGGCGGGGCCGGGTAGAAGCACACAGGAGGCGGCCAGCCGTCCCGAGCGAAGCAGCGAGCGACCAGAGCCCCTAGTAAGCTTTGGAATCGTCTGGTTCTGGCCGCTTCCGCCCGCCAAGGAAATCAAAACTCCCGGGCCGGAAGGGGCGGGGCGGGACGCGGCGGGGGCGCGCGCGGCGCCGGGAGCGGGTGAGACGGGGACGCGCAGGCGCGCTCTAACCGGGACCGGAAGGGCTGGGCAGGGAACCGGGCGGCCAGTTTTTCTCGGGCTAGGCGAGGCCCTGTGACGTGACGTGTTGGTCTTCAGACGGGGTACGCCTTCACCGGAGGGTATGTAAAGAGTCTGCAGGGGGCGTGGACGTACAAAGTTTCCACATAATTCTACCTTCTTACGCCCTGCTTCCTAAAATTGATCTGCAGAGAAGTCGCTGGTCTTAATGGTTCTCATTTCGTCCTCCCCTTGCCTAGTGGCCCTTCTCTCACCCATCAAATACTAGTATACTCTCACCGCTCCAAATCACACTAAAAGGTATTGCCACCAGGTGTAAAACCCTCAGGGGCCAAATTAATTGTCCTTTAGGTTATTAAGGGTACCAAAATCACTAACCCAGCATCACACTGGAAATCTTTCTTATACAGTTCACTATCTGGTCATTATTTATGTGATTTTCATTGCTGTATGAATTACAATGGTAATGGTAACTCTATCTGGAAGAAAAAATTAAAAATTATAGCCACAGGAAAGAACATTAAGTATAAATTTGTATATGCATTTTTAAAATTTTTTTAATGTTTATTTTTGAGAGAGAGAGAGAGACGACAGAGTGTGAGTGGGGGAGGGGCAGAGAGAGAGGGAGACACAGAATCCAAAGCAGCCTCCAGGCTCAGCTGTCAGCACAGAGCCCAGCGCTGGGCTTGAGCTCGGGAACTGTGAGATCATGACCTGAGCCGAAGTCCACCGCTTAACTGACTAAGCCACCCAGGTGCCCCTGCATATGTATTTTTAAAATAGACCTGACTTTTAGAGCAGTTTTAGGTTCACAGGAAGTTTGAGGGTCTCCTAAACACTCTGCTCCCACGCATGCATAGCCACCCCCATTATTAATATCCCTCATCAAATCACCAAAGTGGTACATTTGTTCCAACTGATGAACCTACATTGACACCCAAAGACCATAGTTCATATCAGGGTTCCCTCTTGGTGTGTACATTTTATGAGTTTAGACAAATGTATAATGACATGTATCCACCATTATAGTATCACACAGAGTAGTTTCACTGCCCTAAAAATTCTCTGCTCTACCTACCCATATATAATATATATGTGTACAATATATAACATATATTGTATATATGGTATATATTATTTTACTTATATTGTATATGCCTATTTTACTTCATTGCAGTAACAAATTATATATACAATATATATGTGTACTATATATAACATATTTGTACAATATATATGTGTGTGTGTGTGTATATATATATGTATATATATATATACACATATATGTATATAGTATACATTATATATATCCAGCACTCTATTTTACTTCATTGCAGAAAAACATTATATATAGGGGCGCTTTGGGTGGCTCAGTTGGTTAAGCGTCCGACTTCAGCTCAGGTCACCATCTCCCAGTTTGTGAGTTCCAGCCCCGTGACGGGCTCTGTGCTGACACCTCAAAGCCTGGAGCCTGCTTCAGATTCCGTGTCTCCTCCTCTCTGTGCCCCTCCCATGCTCATGCTCTGTGTCTTTCTGTCTCTCAATAATGAATGTTAAAATTTTTTTAAATTATGTACATAATATGTAATATATGTATAATTAATATAATTATATATAAATATGTGTGTGTACAATATATATGTGTACAATATATAATTTTTTTAACTTTAATTTTTAAAATTTACATCCAAATTAGTTAGCATATAGTGAAACAATGATTTCAGGAGTAGATTCCTTAATGCCCCTTACCCATTTAGCCCATCTCCCCTCCCACAACCCCTCCAGAAACCCTGTTTGTTCTCCATATTTGTGAATCTCTTCTGTTTTGTCCCCCTCCCTGTTTTTATATTATTTTTGTTTCCCTTCCCTTATGTTCATCTGTTTTGTCTCTTAAAGTCCTCATATGAGTGAAGTCATATGATTTTTGTCTTTCTCTGACTAATTTCACTTAGCATAACACCCTCCAGTTCCATCCACCTAGTTGCAAATGGCAAGATTTTGTTCTTTTTGATTGCCAAGTAATACTCCATTGTATATATACCACATTTTCTTTATCCATTCATCCATCGATGGACATTTGGGCTCTTTCCATACTTTGGCTATTGTTGATAGTGCTGTTATAAACATGGGGGTGCATGTGTCCCTTGGAAACAGCACACCTGTATCCCTTGGATAAATGCCTAGTAGTACAATTGCTGGGTTGTAGGGTAGTTCTATTTTTAGTTTTTTGAGGAACCTCCATACTGTTTTCCAGAGTGGCTGCACCAGCTTGCATTCCCACCAACAATGCAAAAGAGATCTTCTTTCTCCGCATCCTCACCAACATCTGTTGTTGCCTGAGTTGTTAATGTTAGCCATTCTGACAGGTGTAAGGTAGTACCTCATTGTGGTTTTGGTTTGTATTTCCCTGATGATGAGTGATGTTGAGCATTTTTTCATGTGTCAGTTGGCCATCTGGATGTCTTTGGAGAAGTGTCTATTCATGTCTTTTGCCCATTTCTTCACTGGATTATTTGTTTTTTGGGTGTTGAGGTTGATAAGTTCTTTATAGATTTTGGATACTAACCTTTCATCTGATAAGTCATTTGCAAATATCTTCTCCCATTCTGTCGGTTACATTTTAGTTTTGCTGA
Source organism: Lynx rufus (assembly GCF_022079265.1). NCBI lineage: Eukaryota > Metazoa > Chordata > Mammalia > Carnivora > Felidae > Lynx > Lynx rufus. The sequence continues at coordinate 58,255,584 of NW_025814824.1, read as the reverse complement.
TTGTTTTCTTTGCTGTGCAGAAGCTTTTTATTTTGATAAGGTCCCAGTAGTTCATTTTTGCTTTTGTTTCCCTTGCCTTTGGAGACGTGTTGAGTAATAAGTTGCTGTGGCCAAGATCAAAGAGCTTTTTGCCTGCTTTCTCTCTGAGGATTTTGATGGCTTCCTGTCTTACATTGAGGTCTTTCATCCATTTTGAGTTTATTTTTGTGTATGGTGTAAGAAAGTGGTCCAGGTTCATTCTTCTGCATGTCGCTGTCCAGTTTTCCCAGCACCACTTGCTGAAGAGACTGTCTTTATTCCATTGGATATTCTTTCCTGCTTTGTCAAAGATTAGTTGGCCATACGTTTGTGGATCCATTTCTGGGTTCTCTCTTCTGTTCCATTGATCTGAGTGTCTGTTCTTGTGCCAGTACCATACTGTCTTGGTGATTACAGCTTTGCAGTATAGCTTGTAGTCTGGGATTGTGATGCCTCCTGCTTTGGTTTTCTTTTTCAAGATTGCTTTGGCTATTCGGGGTCTTTTCTGGTTCCATACAAATTTTAGGATTATTTGTTCTAGCTCTGGTGGGTTTTTTTTGCTGGTGTTACTTTGATAGGGATTGCGTTGAATATGTAGATTGCTTTGGGTAGTATTGACATTGTAACAATATTTGTTCTTCCTATCCAGGAGCATGGAATCTTTTTCCATTTCTTTGTGTCTTCTTCAATTTCTTTCATAAGCTTTCTATATTTTTCAGTGTATAGATTTTTCACCTCTTTGGTTAGATTTATTCCTAGGTATTTTATCTTTTTTTGTGCAACTGTAAATGGGATTGAATCCTTGATTTCTCTTTCTGTCACTTCATTGTTGGCGTATAGGAATGCAACCGATTTCTGTGCATTGATTTTATATCCTGCAACTTTGCTGAATTCATGAATCAGTTCTAGCAGTTTTTTGGTGGAATCTTTTGGGTTTTCCATATAGAGTATCATGTCATCTGTGAAGAGTGAAAATTTGATCTCCTCCTGGCCGATTTGGATGCCTTTTATTTCTTTGTGTTGTCTGATTGCAGAGGCTAAGACTTCCAATACTATGTTGAATAACAGTGGCGAGAGTGGACATCCATGTCTTGTTCCTGACCTTAGGGGGAAAGCTCTCAGGTTTTCCCCATTAAGGATTATATTAGCATTGGGTCGTTCATATATGGCTTTTATGATCTCAAGGTATGATCCTTCTATCCCTACTTTCTTGAGGGTTTTTACCAAGAAAGTTTGCTGTATTTTGTCAAATGCTTTCTCTGTATCTATTGAGAGGATCATATGGTTCTTGTCCTTTCTTTTATTGATCTAATGAATCACATTGTTTTGTGGATATTGAACCAGCCCTGCATCCCAGATATAAATCCCACTTGGTCGTGGTGAATAATTTTTTTAATGTATTGTTGGATCCAGTTGGCTAATGTCTTGTTGAGGATTTTTGCTTCCATGTTCATCAGGGAAATTGATCTATAGTTCTTTTTAGTGGGGTCTCTGTCTGGTTTTGGAATCAAGGTAATGCTGGCTTCGTAGAAAGAGTTTGGAAGTTTTCCTTCCATTTCTATTTTTTGGAGCAGCTTCAAGAGAATAGGTGTTAACTCTTCCTTAAATGTTTGGTAGAATTCCCCTGGAAAGCCATCTGGTCCTGGACTCTTGTTTTTTGGCAGATTTTTGAATACTAATTCAATTTCCTTACCAGTTATGAGTGTGTTCAAATTTTCTATTTCTTCCTGTTTCAGTTTTGGTAGTGTATATGTTTCCAGGAATTTGTCCATTTCTTCCAGATTGCCCATTTTATTGGCATATAATTGCTCGTAATATTCTCTTGTTATTGTTATTTCTGTTGTGTTGGTTGTGATCTCTCCTCTTTCATTCTTGATTTTACTTATTTGGGTCCTTTCCTTTTTCTTCTTGATCAAACTAGCTAGTGGTTTATCAATTTTGTTAATTCTTTCAAAGAACCAGCTTCTGGTTTCATTGATCTGTTCTGTTTTTTTTTGGTTTCGATAGCATTAATTTCTGCTCTAATCTTTATTATTTCCTATCTTCTGCTGGTTTTGGGTTTTATTTGCTGTTCTTTTTCCAGCTTAAGGCGTAAGGTTAGGTTCTGTATCTGTGATCTTTCTTCCTTCTTTAGGAAGGCCTGGATTGCTTATGACTGCCTTTGCTGCATCCCAGAGGTTTGGGGTTGTGGTGCTATTATTTTCAATGGCTTCCATATACTTTTTAATTTCTTCTTTAACTTCTTGGTTAGCCCATTCATTCTTTAGTAGGATGTTCTTTAGTCTCCAAGTATTTGTTACATTTCCAAATTTTTTTTTATGGTTGATTTCGAGTTTAATAGCATTGTGGTCTGAAAATATGCACAGTATGATCTCGATCTTTTTGTACTTACTTAGGGCTGATTTGTGTCCCAGTATATGGTCTGTTCTGGAGAACGTTCCATGTGCACTGGAGAAGAATGTATATTCCCCTGCTTTAGGATGAAATGTTCTGAATATATCTGTTAAGTCCATCTGGTCCAATGTGTCATTCAAAGCCATTGTTTCCTTGTTGATGTTTTGATTAGATGATCTGTCCATTGCTGTGAGTGGGGTGTTGAAGTCTCCTACTATTATGGTATTAATATCGATGAGTTTCTTTATGTTTGTGATTAATTGATTTATATATTTGGGTCCGTCCACATTTGGTGCATAAATGTTTACAATTGTTATGTCTTCTTGGCTGTAGACCCCTTGATTATAATGCCCTTCTGCATCTCTTGATACAGGCTTTATTTTAAAGTCTAGATTGTCTGATATAAGTATGGCTACTCCGGCTTTCTTGTGTTGACCATTAGCATGATAGATGGTTCTCCATCCCCTTATTTTCAATCTGTAGGTGTCTTTAGGTCTAAAGTGGGTCTCTTGTAAATAGCATATAGATGGATCTTGTTTTCTTATCCATTCTGTTACCCACTCTTTTGATTGCAGCATTGAGTCCATTGACGTTTAGAGTACTGAAAGATATGAATTTATTGCCAGTATGATGCTTGTAGAGTTGGAGTTTCTGGTGGTGTTCTTTGGTCCTTTCTAATCTTTTGTTGCTTTTGGTATTTATTTATTTATATATATATATTTTTTTCATCTTTTCTCCCCTCAGAGAGTCCCCCTTAAAATTTCTTGCAGGGCTGGTTTAGTGGTCACAAACTCCTTTAATTTTTGTTTGTCTGGGAAACTTTTTATCTCTCCTTCTATTTTGAATGACAGCCTTGCCAGATAAAGAATTCTTGGCTGCACATTTTTCCAATTCAGCACATTGAGTATATCCTGCCACTCCTTTCTGGCCTGCCAAGTTTCTGTGGATAGGTTTGCTGCAAACCTGATCTGTCTTCCCTTGTAGGTTAAGGACTTTTTTTCCCTTGCTGCTTTCATGATTCTCTCCTTGCCTGAGTATTTTGTGAATTTGACTATGATATGCCTTGTTGATGGTCGGTTTTTGTTGAATCCAGTGGGGGTCCTCTGTGCTTCCTGGATTTTGATGTCTTTGTCTTCCCCCAGGTTAGGAAAGTTTCCTGCTATGATTTGCTCACATAACCCTTCTACCCCTATTACTCTCTCTTCCTCCTCTGGGACCCCTAGGATTCTGATGTTGTTCCTTTTTGATGAGTCGCTGATTTCTCTAATTCTTACATCATGCTCTTTTGCCTTAGTCTCCCTCTTTTTTTCCTGCTTCATTATTCTCTATAAGTTTGTCCTCTATATCACTAATTCTCTGTTCTGCCTTGTCCATCCTTGCTGCCACCGCATCCATCCATGATTGCAGCTCAGTTATAGCATTTTTAATTTCGTTCTGGCTATTTTTTACTTCTTTTATCTCTGCAGAAAGGGATTCTAATCTATTTTTGACTCCAGCTAGTATTCTTATTATCATGATTCTAAATTCTGTTTCAGACATCTTGCTTGTATCTGTGTTGGTTAAATCCCTGGCTGTCATTTCTTCATGCTGTTTCTTTTGGGGTGAATTCCTTCGTTTTGTCATTTTGAAGGGAGAAAAGGAATTAATGAGGTAGAAAAATTGAAATTAAAAAAATTAAAATTAAAAAATATTAAAATTAAAAATTAAAAACCCACACACAAAAATCGAATAGATGATGCTAGATCCTAGGTGTGTTTTGGTCTGGGTGTTGAAAGTGGTTTGAAAGATTAGAGAAATGAAAAAAAAAAAAAAAAGGGAGGGGTAGAACAAAAAAAGAAAATCATTTAAGAATTTGAAAAAATGAATACACTAAAGTAGACTAAAATGGATGATGTGGGTAAAATAGAATTTGAAAAAATATACACAAAAGTAGAGAATATAGTAGAAAAAAATAAAGAAAAATATTTTTTTTTTCTAAATTTTTTTTTTCAACGTTTATTTATTTTTGGGACAGAGAGAGACAGAGCATGAACGGGCGAGGGGCAGAGAGAGAGGGAGACACAGAATCGGAAACAGGCTCCAGGCTCTGAGCCGTCAGCCCAGAGCCCGACGCGGGGCTCGAACTCCCGAACCGCGAGATCGTGACCTGGCTGAAGTCGGACGCTTAACCGACTGCGCCACCCAGGCGCCCCAAGAAAAATATTTTTAATAAAAATTAAAAAGAAATATGAATTTTTTCATTTTCTGTATTTAAGAAGAAAGAAAAGAAACGAAAAAGAAAAAAGATAAAAAAGAAAAGAAAAAAAGAAATCGTTTGAAAATTTGAAAAAGTGAATACACTGTAGTAGACTGAAATAAAATGATGGGAGTAAGATAGTATTTGAAAAAATTTACATAAAAGCAAAAAATATAGTAATAAAAATTAAATAAAAATTTTAAAAAAGAAATTGAAAGTAAAAATGAAATTTTTCTCTTTCTGCATTCAAGAAAAAGAAATGAGGGGCGCCTGGGTGGCGCAGTCGGTTGAGCGTCTGACTTCAGCCAGGTCACGATCTCGCGGTCCGTGAGTTCGAGCCCCGCGTCAGGCTCTGGGCTGATGGCTCGGAGCCCGGAGCCTGCTTCCGATTCTGTGTCTCCCTCTCTCTCTGCCCCTCCCCTGTTCATGCTCTGTCTCTCTCTGTCCCAAAAAAAATAAATAAACGTTGAAAAAAAAAATTAAAAAAAAAAAAAAAGAAAGAAAGAGTAACTTCCTGATTGGGCTCCAGGCTAAAAAAAAAAAAAATTTTTAAAGAAAAAGAAATGAAAAAGAGAAAAAAAGAAAAAACAGGAAATTGTTTGAAAATTTGAAAAGGTGAGTACACTGAAGTAGACTAAAATAAAATGATGGAAGTAGAATTTGAAAAAATTTACACAAAAGTAAAAAATATAGTAATAAAAATTAATGACATATTTTTAATAAAAATTGAAAATATGGAGTTTTTTCTCTTTCTGTATTCAAGAAAAAGAATTGTAAAAGAGAAAAAGGAAAAAGAAAAAAAAGAAAAAAAATTGAATAGATGAACCTGCTAACAGATTGAAGTAGGACTGAAATTGCTTCGTTTTCCCCTAGAGGTCAATCCATGTAGCTCTTTATAGTCCATAAATTAATCCGGCGGTGAGGTTTGTGTTCTTGAAGAGCAAAGTTGGCCCGGTTGGGTCTGTTCTCCACTAGATGGCGCTGCTAGCCTACTGGGGTGGATTGTTGCGGTGCCTGCAGGTGCGCATGCGCAAGAATGGTGACAATGGCGCCACCCAGCTACCCAGTCTGTTCTCCCGGATCAGCAGTCGCACACTGGTCCTCCGTCTTCAGCTCTCATCCATTCCCCGCTTTTCCACTCTCCGTGACCAGGCCCCAGGCAGTACTTCTCTCCCAAGTTTTGTCTCAGATGCGGCTGTTTTCCCCAACCCCTTACTTCGGAAGGACTGCAGTTTGACCCGTTCCGCCCCCCTGCAGGAGGGTCTCACCGAGCAATGGCCGAATGAGCAATAGCCGAATGTCAGCTGGAATGCCCACTGGACAGTGCTGTTGCTGGTGCCCCGAGACACAGCCAGGTGCCAGCCCACCCCCAAAAAAGATCACGAGACAGTGTAGCATCAGCGTTTCAGGGATTATGGAAAATCACAACACACATCTGGCACCAGGCTTCTCCGTCAACGACCTTGCCAGCGAATGTGGCTGCCTTCTGGGGTCTGCTGGGACCAGGTGGCTTCAACAGTCTCTACCAAATGTCCTTCCAGAAGTGGAACCGCTTTTCCCCGTGTGGCCTGAGAACCTCCCGGACCCCACTCTGTTCCTGGGGATTCGTCCTTCCCACCAGAGCACCTCCAGGTATCGAGCTGCAGAGTTGCAGCCTTTGCGCTCCCCTTGTTTACAGTCTTAATGGAATTTAAACCCTCTCCTTTCTCCTTTCTCCCTTTTTAGTTTAGTCCCTGTGGCTGTTTCCAATTTTCCACTTTCTCTCCAGCTGCTTTTGGGGAGGGGTGCTTTTCCCGTATGCTTCCCCCCTCCCCAGTCTCCGCCCTCTCTCTGCCCACAAAAGGGGTTCCCTATGTTTCGTGGCTTCTTGCTCCCCAAGTTCAGTTCTTCTTGCTCCCCAAGTTCAGCTCTTTGTGTTGCATACCTGCTGAATTCTGTGGTTCAGGTTGTACAGATTGTTGTGTTAATCTTCCAATCAGTTTTCTAGGTGTGTAGGATGGTTTAGTGTTGGTCTGGCTGTATTTCATGGACGTGAGACACACAAAAAGCTTCCGTGCTGTTCCACCATCTTGGCTCCTCTCTATGTGTACAATATATAATATATAATATACAATATTAATATATAACATTAAGATATTATATATAATATGTTGTACACACGTGTATTTACATATAATTATATTAATTATATACATATATATTATACATATATAATTTTTTACTGCAATGAAGTAAAATAGGGTGCTGGATAAAAGGTTTTCAAGCAGAAAAAAGTACATTAAAATAGAATAGAAATATGAGTCAGGAGGGGAGAAAAAAGGAGAAATGAAGAAGTGTTAAAAAGAAGCTGTGGGGGTACCTGGGTGGCTCAGTTGGTTGAGTGTTGGACTCTTGATTTCGGCTCAGGTCATAATCTCACAGTTGGTGAAATCAAGCCCGGTATGGCTCTGTGCTGTCATCACAGAGCCTGCTTGGAATTCTGTCTCCCTCTCTCTCTCCCTTACTCCCTCTTGTGTGCTCACTTGCTCGCTCTCTCTCTCAAAATAATAAACATTAAAAAAAGAAGAAGAAAAAGAAGCTGTGTATTTTTATTTGTGTAACTTTTTAATGGATGATGGTGGGTATCAAATCACTCAGTATTTCCAGTCCAGTGGAAGTGGATGTTTAAAGGAGTGATGTTACAGCTTTATTCTAAAATGTACATAATAATCCAGCTTTTTAAAGAAATATTTATAATAATCCAAAAATTACATCCTTTGACCATTCAAAATTAGGAGAAAATTTAGATGTCTACTTTTTCAAAATTATTTTGAGTATACATATTTTAATTTTTTTTTTTAACATTTATTTATTTTTGAGAGAGAGAGAGACAGAGCATGAACGGGGGAGGGGCAGAGAGAGAGGGAGACACAGAACCGGAAACAGGCTCCAGGCTCTGAGCCATCAGCCCAGAGCCTGACGCGGGGCTCGAACTCCCGGACCGCGAGATCGTGACCTGGCTGAAGTCGGACGCTTAACCGACTGCGCCACCCAGGCGCCCCGAGTATACATATTTTAAAGAGTTTGGATATTACTGAATTAAGGAGAGTAATTATGCCACAAGGCAAAACAGTTCAGTACAAGGAGGCAGGTCTCTGAGTTGCGAGGCCTGAAGGAAGTGGCTGATCCTCTGCCGGCCTATTTCCTCGTATGAATAAGAAAGAGGTCGGATTACGATTGTGCCGCTCCCTGTTTCATGAGTCACTTAACTGGGTGGGTCTGGCCATTTGGGATGTAATGTCTCTACCAATAATTACACCATTAGCAGCAATAATAAAATCCACTATGATTTTTTTGAGCAGATAATGTGCACTTACATACATCATCTCTAAACCAAATGTCTGCCCCTCTCACTCAGGGTAATATGTGCTATTCATTCTTCCATCAGTCACCAGTGCCTACCCTATGCCAGACCCTCTGTTCAGGGCAATGCCAGAGAAAGGAATAAAAGAGATGTGGCTTCTGCCCGAGATGTGGCTTCTCTAGCTCACAGACAGAAGAGCCAGATTCAAATTCATAGACAACCAACTCTAATAAAGGGCCACACAAAAGTACTAAGTATCAGTGCACACAGCAATGCTGATTAGAGCTCAAAGAGGAGAACAATAGTTTCTGACCAGGGGAATGAAATATTTTGTACTGGAGTTAGGCCTTAAGAAAAAAAAAAATCTGACAAGGGAAGAACATTCCCCAGACAGCAGGGCAAGGTATGTATGCAGAAGCACAGAGGCAAGAAAATACAAGTCTCTTCAGAGAAAGGCAGAACACGGGGTTGGGTAGAACACAGGGAACGGGGTGTGGCAAGAAAGGAAGAGCAGGTAAGCGGAGACTCACCTTGAAGGGCCTTGTGTGCGAGGCTAGAGTTGGGTGGGATGCTGACCAGGAGAGGGAGATGAGCAGATGTGCATTTCAGAGAAAGACCAAGCAGCCACTCCACCAGCATAGGAGAATCCAGGCTTGGCAAAGCAGGGTAGGAACTGTGCTTCTGTGGTGGCAGAATGGATGCCTGGATGTCAGCACTACATGTGGCTAAGTCATCAGTGGGGACGGGGAAGCAAAGGCTTCAGTTCTTCATAGCAATGCTGCTTTCCTGACTAAGGCCAGGTTAGACGACCTCAAGCTAAAAAACATTCCTGTATCCCATCCAAGAGAAATTGGGAAGCCACACAAAATTAAGTTTTGGGCCATAGTCCTGCTAGAAAAGGAGATAGCTCTAAAAAAAACCTATTAAAATACCTTGGAAATTTGATTTTGAAAACTACTTTGGGAATTTATTAAATTTCCTAATTTTGATCATGAAACTGGTTATGTAAAAGAATGTCCCTGTTCTTGGAAAAGCAGAGAGAGAGCTAGAGAGAGAATGACAATAATGATGATGATGATGATGATGATGATGGTGATGATGATGATAGGGCAAAATGTGGAATTAGTGAATCTGGGTAAAAGGTGTGTGGGAGTTCCTTGTTCTGTTCTATTCTTGCAACTTTCTAATAAGTTTGCAATTGTATCAAAATACAAAGTAAGCAAACAATATCAGGAATATATTTCTTTAATTCTGTTTATTCCTTAGCCTCTTAGCACCTACCACAGGATCTTAACATTACCTTAAACAATGGTTTATCTCTTAAGCTTCCATTCTCTGCAGACACTGTTCTGGGGGTTGTATATACGTTATTTCTAATCCTGCACAGCAGATATTCCTATTCCCATTTTATAGATGAGGAAACTGAGGCTCAAGAAATTTAATTATCTGGTAAGAAGCAGAGCCAGGGATCCAAAGCCCAGGTTTTTCCTGCTGTAGTTGGGTTAATGTTTGCTGAATTGAATGAGAGAAGTTTGAACAATTAAAGATTAAGGTACACACAAATTTAAGAGACTTTATGAATTAATAAGAATGATGATGAACACCTTGACCAAAAGAGCACCCTCATCAATAGGCAAAGGCTAAATATGACACATTGGAATATTATGCAAACAGTTTTTCAAAAGAATTAGGTAAGTATACTGCCACTGGGGTTTCCAGGTAAAAGGAACATAGTAGGGACATATTTGTATTTAAAATATTATCCACTATTTATCTAAAATTCAATATTCACAGGGCATAATATTTATTTTTAATTGCTATGTCTGGCAACCCTAAATGCCATGGAAGAATGTCTGCTTTTTTGGTAAAAAATATAATAATAAGGTACTTACATAGATAAATAGCACAGCCCCATTTTTGTTTGGGAATGTGTATAAGTGGGGCACCCGGGTGGTTCAGTCAGTTAAGTGTCCGACTTTGGCTCAGGTCATGATCTTACGGTTCATAGGTTTGAGCCCTGCCTCGTGCTCTGTGCTGACAGCTCAGAGCCTGGAGCCTGCTTCAGATTGTGTCTCTCTGGTTCTCTGGCTCTCTGTCCCTACTCCACTCATGCTCGCTCTCTCTCTCAAAAATAAATAAACATTAAAATTTTTTTTTAGTATTTAACATTTTTTAAAAAACCATGTAAGTATAAGAAAATGTCTGGAAAGGATATTCGTTGCAGTGTTAACATTCTCTCTAGAAAATGGAATTAGAGTATAGAGAGAAGACTCTTAGTTTTTACTTTACTACTATATTGCATGTTTTTTTTTTTAAGCATTTATTTATTCCTGAGAGACAGGGACAGAGCATGAACAAGGGAGGGGCAGAGAGAGAGGGAGACAGAATCCGAAGCAGGCTCCAGGCTCTGAGGTGTCAGCACAGAGTCCAACGCGGGGCTCAAACTCACAGTGAGATCATGACCTGAGCCCAAGTCAGCCGCTCAACCAACTGAGCCACCCAGGAGCCCCTATTGTGTGTATTTTTAGTTGAAATATTTATTGAGATAATTATAGATTCACATGCAGTAGTAGTGAGAGAGAATGCAGAGAGATCCCTTGTATGCTTTGCTCTGTTTCCCTCTAAATAAGAAAACAAAAAAACAAAAACCTCTTTTTTTATTTTTCTATATTACTACTCACACTAAATACCCTGACACCAGCAGAATGTCTACAATTCAAATATATTCTGACACTACCTACCTGGAGTTAGCATTAGACAACACAGATTAAGAGCTCAGTCCCACAGACTCCCACCCACTTCAGATGCCAGTCTGGAGTCCGGGCCTCCTGTACTTCAGACCAACCAGGTATAAATCAGGAGTTTCCATGCCCCCCTCCTCAGGTTTGATAATTTGCTAGAGCAGCTCACGGAACTCAGGAAAACAGTTTACTTACTACATTACTGGTTTATTCTAAAAGGATACAACTGAAGAGATGCCTAGGGGAAGGTATGTGGGAGGGGGCTCAGCTCGTCCAGGCCCTCTCCAGGCACATCACCCTCCCAGCACCTCCAGGCGTTATGCTCCCGGAAGCTCTCAGAATGCTTCACTTAGGGTTTTCTATGGGGGCTTCACTGTGTAGGTATGATTGATTAAATCATGAGTCGCTCAAGTCCCAGCCTCCAGGTTGGAGGATGGGGCTGAAATTCCCAATTCTCTAATCACAAGGTTGGTTCCTCTGGCAAAAACCAGCCCCTCTATCCTTAGGGGCTTTCCAGGAGACTCCAGCCATTAGTCATCTCATTAACATAGAGAAATACCTTTACCTCTTCAGAGATTCCAAGGGTTTTAGGAACTGTGTGCCAGGGAAGGGGGAGGGGAGTAGGCAGACAGCAAATGTATATTTCTTATTATGCCATATCCCCAATGGTCACATTTCGCAAAACAAATTCATCTAAAGTGTCACAAGTATCAATAGTGCATTCCTTTTTATTGCTGAGTAGCCTTCCATGGTATGCGCACACGTGCATGCATGCGTGTGTGAGTGTGTACACACGTTGAAGGACATCTGGTATGATTCCAGTTTGGAGCTATTACAAATAAAGCTGTTATGAACATTTATGTGAGGGTTATTGCATGCATTTTTAAACTAATTTTTAGATCTAAAAATAATAGCCTATGTAAAAATGTTAAAACATCAACATGACAAAGACAAATAAACTGAAAAGCAAGCAATAAACTGGGAAATATTTTTAATTTAAGCTTAGCCAAAATAAACTGGTAGTTGAGATTGCCTCTGGGGGACACTGTCTAGAGGAAAGGGGAGAAAAAGAAGATTTTTTCACCACTTTGGCTTTGTCCTGATAAAGTTCATTGGTGTGTCAGGACACACAAAATGAAGGACGCCCCAGTGGCCAGGCCCACGTCACAGATCTAAGCCTAAATCAGCCTGCACTTACAAGAACACCTGTCATGGAAACCTGATACCTTTTAGGGACCTGTTAGCCTTAGAAGGAAACCCTCAGCCTCCTAGCCAGTCATGCCCTGTTTCAGTATTGCTGCTTCTAATGCTCTGTAAAACTCACTCTTGCCCCAAATCCATGGGAAGAGTGCTTCACTGCTTGTGAGGCACCATACTCCCCCAATATACGGATTGTTTTCCTTTGCACAAATGACATCAAGCTCGTTACTAAATTGTTTTAGTTTTGTCATTTGACAGTACCTTTTGAATGTTATACCAATGGTCAGTTCCAAAAGGTTTGTTGTCCTCGTGTGAATCCACAAACTCCGATTTTCCCTACTAGTCTTCTGGGGCTTTAGTGACTGCTGTGAGCACCCTGAAAATGGCATCTTATGAGTCTATGAAGCCTGAGCTGTAATTCTCAGGAGAATGCACACTCACCTCAGTGATCATACGGCCTTAGACACACCTTTCCAATACACCACTTAACACCAAGGCTGATGCTTGGCCGCTCAAATGTTGCTCCCCTTGAGAGACTCTGTAAGACACAGGCCAGAGACCATGTCTGTGTGCCTGCTCCCAGCCTGGCACACAGCAGGAGCTCAATAAACTTTCTTTTTGAAATGTAAGGGGTGTGTGTGTGTGTGTGTGTGTGTGTGTGAAAGCTCAGCTTACTTTTGAGTTTGAATTCCCATTCTGCTAAGGAAGCAGAGATGTAATCTCAGGCTTTTGGAGCCCACCCCACAATTTCTCTTCCGCTTCATTAGGATGATGGAGACGAGCATCTGACCATTGGTCATCAGCCCATGCCAGTGATTGTCACTATGTGTCTCATTCCTGACAGCAAAGAACCTTCCAGTCTGGAAGCTCTCTTCCCTTCTGTGCCATCTAAGAGTGTGGAAATCAGGCTCCTCCTTTTTTGGAGTGAAAGAATCCCCAAGCTTGAACTTTGCCCCTTGAGGCTCTGTCTGGAAGGCAGGGCTTGTCCCTCCATACACCACCACGGTCTCTATCTTCATTACTTCCCCTCTGTCTTTTCTTTCTCCCAGCTGCAGGGAAACCTCTTCTTTGTTTAAGGGTAGGGTTTGGAAAGCCCTGCTCTCTCTCATAGAGATTCTGTCTATTTTTGGAGTCTACTCTATTTATGGAAAGGCATATATTTCTGGACAGCAAAGCAAGAAAGACTCCTTTGATTTTTTTTTAAATTTCTATTACATCCCTTACCTAGGGACATAGACAACAAAAAAGGAGGAGGTGGATAGGGGAATAACTTGAGAGGAGGGTGTAAAACACATGGAGAAAGGAATACTGTTAAACATCTCAAAAAATATATATTCCAGCACACATAACAACTCACTACATTTTTAATGACATGTGAGTGAGTGAGCATTCACCCCTGCCAAGGAAAAAAGTTATCCTGCATTGTCTCTCAGCTCCAACCTGGCTGCCATACTGTGTGTGCCTGAGAGCCATGACCATCAGAAGATGCCAGCTGGAGGGTCATCTATGGTAACTGAGCCCACAGATCACCTTCCTTGGGTACCAATAAATCTTGAAATAGCTTTCACTGCCAGTTCAGAAGTTATCCATACCAGCCAGGATTCCCAGAATCCCTGAAGCTGGGTTGGAAGAGGAAAAGCCCAACCTGTTCACCCTGAGGAGTGTTTCCAACTTAATGTGAGCCAGCAGGTCCAAGATCAGAAAGTTTTAGGCCAGAATATTGGGAACAGATGGACGGCTGATCAAGCACCTTTGGACCTGACTGTTCCACCTCTGTTGTACACTGAGTCCCCTTGCCTCCTGTGACAGCTGTTGGAGATCCTATCTTGCCATGAATTCCTCACAGCAAAGCGTTCTTGGCTCTGGCTCCCCATAGCAGGGCCAGCAGAGGACTCTGTGTAGAACTGAACTGAGGAACAAACAGGAGGGCTTGAAATGGTCATGTCCACAGTAGGAAGGCTCACTGGCAGTTCTCTCAAACCCCCAACCCCATGGCCAAGATATCACGTTGTCCTTGAGAAGGGCATGGAGAGCCCTTGGGGGATCCCAGTGAGTTCACACAACTCCAACCCCCAAGACTGGGAGGGGTCTGCAGCAGGCCTAGAGCCTTCCAAATAAGGGTCTGGATTCCAAGGCTCTCCACTGAGCAAACATGTACCAAGCACTTGCTGTATGTGGAGACAGAGATAAAAGTGATGCCACTCACTCATTAACCCACCTAACAAATAGTTATTGAGGTCCTATAAGCCCCTGCTCTAGGAGGAGAGTCAGAGAACAAATACATCAACATAGAAGTGATTTCATTTCAGAACATGACCCTTGCTGCCTAAGAAAACTAAGCAGGGACAGGGGATGGGAAGTGAAGTGGAGGGAGAGTCGCTATTTTAGATAAGTTGGTCTGAGAAGGCCCCTCTGAGGAGATGACAGGAGACCAAAGGTCTGCAGGATGAAAAATAGCCATGAGAAATAGGAACAAAACAAAACAAAACAAAACATTCCACAGGGAGCAACAGAGACAGGTTCTGAGCAGGACCAAACTTGGCATGTTCAGAGAAGGCCTGTGTGGCCAGCACAGAGGGAACAAGAGCAGAAGGCCAGCAGTTAGGGGGAGAGGTGGGAGCAACCAGATGGCGTAGTGCCCTGCAGCCCATGGAAGCACTTCAGATTTCATTCCAGGTGTGAGGGAAGGTCAAGATGAACCGAGAAGTGACATGACCTGATTTACATTTTTAAAAGACCAGAAGGCAGCTGTGTGGAGAATTGACTGGAAGGGAGAAGAGCTTAAGTGGTGAGACCCAACAAGAAAGCAGTTGCTGTCCTAGTAGATGATGGCGGCTTGGGTATGGGTGGCAGCAATGAATGGTGAAAAGTTGTCGAGATCTTGGACACATTCTGGAGGCAGGCCCCATGGGACTTGCTGATGGGGTAGATCTTGGGGAGTGAGGAGAGGAGAGGAGTCAAGGATGACTCAGGGGTTTTGAGCTGAGCATCTGGGTGAGTGGTGATGCCATCAACTAAGCAGCAGGTAGTATGTTGGAGTAGCGTGGGAGGGGGTCTAGAATCAAGAATTAATTTTGCAGGGCTCCTGGGTGGCTCAGTTGGTTAAGCATCCGACTTTGGCTCAGGTCATGATCTCGTGGTCTGTGAGCCCAAGCCACACATCCAGCTCTGTGCTGACAGCTCAGAGCCTGAAGCCTGCCTTGGATTCTGTGTCTCCCTCTCTTTCTCTGCCCTCCCCTGCTCATGCTCTGTCTCTATCAAAAATAAACATTAAAAAAATAAGAATTAACTTTGCAATGGCAAGTAGGCAATTAGATATGTGGTTCTGGAGCTCTGGGATAGGTTGGGACTAGAGAGAGACCGGGGAGTGATCTGAGCAGAGGTGGCATTTAAGCTCCAGGACTAGATGAGATGAATATGAAGAGAGTAGGGACGGAGAAGAGGTTTGTGAATTGAATGCCTGAACATGCCACCAAGATGTGGTCAGGAAGAGGAGTGGCTGAGAAGGTACAAAGGTCAACCAAGTGGCGATGGGAAGCCTGGAAAGGAAGTGCTTCAAGGAGGGTGTCAGAAGCAGTTCAGGCACAATCGGACCTGTAAATACCAAGAACAAACTGATGGTGGCCTGCGTGGAGGGAGGTGGGGGATGGGCAAAAAGGGTGAAGGGCAGTGGGAGATATGGGCTGCCACTTGTGAAATGAAAAAGTCACAGAATAAAAGGCACGGCATAGGGAATATAATCAATGATACTGTAATTGTGTTGTATGGCCAGAGATGATAGCTACTCTTGTGGGGAACATAGCATAATGTATAAACTTGTCAGACCACTAGGGGCACCTGGGTGGCTCAGTCCGACTTTGGCTCAGGTCATGATCTCATGGTCGGTGAGTTCAAGCCCCACATCAGGCTCTGTGCTGTCAGTTCAGAGCCTGGAGCCTGCTTCAGATTCTGTGCCTCCTCTCACTCTGCCCCTCCCCCACTCACTCTCTGTCAAAAAATGAATAAACATTAAAAAAAATTTTTTTTAACTTGTCGGATCACTGTGTTGTACACCCAAAACTAATGGGACATTGTGTGTAAATTATATTCAAATTAAAAACTGTTTTCTTTAAAGCTCCTAGTAGATGAAAAGTACGATGAGAACTGAGAATTAACCACAGGCTAGGAAAGGTGGAAACCACGGTAACTTCTCAGTGAAACGCCAGGGTGCTTGCCTCACTGAAGTGGGCTGAGGAGAGGATGAGAGGTGAGGAAGTGAATGAAGAGAATCCCTGCGGGAAACAGCCAGCACCCTCAGCTGGGATTTGGGGGGGATTTGTCGCTGAAGGTACTATTGACTAAAGTAGGTGGAGAAAAACCAAAGGGGAAGCTGAGACTCCCAGGGAACAGAATAGCGGGAAGTTGTCGAAACCCTGAAGTCTGAGGGGCAAGAGGAGCAAACTGTATTAACTGAAGCTGGGTGAGAAGCTATGGAGGAGGACAACCTGGAGCGGAAGCCGTAGTTGTTGAGGGTAGTAGCCATTCAGAAACACTGCAAAGTAGGGAAGAAGCGCAAAGAATAAATTGGGCTGAACTCGGTTGGAAGGCATTGGAAGGCAGTGGCTCAGGCAGCCTGGTGATAGAAGCCACAGAAGCCAGTTTCCCAGAGCAAAGATGGATGGAGAATGGATTGGGAGGTGGAGGGGAGCAGGACAAACAAACAGCAAACAAACAAAATCAGCACAGCTGTAAGCTGGGCACCGGGTAGGGGACAGCAAGCAGAGCGAGGATAGACCAGAAGGGAAGGCAGCAAGGCACAGAAATGGTTAGGAGGACGAATGTAGACCTCAAATCTCAGCCTCACTGCTGTTTTGCTATGGACACCATGATTTAATATTCTTGGGTATCATGAGAATTAAATGAGATCACAGATATAAGTTTCTTGGACTCAATAAATTGTAGCTATTATTATAAAAACACAGCCTTCGGTTATTTTAAAAGCAGTTTTTAAGCGTCATGCTTAAGAACTGTGGTAATTTGATAAAGTTTCAGTGAAGAAGACAAGTCCAGCCTTCTGGCACCTTACACCAAAAGTGTTTCTCTTGCTTCACCGCTCCGACCTGTGACTATGTGTGCTGTTACCACCCGGTGGCAGCATACCCCAATCATGGATTCCATTGTTTAGCGGGACTTCATCGAAAAGACTACAGATAGAAAGACACAGGCATTCTAAGGACGTCCTGAGGAAATGTATAGCACCACCCATGAAGTAGCCTTGCCGAGAAAATCCAGCCTGATTCTGATTAAGGTTCAGGCTCCAACTTAAAATTTACAGAAAATACAGGAAAGAGACTTACTAAAACAACTTCAGGAGCGCAGCAAGTGAGACTATGGAAATCTCTCACCTTAGCGTCTTTAAAAAAAAAAAAAAAAGCTGGAATAGGAATCTTCAGACTAATTGAGACCGAGGAGACAAATTAACATACCACAGTAAAAAAGCATTGATGGGACAATCAGGGAAATATGAATGCTATCTGGATAGGGATGATATTAAAGAATCACTGTCGAATTTTTTTAGGGGGGGACAGTGTTAGTATTGCAGTTATATTTTTCAAAGACACAGGCATACCTTGTCTTACTGTGCTTTGCTGTATTGTGCCTTGCAGACACTGGGTTTTTTTTACAAAATGGACATTTGTAGCAACCTTGGGCCAAACAAGTCTCTTGGCACCATTTTTCCAACAGCATTTGCTCACTTTGTGTCTCTGTGTCACATTTTGGTAATCGTCACAATATTTTGATCTTTTTCATTATTTCATCTTTCATTATTATTGTATTGTATTTGTTCTGGTGATCTGTGATCAGTGATTGTGATTCGCTGAAAGCTCAGGTAATGGTTAGCAATTTTTTGCAATATTTCCTTTTTTTAATAGTTTTTTTTTAAGTTTATTTATTTATTTTGTGAGAGAGAGATACAGTGCACACGCACAAGCAAGGAAGGGACAAGGGGAGAGAGAATCCCAAGCAGGCTCCGCGCTGTCAGCACGGAGCCTGACACGAGGCCCGAACCCATGAAACCATGAGATCATGACCTGAGCTAAAACCAAGAGCCAGACATTGAACCAATGGAGCCATCAGGTGCCCCACCAATATTTCCTGATTAAAGTATGTACATTGTTGTGGTTTTTTTTAGTCACAATGTTATTGCACGCTTAATAGACTATAGTATAGGGTAAACATGACTTTTATAGGCACTGGGAAACCAAAAAATTCATTTGACTCACTTTTTGCGAGATTTGCTTTATTGCAGTGATATGGAACTGAATCTTCAATATCTCCAAGGTATGACTGTATCTCTTTCTAAAGAGATACATACTGAAATATACGTGTGGTGACAGGAATCTGGGACTTATTTCAAAATAACTGGGGTGGGGATAAATGAAGAGAAGGCAGAAACAAAACTGGCCAGGAATTAACTACTGTTGAAGTTGAATAATAGTGCTCAGAAGTACGTTTTACCCTTGTGTTATGGACTGTATGTTTGTGACTCTCTAAAATTCTTGGGGTACCTGGGTGGCTCAGTTGGTTGAATGTCCGACTTTGGCTCAGGTCATGGTCTCAGGGTTCGTGGGTTCGAGCCCAGCATCAGGCACTGTGCTGACAGCTCAGAGCCTGGAGCCTGCTTCAGATTCAGTGTCTCCCTCTCTATCTTCCCCTCCCCCACTTGTGCTCTGTCTCTCTCTCTCTCAGAAATAAATACTTTAAAATTTAAAAAATAAAATTCTTATGCTAAAACCCTAACTCCTAGCACCATAGTATTAGGAGGTGGGACCTTTGGGAGTTAATAGGTTCAGAGGAAATCATGAGGGTAGAGCCCCCATGATGGGATTTGTGCCCTTATATGCACAGGAAGAGATATCACAGCTTCTTCTCTCTGCCATGGGAAGATGCAGCAAAAAGAGCAGTCTGCCAGCCAATAAGAAGGTTCTCACCAGACCTAGACCATTCTGGCATCCCGGTCTCAGACTTCCCAGCCTCCAGAATCGTGAGGATTCAATCTCTGTTGTTTAAGCCCCCCAGACTAAGGTCTTTTATGATAGCAACACATATGTATGGTATTTGTGGTCAGCAGACCTGAGTGTCACAGGGAATCCTTTTAGAAATGCAGAGTCTCAGGCCACCACTGCAAATTTACTCAGTCAGAATTTGCAGTTTAACAGGCTCCCCAGGTGAATCATAGAAACACTAAAGCTTGAGAAGCACCGAATTATATGATTCTTTCTGCTTTGGGGTATGTTTGCAATTTCTGCTATAAAAACAAATTATGAAAATAGAATTGATATGTATAAGAATATTACATCAAAGATACTCATTAATCTCACAGCCCATGCATTCAAGCCCCATGTCAGGCTCTGTGCTGACAACTCAGAGCCTGGAGCCTGCTTCAGATTCCGTATCTCCCTCTCTCTCTGCCCTTCCCCTTGCTCACACTCGGTCTCTCTCAAAGACCTAAAAAAAAAAGTTTTTCTTTTAATATTTTTAAAATTTTTACATTTATTTATTTTTTGAGAGACATAGAGAGAAGAGCACAAGTTGGGGAAGGGCAGAGAGAGGAGACACAGAATCTGAAGCAGGCTCCAGGCTCTGAGCTGTCAGCACAAAGCCTGACATGGGGCTCGAACTCACAAACCGCGAGATCATGACCTGAGCCAAAGTCGGATGCTTAACCGACTGAGCCACCCAGGCGCCCCCAAAAAAAGTTTTTCAAGATGCTCATTAAACACGGGTTGGGGTGAGTTGGATGCTGCCCAGATAACAAGTATTCCTATTTTTTTTATTATTTTTTTATTTTTTTTTTTAACGTTTATTTATTTTTGAGACAGAGAGACAGAGCATGAACAGGGGAGGGGCAGAGAGAGAGGGAGACACAGAATCCAAAACAGGCTCCAGGCTCTAAGCTGTCAGCACAGAGCCCGACGCGGGGCTTGAACTCACAGACTGTGAGATCATGACCTGAGCCGAAGTTGGACGCTTAACCAACCGAGCCACCCAGGCGCCCCAAATATTCCTATTTTTTAATCAATAATAATGATAGCATAATTGCCGTGTGTTATAATTAAAAGCATAGTACATATCAACATATTTAATCTTTGCAAAAAGCTGCTACAGTAACCATTGTTACAGTGATTTCAGGGATGAATAAACCAGACTTCAGAGAGGCCAAATGACTCATTAAAGATCCCAGAGCTTCTAAGCGGAAAACCCAGAACTGTTTTGATTGAACTGGCTAGTGGTTTATCAATTTTGTTAATTCTTTCAAAAAAATTTTTTTAACGTTTTATTTATTTTTGAGGCAGGGAGAGACAGAGCATGAAAAGGGGAGGGTCAGAGAGAGAGCGACACAAAATCTGAAACAGGCTCTAGGCTCTGAGCTGGCAGCACACACAGAGCCTGACGCGGGCTCAAACTCACGAACCGCCTAACGCGGGTTCAAACTCACGAACCGCGATATCATGACCTGAGCCGAACTCAGCCGCTTAACCGACTGAGCCACCCAGGTGCCCCTGTTAATTCTTTCAAAGAACCAGCTTCTGCTTTCATTGATCTGCTCTACTGTTTTTTGTTTTTTGTTTTTGTTTTTTTGGTTTAGATAGCATTAATTTCTGCTGTAATCTTTGTTATTTCCTGTCTTCTGCTGGTTTCGGGTTTTATTTGCTATTCTTTTCCCAGCACTTTAAGGTGTAAGGTTAGGTTGTGTATCTGAGACCTTTCTTCCTTCTTTGGAAGGCCTGGATTGCTATATATTTCCCTCTTATCACCGCCTGTGCTGCGTCCCAGAGATTTTGGACTGTGGTGTTATCATTTTCATTGGCTTCCATGTACTTTTTAATTTCCTCTTTAACTTCTTGGTTAGCCCATTCATTCTTTTTTTTTTTTTTTTCAACGTTTATTTATTTTTGGGACAGAGAGAGACAGAGCATGAGCGGGGGAGGGGCAGAGAGAGAGGGAGACACAGAATCAGAAACAGGCTCCAGGCTCTGGGCCATCAGCCCAGAGCCCGACGCGGGGCTCGAACTCGCGGACCGCGAGATCGTGACCTGGCTGAAGTCGGACGCTTAACCGACTGCGCCACCCAGGCGCCCCGCCCATTCATTCTTTAGTAGGATGTTCTTTAGTCTCCAAGTATTTGTTACCTTTCTAAATTTTTCTTGTGGTTGATTTCAAGTTTCATAGTGTTGTGGTCTGAAAATATGCATGGTATGATCTCGATCTTTTTGTACTTGAGGGCTGATTTGTGTCCCAGTATGTGGTCTATTCTGGAGAACGTTCCATGTGAACTGGAGAAGAATGTATATTCCCCTGCTTTAGGATGAAATGTTCTGAATATATTGGTTTAGTCCATCTGGTCCAATGTGTCATTCAAAGCCATTGTTTCCTTATTGATTTTCTGATTAGATGATCTGTCCATTGGTGTAAGTGGGGTGTTGAAGTCCCCTACTATTATGGTATTAGTATCAATGAGTTTCTTTATGTTTGTGATTAATTGATTTATATATTTGGGTGCTGTCACATTTGGAGCATAAATGTTTACAATTGTTAGATCTTCTTGGTGGATAGACCCCTTAATTATGATATAATGCCCTTCTTCATCTCTTGTTACAGTCTTTATTTTAAAGTCTAGATTGTCTGATATAAGTACGGCTACTCTGACTTTCTTTTGTTGACTTTTCTCCATCCACTCACTTTCAATCTGAAGGTGTCTTTAGGTCTAAAGTGGGTCTCTTGTAAATAGCATATAGATGGATCTTGTTTTCTTATCCATTCTGTTACCCTATGTCTTTTGATTGCAGCATTGAGTCCATTGACATTTAGAGTGAGTACTGAAAGATATGAATTTATTGCCATTATGTTACTTGTAGAGTTGGAGTTTGGTGGTGTTCTCTGGTCCTTTCTAGTCTTTGTTGCTTTTGGTATTTATGTATGTATGTATGTATGTATGTATGTATGTATGTATGTATTTTCATCTTTTCTCCCCTCAGAGAGTTCCCCTTAAAATTTCTTGCAGGGCTGGTTTAGTGGTCACAAACTCCTTTAATTTTTGTTTGTCTGGGAAACTTTTTATCTCCTTCTATTTTGAATGACAGCCTTGCCAGATAAAGAATTCTTGGCTGCACATTTTTCCAATTCAGTACATTGAATATATCCTGCCACTCCTTTCTGGCCTGCCAAGTTTCTGCGGACAGGTCTGCTGCAAACCTGATCTGTCTTCCTTTTAGTTTAAGGACTTTTTTCCCTTGCTGCTTTCATGATTCTCTCCTTGCCTGAGTATTTTGTGAATTTGACTATGATATGCCTTGTTGATGGTCGGTTTTTGTTGAATCCGGTGGGGGTCCTCTGTGCTTCCTGGATTTTGATGTCTTTGTCTTCCCCCAGGTTAGGAAAGTTTCCTGCTATGATTTGCTCACATAACCCTTCTACCCCTATTACTCTCTCTTCCTCCTCTGGGACCCCTAGGATTCTGATGTTGTTCCTTTTTGATGAGTCACTGATTTCTCTAATTCTTAAATCGTGCTCTTTTGCCTTAGTCTCCCTCTTTTTTTCTGCTTCATTATTCTCCATAAGTTTGTCCTCTATATCGTTGATTCTCTGCTCTGCCTCATCCATCCTAGCCACCATGGCATCCATTGGAGATTGCAGCTCAGTTATAGCATGTTTTATTTCATTCTGACCAGGTTTTACTTCTTTTATCTCTGCAGAAAGGGATTCTAATCTATTTTTGACTCCAGCTAGTATTCTTATTATCATGATTCTAAATTCTGTTTCAGACATCTTGCTTGTATCTGTGTTAGTTAAGTCCCTGGCTGTTGTTTCTTCCTGCTCTTTCTTTTGGGGTGAATTCCTTCGTTTCATCATTTTGAAGGGAGAAAAGGAACTAATGAGGAAAAAAATTTTTTAATTAAAATTTTAAAAAATTAAAATTAAAAAATTAAAAACAACAAACACTCACAAAAAAAATCAGATAGGGACGCCTGGGTGGCTCAGTCGGTTGAGCGTCCGACTTCGGCTCAGGTCACGATCTCACGGTCTGTGAGTTCGAGCCCTGCGTCGGGCTCTGGGCTGATGGCTCAGAGCCTGGAGCCTGCTTCCGATTCTGTGTCTCCCTCTCTCTCTGCCCCTCCCCCGTTCAT
This sequence comes from Lynx rufus, assembly GCF_022079265.1. Taxonomy (NCBI): domain Eukaryota; kingdom Metazoa; phylum Chordata; class Mammalia; order Carnivora; family Felidae; genus Lynx; species Lynx rufus. The sequence goes on along the minus strand of NW_025814824.1, from coordinate 58,232,484 downwards.
GCTCTGTCTCTCTCTGTCTCAAAAATAAATAAAGGTTAAAAAAAATTAAAAAAAAACAAAAAAAATCAGATAAATGATGCTAGGTGTGTTGGGTCTGGGTGTTGAAAGGGGCTTAATAGATTAGAGAAAAAAGGGGAAAGAAAAAAGAAAAAGGAAATCATTTGACAATTTGAAAAAATACAATGAAATAGAATAAAATGAAATGACAGAAGTAAAATAGAATTTGAAAAAATTTACACAAAAGTAAAAAATATAGTAGAAAAAATTAAAGAAAAATATTTTTAATAAAAATTGAAAATAAAAATAAATTGTTTCTCTTTCTGTATTCAAGAAAAAGAAAAGAAACCAAAAAAAGAGAAAAAAAAGAAAGTTGAATATATTTTCCAGCAAACAGACTGAAATAGGATTGAAATTACTTCATTTTACCCTAGAAGTCAAACTATGAAGTGCTTTACAGTCCGTAAATTAAGCAGGCAGAGACTTGTGTTCCTGAAAAGTGAGGTTGACCCAGTTGGGTGGGGATTAGTGTAATGGCTTTGTTCTCCACTAGATGGCGCTACTTAACTTACTGGGGTGGATTGTTGTGGTACTTGTAGGTGCACATGCACATGTGTGGGAGCAGTGAAAATGGCACCACCCCGCTACCCAGTCTCTAGTATCAGAACTCAGTTCTCCAGATCAGCAATCACGCACCCATCCTTTGTCTTCGACTTTCATCCACTCCCACTTTTACACTGTCCGTGACCAAGCCCCAGGCAGCACCTCCCTCCTGAGTTTTATCTCAGATGCGGCTGTGTTTCCCGACCCCTTATTTCTGAGGGACTGAGGCTTTGACCCATTCTTCCCCTCTGCGGGAGGGTCTCACCTAGCAATGGCTGGGTGCCAGCCACACCCAGGAACGTTTGCAGGACTGTGCTGCTGCCAATGCCCAGAGACTGTGGCCAGGTGCCAGTCCACCCCAGAAAAAGTTTACGCAATCGTGTGGCAGCAGTGTTTCAGGGATTATGGCAAATCACGACACGCATCTGGCACCCAGGCTTCACCCCCCCAAGGACCTTGTTCCAGTACCAGCGAATGTGGTTGTTCTCCCGGGTCCACAGAGCCTCTGCCAGATGTCCTCCTAGCAGGGGAACCACCTCTCCCCTCGTGGACCAAAGACCCTGGACTTCCCTCTACTCCTGGTGATTTGCCCTTCCCACCAGAGCACCACCAGTTATCGAGCTGCGGAGTTTCAGACTCTGCACCCCCCTGTTTATTGAATCTTAATGGAATTTAAACCCTCTCCTTTCTCCTTTCTCCCTTTTTAGTTCAGTCCCTGTGGCTGTTTCCACTTTTCCACTTTCTCTCCGGCTGCTTTGGTGGTGGTGGTGGGGGGGGGGGGAATGCTTTTCCAATATTCTCCCCGCCCCCTCCCATCTCCGTCCTTTCTCCACAAGCAAAAACAGCTCCCTGCCCCTCACAGCTTCTCTCTCCCCCAGTTCACCTCTCTGCCCCGTGTACCTGCTGAGTTCTGTGGTTCAGGTTGTGCAGATTGTTGTGTTAATTCTCAAATCAGTTTTCTAGGTGTGCAGGATGATTTAGTGTTGATCTGGCTGTATTTCATGGACACGAGACACAAAAAAAACCCTTCCATGCTGTTCTGTATCTTGGCTCAATCAGAAAACCCAGAACTATAATTGTGGACCTCTAACTCCAAAGCCCACCCTCTCACCACCTATACACCATCATTGTAGGAATTAAAATGTGGCCCATACATCTGTGGTTTGTTTTGATATCATTCGGTTTGGGTTTGACTCTTTTATAAGTCTATTAAAAAAAGGTTCTTCTTGTAACAAGGCTTGTTAGACCATGCTCACTTTGACTTCCCACTTTGAGCTCTACTGACATTCTGCTGGAAAAAATAATGCAGCTCTGGTTTTTAAATCTTACTTTATTCAGAAGAAAATGATATTAACCCTTAGAATTTATCTCATTCACAGGATCTTGAAACTTTAGTCCGAAAATGACTGTCATGAGAATGCAATTGGTGGTTCATGAATTTGTACATTGAAATCGCTTAGGGAACTTTTGACATTACTGATGGCCAGGTCATATCAGAGACCAATTAAACTAGAATCTCTGAGGGAGGCACCCAGGCATGGGTTCCCTAGGCAATCTCAGTATGTGGTCTAGTTTGAGAACCAATGATCTAGGGGTACAGAGCAAGACTCTTACTTTACAGGACTAACTTTCCAATATGTGTATAAAAACTTTCATGTCAAATTTTTTTTAACCTTTATTTATTATTGAGAGACAGAGAGAGACAGAGTATGAGCAGGAGAGGGGCAGAGAAAGAGGGAGATACAGAATCTGAAGCAGGTTCCAGGCTCTGAGCTGGCAGCACAGGGCCCGATACGGGCTCAAACTCACAAACTGTGAGGTCATGACCTGAGCCGAAGTCAGACACTTAACTGACTAAGCCATCCAGGCGCCCCTCATGTCAAATTTCAACCACATATTCTGTGTCACCCCCAGAACTCTGGCAAGTAGCCTGCAAAGCAAGGACTGAGTAAACTTTGTAACAAGACAGCCTTCAATAGTGGAGCCATTTCCAATTACAATATACATGCAAACTGCAATTTAAAAGACCATGGGCTTCAGCGGGCTTCCAGGCCAAGATTGGATTCCATTACCAGCACATCCATTCCAGCTGGAAGAACTGGATCTACAAAAGGAATTCTAGAGAAAGACCTGCCAAGCCTATTTATTCAGCCTTATGAAATTCTTTTGACCCCTCCCTTGGCTGTACTTTGTACCAGACCACCCAGGTGGATAACACATCTCATTGCAAGCCTGCCTGGAGACTGGAAACAAGCCACAGCCACATCAAGAGCACTAAAAGCTAAATATACTCCTGAGCCCCCTGCAAATAACAGGTACCATTTAGGACCATGATAGCCTGAAGGGGACCCCCTAAGTTTTCACTGCTCTGTGGTGGCTTCAGCCTGGGAAGAGAAGTGGCAACCATAACTAGGAGATTCCCACAGTGAAGTAATCTTGGAGAACTCTGTGGATATGCAGGATAAATGGTGCCAGGACTAACTGTGAGAACTGGGAAACCACAGAACAAATCCTGCTTATGGGATTCCTTGTAGTCTTTACCTTGCTTGCAATGATGGTTTGCTGCTGCCTACCAGAAACTTCTTCCTTCTCCCCTACCTCCCTTCTTCATCATACAGGGATGAACAGCAAGAAAGGCATCCCTAGAAAGACATGTTCATGGCCCCATGAATGCATAGATATGAATATGTGGATCTATCCTAAGAAGGAAGAATACAACGAGGAAAGCAGCCTCTCCATAATAAAACACTGCAAAATACCATGCAGGCAAATTCTCAATCATCAAAAATATCTGTAGCGTTTTACTCACCCACAAAGTAATGAAATGCTTTTATAAAGATTCTAAATATTTTATTGGACAAATAACCATGACTTCTTTCAAATAAATGTTATTACTCTTTCAAAAAGATTTTTGAGGGGCTCCTGGGTGGCTCAGTCAATTGAGTGTCCAACTTTTAACTTTGGTTCAGGTCATGATCTCACAGCTCGTGAGTTGGAGCCCTGCATCTGTCTCTGTGCTGACAGCTCAGAACCCAGAGCCCCTTCGGATTCTGTCTCCCTCTCTTTCTACCCCTCCCTCACTCATGCTCTGTCTCTCTCTGTCTCCTTGAAAAATAATTATTTTTTTTAATGTAAAAACCATTTCTAGTTCACATTTTTGCATCATTTACAAAACAATCAGACTTCGTTTAGCCTATGGGAAGGATTTGGCTACTGGCCACAGTTTGCTGACCCTTACCCTAGATTATAACTTTGACATAACCTTTTCCAAATTGGAAATCTGGCTTTTGGTGGGATGGAACTTGGCAATTAGTTACAAATACGTGGGATGTCTCCACATCAGCTTAAGACAAGAATAAAGATGATTCTTACATCTCTCCTGTTAACTGCTGTGTGAATGTGTCTAGAACTGTGAAGACTAAATCCTCATTTCAAACAGGATTATTATAAATGAGATGAGGCCTTGAGAAAATTACAAAGCCAAGGAAGAGAAGTAACTGATCACGGTCCATTTTCTGCAGTTTGATACTTGATACTGATAAATAAATTAAAATCTCTGGCTTCTCCAAACCACTTACCTATGTGAAAAAGAGGCTTAAAATTTTGTGTAAATTAGCTTGACAGCTTAGCGAAAATAGCATAGCAGATGCCCAGTGATGAATGAATGCTTTTCCTTTTAGATAAGTGATTCTCAACCTTGGCTGCATATTAGAATCATCTGGAAAGCTTTTAAAACTCTAAATGCCCAGACTGTGCACCTCTACCAGTTAAATCAGAACCTCTGGAGTATGAGAGCTCCCTAGGTGATTATAATGTGTATGCATGGTTGAGAACCACCACTATAATATAATATTCAGAATTTCTGCCCTTTGTTAGGGTGTCATGTCCAATGCCAAATGACACAATTCGAAACACTTGCATAATTCTGTGTAGCCTGACTCCTAAGTAGATTCAGATGCTTTGATTATAGATACCTGGCCTTGAACCTGTGTGCCAGGGCCCGGTGAATTCCAGGTGGGCTTCTGGATTCTGTGTCTATAACCCTGGCAACAAAGAATGCTGCAGGTACAAATCAATTTAAAAAATAGCAAAAAAGACTTGAATAGGCACTTCGCAAAAGATAATATATGAATAAGATGAATAAGCACATGAAAGGTTCTCAGCATCTTTAGTCATCAGGGAAATACATATTAAAACCATAATGCGATACAATTTCACACCCACTGACAACTCCAAAAGACTGACGATACCAAATATTGGCAAGGATAGAGCAACTGGAACTCCCGTGCACTGCTGGTGAGAGCATGAAATGGCACAACTACTTGGAATAACCATCTAGCAGTTTCTTATAAAGTCAAATATTCACTTGTCTAATGACCCAGCAATTCCCCTCCTAGGAAATAAAAACCAACGTTCACTAGAAATGTTCAAGAATGTTCATAGTATCTTTATTCACAATAGTTAAAAACTGCAAACAACTCCAATTGTCCATCTACAAGGAAATGAATTAACAGATTGTGTTGTATTCACACAATGGCATGCTACTCAGCAAGAAAAAGGAACAAATGACTGGTGCACACAAAACACAGATGAATCTCAGAAACATGTCGAGGGAAAGAAGCATGACACAGAATGTATATGGCATGATTCCATTTATACGAGGTTCAAAGAGAGGCCAAACTAGGGGCACCTGGCCAGCTCGATCGGTAGAGCTTGCTACTCTTTTTCTTTCTTTCTTTTTTTTTTTTTAAGTTTATTTACTTATTTTGAGAGAGAGAGAGTATGGAAGGAGGCAGAGAGAGAATCCCAAGCAGGCTCCTGTCAGCATAGAGCATCGATGCATGGCTCGAATCCACAAACCATGAGATCATGACCAGAGCTGAAACCAAGAGTTGGACGCTTAACCAACTGAGCCACCGAAGTGTGCAACTCTTGATCTTGGGGTTGTGAGTTTGAGCCCTGCATTGGGTGTACAGATTACTTAAAAATAAAAAAATCCTAAAAAAAATTCAAAGGGAGTCAAAACTAATCTCTGGTAATAGAAATCAGAGTAATTGGGGCACCTGGGTGGCTCAGTCGGTTCAGCGTCCGACTTCAGCTTAGGTCATGATCTCGCGGTTTGTGAGTTCGAGCCCAAGATTGGGCTCTGTGCTGACTGCTCAGAGCCTGGAGCCTGCTTCAGATTCTGTGCCTCCCTCTCTCTCTGCCCCTTCCTCTCTGGTTCTCTCTCTCTCTCTCTCTCTCTCTCAAAAATAAATAAACATTAAAAAAAAAAGAAATCAGAGTCGTTGTTTTCTGGGGGCAGGGAGGGGAGCTACACAAGGGTTGACTAGAAAGGGAAAGGAGAATGAGGGAACTTTTTTGAGTGATAGAAATATTTTAATATTCTATTCACCTGGGTGGTTGCCACTGTCAAAACTCAAAGAACTGTACACTTAAGGTCTATGCATCTTATTCTATGTAAATCATACTCCCATAAGTAAAGTATTTAAAAATTATATGAGAAGAATGGAGGCCCTATGACCACACGTAGTTGGTCCCTCTCTCCAGGAAACTTCTTGACTTTGGCAAGGTGAGAACCAATACAGGGTCTCAAGAGCCCTCTCACCACAGCTAGTGCCCCAGAGCTCTTTCCCCATTAGGGCAAAGGCTCAGAGGTGGCAGAGTGAAGGGCACTTTGGAGAATATCAAGTAGTGCTGTTTGTAGTGCTGTGGTTCTACTGGAGTGTGGAGCATGTGAAGGAGAAGTTGGGAAACAGAAATGTCAAGGAAGCCCTTGAATGCCAGGTGGAAGAGCTTGATCTTTATTGTAGGTGGTGGAGTCTGCTAGAGGTTTTGAATAGACAATCCTCAAATAAATGCCTTCTTCTTGAGGGTTTCCCCGATCCACCTGTGATGCTTAATGCCTCATGGAATCCAGAGGAATGCACAGAACCTGTTAGCCGAAGATCCTCCTCATGGATTCTTTCAAACTCAGAGCCTTGGCCCTCTGATGATGAGCGGAAGTATGAAGGCTGCTGTTTGCTTTGGATTCAGACTTGTTTTTTAGTCCTTTCCTAATCCCACAGACATGATTTCATGGACATTTTCCAGAATAGCTTACTTTCCAGATCTTGTTCTTCATCTTCAACTCACTCCTCACACTCTGCAATCTTATTTCTCATTCCACTATTCTTCTTAAACCACTCTCACATAGAAGATGAATTCTATTAATTAGAACTCTGTATTAGTTTAACTATTACTGTAGGACAAATTATCCTAAAACTTAGTTTGCATGAAAACAATGATAATCATATATTACCTTTCACATTTTTTATGGGTCAGGACATCCGAGAGGGCACCACAGGGCACCACCAGAATGGCTTGCCTCTCTGTTCTGTGATGTCTCAGTCTTAGCTGGAAGACTTGAAGACTGGAGGCTGGCATCATCTGAAGGCTCATTCACCCACATCTAGTGATAGATTCTGGCTCTCAGCTGAGACCTTAGCTGGGCTTGTGGGTTGCAGCTACACATGGCTTCTCTAAGTGGATTAGGTTTCCTTACAAGATATTGGGTGGGTTACAAAGGCGAACGTTGGAAGAGAGACAGAAAGAGAGAGATGGAATCTGTACCTTTTTATGTCTTAGCCTCAGAAGTCACATAGCATCACTGTGCCATCCTCCACTGGTCAAGGCAGTTACAACCCCCACCCACACTCAAGGGATGGGAATACAGACCCCACCTTGGTGGAAAGGATATCAGTCATTGCAAGAAAAGCACTGGTGCAGTGGGATAAATATATTGATGCAGCCATCACTGGAAAATACAATCATTTTCTATTTCATTTACAGAAACCCCAAGACTAACTGGCTTAAACTAAGAGGAAATTTATTGACTCACATATGAAAACTCCAGGCGTAGGGGTGACCCCAAATAAGGCTTGAATAAATCTCAAGCTATGTCCTCAGAACCCAGTTTCTCTTTTCTTCATCTCTGGGCTCAGCTTCTTCCATGCTAGCTTGAGTCTCAGACAGATTCTCCCTTCATGGTGGCAAGATGCTGCCACAGCTCCACCTACACACCATCTCTTGCTCAGTTACTGCAGGAAAAGAGAAATATGCTTCTATGACAGTTTACACGAACATCCTAGAAACTGAGTTTCTTTGGCTCTAATTGTCCTGACTTTGCTCTGGTGCCCATCCCTGAGCAATTTGCTGTCATCAAGAAAATGTACTGCATGAACTGCCATGGGCTTGAGTCACACAGCCACCTCCAGAACCAGGGGCAAGGTCAGCAGCATCATAAGTCACAGGTCTTCTACAACAGAGATTAATTCAGCGATGAGAACAGAATTTACAGGGGACAAGGGACAGGAGGACAGGGGTTTATATTTCTCATAGCACAGAAAGTCTGGGATCACACAGCTACTGGTGTCATCCCATGCTTCCATGGTTTCGGACAGGTAGAGCTGTGGTTCTCTTGATCCTTCCACTTTTTCCAAAAGATGAATGCTCCAGGGGTGCCTGGGTGGCTCAGTCTGTTGAGCGTCTGACTTCGGCTCAGGTCATGATCTCACGGCTCTGTGAGTTTGAGCCCCACATCGGGCTCTGTGCTGACGGCTTGGAGCCTGGAGCCTGCTTCGGATTCTGTGTCTCCCTCTCTCTCTGCCCCTAATCCATTCGTATTCTGTCTCTGTCTCTCTCAAAAATAAATAAACATTAAAAAAATTTTTTTTAAAAGATGGATGTTCCCGTTCTAGTTATCATGTCTGTCTAGATATCATGTCTCTTTGGTGCCATAGATCACATTGCCGCTGCTCACCTTAAGGTGGTTGGGAAACTGAGTACAGGTGAGGCAGCCAAGGGAGAAGAGGGTTGGAAAGAGCATTGAGTTATCCAGCCCATAGTCTGTCAAATCAACCCCTGGACATAGAGGTGTGTCTGCTTCACCCAAATCACATGGCTGAAGAAAGAAGTGATGTCTCTTTCATAGAAAAATTGGAGCACACTTACCATAAGAAGGCTAATGAGATGCTGAATGGCAAACATAAGAACTGGCCACTGCCTCAATGACCTTTCTTTGAATTCTGCAAAAGTCTTTCCTTTCTGTGGGAGGTGCAGAAGAAACCCTGGTGACTTCTTACTAGTAATTGCCAAATTCTGTAGCAATTTAAGTAATTTTCTTATTGGATCTCTCTTTTGCATTGGATACTATTGATCATTCCTTTAAAAAAATTTTTTTTAATGTTTATTTATTTTTGAAGGAGAGAGAGACAGAGTGTGAGCTGGGGGTGGCGGGGGGGGGGGGCAGAGAGAGAGGGAGACACAGAATCCGAAACAGGCTCCAGGCTCTGAGCTGTCAGCACAAAGCCCAACGCGGGACTCTAACCCACAAACTGCGAGAGCATGACCTGAGCCGAAGTCGGACGCTCAACTGACTGAGCCACCCAGGTGCCCCGATCATTCCTTTATTTCTGCAACTCCTTACTTCTTTTTTTAAAAAAAGATTTTATTTTTAAGTCATCTCTACTCCCAACATGGGGCTGAAACTCACAACCCCAGATCAAGAGCCGCATGCTCCACCAACTGAGCCAGTCTGGCACCCCTGTAACTCATTACTTCTTCATTAAAACGGTTTCCCTTGCTTCTGTGACACTGAGCTTTTTGGGTTGTCCTTGAACCTCTCTGACCATATGATCTGTGCATTTGAGAGTCCCTTCTTCATCCCCCTATTCCACACACATGAATCTGCCTGCAGCCAAACACTTTTCTCTTTCTGTCTACTCCCTTCTCTTTGTCATGTTTCTTAATCTGACTGCTCAGTTTAGGTATTTTCATTCTTATTTCTATAATAAAGAAATTTAAGGTTGTTAATCTTCTTGTAAGGAGAGATTTGGCCCATTTGTAAGAACTTTGTTATGTAGTGCTCTCCCTTTTGTAAATATCTAAATAGAGTTTGCTTTCCTTGAGTTTATTTTGTAATATGAATAATGCATACTCTGCTTTCTTTTTGTTTGCACTTGGCTGTTGTCCTTTCCTAAAGGTTGTGTTTAATGTTTCTGCTCATTCATATGTTCCACACACTTGACTTAAATACACACACTGGACTTCCATCTAGTACATGCATGGGCCCTCTTAACTTTCCATGTTTATTAGTTTAAATGCCATGGCTGCACACCCAGAGATTTCTGAACTTTGGCCCACTACTGAAAGGACTTTGGACGCCCTTGATATACTGCATGGCAGAGATATTGAGGAGACTGAATCAGGCAGGGTTCTTTGATTGTAAGCAACAGAAACCAGCTCTGGCTAACTTTAAAAAAATATATGGGCTAGTTCACAGAAGAAAAAGAAAGGCTGAAGAACTAAAACCCTATCACCCACAGGGAAACATTCAAATTCGTTAAACATAATAGAAATGTTCTTTTATTTTTTCCCCCTCAGTGAGACATTGTTCTAAGTACCAGGAAATCAGCGGGAACCCCTACTTTCAAGACACATATGTCTAATGTGGATCTAGACCCAGGGCTTAGCTCAACAGCCTCTTATCCTGCCACTTTCCAACATACACAGTTAATACCTTAAATATCTTAAATACCACAGTTATGCATTTCCCTCATGGACTAGGTTCTTTCCTTAATGTTTGCATATCTTCTATTATTCTCCTCTTTCTGCCTGTAATGCCCTCTCCCACAATTTTATTTGATGACCTTCTATCCAGTCTTCAAAAATCAAGCAAAATGTCACCACTATTACGGGGAGGTCAATAAATGACTCCCACATTTTCCCTGCTCAGTTGGGAACTACTGTATTTCTCTTTCTTTCTTTTTTAATTTGTTTTGACAGAGAAAGAGAGCAGGGGAGGGGCAGAGAGAGAGAGGGAGAGAAAGAATCCCTAGCAGGCTCCAGGCTAGAGCCTGATTCGGGCTTGATCCCATGAACCAAACCATGAGATCATGACCTGAGCCAGAAACTAAGAGTCAGAAATTCAACCTGAGTGAGCCACCTGGAAGGCCCCATTGAGAACTATTTCATATGTAGATTGATAACATATCTCATATGCTGATTGAATAAAAAATGTCATTTTTATCATTAATAAAGTCTGAGAGAATATGGCTTATGTTTGAGGCCAAATGACTTTGTTAATATTTGGTCGTACAGTTAGGCAGACATTTTAAAAAATATTTAAAGTTTTATTTTATCTATTACAAGTATTGTTTCTAAGATTATTTTAAATTATTTTTATTTTATCTAGTAGTTATAGAAAAACATTTTTGTTAGCGATGATATTATAGTCAGTACCATGTGGTTAAATGAATTTCATTATTTAAAAATTTTTTTAAAAATAGGGGCACCTGGGTGGCTCAGTCAGTTAAGCATCTGACTCTTGATTTTGGCTCTGGTTATGATCTCACAGGTTCGTGGGTTTGAGCCCCACATGGATCTCTGCGCTGACAGCATGCGGAGCGTACTTGGGATTCTCTCTCTGCCTGCCCCTCCTGCTCTCTCTCTCTCTCTCTCTCAAAATAAATAAACTTGAAAATTTTTTAAAAATAATTTGTGATATAGAAATGTAAATGTCTGTTCTCATTTCAACTTCTTTGGATGCTTTATTTTGAGGCTGTCATAGCTAAAAAAGATGCCTCATGGTGATATGTAAACCCAAGACTATATCAAAACTTGATTTCCTCTTTCAGTTGTATATTCCCATTGCTTTTTGTTGAAATTCAGGTTAGTAAATATCCATCTTTCATCATATTAATCAGTTTTTCTTGCAAACTATTTGGAAGATGTGGAATTATAATAATTTTAACAAATGAGTTAAAAAACAATGATGCTTTTATCTGAAAGATTTTTAAATTGGTTAACAATTTTTTCCCATTTTCTATGTACATGTATATAAATTTTATAGGTGACTCCCATTGGTTTCTATAATAAAATCATGTAATTATATAAAATGCTTTTTCATAATTATAAAATTCTTTTCATAATTCTCTCTGCATTTATCTGTTTAATTTTTTCCACATTTATTGACATATAATTGACATAAACTGCACATACTTATAGTGTACAATTTGGTGAGTTTTGACAGTGTTATATGGCTGTAAAACCATCAACATACCTTGAGTATCCTATACCCTTTCCTAATATGTCTGTGACCTTTTCCTCACTCAGCTCCAGGCAGTTGCTGATCTCCTATAATACTTGAGTTGTCAAAGTATGGACTAAAATATCTGCCAGGTTCATCTGGGCTTGTGCCAAAGGATAAAAAAGAGAGGTAAGTGCTGAGCCTTGTATATATTATTCCTTCTTGCAAACTCACCAGTCACATAAGCTACTATTCCTCCCTTTAAGGAACTCCCAGCATAGGAATGCAAGAAACCTGGGATAAGGAGGTTCCTTCTTTAACAATGCTTTTCCCTCCTCTTCATACAGTCATTAACTACTCTGGGCTCCCACTTTATAAACACTTCCGTAATAATGTGGGGAAAACATTACTTAGCAGAATTCACGGAGGACTGCAAAAAGATATGTTGAGCCTGCTCTCTATCAGAGAAGGAGCTAGGAATAGAGTGTCAGGAAAGTGAGCTTTCAGAAGGTGGTGGAGTGTCAGAAATGGAGTCAGAGGCAGCTGAAAGTTGCATTTTGTTTGATATCACCCCACCCTTCATTTACTCTATGTTAACGAGGGTGAATTTTTATACACATGTAAAAATGGTGATGGGCCAGAGATTCAAGATCAGGTGTGATGAGGGGCAGAATAGAGACAGTGTACCAGTACTGAGAGAGTTTCCATGAAAGGACCAAGAGAACCCAAATATTTAGTTATCCAAAGATTTTTTCAAGGGTCATGTCGTAACCAGCCTCCAAGATGGCCCCCAGTGACTCTCCTCTTCTCCCTTCTCCTCTCCACTCCTTCCTACAATGAATTGGGTGGTCTGTGTAACCTATAGAATATCATGATAATGATGGAGGGTGATTTTCAAGGCGACGTCACAAAAGACAGCCTTTTATGCCTTGCTCTTTCTTGGATCACTAGCTCTGGAGGAAGCCAGCAGCCAAGTTCTAAGGACACTCAAGCAGCACCAAGGGGAGGTCCACATGGCAAGAAATTAAAGCCTCCTGAGCAGCTATGTGAGTCTATCTTGGAAATGAATCCACCAGTCTCAGGCCAACATCTTAACTGCAAGCTCATAGAGACCCTTTGCCACCATTATCTTATGTTTTGCAAACTGTCGTCACTCAGCTGCCTCCCTGAAAGACTCCGAGCTCCTAGAACCCTGAACCCCGGACTTGCTTATTTAAGTCTGTCCCCATCACAGCAGGCAGATTAAAGGCTAAAAGAAAGTGTGTTGGATGAACAATGGTTGCCCTCTAATCAAATGAATGAATAAATGAATGAAGGAGGGAGATATGCCCAGGGTCCGTTGAGTCAAAAGGCACAGACTTCATCTCTAGGTCTTTCTGAAAAACTAGACCTATGTCTCACAATAGCAACATCCAAGGGAGAAACTATGACTATTTTCACATAGACTAGGAAAGACTGCCAAACCCTCAAAACAATGGGAAGGAGTCTTCAAGTATCACGGAAAGAAGAGATGTCACTTTGGTAACTGTGGGTGGCAAAGCAGGATTAGAGCAAGGAGACAACTCCCCTGTGAGTACCTCATTTTACAGCATATGTTTTCCAACAGTCTTGTGAGGTAATCAGAGATAGGATTACAGCTCCATTTTGTTGAAGAGAAAATTGAGAATCAGAGAAGGAAAGCAACTAGCCTGAAGTCACACAGGAAACACATAGTCCTCAAATTCCCAACCAGAGAGTTGTTCCAAGACTCTCTAATGTATTTCTCAAAAGATTGCTTTAGGGGCGGCTGGGTGGCTCAGTCGGTTAAGCCTTCGACTTTGGCTCAGGTCATGATGTCGGGGTTTGTGGACTTGAGCCCCGCATCCGGCTCTGTGCTGACAGCTCAGAGCCTGGAGCCTGCTTTGGATTCTGTGTCTCCCTCTCTCTCTGCCTCTCTCCTGCTCACGCTCTGTCTCTCTCTATCTCAAAAATAAATAAACATTTAAAAAAATTAAAAAAAGAAAAAGATTGCTTTGTATTCCTCTTGGCCTAAGCCTGCACCCACCACAGACCCCTAGGCAAAGGAAAGGAAGTGAAAAGAGTAGTTGCTTTCCTGCTGAGAACACTTCCAGTCTGTTTGCAAAGAGATCCCACCAAACCGCCTATTTATTGGGGTGGGGGTGGACAGGGGTTTGAGCAGGGATTTATGAAAGGAAAGGGAAGGGCTGAAGAAGCTCTGGATGGCAGAATTCCACTCAGCGTCATTTAGGCCCCTCCTCCTCCCAGAAGCCAGCTAAGAATGATCCTCCTCGCCTGAAACTCCCACTCCTTTTTCTGAACTCATTGTGAAGTTGGTGGGTGACGTATTGGGAGAGCAGAGCAGTGAGAGGAAGTGGGGCATTGCCTGGATTTCACGGATTTACCTCCATTTGTACCCCCATCTCCACCTCCTTAATGTACTTTATACGGGCCTCTATCATAGGTCTTATCAATCCAGCCCAGTCTAAATTATATAAACTCTTCTCTGGCATATTTGACAAAGAATGAAGGATTTCTGCAGTTTCTCAGTAATTACTCTTTAAATATTAATAATTGAGATAAAGACAAAAGAAGAGAACACTAAATGTAAGTATTTACAAATACTCTTCCTACTGTCTTTTCGCTGGAAACAGGAGCATAACAGAAGCTGAGAGCAGACCAGACTGCTTTTCAGGAGAAAGAAGGGAAGCAGGAAAAGGGGGAGAGAGGAGGCAAATGGGTGGAGGTGAGTGGTGGGAAGAGATGGAGATGAAATGAGCTGTCACCCTGAAGGATGGAGCTCTGGGGAGAGATTTGTAGTGAGAAGTTTCGTGAAATAATCGTATGTGTTGTGATATAATTCCCATCTTCTTTCCAAGGGCATTCAGTAAAGATTTCTGCTCTTGTAGAGTCTCATTTGTGTTTCTCTTAGAGGTACCACTGACCCAATTCTGCCCTAAAAATGATGACATACGCCTCAGTTAAGTTATAATAATGCTACTTCTACTACTACTAATAGCATCTACTCTTTAAAAAAATTTTTTTTAAACATTTATTTATTTTTGAGACAGAGAGAGACAGAGCATCAATGGGAGAGGGAGACACAGAACCCGAAACAGGCTCCAGGCTCTGAGCTGTCAGCACAGAGCCCAACACGGGGCTCGAACCCACAAACCGCGATATCATGACCTGAGCTGAAGTCAGACGCTTAACCGACTGAGCCACCCAGGTGCCCCAGTAGCAACTACTCTTTAGTGAGTGCCTTTTGTGTGCCAGATCCAGACACTTGTAATGTCATCAACTGGATTTAAAATGTTTCTAATTGACTACAAATAGCTTTGTATGATTGGTGATTCACAGATATTCGCAGTTATGATCTGTTCTTGGAGTCACAAACTCATTTGTCTGCAAGGATGAGGCTCTAGTGAAGTGGGCTATCTTTAACAGTATAAATTTGATATTGACTCTGCGGGTCAGGTGATGTAAGGGAGGAACAGACACAGGTCAACTGGAGAGCCAGGCCCCAAGAAGGCAGCTGCTACTTAGTCTAGACCAATTTTTGCCATGAGGAAATACGGCCTCACTGTTACTGGATCCTGTGTAAGTTTTTCCACAGAAGTCAGAAATGCCTTTTCATATGTATTCCTAATTTTTAAATTAATTATAAATCTTTAGGAGAACTAGCTTGTGGCCTCTCTTTACTAAAATGGGCCAAAGAAGAAACGGTAATTAATGTCATTTGGTCAGAAAAGCTTAAGCCACTCGGCTCTTGAGAAAAAAGGGAAAAACAAAAAAACAAAACAAAAACAAAAACAAAATGAAACCAAAACCAGAGACCAGAACAGGAACACGGTGTGTCACAAGGCTTTTGTAGAAACTTGGTTTCTTGGGGCGCCTGGGTGGTGCAGTCGGTTAAGCGTCCGACTTCAGCCAGGTCATGATCTCGCGGTCCGTGAGTTCAAGCCCCGCGTCGGGCTCTGGGCTGATGGCTCAGAGCCTGGAGCCTGTTTCTGATTCTGTGTCTCCCTCTCTCTCTGCCCCTCCCCCGTTCATGCTCTGTCTCTCTCTGTCCCCAAAAAAATAAACGTTGAAAAAAAAAATTAAAAAAAAAAAAAAAGAAACTTGGTTTCTTTATAATCCAGCTTATATCCTTTTAGGTCTGTAGTTCTCTAACTCAGCTGCTGGATTTCCCTAAAGGAAATTGCGTACTGGCTGAAGATGACACAGTGAAATCATAAAGAAAAGTGTGCAAGTTTAAAAGATAGGCTGTGTTCCAGCTGAGTGAAGCAACCAGATCTGTTCTGGGCTTCCCTACATTCCAGCCACAGCAATTTCTGGGACTGGTTCCTACTGGGGGTCCAGGGGAGAAAGCTAAATTTCTTAAAATCCTTCCACCTGCACAGCACACTGTTGCTGAGTTCTGTGTTCTAAGGCCAAAAAGAGGGTACGAATGGAAAAAGGAAATGAGAGTGGGGGTGGGGATGAGAGGGAGATTTAAATTCTCAGGCTCAAATAATGTCAGAGCAGGGAGGGACCTTAGATAGCATTCTAACCCAATTTTTATACATCTTTTATTTCTTAACATTTCAAAATTAGGATATACTTGTGTTAACAGATTGCTATAAATAGAAAGCAGACACTCCTTCCTCTCTTACCTTCATTTACAGCTGGAGAAACAAGCTTGTAGAGGGAAGTGATATGCATTGTCACCTAGTTAGAGTGCAGGGCAAGTTTTCACGGAGATCGACATTGGGATTGAGCAGGATTGTTTCCTATAGAAAGGGAAGAGGCTGGAATGTTGAGGAGAACGTTTAGTCTCAGATATTTTTATATCTGAGAAAAGACAGGAAGAAAAAAAGACTATGCTCAGAGTTTTATATATGTTATTGTAGTTGTTGTTGTTGTTGTTTTTACGTAAGCCTTACCTCTCGCCTGGGAGGGAGGTATAGTTATTCTCATATTAAACATGAGGAAACTGGGGATCAGAGGGTTAATTAACTTGCCCAATATCACACAACTAGAAAAGTGGAGTAACTAGAATCCAGGTCTCTATAACCCTCAAGTTTCAATCCCATATATCACTCATGTAAATTAAAAATGGTTTCCTCTGCCTCTGGGCACATGAAGCCCAGCACCACAGCTCATGGAGATGGCGGGTACGTTCTACAGTGCATTGGCTGTGTGTTCTCCTCCAAGTGCATGGCCCTTAGCTACTCTGCAATATGGTTTATCAAAAAAAAAAAATCAGGACATTTTCATTATGATACGTCTTTACTAACTCTCCAAATTCTCTTTGAACTTTATTCTGATGTGAGAGAATGGGGAACGGAGTACCTGCTGAGAGACTCTAAGATGCAGGGGCAAGAAAAGGGAAGAGAGTCATACTGCTCAGACACAAGGGTACCATATCTTGGTCAACAATGAAGAGAACCCTGGAGATCTGGGTTGTGAGGCTATCATCCACCCTAATATAGCTAATTGACTTGGGTCTTGGTTTTCTCCCATGTAAAGTGGTACAAAGAAGGGATTGGACCAAATGAATTCTGAGGTTCCTTCCAACTCTGAGGTGTATGGTTCCAAGAATAGATATAGATGCCCAGTGGGGGAAATGTTTTAAATCAGCCAAAAACTTAACAAGCAAAAGAGAAGAGACTCATATGAAGAATAGAAGACAGGCAGACTACAGATATCATTTAATCTAGTGTCTGAAAAATGGTATCTAGTCTCTGCTGCAATAGGCTCTTGCCCCCTTGAGACAGGCCATGTCATTGTTGGCCAGTTCTCATGGTTAGAATTTCTTACAGTGAGTCAGACTTGCTTTCTGAGACCTAACTGTGCCATGGGAACCATAGAGCCCATTTTAAATATACTTCCAAAATATAGTCTTCAGATATTGGAAAACAGTGAATGTAACTCCCCAGATTTATCTCTTCTCCAGGATAAGTGTTCCTTGAACCACACCATTCATCCCTCAAGAGACAGGGTTTCAGGTCCCGTGATCCGGGCTCATTCATTCAACAAACATTTGCGAGGCATGTATGTGCCATGTTCCGTGGGAAAAACTGGGAATACACAAGGTGAAGAAGACACAGTCCTAACACTCAAGGGCTTTACTTCTAGTGGGAATGACAAAGAAGTCCCTAAACCATTGCACCAACCCTAGTAGAAGGTGTGTAAGTGTAGTGGGGGTCGAAGAAGGAGACAGTCAAATCTACCCAACGGGTCAGGAGGACTTTGTGGAGGAGAGACTTCTTCCTCTGTAGGTCCGTACATAAATCACTTTATCTTCCTCTTCATCCAAGGACTTTACCTCCTTCTGCCTTCTTTTCTTGGCATTTCTCTAACACATCCTGTTAGAGTGTTATGTTTCAGGAAATTTTTTAAAAATATATTCATCTGCCACCTTAGAAATGTTTTCATAAGAAGAGAATCTAGCAGCTTGTGACAAGAATGACTATTTCGGCACATAAAGTCTGAGACACTTTTACCAGCTCCCATTCTTACAGTCTCTCCAACCTAGCTTTCCTCTCTTTCATTATTCTCTTTTTCTTCCTCTCTCCTTCAGGATTTCTCTCACTCTTCCTTTCAAGGCATTTTTACAATCTCATAGTTAATCCTCACCACACAGCTTTTTTGTAAATTCAGATGGGTTAAGGGACATGACAGAGGGCACAAGCTGGGAAGTAGCAGAAGCACGATTTGAACCTAGCTCGTCTGATAAATATTCACATTCAGTTATAGGAAAAGAGGTCACAGGGTTCCTATCTGACCCTTTGCTAATATATGAGTGCATATTTGAAAATATAATCATTTCCACTACAGGCTAAAATGCAGGCCTAATTCTCCCACCTAGTTCCCTTCTATCCTTCTTGGATGAAGTATAAAATATCCTCTCCTAACTGTGTTTAACCTGTTTCTGCTAAATGTACGTATTTTCCAACTATTTAATCATCACTTTCACATAAAAAAGTTGTCTTCTCAAACAAAATTTTTTTTTATCTTCTCATAATGTCCTGAGCAGGTAAATGTGTCAAAGTCCTTTATCTTATCTTAGAGGATGCAGCATGATATAAAAAACAAGGTTTCCTAAAAGTCAGTAATCTCTATACCACTTTTATTATTTTTGCTACATTCTTGAACTACTTACAGCACTTTAAAAAACTGTTTTAATTTTGGGGTACCTGGGTGGCTCAGTGGATTGAACATCTAACTCTTGATTTCGGCTCAGGTCATGATTTCACAATTTGTGAGATTGAGCCCTGCATAGAGCTGCATGCTGACAGGGAGGAGCCCACTTGAGATTCTCTCCCTCTCTCTCGCTCTCTCTGCCCCTACCCCATGAAGACGCGTTCTCTTTCTCTCTTTCTCTCACTCTCTGTCTCTCTCTCTCAGAGTAAATGAATAAACTTTTAAAAAACCCTGTTTTAATTTCAATTTATTTACTTTTTTAACTTAAAGTTTAAGACGAACTTTAAATCTTTATATAGTGTCCCTATATGTAATGCCAAATTTTGATGTGCTCTTTATGTGTTCTAAATATTAAAATAAATGGATAATTATAGTATCTATAAACATTTGTTCTGCACTACTTAAAATAATCTCAAGAGCACATCGGTGAAACCAAGGCTGCTGCATGCAAAACTCTAAGGGTGCCATTTACATCATGGTCATGTCAGAGCTGTTCAAAGCTGTGGCTATACACATTAGCCCTGAATAAACCTTGGGAACTTTAAGAAATAATGGAAAATAGAAAGGATACTTGATGGGAGTCTGTAAACCCGTACTTGAGCCCTGGCACTGCCACTGACTTACAGTGTGATTGAGGGTAGATCCTTTCATCTCTCTGGACCCCAGCTTCCAGATCTGAAAATTGAGGGGGGTTGACCTGAAGAGCCAAAAAGTTGTTACCATCTTTGTTGCATTGTTGTCCAATCTGTGTTGGATTGTTAAAATCCAGTTGTTAACAATCTTTCTTTTGAGTAGCTTTAGTCATTTTAGATACCATTCTGAAGCTTTCCCTAGCTCTTACTCCCAGAGGAAAGCCTTGCTGTTATTGTAATTCAGCCAGATAAAATGGGTACTTACAGACTGAGAAAAAGAATTTTCTTTGCTCCTGTACTCAGGAGATAAGATCAGGCAAGTCTCCCAAGACAGGGTTCACATTGGGCAAGAGGGCAGCTCTGGGGAAAATTGTGGATTTCATGTTATTGTATAAAGCCAGATGTTACCACTATGTTTATAGATACCAGTATCTGTGAATTTTTTTCTCTTGACTAGAGAGTAAGCTGTTTGAAAGTAGGATAAAATCCTCATAGTGCATTAATGCAGTAGGATCACAGTAAATGTTTGAAAATGGGAACACAAAGGGAAGGAGAGAAAGGAGAAGGGAGACAATGGAAGAAAGGAAGGGAAGAAAAAAGATGGGACTGGAGGGCTTGTCCTTTTATTCTTTAGAATAGGCTAAATCATTTTGGCTCATCACAGGAGTGACACCTAGATGTGAAGGACGATTATTTCATGATTTCTGTTCTTTGTCTTAATTTTCAAGAATACATTATTTCACACAGTAGAAATGCCATATAGGATGTTTTTCTAATCCTTTCACCACAGTTAAGACTATTTTGAGATTTCCCTTGTGTATCTTTGATCTTTTATTCATAAATGCATCCTATTTAAGTGATTTAAATACAATGCTAATTATTGTATATTTTATTAATTCATTTATTTATTCCAAAAATACTTTTGAGCCCCTACTATGTGTCAGAACCCATGCTAGACATTGTTGAAAATATAATGATGAATAAGATATAGTTCATGACCTCAAAGTTTCTATAGGCTATTTTGGGAGAGAGACAGGTAAATTACAAAAGACCATTGACATTTATGAATTACTATTCATTGTTTCGGCTATCCAATTCATGAAGAGCCTCAGAGATCCATGACATGAATCTAATTGTAATGAGAATAATTACACTGATATTGTGGGCTGTTGAGAGGATTAACTGAGATAATGCATTTTTAAACACCCAGCATGAATTTGAATCAAGAGCACTGTAAAAATCTTGTACAGGAGGAACTCACTTGGCTAGTCAAGCCAAACAGAGAAAATGGGTTGTAAAGAGGTGGGAAATGAAGATAGAATACCCCATTCTCCAAATTTGGGGAAGGGAAAACATTTCTTGTCATCAATTTAAAAAATATATGAAATCAGCAGCACAAATTGTAAAACATAAGTGACAATCCAAGTTCTTGTGTGGCAGTATTTATAAAAATTACAAACTATTTATCAAGATTAAAAAAAAAAGAAACATAATGATTGAAAAGAAAAAGCATAAGCATGCTGATATAAATCCAGTGAAGAGCACTCCTCCTGCCATCTCCACCTAGATGACAATCTGTTTCCCTTCTGCACAAATATAGTTGTTCATATCAAACTCGCACAGTTTGTATCACTTAGAACAATTTATGACGCATCTTTGGTTGTCAATCTTTTTTAACTCTGATGACATTATTTGAAATTCTCAAAAGTGTTTTAATTTTTCTTCTTTGACCCCCTCTCAGTGGCTGTGTTCAGAGCAGCCTCTATTCTCTGTCTGTTTGCTTCTTTATTTCAGCTCTTATTGTTTATGCCTGCTGTTGCCTCTTCTTTACCTCGGCAGAATTATTTGGCGAGAATTAGTGTTTCAGAGACTGGAGAAACTGCCCTGGTGTGTCTTGAAGGTTCAGGACCTTGGACAGCACCATAGGTGCCCTCCCCATTTCAACATTCTCCTCATGGTATGCCTGTGCAACCAATTATGAACAGTAATCATAAATGTATGTGTCAGGGACGTGCCATAAGACTCAATTTAATTAGTGTTATCCTAGCAGAATAAACAAAGTGTTGTAAGAGAACCAAGGAGGGAGAGATTGAATCTTCCTAAAGAATCTGGGAAATTTTCCTACAGAAGGTAACAGGATACTGGGTCCTAGGAGAATAGTAGTCATGGTATCCAGCTGTTTGAGCTAAGAGACATCTCAGTTGTCATTGTATACAATTTTAGTTTGAAAAAAGTTTTGCGTAGTGAATCAGGATTAATATGAACTGTGAATTACAGAAAACCTAAATAACTTAAAAATAAGGAAGTTTGTTTCTTTCATATAAAAGACATTCAAAGAAAATCAATATAGAGCTGATATGGAGACTTCACAGTTATTAGAGTCCCAAGATCCTTATGTCTTTCTCTTCTACTATCCTTAACGGATTCAAATGTGGAGAGTAACTCATGATGGCAGCTAAAACTTGAGTCATCACATCTGCATTCCCAGCAGAAATAAAGGGGAGAGTTATAATGGTACTTCCACTATCTAACTCAGTCCTTCTTAAGAACATGCCCTGGAAATTCTACCCTACAACTTCCGTTTACATTTTACTGGTCATTCCTTGCTGCAGGAGAAGTCAGGGAATGTGATATTTTAGCTGGACATATTACAGTCCATAACAAAATGAGAATTTTGTTAGTAGGAAAGGAGAATAAATATTAGACAATCTGTAGTCTCTGCCACACTTAATAAGCTCTTTAAGGGACCTTGTGGGTCATGTTCTCCTTTGTATCCTAGAGCTTAGCCCAGCAAATGAATAAACTGCATTTTAGAAAAATTGCAAAATCTCCAATTCCTCATGAAAGGTTTTTCTCATTGCACTCTATTTTCCAGAATTTCTACTCACTGGTCCTGTTTCCCCTCTGAAGTCACCCTGAGTAAGTCCTTTGTCTTATGTGGAAAACCTTCAGCTATCTAGAGACACTTCCCATGTTCTGTCTCTTTCTCTGAGGTATTTGCTTCTCTAGGACAATGACCTCCATCTTTTCAGCAATTTCTTATAAGACATGACTCCTGGATTCTCCCTTCCAATTTGGCCCTCATGGCAGAAATTTTGTCCCATCCTGGAGCCAGGAATTAATTAATCCATTTCAACCATGGGCAGGACCTAACTTCAGGTGCTGTCTGGGCTTTGTACTGACTAAAATAAGGCCTTATAAATTATTTTATTTAATTCCCTTGCAATTAAACTTCTTACAAAGTAGATGAGGGAAAAAGAGAGATGCATGAAAAGTAAACCATCATCCCCAAAATTGTCACTTGAAATTCACAAAATGTTACTTCCCTGTGTTTCATATTAATAACCCCTGGCACACTGGGGCTGCCTTTTGGTTGCAGCCCCAGGTTCTGTTCCCTGTTTTCCTTGGGAGTTGAACATCCAGGTCCCATTCCCCTATTTCTCTTCTCCTCAAAGCCTTGCATCTTTCCAGTTAAAACATTGTTCACTTATTGCACAATGGAGCTTGCACTCTCTACCCTGCAGAGTCAGAAAGAAATTTCCTAGAAGATTTAGCCTTTAGCCCAAGGCCTCAAATTTGCCTGACCTCCCATTAAGCACCCCACCCACCTTTGATCCAGCCTATTTTACTGTTTCTGGGTTCCCTGATTAACTCTGTCTTTACATATTTTATGAATATATTCACCCACCCATGTAGCCAATACATAGATCAAGATACAGAATTTTTAAAAATTGTATTTGAGTATAGTTGAAATATGTTACATTAGTTTCAGGTATACAAATAGTGATTCAACCACACTATATTGACTATATTTCCTATGCTGTACCCTTTATTCTCATGACTTATTCATCATAACTTAAAGTTTGTATCTTCCACTCCCTTTCACCCATTTTACCTACTCCCTCCCCACCGCCTCTGGCAACCATCAGTTTGTTCTGATTCTACTTTTTGTTTGTTCATTTATTTTGTTTTTTAGAGTGAAATCATATGGTATTTGTATTTCTCAATCTGACTTATTTTACTTGCAAAATACTCTCTAGGTCCATCCAAGTTGTCACAGTTGGCAATATCTCATTTTTTATGGTTGTATAATACTCCATTATCTATGTGTACATCTTCTTTATCCATTCATCTATCAATGGACACTTATGTTGTTTCCATATTTTTTTTAATTAAAAAATTATTTAGAGAGAGAAAGAGAGACCAAGTAAGTGAGGGGCAGAGAGAGAGCGAGAGAGAGAATCCCAAGCAGGCTCCATGCTGTCAGCACAGAGCCGGACACAAGGCTTCGTACCACAATGAGATCATGACCTGAGCAGAAATCAACAGTCGGCGGGGGGGGGGGGGGGCGCCTGGGTGGCTCAGTTGGTTAAGAGTCCAACTCTTGACTGCCGCTCAGGTCATGATCTCACGGTTTGTGAGTTTGAAGCCCACATTGGGCTCTGTGATGCTCTCTCTCCCTGCCCCTCCCCTGCTTTCTCTCTCTCTCAAAATAAATAAGTAAACATTAAAAAAAAAAAAGAAATCAAAAGTCAGCGGCTTAAACTGACTGAGCCACCTAGGTACCCAATGTTGCTTCAGTGTCTTGGCTATTGTGAATAATGCTGCAATGAACATAGGGGTGCATATATCTTTTCAAATCAGTGTTTTGTTTTCTTTGGGTAAATATCCAGTAGTGGAATTACTGGATCGTATAATATTTATATTTTTAATTTTTTGAGGAACCTCCATACTGTTTTTCACGTTGTCTGTACCAATTTACATTCCCACCAACAGTGCATAAGGATTCCAAGATAAAGAATATTTGTAGCCACCTAGAAGATTCCTATGTGCCTCCATTCAGTGAACACTCACCCGTCAATGACAGCCACTATTCTAGTGAGTTTGCCTGTTTTTGAACTTCAGGTAAGTGGAATTATCCAGTGTGTACTCTTTTGCATCTGACTTCTTTCCTTCATCATTAAGTTGGAGAGATTCACTCATGTTGTGAGTAGCACTATTTTGTTCTTTTCCATTGCTGTGTCCATTGTGGCAAATGTGTTCAACATTATTTCAATTTGAGTCCAATCTATAGACAAGATGGAGAACCTCGGCTCTAGAGTCAGAAAAAACAGGGGTTGAATCCTATCTTCAAAATTATTTGACCTGGATTCACCCCTGAAATGTCTACTCTCATGGTCATTGGGCTCAATTAGATATTGAGTTTCACTTAATTACTATAGGCCTTACATGGCATCAAATTAACTCACAAAGGCCCAAGATAACAGCATCTGGTACTTCTCCTCAGTAGTTCTTGTAGTAATCTAATAATTAGTTTTCTTTTGCCTCCCCCTGCAAGGGGACAGCTCAGGTACAAGGAGTTAAGATTACATCAGTGCATGTAGTGACAACCTTAGTTTAGAAATGACCTATCTTAAATAAGAATCAATACTTTGCATCCTATGGACACACCTTTCAGATTCCCTGTGGGAGATTAGTTTACTGCACTTAGGGAGATCCAAAGTCATGGCTTCCTACCTTAGATATCCTGACTTACATGCACTTTACCAATTGGGAGTTATTTTTACCATAAACAATGCTGCCTAATATCATAGCCCTCATTGTACCTTTATTGTATTTCCAGGGAGACAGAACATAAAGTTAACCCAAATTTGTCCTGAAAGGAGGAGAAAGGGAAAATGCTATATTCATATTCTCTTCAGCTGACATGCTAACCAAGGAGATTAGGTCTGAAAATGACTTGCTCTTTGAGTCAAAAACAGTATTTGCTGTATGAAAATGCTTAGTAAGTGTTTGCCAATGAGTAAATTATGACAAATAACAACATTAAAGAGTTGCTTCACTCTTAACATTTAACTAAAACAAAACCAAACCAAATGACTATTATGTTACCTTGGGTGAATCTTAATTTCTCCTAACTTCTGTTACCTCTTCTGTGAAATGGAAATAATAACTGTTCCCAATTTATTGGGATTGTTGTAAGAATTAAATGAGATAATGTATGTAAAAGATGTTACAAACAGCTAGACTTCATTATTATAAATGGAGAGGAGGCCTATATAGAGAGAAGGGATTTGTTAGCAGGTTACATATGGTGGCAGAACTGTTCAGGTCTCCTGACTTCCAGCCCAGTGCTTGTCCACGATACCATGTGGCCCCTTTTCACAAGTTGTCTTACCTAGTTATTGTTTAGGAAATCAAACATCCCAAAACAATCAGGACTTTTGTCCAAGAGAGACAACTTCTGTGAAGGGTCCACTTTGCCCTGTAGACTGCTCACCCATCCTGCACAGGACACAGTCCACTCAGATGCCCTTCTCCTGGTGTTAAGGGTGAAATTAAGATTTTTCTCCAGGCCATAAGAAAAAGTGAAACTTATGTTCTCAGCTTGCTGCTGACTAGCAGATGAAGGACAAACAGAGCCTCCAAGCATTCATTCTTGAAGACTCTGGTTCCTTTTTCAACAGCCACTGCAAGAAGGGGATATGAAAAGCAATATGATCAGAAGGTAATGAAAGAACGAATCTCACTGGGAGTTAAATACCATTGTTAAAAAAAAAAAAAAAAAAAAGCACCATGGGCAGAAGCCCAAAAATCAGAGGCTTCCCCAAGTGTTCTTTGAATCCATTTTTTTTAAGCTGTTAAAAACACCCTTAAAATAAACCTGCCATCTTGTGAGGACAGGAAGAAGGTTACCCGTCTTTCCATCTCCATCTGTAGGGCTAGCTCAGCTTTAGGCTTCCTTGAGCCACACTCCCCCGCCTCCAGCCTGTTCTTTACAACATGTCAGGGTGGGGTTGATTATAGTTTCTTTCCCTAACTTAGCGAAATTCAGTCAGAATTAAAATTTGAAGTGAACCAAGGAGAGACTATATAGTAGTTCGCTTCACAATGCATTTTATTCTTGCGATTTCATATTCTCTAATCATTTCTCTTTTTTTATGTTTATTTTTAAGAGACACTCAGAGTGCGAGTCGGGAGGGACAGAGAAGGAGAGGAAGACACAGAATTTGAAACAGACTCCAGGCAAAGCCCAACACGGGACTCGAACTCAGGAATGGCGAGATCATGACCTGAGCCGAAGTTGGAATGTTTAACCGACTGAACCATCCAGGCACCCCTAATATTCTCTAATAATTTCTAATATTGCTCTCAGCCATTTGTATTTATCAGTATGAGTTTGGATCAGGTCAGTTTGTGAGTTAGGTCAGGGCTCATGTTATATCTAAGATTAGAGCTCAATCTGCCGCTGAGGTCATGGCTCATACTTCAGTTGGGATCAGGGTTCACCCTGTGATTACAGCTCCATCATGGTGGGCTATGAATATAATCTGTGATTAGGGTAGAGACCTGTCTGTGACTAGTGTTAGGGCTCCATCTGTGCTGGAATCAGGTCTCAGCCTGTGGCAGAGATCAGATTTGTTCGTGGTGGACACAAGGATTCAATCAGGGGCTGGGCTCATAGCAGGATAGGGTTCTATTCCAGGAAAGAAGGTCAGGAAGTGTTGGTCAGAAGTTCAAAGAGTCCACTGAGTTGCTGTCAGATCAGAGGACTGAGCAGATGGGGGAACCAGAGAACCAAGTGGGGGGGGTCAAAATAGAGTTGGTGACTGCCATCACCATGGATTACATTAAAAGGACTAACCATACCAAGTGTGGGTGAGGATTTGGAGCACCTGGAGCTTTCTTATATTGCTGGTAGGAGTATACATTGAAAAACTATATTGAACAGCTCTGGCGGTATAAATAAAGGTAGGTATATATATGTATGCCATCTGGGTTCAGCATTTCCACTCCTGGAATTGACAGACAACTGCTACACACAACATGGATAAATTTCATGAAATAGTGTTAAGCAAAAGAAGCCAGACACCAACGAATATTTTATGATTCCATTTATAAGAAGCTCAAAAACAGACAAAATTAATCTGTGATGATAGGAACTAGATAAGGGTTACATTTGGGGGAGATATTAACTGGAGGGGGGCACAAAGGAGCCTTCCAAAAGTCTATGTTTTGAACTGGATGGTGGTTACACCATACATAAAAATTCACTGAACATTTAACATTTGTACCTTTTACTACATGTAAGTTCTATCTCAATGAGAGAAAAGAGAGTAAGGAAACCGTATGGAAGTGTGGTTGGCTAAGGGCACCTGGCTGGCTCAGTTGGTAGAACATGTGACTCTTGATCTCAGGGTGGTGAGTTCCAGCCCCACAATGGGTGTTGAGATTACTTAAGAAAAAAAAAATTTTTTTAAGTGTGATTGAGGGGAACCTGCCTGGCTCAGTTGATTGAGTGTTGGACTCTTGATTTTGGCTTCGGTCATGATCCCAGGGTCATGGAGTTGAGCCCTGAGTTGGACTCCATGCTGGGCATGGAGCCTGTTTGGATTCTCTCTCTCTCTCTCTCTCTCTCTCTCTCTGCCCTTCTCACAGGTTCACATGCATACTCTCTCTCTCTTTAAAAAAAAAAAAAAGGTGGTTGGAACGTAAAATTAGCTGAAGAATGGTTGGGGAGTTAATTCCATAATGGCTTGTTGAGCCTGGGGAGTGGGCCTGGAGGGTGTCAGGGGTAGAGGGGTGCAGCCTTTGAAGCAATCACACTGGGAATAATATAGTGTTAGAAAGCCACACACTTGGAGTCAAAAGTCCTGAGTTTGGATCTCAGCACTGTGCTTAGTATCTAATCCAGTGGGAAGCATGGTATGTTGTGATCTGTCGTGAGGTACCCCACAAATTATTCATTGGTAATTATAAGTCACTGAAGCTTTTAATATTTTCCTATTAATTCCTTTCAATTCGTGATCCATGCATTTGGTTACAAATTAAGCCTTATAGAACAGTATACAGTGAAAAGTCTATTTTACTCCCATTTCTGACTCCAAACACCAGTTCCTCAGTCTCCCTCTTGAGAGACAACCACTATCATTGGCTTCTTAAATATCATTCCAGAGAGTCTATGCATATTTTTTTAATGTGTATTTATTTTTGAGAGAAAGACAGAGAGTGAGCAGGGAAGGGGCAGAGAGAGAGGGAGACACAGAATCCGAAGCAGGCTCCAGGGTCTGTGCTGTCAGCACAGAGCCCAATACGGGGCTCGAACTCATAGACTGTGAGATCATGACCTGAGCCGAAGTCAGATGCTTAACCAACTGTGCCACCCAGGCACCCCAGAGTCTATGCATATTCATGAAGTATGTCCTTGCAGAAAATCACAAGGTATGCCTGTAATAATGTTGCTTATATATTGAATGCTTTATTTTATTTTCAAAATGGAATTAAGTTTTCATTATAAAAATAACACATGTTTATTTAAAATTGTATAAAGTAAAAGTGAAAACTCCCTAACCCACTGTACCACATCTTACTCCCCAGTTCTAGAGTTAACCACTGTTTCTAGAGTTAACAGTTTTTTATGTGCCTTCCTGACAACTGTATGCATGTGTAAATATACATAGAATATTGCTATAAACAGTAAATTTGCATTCTGAATTTTTTCATCAACAATATATCAGGGACACCTGGGTGACTCACTTGGTTAAGGCTTCGATTATTTTTTTAAAGTTTATTTATTTATTTTGAGAAAGAGAGAGAGAGAGAGGGAGGAAGAGAGAAGAGAGAGAATTCCAAGCCTGCTCTGTGCCATCAGCACAGAGCCTGACATGGGACTCAAACCTGTGAACTGTGAGATCATGACCTGAACTGAAATCAAGAGTCAGATGCTTAACTGACTGAGCCATCCAGGTGCCCTGCCACGCAAGCATCTGACTCTTGATCCCAACTGAGGGCATGATCTGAAGTCTACTTAAAACAAAACAAAACAATACATCTGAGATATCTTCCCACATCAATTACATATAGCTCAATTTACCTTTCCTCTTTTTTTTTAAATGTTTATTTATTTATTTTTGAGAGACAGAGACAGAGAGAGAGGGAGAGAGAAAATCCCAAGCAGGCTCCGAGCTGTCATTGCAGAGCCTGACGTGGGGCTTGAACCCACAAACTGTGAGATCATGACCTGAGCTGAAATCAAGAGTTGGACACTTAACCGACTGAGCCACCCAGGTGCCCCTCAACTTACCCTTCTTAACACAGCATCACATGTTTTTCCCTGGGAAAGAAAGCGGTAATGATGGGGCAGGAATTACACATGGGCATTTGAAAGAATCATTTGTCATATATGTTACAGAAGAAAAGCATATTGAAAGCAAATAACCTAAGCCATCTGGGTCTCAGTTTCTCATCTGCAAAATGGAAATGATAATGAAAAAGCCCTGACTGCCTCACCAGATTGTTGTGAAGATTACAAGGAGAGGAGAATGGGTGACAGAGTACTTTGAGAACTGAAAAGTGCTGTGCAAATGTGAGAGACTGTTATTTCTGAAGGGGAGAAATGAAGGGCAGTAGTTCCAGAGTCTAAAGTCTAACAAGCAACACTAATAATAATTGCTTTTCCTGCCTTTCTTCACCAAATGAACTGATCATCTTTGCGTAATAATCGTGAACATTTGTTGAGTTCCTACTTTGCTATCTTACATTCTTCCAAGATATATATATATATATATATATATACACACACACATACACATATATATATACATATACATATATATTATATAGTAAATATATATATGAGATATATATATATATATATATCTTCATTTATCCCTTCAACAATTCTGTGAAACAGGTTATTATTTATAAGAGTGAAACTCTTATTATTCTTGTCTGACTGATGCAGCAACTGAGTCTGACATACTTAGCAAGTGGCAGTCTTACTTCTGAGCTATACCAAGCTCTGTGCTATTCGTTTTGGAGGCTTTTGCCATGCTTCAACTCTGTGGTTGGCCTGTGACTTGAACAGGCAGTTGGAGCATATGCATTGAAGAAAGAAGTGGCTCAGTCACCGGTACTAAAAGATAATGGGCACCTGGGTGGCTCAGTCGGTTGAGCGTCCAACTTCGGCTCAGGTCATGATCTCACGGTTTGTGGGTTCAAGCCACGTGTCAGGCTCTCTCTGTGCTGACAACTTGGAGCCTGGAGCCTGCTTTGGATTGTGTGTGTGTGTGTGTGTGTGTGTGTGTGTGTGTGTGTGAAAAATAAATAAATAAACATTAAAAAAAAAGATAAAAAGTACCCAATGACAAAAACCCTGAAACTCATAGGTAGTCACACAGGTAGTCATACTGCTGCCTGCTATGAGACCCTTCATGACTCCCTTCTGCTAAATAAAAGCCAAACTCCTCAGCCTGGTGTTCTAGGCCTTCCTTCATCTAGTCAAACAGCCTTTCCAAGCCTTTGTTGAAGGAGCACCTGGGTGGCTCAGTTGGTTAAGTATTGGGCTCTTGATCTCAGCTCGGGTCTTGATCTCGGGTTGTGAGTTCAAGCCCCACATTGGACTCTGCACTGGGCATAAAGCCTACTTAAAAAAAAAAAAAAAAAAAAAAAAGATGTGTTAAATTCCTAGCCCCTAGTACCTCAGATTGTGAACTTGTTTGGAAATAGAGTTGTTGCAGATGTAATTAATTATGATGAAGTCATAATGGAATTAGGTGTACCCTAATCCAATATGACTGGTGTCCTTATAAGAAGAGGCTATGTAAAGAGACAGAGAGAAGGCTAAATTGATGAGGGAGTCTGGGGCAAGCTGAGGGCAAAGTACCGGCTAATAGCACCTGCCCCCACCCCCTTGCAGGTGAGATATGTGTGGTATTCCTCAGACACTCTTGGCTGTCCAAGAAGATAGAAGGGGGGCTGATAGAGATCACCGTCATGCAGGACAGGAGTCTCCTTCAATTTACGGACAACTCAGTAAACTGCAAGAAAAAGGCAATCTTATCCATAGCCTAACCTCCAGAAACCTATAGACTCCATTTCCTGGACCCCTAATATCACCCTCATCAAGATGTGAGGGGGTTTAAGTGCTTGCCATGGTGATGTGGGAAACAAAGGCAAATGAAAAAGTAAATTCCCTTGGGGCACCTGGGTGGCTCAATTGGCTAAGCGTCTGACTTCACCTCAGGTCGTGGTCTCGCAGCTCGTGAGTTCTAGCCTTGTGTCAGGCTCTGTGCTGACAGCTCGGAGCCTGGAGCCTGCTTCAGTTTCTGTGTCTCCCTCTCTCTCTGTCCCTCCCTTGCTCTCTCTCTCTTTCAAAAATAAATATCTAAAAAATTAAAAAAACAAATTAAATTCCCTTACTGCCTACGGCCCATTGGCAAGTCCTTGAAACAAGTAGATGATCTCTCTCTGGGAGCCCAGCTGCTTCAATGATGACACTTTGCTAGAGACGAAAGGGAATTGTGGCTTAACATTATCCTGACCCGCCCAGGATCCTGTGAGTCTCCTTAGACACATAAGAATTCCTTTGTAAACCTCCTTTATCTTTAACCCCCAAGTATATGTTGGCAGTTATACTCCAAGCATATGGCCCCTGATATACATCTGAAGGATTTCATGACTGAGGTTTTACTAAACAGTAATAAATGATGTTTTCCTAACAACAGCTAGCCCCTCAAGGTCCTGGAAACCTTGCTTCCAAAATTCTTTAGAGACTTATGCTGTCCCTAACCCCTTCCCAAACTGAAGCTATGTAATCAGTCACTCTTCACAACCCCAGTGCAACTCTTACTGCCCATGGGTCCTATCCCCATCTGTTAATAAAATCGCCGCTTTTTTTGCACCAAAGATGTCTCCAAGAATTCTTTCTTGGCTGTTGGCTCTGACCCCCACCATCACTCCCCAAATCTCATCAAAGTGACCACAGAGGCAGAGTTTGGAGTTAGGTAGTCACAAGCCAAGGAAGGCCAAAGATTGCCAGTAAACCACCAGGAGTTAGGAAGAAGCAAGGAACCATACCTCTGCAGATTTCAGAGGGAGTGTGGCTCTGCTGACAACTTGATTTGGGACTCGTAGCCTCCAAAGCTCTGAGACAATACATTTCTGCTATTTCATGCCACCCAGTTTGTAATACTTTGTTGTCACGCACCCAGGAAACTAATACAGAGCCTCAGCCGTTTAACCACCACACTGCAGATCTGAGCCCAAGATGAATCAGGCCTTTTTTCTCCTGTCCCATTCCTGTTCTCATAGCTGGCCATATCCTCCGTGGTGGTCTGCTTGTACAACCCTCAGACAATTACACCCATGACATTCCTGGTCTCCCTCTTCCCTTCTGGCGGGCAGCACACCAGTGGTCTGTTTACTTCCCGACATGCCCTGCGTTGGGCCAGTCAGGTCCCCTGCCCCCTGCCTCTTCCTGGCTCAGGGCCAGCCCAGCCCCTCTGGGGAGACAGTAGATTGAAGCCCCCTTCTGGGTTGCCTAGGCGACAGTGCCGTCTGAGTGCCCTGGAGCCAGGCAGCTGTGGCTGCAGGGAAGGGAGGGACAAGGGAAGGGGTGGGGGGTGGGGTGGGGGGAACTAGGGGAAAAACCCAAGGATAGTCCTTAAAAATGGCTCTAGTATAAACCCAGAAGGCGAAATTAAAACAGCCGCCTTGCCATAACCAGCATTATAAAGGAACACGCAAGACTTGAGATACAGAGGAAAGACTTTACTCAGGGAATTCTACAATGGAGCTCAGCTCTGTGAGTCCTTGAGTCCAAACCCCATTCAAATCTATGCTTTGAGGCCTTTTGACAGCATGAAAGATCAAAAGATAACAAAATTCAGGCAAATGGAGACTGGCATGTTGTACACCAAGGGCGAATCTCCTACAAACTGCCTTAAGGTGCACAGTAAATGAAGAGAAAGATGCTTGTGATTTTAGGTCACAATAAGCAATGCCTGCTGTGCAGGAAACATGCAGAGTACTATGTATGTGGGGTGGGAGTACAGAGAGGAACAGGATGTTATACTTGCCCTTCGGCAACACATAGTTTCTTCCTTCAAATGTTACTGTAGGACTGGACTTCCGTAACAGCATGCTTGAACACTCCAAGGCAGTTTTTCTCAGTCCATGGAGTTACATAAGGCTCCAGGAAGGCATGAGACTGAGTCCTAATCCATCAGGTCATCACATCGCCCTGGCCACAGATTGGTACCGAGGTGGGCACATACCCAGTCTCAGCCAATGACAAGTATGGAGTCTTTTGCTAGAATTGCTGAGAGGAATACATGTTCTCTCTTCTGTGCTAGAAACTGCCACCACCATCTTGTTACTACAGAGAATCTCATTATGAAGCCAACATGGTGGTGAGCACAGCTGAGAGATGGAGGAAAATTGGGAGTTGATGTCATCATATGAGCCCCTGAATCAAGTCATGCGAGATCTATCCCAGACTTCAGAGTATAAGAGCCAATAAGTTCTAAGTTTCTTGAGGTGGTTTATGTTGCTTCCAACTCAAAAGATTCAATAAAAGATAGATTAGGAACTCCTTTAACTGACTAACTAATGCTTTCCATCCCCTATGTGTACAGTATACCAATTTATGCCTCTGTGTGCTTGAACATTCACAGCCAATATGCTGCTTTCTGGTACATGGCCCCCAAACTTGTTTATGTTAGTTGTATTTATTTCTGAAATTACGTTATTTAATTAAATATTAAGTAAGCTGCAGAAATACAAGTGCAAAAGGAAAGACAGTTCCCGGTTCTATGAAAATTAAGTTAAATGTTTTCAAAACCTGGGTAAAAAGTGAGTGTTTAAAAATTGCTTTGGGGTTAGATATGGATACATACGTATTTAAAAATGAAACAATAAAAACATGGATGGGTTTTATACTCAACTTTTGAAGCGTCTTCACGTTCTTTTTCTCCTCTAAAGACCAATGCTGGGGGTGTTGGGGGCACCTGGGTGGCTCAGTCAGTTAAGTGTCTGACTCTTGATTTGGGCTCAGGTCATGATCTCACGGCTCTGGTCGTGGAGTCCTAAGTCTGAGCTCCGCATTGGGCTCCATGCTGACCGTGTGGATCCTGCTTGGGATTCTCTCTCTCTCATTCTCTCTCTGCCCCTCCTCCACTCATGCTCTCTCTGTCTTTCTCTCAAATAAATAAACTTAAAAAAAAAATGAAACTATTAAAAAAAAAAAGAAACCGTTGCTGGAAATAATGGATGATGCATATGGGTGTGAAAGAGACCATTAGCTGTCTCATAAAAAGCTTGGTAGCTTCCACCTGGGACAATTGGAACATTTGTTCTAGGGGAAGCCAGGCACTAGGTAAGAAGTCTACCTATCCTGAGACCACCATACTGTTAGGAAGCCCAAGCTAGCAGCATTGAGAGAGAGATGCCCTGCTAACCCCCAGGGCTTCTAGCCAGGTACCAGACAAATGAGTGAGAAAGGCATCTTGGATATCTAGCCCAGTTGACTTTTCAGATGATTCCAGTGTTAGGGTCAGGCGTGAAGCAGGGTAAAGATAGGAGTCAGAGGCTAAAAAATTTGAGCAGTCAAAGGCTTTATTTGGGAGCTAAGGTCTCAGGCGAGGTTCCATGACTCAGGGAGAGAGAGGACTCAGGGAAGTCGCACCCAGGTGTGGTGGGGTGGGGTTTTTAAGCTGCAGCAGTTCCGGGTTTAGGTCCGGGTGGCCCTTTTTCACGTCAGGTCGTGCTGTCGCTTGGTGATTGGTTGACCTCCAATTCTTTCTGACACACTACTAGGGGCTTTTCATTGGGTTGCGCTGGCAAGATGGCCGTCCCCTCTACTGTGGTTCCAAGGACATCCTAATATCCAGCACTCCACCTTGTAATAAATTCTTTGTGAGAACCACCCAACTGAGCCCAGTCTGCCAGCAGAACCACAAGAAATAACACTTTTTTTTTTTTTGTCTTAAGCCATTTTATATGAAGTTGGTTTGTTACACAGCAATAGATAAGCAGTCTCTTGTGGATGAAAGGAGAGAATTGCAAGAAAAGGGAGGTGGCCACTAATGTCAAATACCATAAAGAGGTCATGGAGGATGAGAAAGGATCCTTGTATTTCACAATTGAGAAGTCAGTATTGTCCTTCAAGCATTGTAGTTTCAATAGAGTGGTGGGAGCAAAGGCAAAATGGAAGTGTTCCTGGTGCAAGTGAGTGGTAGGATATAGATACGAGGATAAATTTGTCCTTTTTCTTTCTTTATTTTTAACAGTTTAACATTCACTGATGATTCTTACCTGAATCAATTATCTCATTGGAGATCGCAAAATGACGAATTTCTATCAGTCCCACATTTATTAGCTGACATTCTTCTGCAAAGAAGAGTTTTCCCTCATCAATTGGGGATGAACCTAATTTCTTCCTAAAATGACACATTAAATGCTTCATTCTTTCTCTTTAATTACCAATTTTCTGACAAAGGAGTTAGTGTCATAGTGTTTCCATTGGTGGTAAATGAGTTTTTCCTCCCTTTCTTCTCTCTCTTTCTCTTCAAGTATCATTGTGGATTCATGTGTGGACTCATGTATCACATTTTTTCAATGTGTTACAATCAATTACCGGCTAAATTAGTCTTTAAAGAATCAATGGAGGATAGGGCTGAGGATGTGATCAGAAAATTCCTGGAAGAATACAGTGGTTAAAGAAATACACACACCACACACACACATTCTTATCAGTGATCAAAAAATGAAAATCAAATGACATAAAAGAGAAAAAAAAATGTAAAATATCCAATTCTGCTACTGGATATATAACCCAGAGAAATTCTCTCATCGTTCTCATAAGGGCCACACATGAAGATGTTCTCAGTGTTGTTTTTGGTTGTGAGAAGCAATTTGTGTGTCCATAACTGAAGAAGTCCTTAAGCAAAATGTGGTGAGTGGAGTATTAGTCAATAGTTAGAAGCAGTGGACTTGATCTTAAAAACATATTACTCCAGGGGTCCCTGAGTGGCTCAGTTGGTTAAGTGTCAGACTCTTTATAGTGGCTCAGGT